>NC_064645.1:120356307-120983092 GCF_023864345.2 Schistocerca serialis cubense | reverse complement strand
CATGAGATTCGTGTGAAAAATGGCACTCACAGTGATCACAAAGGTTCGCACCATCAAGATCGAAGGTGAACTCCTTGGGAGTTACAGACCGTGCAGGACGTTCAGCTAAATATCCACTCTTAAAGAATGCATATAGAATGATATTGGTGTAACGGACTGAAGAGAACTGATGGAATGAGATGGCATGCAACCAAAGATCAAACAGCCTGTCGGGGAGCATACTGTGAAACTGTCTGTTCTTTAAGGCGTTCCTGTAGATAGTTCGGTAATTTGTTTTATACGCCTGGAAAAAAAAAACATCCAGAGGCTGAATTTTTCCAATAGTTCCAGACAGTATGAATTGCAATGTCACACACTTTTCAGGGCACACAGTTTGATCTAAAGGAGTATCATGTCCATAAGCAGAGTAGGACTGAACCAAAAGCAAGTTATTCTGACCAGATATTGGCCAAAATCAGTGTTCATACCATAGTTGTAGTTCTCTTACGCCCATTTTTTCACTCTTTCTTGCTGGACGCACATATTCCTTTCTGCCCTTGCAAAATCACACCCACGAGAGAGAATCGTAGGGGGCAGAGCATCTCCAATTTCTCGCAGCATAATGTATAACTTTCAAGCCGGTTCATCATCCAGATCAACATTCTTCATAACTGTATATGAATGCTTCAAGCCATTGTTGTTAGTTGATCTCGACAGAACTCTCTTGGTACGTCTAATTCCCAGGGTTGCTTTCATAAGCATTTCCTCTCCAAATCTCGATTGGTCGGATCTGAAATCAAATTCCTTGCTGAACGATGGGATATCTTTTTTTTATCTCATCTACAAATTTTCTTGCCTATTCTGCATTATGCTGTGCATTGTCAGGTTGATGGTTTGTTTAAATTTTTGTTATCTTACGTATTCCAATTCTATAGCACTGTTTGAAGTTATGAAACCATCCACTGCCTACCTTGAAATCACTATAATCTATGTCATGCGACGTTTGATGTGCGTGACGTAGTAGGTCCCTATCATCCACGCCCTATAAATTGTATTGAGCATTCTTGAAACGCGCAGACACCAGTTTTTATGACAAGTGTGCCTAGTCCTCACTTCAGTATCCGTATATTTTCTTAGGTACTACACGGTCATATTTACTATGCTGCGGATGATATTACATGCAAGTAAATGTGTTTAATAACCGCTCCTTGGACAACGATTGTCCTTAACTACGTTTCACTGGAGACGGCTTTTCTGGTTCCCTGCCCGACAAGGATGATGAACTACATGTCTCGACAGTTGTTCCAGTATCACTTTCACTTGTTATCGTCGTCGTTGTATTTCTCATGTACATTTTCTGCACATTAGAACGTATACAACACCACACATTCCACTGACTCCTCTTGTAGAAACGCTATTATTTCACGTGCCACTTCTTTCTCACTCTGTGGAATACCATGGGTTCATTTATCATGAAATATCTTCTGCAACTGTTGTTGTAGTATAACTCAATGTTTGCTTTGTCTATCGTTGCCATTGCTCTGTTTTGTGCAATATGAACGTCACTAGCATTGTAGCACTGTTGTGAGTCACTCGTCGACTAAGCAGGTCAACTGTTCTCCTTAGCCTTATGCTGTGCTCACCACTGGATGCCTCCAGACCTGCTCCCTGTTGCAATTAGCAGCCAATATTGTGGTACCATGGTAGACAATAAGTGGGGCATCGAATGCCGTAAACATCATTGGTGTTTTGCGACTTTGCACTCTCGGGGTTCCTTGTTAGAACGAGAGGATATTCGGCGAATGGACTGGCCTGCCCATTCCCCTGAGTTACATTCCAGCCAGCGTATGTCTGCAGCTCGTGCACATGTACCGACGACCAGCCACCAGTTGTCATCCGCGCTGGTGGAAGAATGGAACGCGCTGCCCTAAGAACTCGTTAGCAACCTTGCGAGAGCATGTTGCACAGCAAACAGCTGCCCGTCGTGATCGCACACCCCATCTAGAAACAGGTCCCGCCTCTTATTATGTCCAGTAGACCATTTTAAATCGTTGTATCTTTGAATAAAAGTGTCATTTCTGTTCGTCTCATTGTGTGTTTCTTTCATTTGGCTTCTATTTCATACCGTAGCAGTTCTTTCTATGTATGGACCAAGTTTCATCGAACTACGTTACTTAGCAGTGACACATGACACGAAAGCTTCTTTCGTACTAATGTTTTGCCCACCACTGTACATAAATATTTAGTGTCAGATGTGTATAGGTTCTCGTAAAGCTTCGCTGCCCTCTGGAGTTGCGGCACCTGTTTACGTTACTGATTTTCTCTGTAACTGACTAGCTCGTAGCTTCCATCACTGCCACGAGATTTCACCCCAAAAGCCAACTAAACATGGAAAAGATAATAATAAATGTAGTATACACTTATCATTAGACAGTGGTAATAAACTGTACACACAAATCTTTCTCGTGAGTCAGTCTTTTAGTGAGAAACGTTTTAAAGTCCCTACAGTAGCTCCTGAGACTACCTCTACGTACAGACATAGAAACGGGGAGGGGAGCTTTAGTTTATAATATTTACGTATGATTACTATACTCTCACTCACAGTGTTATGTAAAGAAATAACATGATTTATTCCACAAAGAACTCTTGAATATGATTTTTTTTCCTTGTGGCAAATCCCTCTTATTCCATACAGAATTTCCACATACTCAGTTAAAGCCTTTTACTGTGGTGTATTATTCAGTCCTATATACAAACAAATATTTTCCGTGTTTTTTTACTGTTCTCTATTTTTAACAACACTTAGTTAATTATGGTGTTTCTCGTTCTATGAATGAGTATCGTTGGCTCGTATGGTCGTACAGATTGTAATTTAAATAAATAAATAAATGCACTGAAGAAAAAAAATTCGCAATTTTTGGTAAGTTCCTATGGAACCAAACTGCTAATGTCATCAGTCTCTAGGCTTACACACTGTGGTGTCACCGCCAGACACCACACCTGCTAGGTGGTAGCTTAAATCGGCCGCGGTCCATTTAGTACATGTCGGACCCGCGTGTCGCCACTGTGTGATCGCAGACCGAGCGCCACCACAAGGCAGGTCTCGAGATACGGACTAGCACTCGACCCCAGTTGTACGACGACTTTGCTAGCGACTACACTGACGAAGCCTTTCTCTCATTTGCCGAGAGACAGTTAGAATAGCCTTCAGCTAAGTCAATGGCTACAACCTAGCAAGGCGCCATTAGCCTTACATAGTTTGATAGTTATCGTATGAAATGTCTCATCAAGAACGATGTATACAACAACGATATTAAAAGTTAAGTATTCCAGCAGCTACATACTTTTCTTTATAACATTAATAAGTATCCTGTTTGAGACCTCTATCTAGCCTACTTGAGATTACGCGTGCCTTTCGGCTACTTCAGTGTGGCGTAGCTGTCTTGTTACGCCACAACAGTTGGCGACGATTTAACGGAAAGGGTCTTGTTCTTTCTAATTGCTTACATTTACTTGTGTCATGGCTTCGCCAGATGTACTGTCCCAATTTTATCGCTTGCAAAATCAGCAGACGCAGGCGTTATTGGATGCCCTTGGACAGCTTGTCCAGGGTCAACGTGCACTGCTACACGATGCGGCAGCCGCCGGTTCACCGCTCCCGCAGCCACAACTCGCAGTTGCACCGCCTTTTAGGCCGTTTGACCTAATGCAAGAGACATGGACTGAGTGGTCACGCCAGTTTGGATTTCATCTCGCCGCCTACAGAATTCAAGGTAATGAGCGGCAGCCTCACTTATTATCCTGTGTCGGTGTATCCACCTACCGTGTGATAGTGAAATTGTTTCCCCGACGCGACGTAGCAACTCTGTCCTACGAAGAAATTTTGTCGGCATTGGACGCCTATTTCAAAGAAACAGTTAATGTAGTTGCAAAAAGGTATACGTTCTTTCGTACAAAACGTACGGCCGGTCAAACTAATAGGGAGTGGGTTGCAACATTGCAAGGCCTTACACGGGATTGTGCTTTTGAGTGTGAATGTGGACTCCCTTATTCAGATACAATGGTACATGATGCAATTGCACAGAACGTTTCTGATGTTCGTATACGGGAGCAAATTTTGAAACTAGTTAATCCCTCCCTTCAACAAGTGATAGACATATTGGATAGACAAGACACGCTTGACTTTGCTCAGGACTCATTTGCATCTTCGCCAGCCGTGTGTAACATTAACCGGCCCGCCGGGCGCGCTGCGCGCCCCGGTCAACTGCCCTCACGCACGTCCGCACAGCTGACGCCATGCTCTAAACCAGGTGTGCCCCATCAGCATACAAATGCAGTGAAATCATGCCCGCGGTGTGCTACTAGACATTCGCGTGAAAATTGCCCGTCACACCAAGCTATTTGCTTTTTCTGTCATAAGAAAGGACATGTTCAAAGTGTTTGCCAGAAAAAGCTCAGATCAGACAATCACGACCATTCCAGGCATTTTGCTTCGCGCCGGAATCGAACCAAGAATACTCAGGCTCGTGAACTTTCGCCCATGGACATTCATGTAGTTAATTCCACCCCGTCCAGTGCCACTGTCTCTTAACAGTGACTGTGTTCGTCCCACAAAAAGTGTGCGTCGACGTCGCCGGAAATCACGTCAATTAGCAAGTGATTCTGTACCAGTGTGTGTTCAAATTGCACAAAACAGTCGCTCTTGTCGTCAGCAGGACAATAAACTTTTTGTAGATTTGGACTTTAATGGCAAGGTCATACCATTCCAGCTCGATACCGGAGCTGCAGTTTCATTGCTCAATCAAGACACGTACAAACAACTGGGCAAACCTCCGTTGCGTGCCGCAAATGTTCAGTTAAAAAGTTATTCAGGACAGCTTATCCCTGTGTTAGGACAGTGCACTCTTCTTGCGACATACAAGGGACAAACAAAACTTGTCATTTTACGTTCTTCGTTCTTCTGCTGCAGTGAACTTGTTTGGTTTAGATTTATTTCAGTTGTTTAACATGTCTATCGTAAATTAGGTCCTATCAGTGAATCAGACTGTGCCTTCAGACAGTGTTTCTCGTCTGTGTGCAGAATTTGCAGACACTTTTGCACCGGGCCTTGGTTGCGCTAGGAATTATAAAGCACATTTGGAACTGAAAGTCAACGCGCAACCGAAATTTTTCAGAGCGCGCAATGTTCCTCACGCATTGCGTGTTGAGCTCGCAAGAACATTAAACGATTTAGAATCACAAGGTGTAATTGAACGTGTGCAAGCTTCTCTCTGGGCCTCACCCTTAGTAATTTTGCCAAAACCTTCTGGAAAACTGAGACTTTGTGTGGACTTCAAGGCAACAGTGAATCCACAACTCGTGATTGCAACTTTTCCCTTACCCCGCCCAGAAGATCTTTTTGATAAACTGTGCCCGGGTAAATACTTTTCGAAGTTGGACCTAGCTGATGCGTACTTGCAAATCCCAGTGCACGCCGAATCCCAGCGCGTCTTGGTGGTTAACACGCATCTTGGTTTGTACCGATTCAAAAGACTGCCATTCGGGTGTGCATCCGCCCCTGCATTGTTTCAGCAATATTTACAAACTGTTTGTGCGTCGGTCCCTACTCCTGCGAACTATCTGGACGATATTGTGATCTCCGGAAAGACAGCCGACGAGCATTTAGCACACCTACGAACATTATTTCAGGTATTGCGACAAAATGGTCTTCGCTTGCGGAAGGACAAATGTGTGTTTTTTGCTCGGGACTTGCCGTATTTGGGACATGTCATCAATGCCCAAGGCATACATCCGAGTCCAGAGCATCTCCGTGCCATACAAGATTTGCCTTCACCACGGAATGTGAAGCAGCTACAGAGTGTGTTGGGTAAAATTAACTATTATCATCGCTTTCTGCGCAATGCCTCTTTCATTTCAGCTCCGCTTCATCGATTACGCCGTAAGGGTGTTCCGTTCGTCTGGACGACGGAATGCGAACGCGCCTTTCGCCAGTTGAAATCGGCGTTGCTTTCTAATACTTGCCTTACGCCATTCGATCCCCAGAAACCCCTTTTGTTGATGGTAGATGCATCGGATTTCGGGATCGGTGCTGTGCTTGCGCACAAAGTTGGCTCGCATGATCGCCCTATTGCCTTTGCGTCAAAATTGCTCTCGTCTGCGCAAAGAAATTACTCACAGATAGAGAAAGAAGCTTTGGCTCTCGTGTTTGGTGTTACTAAGTTCCATGATTTCTTGTATGGTCGTCACTTTACCATCATCACAGACCACAAACCTTTGACATCGCTTTTTCATCCGAACAAGCCTGTTCCTCCGCGTACAGCGCAGAAATTCATTCGCTGGTCTATTTTCCTCTCGCAGTACCGCTACGATATCTTGTATCGGTCCACTGCTAAGCACGGAAACCCCGATGCGTTGTCCCGTTTGCCTGTTGCTGAGGATAAAACATTCGATTCTTCCGAACTTGCTTGCATGTTCATTGATTCTGAAACTGATGACGTGGTCGACTCGCTTCCGATTGATTTTCGTCGTGTAGCTACAGCCACAGCTGCTGACCCGGTCCTTGCTACCGTTTTGCGTTTTGTTGCTACGCAATGGCCTTTGTCAAAGTCACGGTTCGAGGATCCGTTGGTTCGCCGATTTTTTGCTCACAAGGAGAGACTTTTTGTTCGACGTGGTGTTTTGTTGTTGCGTTCTGATAATGATCAGTCCAGAGTCGTGGTCCCACGTTCGTTACAGTCCTCTGTCTTACGGCTTCTTCACCAAGGACATTGGGGTATAGTGCGAACGAAACAACTTGCTCGTCAGTACTGTACTTGGTTCGGAATCGATGCTGCGATTACGAATATGTGTTCTTTTTGCATGGCGTGTGCCGAACAACCATCCGCACCGCCGCGGAAAGTCTTTGCATGGCCAAAAGCCACTTCCCCTTGGCAACGCTTGCACATCGATTTTGCTGGTCCATTCTGGAATGCTCGATGGTTGGTTCTGGTAGATGCCTTCAGTAATTTTCCTTTTGTTGTCCGGATGTCTTCCACGACGTCCTCTACCACCATCCAAGCGTTGTCTGCTATCTTTTGCATTGAAGGTCTTCCGCAGACTATTGTTTCCGACAATGGCCCACAATTCATGTCCGCAGAATTTCATTCATTCTGCCAGGCCAATGATATTCAACATCTGACATCCGCGCCGTTTTCGCCTCAGTCAAACGGTGCCGCTGAACGATTGGTCCGGACTTTCAAGTCACAGATGTTGAAAGAGTCGCATTCTCGGGAGGACGCGTTGTTGCTCTTTTTGTCATCGTATCGCTCTCAGCCCCGAGATGGTCGCTTGCCGGCTGAGTTGTTCCACGGTCGTCCTCATCGAACCTTGATGCCTTTGCTGCACCCGCCGCATCAGGTTCCTGTGCAGCGGCAGACTTCTGCTTTTGCTCCAGGCGACGTTGTATTCTATCGCAACTATCGAGGTTCACAGCGTTGGCTCGCAGGGCGCATTCTTCGCTGCCTCGGCCGCGCGATGTATTTGGTTTTGGGGGCCTCTGGTGAGGTGCGTCGGCATCTCAATCAGCTGCGCCTCTGTCGTCGCACGGGTTCTGCCGCTCCCCGTCTGCTTTCAGCGACGGTGCCGTCCGGTCAGCACCCTGGGGACCCATCTACTGGCTCGCCTCATCCCCAGGTGTTACCGACGATGCCTTCCATTTTGCCCCGTGGCGACGCGCCGCTGCCGCCTCCGCCGCCGCCGCCTGTCCTCCAGCCGGCGCCGCCCGCAGTGGACGCTTCGCTGCAGCCGCCAAGCGCCTCCCTGGGTCACGCGCCGCCGATCGCTTCCCGTGACCAGCTGTCCTCCGCCATGGAACTCTTGCCCGCTCCGGACCACATGACGTCATCACGCGTCGGGTACCCCGACGCAATGGAGGTCGACCCTTCGGCCCCTCCTGTCTCTTTACGGGCGCATACACCGAATGTTGACGTGCACCCTGGAGTAGGTTTTCAGGCGTTTCCTAGCTCCCCTCGGACCGAATGGCCGGGTGCGGGTGGCACAGCCTCGCCTGTTGTTAGGCTCCCCACCTCATCGCATACGTCAACATGGGGTCCTCCCCACGGCGGGCGGAAGCCTTATCACACGACCGTTCGCCGATTTGCGGGGAAGGAATGTGGTGTCACCGCCAGACACCACACTTGCTAGGTGGTAGCTTAAATTGGCCGCGGTCCATTTAGTACATGTCGGACCCGCGTGTCGCCACTGTGTGATCGCAGACCGAGCGCCACCACAAGGCAGGTCTCGAGATACGGACTAGCACTCGACCCCAGTTGTACGACGACTTTGCTAGCGACTACACTGACGAAGCCTTTCTCTCATTTGCCGAGAGACAGTTAGAATAGCCTTCAGCTAAGTCAATGGCTACGACCTAGCAAGGCGCCATTAGCCTTACATAGTTTGATAGTTATCGTATGAAATGTCTCATCAAGAACGATGTATACAACAACGATATTAAAAGTTAAGTATTCCAGCAGCTACATACTTTTCTTTATAACATTAATAAGTATCCTGTTTGAGACCTCTATCTAGCCTACTTGAGATTACGCGTGCCTTTCGGCTACTTCAGTGTGGCGTAGCTGTCTTGTTACGCCACAACACACACTACTTGCTATAACTTAAACTAAAGCTAAGGAAACAAACACGCCCATGCCCAAGGGAGGACTCGGGCCTCCGACGGGGGGCAGCCGTGCGAAAAGTGAGAAGGTGACAGACCGCACGGCTACCCCGTGCGGCTACACTGAAGAGCCAAAGAAACTGGTGTACCTGCCTAACATCGTGTAGGGCCCCCGCGAGCACGCATAAGGACCGCAGCACGATTTGACATGGACTCAACTAATGTCTGAAGTACTGCAGGAAGGAACTGATACCATGAATCCTGCACGGCTGTCCATAAATCCGTAACAGTACGAGGGGTTGGAGATGTCTTCTGAACAGCACTTTGCAAGGCATCCCAGATATGCTCAATAATGTTCATGTCTGGGGAGTTTGGTGGCCAGAGAAAGTATTTAAACTCAGAAGAGTGTTCCTGGAGCCACTCTGTAGCGATTCTGGGCGTGTGAGTTCTCGCATTGTAATGCTGGAATTGCCAAAGTCCGTCGGAATGCACAATGAACATAAAGGGATGCAGATGATCAGACAAGATGCTTACGTACGTGTCAGCTGTCAGAGTCGTATCTAGTATCAGGGGTCCCATATCACTCCGACTACACACGCCATACATGATTACAGAGCATCCACCAACTTGAACAGTCCCCTGCTAACATGCACAGTCCGTGGATTCATGAAGTTATCTCCATACCAGTACACGTCCATCCGCTCGATACAATTTGAAACGAGACTCGTCCGACCAGGCAACATGTTTCCAGTCATCAACAATGCAACATCGGTGTTGACGGGCCCAGGCGAGGCGTAAAGATTTGTGTCGTGCTCCTAAAGCCCATATCGATGTTGTTTCATTGAATGGTTCGCACGCTGAAACTTGTTGATGGACCAGCACTAAAATCTGCAGTAATTTGTGGAAGGTTTGCACTTCTGTCACGTTGAACGATTCTCTTCAATCGTCGTTGGGCCCGTTCTTGTAGGATCTTTTTCCGGCCACAGCGATGTAGGAAATTTGATGTTTTACCGGTTTCCTGATATTCACGGTACACTAGTGAATGATGTTTTACCGGTTTCATGACATTTAAGATACACTCAGTGCTACCTCGGAGATGCTGTGTCTCATCGCTCGTGCGCCGACTATAACGCCATGTTCAAACTCAGTTAAATCTTAATAACCTGCCATTGTAGTAGCAGTAACCGATCTAACAACTGCGCCAGACACTTGCTGTGTTATGTACAGAGACGTCGCCGACTGCAGCGTCATATTCTGCCTGTTTACATATCTCTCTATTTGAATACGCATAGTTGTACCAGTTTCTTTAGCGCTTCGGTGTAAAGTAGCACATTTGAAATACGACACTGAGCTGCCCTAAGTTAATATATACAGCTAGTTTGGAATTTACCAGGATAGCGAGAAATTCTGTACTCATCTGTTTTTAGCTGCCTTAAAAAGTTTTCCTTAACTTAACAAGAAAAACTAAGAAAACCTACTTGATAATGATTAATTTCAGCTATCATAGTTCCGGTTATGCTGCTGCACTGTTTGTCCCTTGACTTTGACTGTAAAATTCTTTGTTTCAAATATCGCACTATTGCGTTTTCGGCTGTATGGACATTATTAGGTTCAAATACTACAAAACTCAAAACACAGAGTGTATACGAAAAATGGCGTTAACATCAAGGTATGCATGTGCAAATAGAAATTCTTAAAACAGCAGTATATTATTTACATTGTGGTTTAACACAGTCATGTCAAAACCTATAAATCATCTGACACATATATATATATATATATATATATATATATATATATATATATATATATATATATGTGATCTTCTCATTCGTGGGTTGTGTCGTTTAACAGTAGGACAGCGGCATCATTGAAAGAGAGCGAGACATTGTACATCATGAAAATGGCGCTAATCATACATACTTTTATCGTCGTCATCATCTTTTACATGAATACATCAAATGCCTACTCCTGTACATTACACACATAACAAATGAGATAGTTTGTGGGAAAGCACATACGAAGTTCGTATTCCTAACTGTCACCAGAGATCACACATTTGTAAATATGTGCCTTCAGAGCAACCAGGTATGTGAGAAACAGAGTACTGTAATCGAGTTTCTAACGAAAGAGGTTATCCTCTCCTTCAAGATGACAGTGGCAGAGCACACACGAGCGCTGCGAAATGATCAACAGTCCGATGCCTTGTATTCACTGTCATCGACTATCCTGCATACAGCCCCGACCTAGTCCCATCCGATTTCCATCAGTTTCCAAAACTTAAAGAACATCTTCGAGGACCACTTGCTTAGTGATGAAGCAATACAAGCAGAGATAAGTTTGTGGCTCCGTTAAGGAAGTCAGATATCCTAAAGTGACGGTATCAGCAAGCTCTCGTTGGGAGAAACGTTTTCACCGCCGGGGTGACTATGTTGAGAAGTAAATATATAGACATGAAGCATAAGTTCGTTAAGAAAGTTTGTTTTATTTAGTTGTCACATAAAAAGTTCGGAGGCATTACTTTCCGCTATGGCCCTGTAAAAGCAGAATTCGCGGCTACTCGTGGCTAAAAGAACTGTAATAAGGAATAAAGATAATTGTTACAGCCATGGGATACTTTACAGGAAAATAAGAATTCCAGGATATACCTCATTCATATGTCAGGTTACTGATTGGAGGAAAAGTTGAATGATCCGAATACCTATTTCAAATATAAGTTAAAAACTAAACTGAACGTTTTCGGAACTAACGACTCATTTTTCTGTGTGTAAGTAGGCCTATATGTGCAAAAATTAAAAAACAGTTTTCATACTCAGTCATTTGCTTCCTTATTTGCTATGCTGCAGAAAGAATCCTAAAACGTTTGTTTACGATGACCTAAATGTGTCTTTTGGACAGTGATGTTGCAAAGTAGTGGAACGTCAGTTCTTAGAGCTCAACTGTTTACTTCGCCTCTGCGAAACGTAACGTCATGGTAAAAATACCATTTCTCCTACATGAGAACGACAATGTGGGACAAAGGGAGGAAACAAAGTAATGAATATTTAAAGATACATCAGTAAGGCTTATTGGATCTTTGCTTTGGTGAACTATTAATCTGCCTCCCCCTATATTCTCGCCCATAAAGCAACCTACTGTCTTCTAAATATGCCGCAAATTTCTTCTTCCTGATTTTGAACTATAGTTAGCTTACTGCCCTCAGCACTTCTATTTCTGTAATTGTAACATCACAATTTGACAATCGTCCTACTGTGTACACATCCTGTACGCGACAAACAGTACTTGGCACCAGAAAACTCCACACAGCACGCAGGTTGCCATAACGTCCGAGTACATACATAACCAAGCATAGTTAAGGGTGGTAGAGGCACGCGCTGAATAAGGTGGCTCAAATTGGGAAGCTGACATGGATAGATTATTGGTGCGTTACGCTTTGCTTTGATGGAGTATCGGCTGTTCTTTATGGTTTAGTGTCTCCGTTAATGCAGTAGGTTAAACGAATGTCGAACTAGTCTTACTTGGGACTGCTCATCTCTGATCGCTGTTGAAATAGAACTTAAAACATTATACTGTGAAAGTAATCGGTGTTTGCTTTTGTCTGTGTATAGTGTCACATGCATTAGGCTTGAAATATCCTTCTATGGATAGTGCAACGTCTGCTGTAGTTAGAATTACACATTTCTTGTTTTTTCTTATACGCCACCCAGCCAAAATACTAAAAGTCTCCTATTTATGATGTTCTTCACGTGTCTTTTGGTAGGTGACTTGGCAAAGTACTGGAATAGGGAGCATTGGAACATCTGTTCCTAGAATGAGATGCAAGTGTGTTGGATATCCAATACCGTCTTTGTGAAACGTGACGTCATAGCAAATATATCATTTCTCCTACATGAAAACGACCATGTGACAGCAATAGGCATACGGGGAAGGATTTCAAGAAGATATAAAATCCGGTTACAGCTGGAACAAAAATACTTGCGCTTCAGTATCTTAAAAAAATCAGGCGGTAGCGCTAATTGTTACATCTGAGCTTGTACGTCGAGTGCTATAGACGCTGCGGTGTTAAAACATTTCTGCGGAAACAAATTTCAGGGTGGTGAATTGTTAGTAACATCTCGTTCCCGGAAATATCCAAGAGGACTAACAGATGAATTATAAAAGACTGATGGCTTGATGCCTCCCTCCAGTGGTCTACAACCTCCTGGAAGACAGTGGCCCTATTGTTCTGGGAATGCAATGCGAGTGTTGCTTACCTATAAAGCGGTCTGTCCACGTGCGTTCATACTGGCCGCAGTACAGCTATGCGCCGATGTTGCCGCGCGACCATAGGTTTTGTGCGGAGACCCGTAAGGAGCGCATCACGGTGGCCGTGGCGTGTAGCACGACGAGGTTGCGTGGTAAACTTCGACGTACAGTGGTCAGTCCGCAGTCTGGTGTTTGTTTAAATATGATTGCAGTTACTCCTACCTTATCTCAGCAGTGTTGACAGTTGTTAATAATTTACGCTACTGGCCATTAAAATTGATACACCTAGAAGAAATACAGATGATAAACGGGTATTCATTGGACAGATATATTATACTAGAACTGACATGTCATTACATTTTCACGCAATTTGGATGCATAGATCTTGAGAAATCAGTACCCAGAACAACCACCTCTCGCCGTAATAACGGCCTTGATACGCCTAGGCATTGAGTCAAACAAAGCTTGGATGGCGTGTACAGCTGCCCATGCAGCTTCAACACGATACCACAGTTCATGAAGAGTAGTGACTGGCGTATTGTGACGAGCTAGTTGCTCGGCCACCATTGGCCAGACGTTTTCAATTGGTGAGAGTTATGGAGAATGTGCCGGCCAGGACAGCAGTCGAACATTTTCTGTATCCAGAAACGCCCGTACAGGACCTACAACATGCGGTCGTGGATTATCCTGCTGAAATGTAGGGTTTCGCAGGGATCGAATGAAGGGTAGAGCCACGGGCCGTAACACATCTGAAATGTAACGTCCACTGTTCAAAGTGCCGTCAATGCGAACAAGAGGTGGCCGAGACGTGTAACCAATGGCACCCCATACCATGTCGCCGGGTGATACGCCAGTACAGCGATGACGAATACACGCTTCCAGTGTGCGTTCACCGCGATGTCGCCAAACACGGATGCGACCATCATGCTGCTGTAAACAGAACCTGGATTCATCTGAAAAAATGACGTTTTGGCATTCGTGCACCCAGGTTCGTCGTTGAGTACACCATCGCAGGCGCTCCTGTCTGTGATGCAGCGTCAAGGGTAACCGCAGCCATGGTCTCCGAGCTGATAGTCCATGCTGCTGCAAACGTCTTCGAACTGTTCGTGCAGATGGTTGTTGTCTTGCAAACGTCCCCATCTGGTGACTCAGGGATCGATACGTGGCTGCACGATACGTTACAGCCATGCGGATAAGATGCCTGTCATCTCGACTGCTAGTGATACGAGGCCGTTGTGATCCAGCACGGCGTTCCGTATTACCCTCCTGAACCCACCGATTCCATATTCTGCTAATAGTCATTGGATCTCGACCAAGGAGAGCAGCAATGTCGCGATGCAATAAACCGCAATCGCGATAGACTACAATCCGACCTTTATCAAAGTCGGAAACGTGATGGTACGCATTCCTCCTCCTTACACGAGGCATCACAACAACGTTTCACCAGGCAACGCCGGTCGACTGTTGTTTGTGTATGAGAAATCGGTTGGAAACTTTCCTCATGTCAGCACGTTGTAGGTGTCGCCTCCGGCGCCAACCTGAAAAGCTAATCATTTGCACATCACAGCATCTTCTTCCTGTCAGTTAAATTTCGCGTCTGTAGCACGTGATCCTCGTGGAGTAAAAATTTTAATGGCCAGTAGTGTAAATACGGTGGCAGTTGGAGACCTTGAAAAGTAGCTGGAACTAGATAGCCGAAAGCATATCAGTTCCCGTTTCATATCTATACGAGTAGCAATGAAGATTCAGTTGTTGCAAAGATTATGTAAACGTCTATCTACAGCTGTATAAGCACAATTTGCGAAATATGTAACAAATAATACTGGTGCCCACTACGCCATTTATACATTACGCAGTCGACTTGTAGGAGTGCAGCCCAATGGATACAGAATATCACAAATGTCGTAACATGGTTCTTGGGCGAGACTTCGGATGTCTTTGTGAAAACTCCACAATATTTCGTCGGTGCAGCTAATCGATATCTTCAGCTGCGTTCGTCGGTCAGTTGCGCCGAAGAAATATTGTGGAATTTTCACAACGACGTCCGTCGTCTCCCCCCAGAACCATATTTACAACTATTCCGTCGGGAAAACCTCAAGCAACACATCAGGAATGTTGAATTCATATCCTGAAGAGTGGTGTGTGTATGGTTGGTTGTGTGCGGGCGTGGGGGAAGGAACTTGTAACGGGGGTCAAATTTAAAAGACAGAATAACACCTTCAGCCCCAGACTACAGGTGTTGAGGGTGGTCATTTTTTGGGTGATAAATTGTGATAATTAAGATTTGTCATCATTTTGCATAAAGATAACTTAAAGCAAAACGTAAATTAAATATAACTTAAATCTCAAGTGGTCTACTCAGAGAGGGGTGTGAGAGGGAAGCAATTTTTGGGCATAACTAGTGGTAATTAAGATTAAGTTAAAAGCATTTGGTCATAAATTAGACTTGCATAAAGACAACTAATAGCATACGTACAATTTATTTACCATAGAATCCTAAAGTACACCTGCATAAACATAAGGATGCAGCGCCAAATGGCTGGTTTGTTTAAGCGATGGCAACGACATTCCTTTTGTGTAAAGACTTTCTCTTTCCCCTTTGTTCTTAGCAGACAAGACGCTTGCGTAGAATAGCTTTACACTTCGCTAGCGAATTATAAACTGTGGAAGATAGATTATATGGAGGACTTTTTTAATGAACGGCGTTCAATACGTGTTTGAAGACGTTTTAGTTAAGATTGTGAAATGGCAAATAATCATGTTCATTCCAGTTTAATTATTACCTTCTAATTCGCGGTTTAAAAAATACATTACAGTTCTGTTAGAAAAGTGAATTATGTGAAATATGTGTATCTGAAAAGCAAATACGGAGTGCAAAATAACAATTTTTTTGCATTTGAAATACTTTCCTTTTCAAAAACGGTTTTCTAATTAACTTGAAATGCATAAAATATAGATATTTTGTACTTGTAAAATGCAAAGCACTTCTCTTGTATTTTTTATTTTACGCTTCGTAGTTTTCATTCATTTAATGAGACACTTGTTTGGATAAAAGTAGTTCCATGACGCATACAGAGGTACACCTGTCAAGTTAATATGACCATTATGCTAATTATCAATCTGCTCATCTCTGTTACCTCTGCAACATGTCACTGCTACGTCCATTGGTTACTTGCATTTCAAGGATAGTTGATGCTGGCAAACGCCAAAATGTATAATATTGGATTAATAAAGTAATTTTACATTTAACCAATGACTTTTCCCCCGGCTACCTATTCATCATTTTGCAGATTATATATATTTTCCAATAAATAATTAATAAAGTAATTTTGCATTCAACCAATGACTTTTCCCCCAGCGACATATTCAGCATTTTGCAGATTATACGTATTCTCCAATATGGCCGCATGCCTCCTTTGTCACAATAACATACTGATGAGAATAGCGGATCGCAAGAACACTTGATTCAGTTCGCATTCGCCCACGTCGTGTTGTGCCGACTCCACTGTAGCTTGAATGGATTTTTAAGTTTATATGCCCGACTTCTTATTTCACCACACAAGTCTCCAGGGTTGAGCAGTTATTGCCCGATGACGACACGCAGTACAGTTTGTTAAAGCTGAGTTCGCCGTCATTAATTATGTTTTTAGATTTAATTTTATTACTCTTACAGAGACTCAACGTTCCTTTGTTTAAAAGCGCGTCGTCAAAATAAGTATGAAATGCTAATGTCTTTGCAATACATAATGTCGACTCTTGAGTTAAAGTTCGTACCTATTTTGCCATTTTAGAGAAGAGAAACCTTAAGCGCTTCTGCTTCTATAGTCTCAGTATCAAATGTTCACTAATTTCAATTTACTTCCTATCTCAGTTCAGTATTTAACACAAATTATATATCAATGTCATTTCAGAGATTTTCCGTCGGTTCCACACTAACGGAATAACACGCAATTGTCATTTAACGTCACTTTTATTAATAATCCTTTTTCTTATGACGTAAATGTTAATGAATGATCACTGTCTAGGAGGAAAGAGGGATTGGTCCTAATCATGAGATAATAGCTTTTAATGAGCCCGCAATCGTTAATTAAATAAAAAGTCACGTTCAAGGATGATATGCGAACAACTTTCGTTACGTCCGTTTTCACGTATCTGTCAAAACTAATCCTGTCGCCCACAATTCAAATTAACACTGACGTTAACACCTTTTGTCTGAACATCGAATCGTAACTATTATGTGAAAGTTTATTCTAGTCCGCGAATTAATTCCTTTCAAATACGCGCACGACCGAACAGCAGAACGGAATACAAATGACTTGTTTTAACAACCAAACAACGCAATGACGTTATATTACGACAATGTCCGCCCAATGAACATCTCTTTGACTTTATCTTTTCTACTCTGCTTAGTTAAATTATTACTAATTACAATTTATTCAGCTATTTAACGAAGACATCTAACAAAAAATAAATAAAATTTATCCCAACGTAAAAGATCCCGTATAGACCGCGGGCCGAAGTTTGACGACCCCTTTAAGGAAACGCCGATTAACAGCTTTTAAAGAAGCTGAATTATAATTTCTTAATGAATATTTAAGCTGCTGTAAACCTATTACTGGCGGTATTACAACTTTGTTCCCCTTCTAAAGTACCTGCATTGATGTTTTCTGCCAGAACTAATGAGAATGTGGAGAATACTAGGCAGATTGCAAATGGATAATCCCACGTACCGCGGTTTGGAGAAGAAGTTATTGAGTCTTAATAGGCATTTTGGAAGATTTTATAAATTAGTGTAACCAGGAAAAAACTATGGCATATTAGCGTCTATATCGAATCCTTTTTCCAAAATGAAATGTGTACGGAAGGCTGGCAGAAAATACGTAAAAGAACTGTTTACTTTTGTAGTGTGCGCGATGAAACAAGAAGGAGAAGGTGGGCAGAACTTGCAGTTTTCTGTTAAAAATAAAATATTGAATCTTATATTTTTGTTGAGGATTGATTTTTCCGTCATCAGTGATGGTGTCAACACTACAATCTTTGAAAGAGAATGACAGTAGTTTAGATTCCTTGAAGAGATATGCAGCTATAAAAAATTACTTAGATATTATACCGTTTACCAAGTTCTGCTCCTGTTGAACCACTATTTTTCTCTGGTGTGATAAGAATGAGACCTCAAAGGCGTGACATGAAAGATGAAATATTTCAACAATTATTGGTATTAACATCATTGAAACAAATGGCATGTAAAATGTTCACTAATTATAGGTATTTTATTTCAACAAAGATATTTTAAAAATGCGTGTTTTGCATTCTTTATCTAAATACGTTTATTTAAAACCATTTTGCATTTACATTTAAATTATAAAAAAATAACCAGTTATTTGCAATTTGAATTTAAATAGTTTTAATAGTTTTCTACAACTCTCGTGTTTCTCATACAATATAAAACTTAAACCAGGATTTCCCGCCAACTGCTCCCGAATTTTATTTATTAATAACTGCAGAGTCATACCCTCTGCGTCACATTAGGAACTTAACATGGCCTGAGGAACACTACATTTACACGTATGTTCTGCAAGAGGCTTCACGGTGTGCAGCAGAGTGTATTTCTGCTTCCAGCACCATTTTCCCCCTCCCTGTTCCATTCGCTAACGGCGCATGAGAGAAACGCCCGTCTGGAATCCTAACATGAGCGCTATGTGGTCTTTTTGCGAGACGTATCTGGGAGGTTCAAATGGCTCTGAGCACTATGGGACTTAACTACTCTGGTCATCAGTCCCCTAGAACTTAGAACTACTTAAACCTAACTAACCTAAGGACATCACACACATCCATGCCCGAAGCAGGATTCGAACCTGCGACCGTAGCGGTCGCGCGGTTCCGGACTGTAGCGCCTAGAACCTCTCGGCCTCTCCGCCCGGCTATCTGGGAGGAACGAGCACGTTGCTATACTCTTCTAGGCACCACGCTCTAGTGATTTCAAGAGTAATCTCTCTGTGACACACAACACCTCACATGTAGCACCTGCCGCTGCAGTTTGTCGAACATCTTCCTACTGCAGTCGCGCTACCAGACGAGCCGGTAGCGAAATGCACCACTGTTTGTTGAATATTCGCTACCTCTTTATTAATCCGTCATTATAAGGGACGCAGTCCTGATGAAAAGTAGTCAAGAATCTATTGAATGAGTGTTTTGCAAGGCGCTTACTTTGCGGACGAATTTTATTTCTCTAATATTCTTGCACTGTATCTCCTCTTGGCATCTGCATGTAATCATTCTATTTTAGTTGGCTCTGCAGACTGATAACGCTCGCTATTTTACAGTTGCGAACAAGAGGTGACCGAGACGTGTAACCAGTGGCACCCAATACCATCGCTCCGGGTGATACGGCAGTATGGCAATGGCGAATACACGCTTCCAATGTGCGGTCACCGCGATGTCGCCAAACACGGATGCGACCATCATGATGATGTAAAGAGAACCTGGATTCATCCGAAAAAATGACTTTGCCATTCGTGCACTCAGGTTGGTCGTTCAGTACACCATCGCAGGCCCTCCTATCTGTGATGCAGCGTCAAGGGTAACCGCAGCCATGCGGATAAGATGCCTGTCATCTCGACTGCTAGCGATACGAGGCCGTTGGGATCCAGCTCGGCGTTCTGTATTACCCCCCTGAACCCACCGATTCCATATTCTGCTAACAGTCATTGGATGTCGACAACCGCGAGCAGCAATGTCGCGATACGATAAACCGCAATCGTGATAGGCTACAATCCGACCTTTATCAAAGTCGGAAACGTGATGTTACGCATTTCTTCTCCTTACACGAGGCATCACAACAACGTTTCACCAGGCGACGCCGGTCAACTGCTGTTTGTGTATGAGAAATCGGTTGGAAACTTTTCTCATGTCAGCACGTTGTAGGTGTCGCCACCGGCGCCAGCCTTTTGTGAATCCTCTGATATGCTAATGATTTGCCTATCACAGCATCTTCTTCCTATTGGTCAAATTTCGCGTCTGTAGCACATCATCTTCGTGGTGTAGCAATTTTAATGCCCAGTAGTGTACTTTACGTTTGTTGATGCTCAAGTTCAACTCCACTCCCTGCACTATAGTAACCATATATCCACTGCAAGGCTTCCTGCATTTCACTACCGACTTTGGCATTGCAAACTTCTTATGTGGAAAATGGAAATTACCGTTTGACCTCATTGGCCGGGAGGCCCCTTTCGGGGCAAACTTCTTACATACAACAGCTACGGTCCGTGGAAAACTTTAAAGAGTTTCCTACGTTATGGACTTGATCATTCACATACACACATCAAAGAACTGTTGCATCACCGCGTTATGTCGTGCAGGTTTTTGTTATTGTGACTGTTTCTGTACCGATCGGAAGGTCACCCCTGACTCAGTTAACATGAGCACGACCTGCAGGTGCAATACTGCGCACCAATGGATTGCAGCCTTCAAGTTCAAAGGGAGGCACCAGTAGAGAAACGGTACTCTGAACATCTACCATACCACCGAGGACAATGGCAGTCGATTATAGGACAATAGCGTTACATGCGCCCAGAAGACTTGTCAGCCAGGAAAATTGCTCCACGTGTTTCAGATACTGAATCGGTTGTAGCAGGAACGTGCGATACGACCGGTGTTGTCCTCTATATACATAAAAGATTTTGCTGTCAGGGTGGGCAGCAATCTGCGGTTGTTTGCTGATGGTGCTGTGGTGTACGGAAAGGCATTGAATTTGAGTGACTGTAGGAAGGTACAAAACGACTTAGACAAATTTTCTAGTTGTTTCGATGAATGGCAGCTAGCTCTAAATCTGGAAAAATGTAAATTAATGCGGATGAGTAGGAAAAACAGACCTGTAATGTACGGTTACAGTATCACCAGTGTCCTGCTTGACACGGTCAAATCGTTTAAATATCTGTGGGTAACGTCGCAAAGCGATATGAAATGGGACGAGCATGCGCCAACTTTGCAGGGAAGGCGAATGGTCCACTTTCGTTTATTGGGAGAATTTTAGGGAAGAGCATGTATGGTGGCTATAATTTCGCACCTTACAAGCACTAATCTACATACTTCGCTGTGATCTACAACCACAATTAGGTATCATTTGATAGGTTGTACATCGTATATATGAATATTTAAAGAGAGTGACATTGTCACGTACACCTTGTAAATAATTGTTGACGCTTTTGCGTGAAAGGTGAGGGTGTGCCTTTATTAACAAAGCGGCGTAATGAATGATTGCCTATGCTAGTAGAGGTTGGAACGCCAGTGGAGATGAAATGGCAGGCGGAACTCAAGCCCTTGGTGGAAGGCCCGCACAGGTGTGTTGGTCCTGCTTAAACACAGGAAGTAGCAAGAAGGACGTTGGGGCACCTGAGCGCTGGAGCACAATAGAGTCGCAGCCACCGGTGTTGTAGCGGCACCGGAAGGATAACCAGGAACTCTGGAAATCTTGGACGCAGCTGAGAGGAACAAAGAAACGTCACCTCAGAAATCACGCATGCTAGCTTAAGGATTTTTACTCAGAAGCGTACCATTGTACGAGTACAGGTATTCCCTCGCAAACTTTCCGCACTGGGCGACAAAAGACTAAACTATAGTTGTTCGGCGTTCGGAAGAATCTGTAGAGAGGGAGAATCTTCCGGGGTTTCGAGAATATGATTCGCCTTCTGCAGTTACCAGGGAGGGGAGTCGAGTCTTGCTGGGAAGCCACCGGTGGAGAGGAAGGGATCTTTCCTTTTTGAGCGCCCGTGTGTGACGGTCGCTCAGTATCATCTTTGTTGGTACAGGTGGACTTGCTGTCTTTGCTCTCAGGAGAGTTTATAGTTAGAACGATTAGGCACTGTACTGTTGCGAACCTATACCATTCTGGACTTCACCTCCGGGTTGGAAGTCGTTGTTGAGTACGCAGCGTTCAGAGCACTTCTTCTGCCTATACCTACGTTGAGACGTTATTTGAACTCCGTCCTTGTGGCTGGGAGTTCGCGTTTCTCGTCTGCAGAACATAGAGACTAGAAGACAGTATTAGAGTATATTGGTGAGAGGACCGCCTTCTGCCGTTCTAGTGTTTGAAAGAGTTTTATTTTGTGGCTGAAGTTCTTCTATCGACTCGCTTCCCACGCCCGGGTTCGATTCCCAACGGGGTCAGCGATTTTCTCTGCCTCGTGATGACTGGGTGTTGTGTGATGTCCTTAGGTTAGTTAGGTTTAAGTAGTTCTAAGTTCTAGGGGACTGATGACCATGGATGTTAAGTCCCATAGTGCTCAGAGCCATTTGAACCATTTGAACTCATCTTCCATCGACGCAGACGCATACGAGAATCATCACTCCGACTAACCGGACGAATTGCATAGGGTGATATTGCTAATTCATTCGACTTATTAGGGCTATAAAGCTAAACAACTGCGATCACGCTAGTTTATTTCCACTGACGTTCCACACCACCGTACATCATCTTTTAAAGTAGTGTCTTCTAGTGTTTGGTACGTAGATGATGTCAGTCGTTTCGCGTTATTTATGTTAGATCGCGTGGCCATAAAAAGGGGCAGAGTTGGGCAATTGATCAGAAATTTTAGTTACGAAATATAGACTTTTGTAATAAAGGGTTGTTCTTTAATCCACAATAAATGTATAATAATAAACAACGTTTATCATTTAGAAGTATTAGTTGCCTTAATCATTCATTTATGTATAGGTTGTAATTTATATGTTAAAGAGCATTAAGAGATCCTAAGATCTGCTTCAGGAGGATAGTCAGACAGGGCCAAATCATCATCCTAGCGTTCATTATTTTCCGCTGCGTACATTAATTTTACACCCGCCTGGAGTAGCATCTTGGGAGCGGTTCACATGTAATGGAGGCTGCATGTAGGACGCTGGTGCAACCTATTCTTGAGTACTGTTCCCCTGCCTGGGATCTGTATCAGGCAGGATTGAGGGAAGACATCGAAGCAGTTCAGAGACACGCTGCTAGATTTGTTACCGGTAGGTCCGCACCATGCGTAAGTGTTACAGAGATGCTTCGGCAACTCAAATGCGAATCCATGGATGGAAGGCGACGTTCTTATCGAGAAACACTATTCAGAAACTTTAGGGAATTGGCATTTGAAACTGACTGCCAAACGATTCTACTGCCTCCAACATACCTTTCGCGTGAAGACCACGAAAACAAGATTCGAGAAATTAGGCGCATACAGAGGCATATAGATAGTCGTTTTCCCTCGCTCTATTTGCGGGTGGAACAGGAAAGTGAATGACTGGAATAGGTACAAGGTACCCTCCACTATGCACTGTACAGTGACTTGCGGAGTATCTGTGTAGATGCAGAAGTAGATGTAGGTCGGCTTCACTTGACGGTAGTGTTTGGAACTTGCTCCGTTCGGGGCATCTCTGATCGACGGGTGCACAGGATGATCGACAACTACGAGTCTTCAGACAAAGGGACCGTGGGCTCAGTGCTGAATTCGGGGTTCTAAGAGGCTATAGGACGTCATGTATTGCATCACACTGTTAGCAGACGATTGCATGATGCGAATCTCCATTCCCGACGACCAAGACGCGCATAAGTCGTACATCACATCGTCATGGTGGTCACAAAATCAAGCATAAATTACGCCCCAGGATTGGCGTCGGGTGTTGTTTATTGACGAAACTCTGATCTGTGTAAACCCTTACACTCGCAGACAACGTGTGTGGAGACAATCCGGTTATATGTAACGTCTCCAGCACTGTGACCCACATTTGCAGGAAGGTGGTAATAAATGATGTTCTGCGGAGGCATTACGTGGGGCCACCGTACAGCTCTCGCAGTTGTTGGTGGCCGTATCACTGTTCTGCAGTACACCGACGAGATTCTCCAGTCAGTAGTTGGATCGTATCGCCTATATTTTGGTGACAGTTTCATGATACAACGCTTGCTCTTTGTGCTGTTCTCGTGAACACTTTCCTTCATCATACTAGGATCACCAAAATTGAGTGCCTGCTTGTTCCTCGGCTATCAGCTCAATCGAACATGTGTGGGGTTAATTGGAACGGATTGCTTTTGGACCTTGGCAACATACTCAGAATCGCCACTGAAGAGTGTGCCAATTTGGACCACTACTAGCTTGATGATCTCGTTGATGTTATGCCACGACGGATTCAAGCCGGAATCCGAAGCAGAGGACATTCCATCACATATTGACGTTGCTCCGGAGTGTTGCCGAATACCACCCCAAGGGGTCAAAAATGGTTCAAATGGCTCTGAGCACTATGGGACTCAACTGCTGAGGTCATTAGTCCCCTAGAACTTAGAACTAGTTAAACCTAACTAACCTAAGGACATCACACACATCCATGCCCGAGGCAGGATTCGAACCTGCGACCGTAGCGGTCTCGGGGTTCCAGACTGCAGCGCCAGAACCGCGCGGCCACTTCGGCCGGCCCACCTCAAGGGAAGTCAGACGATTTTGTCATTACAGAATTTATTTATTTGTTTTCCTTTTTTTTGAGTTGACGACCTGGGCACATTGCAAATAGATATGTACTGACGCCCAGAGCCTATTATTGATTTATGTGTCACGATTTACGAAATGATGATGCAAAACTACTGTTGATGTCTGCATATTGTAGACAGTCAACGGCTCTATGGCACTCTCTTGGACTATCCCCTCGAAATAAGCATTTCATTTCTCTGTGTCGATTTTATACCGTTAACGACGTGTTAGAGTTCAAGTTGCCCTTGATAAAGAAGACAAGATTTAAGTAAGTCAAGAAACTTTCAAAATAATTGTCGAGTCAGGAAAATCGGTCGATGATGTAAAATGATGCTATATGTTTGAAATGCGTATAACGTGCAGTAATTACAACTGAAAGGGGACGATAAGACTGACAGGCGAGGGGAGAAGTGTTCGGATTAATAAAGGTGTAAAGAAAGGATGTTTTCTTTCTCAATACTGAAGACGCAATGAAGGAAATTCTTCAGAGTGCTATTAAAACTCAAAGGTTATCAGTGACAATGTTCTCGGCAAAACCGGAAGAGTTAATGGGAGCTGTTAAGTGGGATGAGCATTCTGCTGAGCATAAAGTATTTGTTGAGAGTATTCCAAAGAATGATGAAGTTACGAAGGAGCAATTGTAAAGAGATTCGACAGAAACTTAGAACCCAAATTATGATCATGCTGTGGACAAAGTAAAGGTGTTCTGCTACCTTAGAAGCAGATATTTGAGGACGTGCAATACAAGGAAGACATACGACGCAGAACAGTATGGGCAGAGAGCAGAACAGTGTGGGCAGAGCGTATATTCCATAGTAAAAGGTGTCTACCAGTATTAAACATAAGTTAGAATTTAAGAAAGAAATTTCTCAGAACGCATGTTTGAAGGACAGCAATGCATGGGATGAATCACAGATTGTGGGAAGACTGGAAAACTGGAGAATCGAATCGTTTGAGATGTGGTGCTATGGATGTTTAAAATTAAGCTGATCGATAAGAAAAGAGATCTCCGCAGTATCGGCAAGGAGAAGAATATAGTGAATACACTAGTTGTGTGTGTGTGAAATCTTATGGACTTAACTGCTAAGGTCATCAGTCCCTAATCTTACACACTGCTTAACCTAGATTATCCTAAGGACAAACACACACACCCATGCTCGAGGGAGGACTCGAACCTCCGCCGGGACCAGCCGCACAGTCCATGACTGCAGCGCCTCAGACCGCTCGGCTAATCCCGCGCAGAGAATACACTAGTTATAAGAAGGTGCAGTACCATAGGACACCTATTAAAACATCAAGAATAGGCGGCAAAAATTGTAAGCAAAACAGAGGTTAGAAAATACGCAAGAAATGACTGAGGAAGTTAGGTGTAAATGCTACTCTGAGAAGAGACTGCATATTAAGTAATATTGTGGTGGGTCGAAAGAAACCACTCACACAATTGGACATAAAGAAAACGTCGATATGGTACTGCAGATGTCATTGATACTAGTACCATAACATAGCATTTAAAAGTTAAGTTATCACATGGTCAGTCGAATAATTTTGAAGCGTTAATTAACAGCAGAAGAGCCAAGGCTGAAATAGGTACAGCCTTTTTTTTGTTTTCAGCGATTACTATTTGTAATTATTTTCCGTATTATGTTTAAAAAGGTTTCACTAGTATGCGGTTGTCATAGAGGCATTACAAGATTTACTGTATGCAACAAGCAAGCAGGCCATGCAATTTGAGAATCCTTTTTAAGTGAGTGAATTAAAGAAGAACTAGCTCTCTGGACTCAACGCATAAAGTACGCGGTTGTACCATAAGGTAGCAGTGAATCCAAACAAGTTAGGTAAGGTTAGTGATTTTTTTTTATTTCTAACAACTTTTCTCATCAGTACCTAGTAGCGAGGATATTGTGAAAAAGAAAGTAAAGTATTCGGAGGAAATTGCGTTTTGAAATTCACGTCGTGTGTTTCCACGTCCTGTTTCCTGTTTTCCGCAAGTACAAAAAAATCCAAAGAAGGTTTTCTTTATTCTTGTCTTGCAATTAAACGGCAGCTATTAATCAATTAACATTAACAGACAACACAGGAGGAAACGGAACAGTGGTGAGAAGTTTTGTTACAAAATATTTTGTTGTAACGCGTAGCCATATTAAAAACGTTTGGCAGTTATACATCTCACTCCGCTGGCTGCATTGCCACAGAAAAGGAATCATGTTTTAAGATTAAAAACAGCCGACCAGTTGCAAAGGATAAAGTAATCTTTACCTAGGTTTCGATAGATTTAAATCTATCTTCTTCAGAAGGCGGCAGTATTACATTAGCATGGAGTAATATGTCATTGTCGTTTTTACAAACATCTGCATAGCTCCATTAGTCCAAATAAAATATAGCCCTGAGAATAGGGTTTGTCAGACAAATAAAAATAAGTACTAATGGAGCTATGCAGATGTTTGTAAAAACGACAATGACATATTACTCCATGTTAATGTAATACTGCCGCCTTCTGAAGAAGATAGATTTAAATCTATCGAAACCTAGGTAAAGATTACTTTATCCTTTGCAACTGGTCGGCTATTTTTAATCTTATTACGTGGAACCGTTGCTGTTGCGCAGCTATGTTTAAAATACTGAATCATGTTTTATTAATATTGTTTCACGTAAAGAAAAAACAGCAGTTGTTGTCTCTCCGATCAGGCAAGTGATAAAACGTAACCGTGCTAATCAGGCACAGTAAATATCCGCTACAAATTGAGATACGTCAGTTGTATGTTGTCAGTAACCTACAACACTTTCCCTGAACCTTACAAAAGTTAAAAAACTTTCTAAATGAACATTGTTACTAAAGCTAACGTTATTACAAAATGTTACATACGTGCGGAAATCAATCACAAATGTGCACTGTTTATCTCCAGTAGTGTTCAATACTAGATGAGACTTAATCATGCACCCAAAAGTGAAAGCTTTGCTTGTAGTACAGCGGCATGACCATTTCTTGAAAAGGTTTGGAAAGATTACAGAGCTGTATAAAGAAAAACAATTTCGCCTCTGCTTATCGTTTTAATTTGTGTCACCACTACTGCAAATTCGACCTTATGGTCATTTTTCAAGTATGAAATGGAAATGAACGCATGGCATCGTTGGCCGGGAGGCCCCGTTCGAGGTTCGGCCGCGAAATTCAAGTCCTATTTCATTCGACGCCACATTTGGTGACTTGGGCGCCGGTGATGATGATGAAATCTTGATGAGGACAACACAACACCCAGTCCATGAGCGGAGTAAATCTCCAATCCGCCCGGGAATCGAACCCGGGCCTGCTTGCATAGGAGGCAAGCACGATACCATCCAGCTAAGCAGGCGGACTGCAGTATGAGATTCTGTGTCTACATACATGAGAAAAAATTTAAGAGAAACTTTGGCCATAACTGAACATTTCTTGCTGCAGTCACACAGAGGTCAAGTAATTTAATCGAACAATAAGTGCTGCAGCATATACACTCGTATGATATCAACTGACATTCCGTTGATATTTTTCTGAATGTGTATGAAGGTAGTGTCTGTTCCCGAAAGAACAGTTACCGTTGATGACCATGCAGCTTTCGCTACAATAAAATGATAATTAAATGGATACCCTAGCTGCAAACAGACGTTGATATACTTCATTGGGGACGTGTTGAAAGTGTGTGCCCCGACCGGGACTGGAACCCAGGATCTCCTGCTTGCGTGACGCTCTATCCATCTGAGCCACCGAGAGCACAGAGGACAGTGTGCCTGCACGCTCCCCGTGAGACCCACATTCCCAAAATGTCCACACCACTACATTCGTAGTGCACCTAATAGATGTTTGCCAATCATACTCATTACTCATAGCAGATTAATCTACCAAGTCCCGTAAGAGTTTGGGCGTAGTGTGTGCATTCGCACAAGAAGGGCAAGTCCCTGCAGTCGCGCTATCCTCTGTGTCCTCGGTGGCTCAGATGGATACAGCGTCTGCCATGTAAGCGGGAGATCTCGGGTTCGAGTCCCGGTCGGGGCATACATTTCCAGCTGTCCCCATCGATGTATATCAACAACACCTGTCAGCAGCTGAGGGTTTCGATTAATTATCATTTCATTCTAGAGAAGCTGCACGGTCATCGACTATATCTGCTCCTTCGGGAACAGATACTATCTTCGTGTGGAGTGTAATATTAGTAATTTTCGCCTCACAAACATTAATATACGCTCAATAGTAAACGCCTGATGGCCTAAAGTTATCGAAAAATTGTAAAGTAAAAGAAATGAATCATCGCATAGCAGCGACAGAATCTATTATTCTTTATCTTTGCCCTTCTTGCGCGGTGCCAGTAAATCTCTATGTACATGTATCGATTAATGGTATAAAAAAAGAATTCTGTTGTTTCAAGACAAATGAGGCTTTTCGCGCCTCACCTTTTACTGTTTGTATTCCAGTAGAGGCGGACGCGGACTTGCTGTGTTCCACAACTGTATTTTATATTTTATGTGAAAATATTTAGTGAATATGCTAATTGTTATTTTTTCCAATCAGAAAACATGTAGTTTCTTGTAACTGATATCGAACAGACAGCGTCAAGAGGACATTTTGACTGTTATGTATAAAGTATTTAACCACAATGGTCATCTATTGTAATTTAATATGAAAAGGTACGTAGCATTAAAAAAACGTGTGTTAAAGATAAGTGTGCTTATTTTCGTAAATTAACCTTGATGATTCCATCTCCTTATTTAACTGAATGATAATTATTTTTGTGTTACTTCATCAGAAATTACGATCACGCTGATGGGCCGAACGCAGCATGAGGCAGAAGGAACATTATCGTTTTCCTATTATTTCTGAACCAACTTTTTTTAATTGTGTAGTGTTGCATTTCTTTTAAAGTCTATAAATCTTCTGGTCCCTTAGTGTTGATCCGGGTATGACTACATCGCGACTATAAAAATGCACAGAAATGATAATGTTTCTTCCGAGCGATCTCAAATATATATATATATCAATATGCTGCTCTTATTCAGGTATTTAATGGTCAACGTATGTTATTATAATAGCCTAATAAATCCCTGATTCTGTTGCCAAGTGGCCCACCAAAATATTCACTTTTTCGACATTAAAAAAAAAGTAACAATTCTTTTTATTTTTGTCCCCCAAGAGCAACGCTACACTTGGCGCCCGAACAGGGACTTGATCAAAAAATCATTTCATGTATGTGTTTAAAAAAATTTTCTTTGCTTGTTCTAATAACTGTTTCATTTTTTTCATGTGGATGCAATTCAACCGAGAAAGAGAAGTGGGAAAACCTTTTAATTAATTCAGAAGAACGATTGATGAAATTACCAAAAAACGCGAGTATCCAGCTGTATCATTATCAAGACAGCCATAGTAAGTCAAATTTTTATACGCAGTAGCCAAGCTTTTGTAGTGACGTAGCATCTTTCGAGTTGATCAGAACGTAAACCTGTCTTTCCTTGCCTTGAAACAGCTTTATTTCAATTTGTCCATAGTCCATTCTTACGTAGTTAAATTCAGTGAAAGTGTAACATTGTTGTCAGTGCATAAAAAAAAATTACGATATGGCGGATAACTACGCTCAAAACCGGTAAAACGTGTGATATTTCATTTGTTTGTAATTAGTAGGAACCATCTTGTCTTCTTGGCGTAAATGAACGTCAGTTGTTACACAGAGATAAAATTTTATCTTAGGTCCCAGTAAGCCATAGCACTACGTCACAGACAAACGACTGACGGCAGTGACAAACAATATCTGTAGCATTTTGACGTTTGACAAATAATTCATGAACATGGCTGACGGTAAACAGCGGACACAAACAAAACCAGACGACAGCGGTGATGCGAATGGACCTCACTATCCATTACGATCACGCGCGATAGGTACACGAGCGGAGGCAGAAGCAGCCTCGACCGAAGTTTTAGAAGCTGGTCCTAGTGTGCAAACTATTCCCGCTTTTGAAAAAAATGACTTGGCTGCAATGATCGAAGCAATAATGGAACGCAAGTTCGAAAGTCAAAGACAGAGAGAGGCGCAAAGACAGGAACGTGAAAAGCAGGAAAAATTAGATGAAAAGGCCCGCGAAGAAAAAGAGAAGGCCGAAAGACGGCATAATAAAAATCAGGTCCTTACAAATCTGTGCAACTCAGTAAAAGAAGACATAAATTCAGTAAAAACAGAAATAAATTCGGTAAAAACAGACATAAATTCAGTAAAAACAGATCTGCAAACGGAGATAAATGACCTAAATACACGGTTAAATTCGGTAAAGGCCGAACTAAAGGCAGACATAACAGCTGATTTAAATACCCTGTTGGGTAATGTCCAAAGCCAAATCAGCAGTCAGATCACGATCATGAGGCTAGAAATTGACACACAAGTAGAGTCAAAAATAGAAGATATTTCAAAACGGTTAGATGAAAAAATCGAAGCAGCCAAGGGGGAGATAAATTCAAAAGTGATAGAATATCAAAAACAAGCTGCGACCTTAAAAGAAGATTATACTGCAATCTCTGATGAGGTCAAAGGAGTTAAAACCGCAGTAGACACGATCGAGAATGTTGGTGATGATCTTTCCAAACAGATTGAGACTCTTAATGTAGAGGACCAAATAAAGAATACTGTTAAGGCACATGCTGAAGCATTGTCTGATCACTACCAAGAGTGGATTAAAAACAAAGACGGATTCATAGAAAACAAGGTCAAGAACGAACTCAGGGAAACTGTCAAAAACATGACCTTTGAAATATTGGCAGCCCCTGGAAAAACAGGAGACACGGTGATGTCAGAATTAGGCCAGATAAGACGAGCGTTAGCTCAAGATTTACCTGAATGGCGTCAACAGATAGTTGATGAAGTTCGTACACTAAAATGTCAAGTTGAAAATTCCCCACCTCCCGTGTCAGGAAACTGGAATAATTCACCACGAAGTAATGAACAACAGCAGGTACATTACCGTTCACCATTTGATAACGCTCAAACTCATAGTTCTATAGAAGCACACGTTAACCAGACTACCAGCCCATCCACTTTTGTCAGTTTGATGCAGGAGGAAAGCGTGATCAAACATCGTATTTTTCCGACCTTTCACCCACAGAAAAGAGAAATTCATCCTATAGTGTTCCTCCGAAATTTTTCAGGAATTTTCCCGAGTAGCTGGAGTGACCGCCAGCGAATTCAATTTGTTAGTGGATTTATCGTAGGCGATGCTGCCTTATGGGGAACCGAAATGGTCGACTCTTGTAAAAGTTACAAAGAGTTTGAACAGATGTTTTTAGCTAAATTCTGGAGTTCTGGTGTGCAGCAGCGCCTGAGAAAAGAGGTTTACAACGCCGAAGTGTTTAACAGTAAGCGCGGTAGTTTGAGAAGATATTTTGAAAAGTATTTAGCGAAAATCAAGTTCTGGGATTCGCCGATCACCGCCAAAGACGTTATTATGATTCTAAAAACTAAGCTACCGATTGCGATCAGAGAAAAGTTAGTAAACGTGTCTGAGGACGATACGGACACTTTCCTATCTGTGTTAGACTCGTTAGATCTGATTTACGAGGACGCTAGAGTTGATGTTGGCAACGCCCACTTCAGTGCAGGCAGCCAGCACAATACAGAATACGTAGGCAACAATGGTGGCCGAGCGAAAGCGCGTCACAGCGACAACCAGTACCAACCCCACAACGGTTTCAAAAATAAACACACTAAGTACTCCAACAGCAAATACAAAAATAAGTACAATAACGGCCAGAGATACAATCCAATATATAATTCGTCACCACCTCAGTACGAAAATGCACATTATAACACACAGCCCCAGCAATATGGAAACACGCAACCGATCAACGGGAATTATCAAAACGATCAGTCTTACGATTCAAATCGACAGTGGAAAAGAAATAAATGGCATAATCAAGGTGGTGACCAATGTACACCTTTCACTAACGGTTACAATCAACACAAGCCACAGCAAAATACTTTTCAGCCACAAGCGAATGGACCTTCGGGAACTCTGAAGCCTAAACGCCCGCATAATACGCAAATTTATTATGCGCAAGCGAATACGCCAGGACAACAAGATCCGTTTCCAACCGAGTTCGTACCACAAAACCAACACCAGTTCCAGACGGAAGAAACATTAAGAAATATAAATCAGCAGGAAAGTAAGCGTCGAACGGAAAATTAAAAGCAGCACCTTTGAGCCTCCTAGAGGATGCTGCAAGTTTGAATGGGGGCACCCTGTCCCTTAGTCCACACGAAATTAAAGCAATTAGGTATGACAAAGAGACAAACTTACGGGATGATCTAGTAGCAGACACTGAGACGAAAGACAATGATGACGTATGGGACGAACAAGTTTAAGCTTCCATAAGAGTATCAATTGCCAACATACCAGTAACAGCCAATGTAGATACAGGAGCTAATATAAATGTCTTATCTTTATGTTTATTTAAGCAAATATCCTCTGTATGCAAAGTTTTATCACTTCCAATTCAAGGTTGCACCGTATCGGGAGCAATTGGTCCACTAACACAACGTGTAAATCTTCAGACTCAGCTTCAAATCCAGATAGAGTCTATTTCAGTAACGTGCATTTTTCTTATTGTTAAAAACCTATCAGTGCCATGTATCCTGAGTATGGAAGTCTTGAGGCAGACGAAAGCTAAAATTGACATCGAGTGTGGAATCTTTACTCTAGTAGCGAGCCAGCAACAAGTAACTGTAAATTTGTTAAGAAGTAAGGTGAAGACAAACTTTGGGGTGCTTCAAATAGCAGTACGGCCATGGACTAAAAGACAACAGTACAGTCAGACAGAAGACATGACAGATCTTGAAAGTGTTAATGACGATGAGTATAAAGACCTAATTCCCGGTCAGAATGAATTATACGGTAAAGCTAGTGAGTCCATTGAATTATCCAAACAACAGAAGAATGAGCTTTACAATTTGTTAACAGATTACATTCAAGTATTTTCTAAGAAACCTGGACTAATAAAAGGCTTTGAATATCGAATGGATGTCCTGCCTCATTCAACCTACTGTAGAACAAGCTATTCCATTCCATATGCGAGACGCGAAGCTGTCAAGTGCGAGATCAAGAAAATGTTACGCTGGAATGTGATAGAAGTATCTCATTCACCTTATTCGAGTCCTTTATTGTCTGTGCTAAAATCAGATGGTAGCGTAAGGCTAGTCCTAGATGCAAGATTAATCAATAAAATTATAGTACCCATAAGAACGAGACCAGAGGCTCTTGAAGAGCATCTGCAGAAGTTTCATGGAGTTAAGTATTTGAGTACCCTTGATTTGAAAAGCAGTTACTGGCAAGTAAAACTTGCGCAGGAGTCTAGGAAGTACACTGCGTTTATATTTGCAGGTAGATCTTACCATTTCAAAGTTGTACCGTTTGGACTAAATGTGAGTTCCGGAATTTTTATTTCTGCCCTTGACTATGTACTAGGTCCTGAACTTTTAGATGAGGTAACAGTCTATGTGGATGACGTTCTTGTAGCATCGAAAAATTGGGAAGATCATGTGGCCCTTCTGCAAAAGATATTTCAACGATTCAGAGAGTATGGTGTTACAGCAAATCTTAAGAAATCCAAGTTTGGAAAAAGTGAAATTAAATTTTTAGGGCACATCATCACCCCTGAAGGAATTAAACCCGACCCGGAAAAATTATCTGCTATAAAAAAACTTTCCAACCCCTGTTACAAAAAGGCAACTGAGAGGATTTATCGGTCTTACGTCATTTTTCAGACGTTTTGTTCCCAATCAGGTATTGAACAATCCCGCTCTTCACAACCTTTTAAAAAAGAATTCACATTGGAATTGGACGCCGGAATGCCAAGACGGATTTAAGAAAATTAAGGACAGTCTGGTTAACAGTAACATTCTCCATCATCCTCAGATGGATAAGGAATTTTGTATTACTGCAGACGCTTCCTTTGTGGGTATCGGCGCTTGTCTTTTCCAGATTCAATTAGTAAATGGACACGAGCAAATCCAAGTGATTAGCTTTGCGAGTCGAGTGTTATCAGAGTGTGAGAAGTCTTATTCGGTTACGGAGTTGGAGGCACTTGCCGTAATATGGGCTTTTAGGCGATTTAACTATTATATCTATGGAAGAAAAATTAAAGTCTATTCAGACCATCAAGCCTTATCATTCCTCCTTACATGCAAGTTGCAACACCCTCGTCTTACTCGATGGTGCTTATTCCTGCAGGAATATGACTTTGACATTGTATATATAAAAGGTAAAGATAATGTTATAGCAGACGCACTTTCTCGCTCACCTAAGGGCTTACTAGAAACCAGCGAACTGGTGGAACAAATGTCTAATTATAAAGTTTTGTTAATGAAAGATCCAATTCACAGAAAGTATTTTCTTCAGTTATGTAGGCAGATTCAGATTCTTCAAAATACAGATCCAAAATGGAAAAAGGTTATACAAATTCTTCACGAAAATCCAGCCCACAAGTTGTCCAAGTTTTATAAAGTTCATAACCAAGTGCTATTTCATAAGACGTCTGAGTCATCTGAGAGGTGGTGTGTTTGCATCCCTCGAAATTTCATTGAACATCTTCTGTGGTACACTCACATTTCATGGGGTCACTACGGACCAGAAAAATGTAAAAGGAAAATCTCGACTTACTGTTATGTTCCGAATCTACACCAGAGAATTCATAAATTATTGAGAAACTGTGTCATCTGTCAAAAGGCAAAATCCTTAAACATTTCCACTTCAATTCCACTAAATCCAATAGTTGCTGAAAGGCCAAACCAGCTTCTTAGTATTGATTTAGCAGGTCCACTACCCACCGGTAGGGGAGGCGCTAAATACTTAGTAGCAATCCTGGACAATTTTTCTAAGCACATAAGACTGTACGCAGTAAAATCTTCTTGTGCAAATCCAATAATTCGTCGCATTGAAAATGATTATTTCCCACGATTCGGGGTTCCAGAATCAATTTTGTCTGATAATGCTTCAAATTTCACATCACGCCCGTGGCGTGCATTTCTTGCTCGCCATAGAATCAAACAAATTTTGATATCCCTGTTTCGACCGCAATCGAATCCGACAGAAAGAATCTTCAAAGAATTTAACAGATTTATAAGGACGTACATTCCGAATAAGCAGTCTAAGTGGGTAGACTTCGTAACACCATTCGAACAGATTGTAAACCACCTTCCTCATCTGTCGACCGGATTCACGCCACATGAGTTAATGTCAAGATCAAAAGAGAGGAATGAATGGATAGACCCCCTTCCAAAGTTACAAGACAACGAATTGGACCTAGACGCAAAAATCAGGCAAGCTCTCATATCATTGACAACGTATGCTAACCTCCGAAAAAAGGCATTTGATAAGAAGGTAAACAGAGTTATAGATTTCAAAGAAGGAGAAAAGGTATTAGTCAGGACTCACTTTAAACCATCCCTGTTGTTAAAGAAGAATCGTAAGTGGCAACACATTTATGAAGGTCCCTTTGTGATAATGAGGAAACCACACATTGGTAGCTATTTGTTATCTGACCCTGCCACGAATAAAATCAAAGGATTGTTCCACCATCAAGATTTAAGAAAATTTTATAACGCCAGGAATTAAGTTAATTTAAGCTGTAAGAAAATTCTAAGGTATTGGAGATCAGGATTAACCAATGAGTAACAAGAACGGATCTGAACTGACTACGGACGTTAGCCGGTGCTAAAAGGAAACCTTATGTATCAAAACAACGTGTCTGGAAAATAAAATACAGAATAAGTTGTAGACAAGTATTTACATGAATAATCTTTATGTAAACAGGAGGACATGTCCTAGAGGCGATTTTCAATTTTAGTTATAAGTTAGTATGTAAGGAAAATGATGTACTCGAGAGGTATTAATTAGCCCCGAGGTACTAAAATGAGGAAAGAGGAAGGAGCGAATAATGCACTTCTCTCGCTAAATAGTAATTTGAGAATGAGCAGGAAGGAGCGAATAATGCACTTCTCTCACTAAATAGTAATGTGAAAATGATGATTATATGTGCTTAGTATTAGTAAGTGAAATTGAATCGAGGACAAATTAATGACCTGTTTTAAAAGGAAATACTTAAACGTCCAGACAAAATAGGAAAGTTGTGAGAAAGATTCGATTCCATGAGGTTATTCCCTATTTTCAAAGGTGACGTAAATAAGGCACCACCTGTTAGCGTAAAACAGTCGGTAGATTTAACTTGTAAATTCCAGCACAGTGCTGTGCCAGCGATAAAATAACATCTCTTTGAAGTGAACAGATACCTAGGATTAAGCATGAACAGATTGATGACGCAGTGCAATTGTTCTAAAAAGGCCTGACGTTAACCTTAAGTAAAAGCGTGATGGAATAAAAAGGAAGTTTATTGTATAACGCAAAGTAAGATGAGTCTAGACTACAAACAAGCTGAGTCAAAGAAGATATGAGTAACATGGTTTATTATGGCAACTTCACGGTACTATTGAGCATTAGCGATACTGCAAATTCACAAGCTAGCAGCACATATAATAAGGATCTCGCCCAAGCTTCACAGGTAGCGACAGCAGCAAAAAACAACACTCTAGTGAGAGGCTTATATATACAAATGATAATTAATACCCAAATGCGTAATGCATAAACTTGACTTAGTCTAAGAAATGAGCAAAGAGTAGTAAGCAAGCTGCAGCAAGATACATATTAGATATACATGCTTGAAGTGATAGATTTTATTTTAAGTGTGCACTGCAATATTTATTGTTTTCTCTGTGATTATGTGATTATTGAATTCCTTTCCTAAGTGCAAATCCTTTAAGATCCTTGATCCTATCCACTCCTCAGGATCAACTTGTAAAGATGCACGTGTGCTTAGGAAGTGAGGCACTACATATAAAAATGAGTAGGTTCGCGACGCGCATATTGCTTTTGTAATGCGCAATGTAAATTAAATTTTCGACCTGGTTGAGGAGTAATTTAAATTCTGTCGACGATCAGCGAGTAGACCCGCTTTTCCCACCTTTCTTTTTTCGACTGTTTGTATTTCTACACGAAACTCAGAGGCGGAATTGCTATTTTCAAATCTGTCCTCGAACTTTCTTTAAAGACAAGCACATACGAGAAAAACTTTTGACACTAAACAAGACGAGCACTAAAAAAAAAAAAAAAGTATTGGTCCTACAAAATGAATAAGCAAGCGTGATAAAGATTACTATGAATGAAATTAATTTGTAAAGGAGATTGGAATGGATTTGGTCAAAGAAAAAGTACTTATAATAGCCTACCTGTGACCGTAGGCTTAAATAAAAAAAGACTAATTAAGAAACAATTGTTTTGATTCAAAGTGGTCAATTAGATTATTTATTGATTTAAATGAACTCTTGTAAATATTAGTAAGTAAATCAACTTGTAAACACCGTGTGATGTTATGACGCGAGAATTTCTTTTAGTACACCGTTCACGCAGACGCTCACCACAGTGCAAGTGAAGTTTTAAAGTTCGACGGTTTTCAGTGGCAGTATTATACTGCACCATATGTGTGAACAATTTCGTTGATGTGTGCAGTGTGTAATAATCAGTGTCATTCCACACATGCAGTTGCAGCGGTAGCTACCACTTACCTGTGAATCCGTAACTGGATAGTGGACAGGAAGTGATGCGAGGCAGTTTCGGTGGCAGAAGCTCCCTCCAGCAATCTAAAAAAGCACAAAGCCACGATCCGCCGAACAAAAGCGACGCACGGCACCTCAAGCGCGAAATCAACGCTCTGCAAGAAAGCTCCGGTCACGTGCGCGCGCACAGACTGAATTTCAAGATTGCTCGCAACAGTGGAGGCGGACAGCCACCACGTGACGAAATAATGTAAACGTTCAACCGACAACACAGTTGCTGTGCGCTACATTCTGTAGAAAAAACATTCACGCCCAGTACTGAAAACATTTTGTATGTATCATAAACCTTCCGAGAGACTCTAAGATAGAGAAGTTAACGTAATTATTATAATGACTGATTGTACACAGAGACAAGTCACAAGGTCACCTCTGAACACTGTTGAAATGTAAACTTTAACGAAAGGTCAAGATACGAACGAAAATAAGCACACGAAAATACGTCAAAGGATCCGATCCTTCCTATATCCCATCCCACATGTATATAAAATTAGTTTTGTAAGCTATTCTAATATAAGACATTTTATCTGTTTCATATGTGAAATAATTCGGAGAGCCACACTCGAGCCCTGAAAGTGAAAGATATGGACTTTCTTTTCGAAGCCATCACCAGTGGCCGCTCTACAATCCAAGTCTATCATAAATAGTGTATGTGCGACGAAAATAAATGTATAATTAAATGCGACGACGGACAAGGCAATCAATCGACAAGACGATGACAATATAATGAATACTGTCAAAACAGAAAGTTGTGTACCAGTTGTGATAGTCAAATTACTTTTGCAACGATGAAAAATGAAGTGTGACTCTATTTCCTTATAAATTTTGTAAATATGTGTACTTATAGCCTTAATTTTAAGAATCACCAAGAAAGACTGAATCCATGCAAACACTGATAGAAAACAGAACAAATTCACAATGATCCACCGTCAGTAATTACAAATTGAAACGTTAATTCTTTTACTATGGAATTAATATGAAATGAAACTTTTAATAACCTGTGTGTTACACCCGAAAATCACAAATATTCCAATGGGCATGAGGATGAAAGTAATACCTTCGGTATTCCTTCCCTCCTCATGGGAGGCAGTGTAATATTAGTAATTTTCGCCTCACAAACATTAATATACGCTCAATAGTAAACGCCTGATGGCCTAAAGTTATCGAAAAATTGTAAAGTAAAAGAAATGAATCATCGCATAGCAGCGACAGAATCTATTATTCTTTATCTTTGCCCTTCTTGCGCGGTGCCAGTAAATCTCTATGTACATGTATCGATTAATGGTATAAAAAAAGAATTCTGTTGTTTCAAGACAAATGAGGCTTTTCGCGCCTCACCTTTTACTGTTTGTATTCCAGTAGAGGCGGACGCGGACTTGCTGTGTTCCACAACTGTATTTTATATTTTATGTGAAAATATTTAGTGAATATGCTAATTGTTATTTTTTCCAATCAGAAAACATGTAGTTTCTTGTAACTGATATCGAACAGACAGCGTCAAGAGGACATTTTGACTGTTATGTATAAAGTATTTAACCACAATGGTCATCTATTGTAATTTAATATGAAAAGGTACGTAGCATTAAAAAAACGTGTGTTAAAGATAAGTGTGCTTATTTTCGTAAATTAACCTTGATGATTCCATCTCCTTATTTAACTGAATGATAATTATTTTTGTGTTACTTCATCAGAAATTACGATCACGCTGATGGGCCGAACGCAGCATGAGGCAGAAGGAACATTATCGTTTTCCTATTATTTCTGAACCAACTTTTTTTAATTGTGTAGTGTTGCATTTCTTTTAAAGTCTATAAATCTTCTGGTCCCTTAGTGTTGATCCGGGTATGACTACATCGCGACTATAAAAATGCACAGAAATGATAATGTTTCTTCCGAGCGATCTCAAATATATATATATATATCAATATGCTGCTCTTATTCAGGTATTTAATGGTCAACGTATGTTATTATAATAGCCTAATAAATCCCTGATTCTGTTGCCAAGTGGCCCACCAAAATATTCACTTTTTCGACATTAAAAAAAAAGTAACAATTCTTTTTATTTTTGTCCCCCAAGAGCAACGCTACAATATCAACAACACCTGTCAGCAGCTGAGGGTTTCGATTAATTATCATTTCATTCTAGAGAAGCTGCACGGTCATCGACTATATCTGCTCCTTCGGGAACAGATACTATCTTCGTGTGGAATAGAATGCCAATTTGTGACAAACAAAACAATACACCACGGAGCAGTTATCCGAATGGGACGGAAATCAATAGATGTGATGTACAGGGTGGAGCAAATGAAAGAGGCCCAGGGAACAGCGTTCCAGGATACAAAGAAACGCAGCAGAGGAGAGGGAATACATTACTAACCTGACTACAGCATATGTTGAAAGTGACCACTATTCATCTTTTGACACGTTTGGGCTCTGATCAGCAAGTTGCTGAAGGCGGATCGAAGCTGGACTGCTGAAATTGCTACAGTCTCAGGCGGAATAGTCTGTTGCAGTTCTTGAAGACTATTAGGGTTGTTACAGTACTTGTTAGACTTGAGGTCTTTCAACACAAAGTGATCCCACACTGACAGATCAGGTGACCTGGGTGGACAGCTAGGACCGCGACTAGACTGACCTTTGCTAATAACTCTGTCAGGCCGGCCGGCTATGTGGGCTGTTGCTCCATTCAGCTGGAAGTTACTGTAGGTGCGCTTCCTCCTCCCTTAATGCTGTGGTTGTGTGCATACCTTAATGTCCATTCATATCCACTCGCCTGGTCCATTTTTATTTTCCCCACAACGTACATGTACTGAAACACAAATGATTAGAATTTCAGAAGAACTGTATAATTAATTCAAGAGAAAGAGCTTTATAAATTGAGCAAGTCAGTAACACTTTGAGCCACATTTGGTCCCCACGAAGTAGCTATTCGGCTTAGCATTCATTCAACTTCCTGGCAGATTAAAACTGTGTGCCGGACCGAGACTCGAACTCGGGACCTTTGCCTTTCGTGGGCAAGAGCTCTACCAACTGAGGTACCAATTGAGCTACCTAAGCACGACTAACGCCCCGTCCTCGCAGGCTGTGGATAAGCCATGTCTCCGCAGTATACTTTCTTTCAGGAGTGCTTCTTCTGCAAGGTTCGCAGGTGAGCTTCTGAAAAGTTTGGAAGGTAGGAGACGAGGTACTGGCAGAAGTAAAGCTGTGAGGACGGGGCGTGAGTCGTGCTTGGGTAGCTCAGTTGGTAGAGTACTTGCCCGCGGAAGGCAGAGGTCCCGAGCTCGAGTCTCGGTCCGGGACACAGTTTTAATCGGCCAGGAAGTTTCGATTCATTGAGTTGTTAGATGTCCTTCTAGGTGACAGCGTGCCAAATTTTATTATACTGCCGCTTTGGATCGTCAAAATTCCGAACTGACTGTATGGTCCTTCCTGTAATTCTCCATACGTTCTCAACTGGAAAGAGATTTGGTGCCGCTGTGCTGTAAGGCTGCCGCAGCTGAAAGCCAAATCCGTTCTGCTTTGAAAAGAAATGGCACTCCAGACCATTAGCCCCAGGTGTAGGCCCGTATGGTGGGTGCAGTCGGACTGGTAACCCGTCGTTGTCCAGGGCATCTCCAGCCACGTCTTCGCTGGTCCTCGAGGCTCAGTTGGAAGCGGGACTCGTCACTGAAGACGATTCTACTGCAGTCAATAAGAGTACAGGCTGAAGACGTTTCTGGAGAAACCCCGGACAGCAGCTGGATGCTACCTTACTTTCGCCTGACAACCAGGAGTGATGATGTCATTCCTTTCATAGCAGGACCCGTTTGGGTGGTATCCGCAGCACACTTACAGCACAGCGCTACGTGGACGACATTCTACACCCCGTTTTGTTGCCCTTCGTGGCAAGTCATCGTGAGCTTACATTTCAGCAAGATGAAGCCTCCCCGCACACGGCAGATACGTTTTCACTAGACATCAAAAATCTTTATACAAACGTTCCCGTGCAAGAAACGTTTATGATCGTAGAAAAAAAATTGAGTCATTTCAGATGAACAAATCACTGACTTTATGAAACTAATCACAATTGTAGTCAAATACAACTACTCTGAATTTAATGAACAATTGTATCAGCAATCAGATGGTATCACTATGAGAAATCCGTTGGCTGGTATGCTTTCTGACATTTTCATCAACTTTCGGGAATAAAAGGTCTTCAACTGTTTCTCAGCTACAGCCCTGGGCATTCTCTAGTACTTCAGATATGTCGATGATACGTTAGTCATCTACAAAGGACCTGTTGATGGCACTGACCGTATTTTCAGTCTCTATAATGAATTTCACCAGAAAATATTCCTCACCAGTGAACTCGAAAACGAGACCCGCCAATTGAACTTTCTTGACTTGACGCTAACAGTTTAAGAAAAAAAATCTCCTTCAGAAACATATACCGATCAGATCCTACCTGCTTCTTCCATGCAGCCTCAATCTCATAAAAACGCTTTCTTTCACTCTGATATTCACAGACCTACTTCTATTCCACTCTCTAAAGAAAAATTGGAGGAAGAAATTAATTTGATCAAAACGATAGCAGTTAATAACGGATACGAACCTGCCATGGTTGACAACATTCTTAAAAAGAGAACTGTTAAAATAGTTACTACGCTCGTCACCTCTATCATTGATTCCAACCAAAAGAAATTCTTTTGTATGCCTCTCTTGGGGCCGTCTCCTATTACATCCAACGCCTTCTTCGTAATAAATACAACTGTAATGTTACCTTTTCTACCAACAATACTTTGAAAAAATATTTATTCATATTTTAAAGTTGACCTATTCCCATCTGAAAATCTCTGGTGTCTATAAGATCTTTTGCAACATTTGCTCTTCTTACTACATAGGACAACAGGACGTGCCTTTACAATCAAATACAAAGAACATCTTTTAAGAAAAATTGGCACTAGCACCCAAAATTCGTCTTTTGCCGACCACATTCTGATGACAGGTCACGCACCCAAAGCTGTTGACGATAACGACATTTTGCACGCTAAGAAGAAAGGCCGTAGATTAAATATTCTCGAAGAACTAGAAATATTTAAACATCTTTCTCATAATGATGGTCTGATTCTTAATGAGCAGCTACAATTACGTAATAAGAGTTTCTTCAACGGTATAAAGCCGTTACTTGATATCTGATTTCGTTTTCCCTCGTGCAGTTACCGACACATTTTTTCTGTCAAAGTCGACTCATAATTTTTTGCTTTTTAAGTATTTTATATTAACTGCATTTCATGTTATACCATCCTTTGCTGATCGGTGAGTTACTCTGCTCCTTTTATGTTTCTATAATGGCGTTTTCAGCCGTTAAACTATATAAGCTCTTATGTAGACAAGTTGCTACCGTGTCTGCTACTGTCAGATACAGTTATTGCCATTTACTTCATGTACAAAATAATGTTCCTCGTAACATTCATCTGTCTACATTTTTAATGTTAAGTAGCCTGTTTGGATCTGCGGCTACTAGATGACACTCTTTGTGTAACGTTCACCTGCCCGCAAATGCTAACGCGGGAGCAACAGTCTGACGCTACCGTAGTTCGACGCATGTGAACAGCCCATAGTGGCTTGCCTTTTATGTATTCTGTTTCAAAAATTTTGTGACTAAAGCTGTATCGCTTGATATTTAGTTTAATACGTGACTTGTTAGTACTGTTTCTTTTTTGTACCAATAGCTAGTACTTACACTTACAATTTTGTGGGAATTTTAGGAGATGGGACCTGGATAAACTGACTAAACCAGAGGTTGTACAGAGTTTCAGGGAGTGCATAAGCGAACAATTGACAGGAATGGGGGAAAGAAATACAGTAGAAGAAGAATGGGTAGCTCCGAGGGATGTAGTAGTGAAGGCAGCATAGGATCAAGTAGGTAAAAAGACGAGGGCTAGTAGAAATCCTTGGGTAACAGAAGATATATTGAATTTAATTGATGAAAGGAGAAAATATAAAAATGCAGTAAATGAAGCAGGCAAAAAGGAATACAAACGTCTCAAAAATGAGATCGACAGGAAGTGCAAAATTGCTAAGCAGGGATGGCTAGAGGACAAATGTAAGGATGTAGAAGCGAGTATCACTAGGGGTAAGATAGATGCTGCCTACAGGAAAATTAAAAGAGACCTTTGGAGATAAGAGAACCACTTGCATGAATATCAAGAGCTCAGATGGAAACCCAGTTCTAAGCAAAGAAGGGAAAGCAGAAAGGTGGAACGAATATATAGAAGGTCTATACAATGGCGATGTACTTGAGGACAATATTATGGAAATGGTAGAGGATGTAGATGAAGATGAAATGGGAGATACGATACTGCGTGAAGACTTTGACAGGACACTGAAAGACCTGAGTCGAAACAAGGCCCCCGGAGTAGACAACATTCCATTAGAACTACTGACGGCCTTGGGAGAGTCAGTGCTGACAAAACTCTACCATCTGGTGAGCACGATGTATGAAACAGGCGAAATACTCTCAGACTTCAAGAAGAATATAATAATTCTAATCCCAAAGAAAGCAGGTGTTGACAGATGTGAAATTTGCCGAACTATCAGTTTAATAAGTCACAGCTGCAAAATACTAAAGCGAATTCTTTACAGACCAATGGAAAAACTAGTAGAAGCCGACCTCGGGGAAGATGAGTTTGGATTCCGTAGAAATGTTGGAAAACGTGAGGCAATACTGACCCTATGACTTATCTTAGAAGCTAGATTAAGGAAGGGCAAACCTACGTTTCTAGCATTTGTAGACTTAGACAAAGCTTTTGACAATGTTGACTGGAATACTCTCTTTCAAATTCTGAAGGTGGTAGGGGTAAAATACAGGGAGCGAAAGGCTATTTACAATTTGTACAGAAACCAGATGGCAGTTATAAGAGTCGAGGGACATGAAAGGGAAGCAGTGGTTGGGAAGGGAGTGAGACAGGGTTGTAGTCTCTCCCCGATGTTATTCAATCTGTATATTGAGCAAGCAGTGAAGGAAACTAAAGAAAAATTCGGTGTAGGTATTAAAATCCATGGAGAAGGAATAAAAACTTGGAGATTCGTCGATGACATTGTAATTCTGTCAGAGACAGCAAAGGACTTGGAAGAGCAGTTGAACGGAATGGATAGTGTCTTGAAAGGAGGATATAAGATGAACATCAACAAAAGCAAAACGAGGATAATGGAATGTAGTCGAATTAAGTCGGGTAATGTTGAGGGAATTAGATTAGGAAATGAGACACTTAAAGTAGTAAAGGAGTTTTGCTATTAGGGGAGCAAAATAACTAATGATGGTCGAAGTAGAGAGGATATAAAATGTAGACTGGCAATGGCAAGGAAAGCGTTTCTGAAGAAGAGAAGTTTGTTAACATCGAGTATAGATTGAAGTGTCAGGAAGTCTTTTCTGAAAGTATTTGTATGGAGTGTAGCCTTGTATGGAAGTGAAACATGGACGATAAATAGTTTGGACAAGAAGAGAATAGAAGCTTTCGAAATGTGGTGCTACAGAAGAATGCTGAAGATTAGATGGGTAGATCATATAACTAATGAGGAAGTATTGAATAGGATTGGGGAGAAGAGAAGTTTGTGGCACAACTTGACTAGAAGAAGGGATCGTTTGGTAGGACGTGTTCTGAGGCATCAAGGAATCACCAATTTAGTACTGGAGGGCAGCGTGGAGGGTAAAAATCGTAGAGGGAGACCAAGAGATGAATACACTAAGCAGATTCAGAAGGATGTAGGTACTGGGAGATGAAGAGACTTGCGCAGGATTGAATAGCATGGAGAGCTGCATCAAACCAGTCTCAGGACTGAAGACCACAACAACAACATAATTTTGTAATTATGTTATAGGCCAATTCGAAGGCACTAATAGCAGTGTCGAAACCTAGATGAAAAGACTCCTTTTTTGCGACCTAGGGCTGCTATTGCTGTAAATTTTAGTAGACATACTACTGGGAACGACCTAGCCACAAGATTTATAGGTGTACTGAAAAGCTGTTGTCGTTGCGTCGTTGCGTCAATATCCTGGGTTAAAATCCAAACCTGTAACGTCATGGGGACATGTTACACTGTTGATGGTGGTACGTCAGTCAAACGGGGACGCTGCGTTCGGCGGCCCTCTTGATACTAGGTTCAATTGGCTCTGAGCACTATGGGACTTAACTTCTGAGGTCATCAGTGCCCTATAACTTAGAACTACTTAAACCTAACTAACCTAAGGACATCACACACATCCATGCCCGAGCCAGGATTCGAACCTGCGACCGTAGCGGTCGCGCGGTTCCAGATTGTAGCGCCTAGAACCTCTCGGCCATCACTGCCGGCTTCTTGATACTATTCGAGAGGAGTAGACCGTATGCCGGCGCTGGATTTCAGCGTCTTCCTTGCAGCCAGCCGCAACACAAACACCGTACTGTACAAGGGCTCGTCACACCCACGCACACGGAATACGTGTAGATACACACCTTACACTTCATAACAGATCGAAGGAATAAAATGCTAAATAATCTTCATTAGGAAGAATCTGTGAACTAAATAAGATATGTAAAGAATATAATATGAAAATATTTTGTTCTAAATCAAAGTCAATACCTTTTTGCATAGAGTGTTCAGTGAGAACTAAGTAGTTGACGTAAACACATCAGAAAAGGTAAATTATTTCAACTATCTTTCACGTAAAATATCGTATGAATACAAGTATTCAGATCAAGTTGAGCAGATTTTAAATTATGTATGAAATACTTTAAAGCATAAAATACGGAAATAAAAAAGACTGAAATTTTATAAAGCGTTGAATTGCCAACCCCATCATATGGAAACGAATCGTCGGTAGTGAGTAAAAGACAGTAAAAATAATGACAAGAAGTAGACATGAGATTTCTTTGAGCAGTGAGTGGATGTAAAGAAACAGATAAAATACGAAATGAAGATATTCGAAAGGAGTTGAAAATTTAGAGTGTGAAAGAAAAACTGTATGAAAACAGAAATGGAGTGAACGAACATCTACAACGATTAGGTTTAAGGAGCCTACCAAGTCATATAAAGAACTTTAAACCGAAAAGGAAAAGAGATCCTGGCAGACCGATAAAAAAAGGGAGTAGGCCACATTGGGCCTAATACAGAAAACATAAAAGAAGAAGAAGACAATCTTGCCTAGAGGAGCAATGCGTATGGGGCATTGCGTATTCTCCAAATGTCCCCTCGCTGTCATCAGAAAATTAAAAAGATGCCTACACATTCAGGGATGGATACCTTGGGACTGAAGGAAAAACGCGATCTTCATCATCTTCTTCTTCTTCTTCTGCACCTGTTAGGCTTCGCCTGTTACACCCACTTATAGAACTTAGTTTAAGTTCTTCCATCTGGTTTCCATGGCGTTTCTTCGTCCTGTCGGTTTGTATCTGTATATATTTGTCTATCATTGTTACAGGACTATAAATGTTGAAGATTGTCTATCATTGATTGGTAATTTGTCGCCCTCCATCCTGATGATGTCTGCTTTCCATTTCCTTCGGTAGTCTTCTAGTTTTTTTCACTTGCGTTAATCCTAATTCTGTTCTTGTTTCTGTGTTCGTCTTTCGATCTTGTGCACACTGTTAAATGTCTAAGGAATCTCATTTCCACACGCTGGATTCTTAGTGTATTTATCCAGGTTTTGTTTCCAGTCATTACAACAGGAAATGACAGAGTTTTGTAAAATTTCAGAAGTGTCTCTTTCCGTACTTTCCTTCGTAAGGTTCATCTATTAGTGTCATCCGTTAAGTTCGAATTTTTTATGCTACGTTGGAACTTCATTTTGTTTTCATGAGCTGTATTGTACCTTAAGAACTTAAAATTTTTGTTACCCTTTTTTTTTACAATTCCAGATATAATATTGTTTTAGTACCTGTAAAATACCATCGCATCTGTATTGTTATCAGGTGTCTGCAAGTTGTATGAAGAACAGATTCTTTGATCATTATTCTCACTGATAGCAATAATTACCTGGTCTGTATTTCGGAAAGACTGGTAGTTCATATTATAATTCCAAAAAGACTCTGTTTATGTTTGATGGAAAAAGGAAAAGACCAAAGTACTGTAGTGAACGAAAGTGATCAATGGTATGTTATATCTGGATAAACGAAAAAGCTGGTAAATGACATTACAATCTGATGATGATCGAGGACAAATCATTGTGTGACAAGACAGACGTCCACTGATCACAGCACAGAAAGGATCTTTACAGCAACGTAATGTGTATTTGCCAGACGTAAAGACCCCCATCCAAAGTTGTATTTCATGGTTCCATCGTATTCTATTAGAACTAAAATACATGCAGTAATAATGTCTAATTACCTAAATGTGTTTTAAACCTGACAGTTTGACAGATGGCCCATTAATTTTTCAGCAGCTAAATTAGAATATTGACATCGAAGTTCAAGAGGAACAGCCCATTAATCCCTTCAACTGCCGCGGTTTCGGACAAGTCCGTCAGTCCAATGACGGATGACAACAACGAACTGTCCAGTCGCCGCCCCGTATCTGACATCGCTTCCCGCATCTACAGACAGATAATGATTTACTCTCAGCGCTCTCTGCTATCTGATGCAGCGCGCCTGCGATGCCATCTATCTGACGCCCGCCGCACTGCGTGGACAACAGCTGATAGGGCCGACTGCGGCTGCAGCGTGGCGCCGCTGATACACGCCCGAAAACAGCGCGCGCGGGTTATGGAGTGTCACAAATGCGCGCTATCTCGCCGTTCCAACCGATTTAAATGCATAAGCGTACCTATTGTCCGCAAGCGCCCGCGTTTTGTCGGCATATGGTGTCATTCGCGCATGCGCTACGGCAGCGACATCCCCTCCGTCTAGATCGCGTTCCCCATTTTTGCATTCCATAACAGCATCGATCTTCCGTAACGTTAAGGAATACGTTAACTGCACATTGTGCGTCACCGTCTATTGGCTCGTTAAACGGGTTATAGCGTATCGAATACGATCTATAGCATGGTAATCGAAGTCATTTGCCTCTCTTTCAACACGCGAACAGAAAACCCTATTGATAAAACAGCTTTATACCTCAAAGGGAATCACGAATTCACATTTACCATAGGATTCATACTATCGATTTAAAATGCATTTAACAATGTCGTTCAGATGCACACATTCCTGCTAGCGGATTTTCGATTATACAAGAGAAAACGATAAATAAAATTGTTAATTCCGTTAACAGTATCGCCTTTTACCACTGCGACTACGCCACAAGGATTTACCATGACAAGAGATAGGACTTGGAAGAGCAGTTGAAGGGAATGGAGAGTGTCTTGAAAGGAGGATCTAAGATAAACATCAGCCAAAGCAAAACAAGGATAATGGAATGTAGTCGAATTAAATGAGGTGTACTGAGGGAATTAGATTAGGAAACAGGACACCATTAGGGCAGCAAAATAACTGATTATGGTCGAAGTAGAGAGGATATAAAATGGAGGCTGGCAATGGCAAGAAAAGTGTTTCTGATAAAGAGAAATTTGTTGACATCGAATATAGATTTAACTGTTAGGAAGATTTTTTTTTTTTTTTTTGGTGAGTGGATTGTGGCCTTGTACGGAAATGAACCATGGACGACGAACAGTTTAGACAACAAGAGAATAGAGGCTTTTGAAATGTGGTGCAGAATGCTGAATTTTAGTTGGCTAGATCACGTAACTAATGAAGAGTTTGGGGACGCAAGAAATTCGAGGGGCAACTTGACAGAAAAAAAAGCTAAGTTGATGGGACATATATAGAGACATCAAGGGATCACCAGTTTGATACTGGAGAGAGGTATGGGGTGGAAAATGACCAAGAGATGCACACAACAGCTGATACAGAAGGATGTAGGTTGCAGTAGGTACTTCGAGATGAAGAAGCTTGCACAGGGTAGGGTAGCATGGAGAGCCCCATCAAACCAGTCTTCGGATAACAACAAAATTAATTTTTTATGTTGGGTATTATTATCATTATTTATTTGAGTAAGTCATAACGAACAAACGTGTTGTTGTTGTGGTCTTCAAAGACTGGATTGATGCAACTTTCCATGCTACTCTATCCTGTGCAAGCCACTTCATCTCTGAGTAACTGCTGCAACCTACATTCTTCTGAATCTGATTACGGTATTCATCTCTTGGTCTGACCCTACGATTATTACCCCCCCCCCCCCCCTCCCGCGCTTTCCTCCAGTACTCAGTTGTTGATACATAAACGGATACGAATTAAAAGCTGACCTGATCTTCAATTCAGGCATGGCAGTGCGTGTGTTGTTCAGAAGTATGATTCAATTTTCCTTCGCCGGCCGAAGTGACCGAGCGGTTCTAGGCCCTTCAGTCCGAAACCGCGCTGCCGCTACGGTCGCAGGTTCGAATCCTGCCTCGGGCATGGATGTGTGTCATGTCCTTAGGTTAGTTAGGTTTAAGTAGCTCTAAGTTCTAGGGGACTGATGACCTCAGAAGTCCCATAGTACTCAGAGCCATTTGAACCAATTTTCCTTCGGAATGAAATTAATAGTATAAGGGGTGCAGATAACGGATTGAGAAGAAACGGAAGAAAGACCAAAGTAACGATAAGCAGCAGCGTTAAAGTTAATATCAAAATCGGTGACCACGATACAGGCGAAGTCAAGGATTCCTGCTACCTTGGAAACAAAATAATTCACGACGGTAGAAGTAATAAGATCACAAAAATTGGACAATTACAGGCAAAGAGAGCGTTTGTAGCCATATTAAGTCTACTAGTATCAAACACGGGCCTTAAATGTAGGAAGAAATTTCTATGTACGTTTGGAGCACAGCACTGGGAGAAAACTGGAAGAATCGAATCGTTTGAACTACAGAAGGATGTCGAAAATTAGGTGGACTCATATTATGAGAAATGTGGAGGTGCTCCGCAGAAAGGTACGAATGTAAAACGCTAACGAGAAGAAGGGTGTAGTATGCTACAGTACGTGTTAAGACGTCAGGGAATAACTTCCATGATACCAGAGGAAGGCGTAGAGGATTGAAGCAGCGGTAATGGGGCTTCGAAACGTATCCAGAGCAAACAAAAGACATCGTCCATCTGTCACAGTCAAATCTACATCTATATAGATAGTCCGCAAGCTACCGTACGAAGCGTGGCGGAGGGTGTCCTGTACCGCTAACAGCTATTTCCTTTCCTGTTCCACTCTCAAATACAGCGAGGGAAAAGGATTGTCCATTGGAGCGACGCACACGGGTTGTCACTCGGCAAGACGTCTTTTCCGGATCGTCGTTCATTCTTGTTCGCCAGGGCTGGGCAGAAGGCAAGGTCTGGTTCGCTTATGTTGTGGGCAAATAGTTGTGCATCGATTTCCCTCTCCGTAAGCTGTTGGCACTGCGGTTTTGGGAATAATTTATTGGTCTGTCTGCTCTAACTCTTATTGAAATTTTTTGTGTAAACCTATGGGAAATCCTTATGGTATCTTTGTTAACATTTTTTTTTTTTTTGGTTCCGCCTAATGTCTTGGACTTGAATTCACCTGAAGAAATATATCTAGAACCGTCCGAATTATTTTAATTAGCTGGTTTATTTAAAATTACTTATTTTGAAATTTTTTGAAAAGCCGAATACTCTTAAGATCTTACTTCTTTAATTAGTTTGAGGTTATTAGTATCGTAATTTGAATTCCGTCTTACACACCATTTTGAGCGCAAATTAACTAAAGTTTTTCTGCCTGGTTTTCAAAGGGGACTAATTAGCAATGAAAATATATACAAATAAATGTTTATATTGTTGTTAGAGGATAAATGATGTTAGTTAAAGGGGTCTAATCCATCCATGTCATTTCCCTGATCCATATTTCACATACCAAACAGAAATTTTATCCAAGCCGTTCCGTGTTTTCCTATAGTCACTGAGCTTCGAGACCTTACCGGACACTATACAGCATCACCAGCAAACAACGACAGGTTGCTGCCCATCCTCTCCGCCAAATCATTTAAATATATATAGAGAACCACAGCAGCCCTGTCACCCTCCACTGGGGGACTCCTGACGATACCCCTGTCTCTGATGAACACTCGTCGTCGAGGATAACATAACGAATTCTATTACTTAAAAAGTCTTCGAACCACTCACATGCCTGTGATCTTATTTCATTTGTTTGTACCTTCGTCGACACCCAGCAATGGGGCACCCTGTCAAACTCTTTCCGGACATCCAGAAATATGGAATCTCCCTGTTGCTCATCATCCAGACTTCGCAGTATATCATGCAAGAAAAGGGCAAGTTGAGTTTCACACGAGCGATGCATTCTGAAACTATGCTGAATCGTAGAAGTAAGCTTCGCAGTGTCAAGAAAATTTATTATATTCGAACTGAGAATACATTCAAGGAAAAACGTTTTGAAATGAGATGTTGTCCGCCTCCATAGCTGAGTGATCAGAGTGGCGGAAGTCCAGCGAGGGGCCCGGGTTCAATTTCCGGACGGGAATTTTCTGCGCTCGGGTCCTACGTGTTGTGTTGTCTCCATCAGCATTTCATTCTCATCGGCAACAAGTCGCCGAAGTGGCGTCAACTGAAAAGAGTTGCACCAGGCTGCCAAGCTCGAAGCAGGTGGCTCTCCCGGCTTACAGGGGTACAGTACGTACGTGTCCTCACCCATTTGATTCGTGTTGGGAGGGTGTGTAGAGCATGGCTATGGCTTCACCTTATGTAAAAGTGAAGGCACAACTACCAACCGTTTTCGAGAAAATCAAGTTTGAAACTTTTAGGCATGCGTATATATAGTATATATACTGGTGTGACCGCTAATAAGCAGGAAATCCGTTTTTTTTTTTTGTTTTTTTTTGTTTTTTTTTTTTGTCATCAGTCTAGTGACTGGTTTGATGCGGCCCGCCACGAACTCCTTTCCTACGTCCTCAATTATTTGCTTGACGTATTCCAATCTCTGTCTTCCTCTACAGTTTTTGCCCTCTACAGCTCCCTCTAGTACCATGGAAGTCATTCCCTCATGTCTTAGCAGATGTCCTATCATCCTGTCCCTTCTCCTTATCAGTGTTTTCCACAGATTCCTTTCCTCTTCGATTCTACGTAGAACCTCCTCATTCCTTACCTTATCAGTCCACCTAATTTTCAACATTCGCCTATAGCACCACATCTCAAATGCTTCGATTCTCTTCTGTTCTGGTTTTCCCACAGTCCATGTTTCACTACCATACAATGCTGTACTCCAGACGTACATCCTCAGAAATTTCTTCCTCAAATTATGGCCGGTATTTGATATTAGTAGACTTCTCTTGGCCAGAAATGCCTTTTTTGCCATAGCGAGTCTGCTTTTGATGTCCTCCTTGCCCCGTCCGGCATTGGTTATTTTACTGCCTAGGTAGCAGAATTCCTTAACTTCATTGACATCGTGACCATCAATGCTGATGTTAAGTTTCTCGCTGTTCTCATTTCTACTACTTCTCATTACCTTCGTCTTTCTCCGATTTACTCTCAAACCCTACTGTGTACTCATTAGACTGTTCATTCCGTTCAGCAGATCATTTAATTTTTCTTCACTTTCACTCAGGATAGCAATGTCATCAGCGAATCATATCATTGATATCCTTTCACCTTGTATTTTAATTCCACTCCTGAACCTTTCTTTTATTTCCATCATTGCTTCCTCGATGTACAGATTCAAGAGTAGGGGCGAAAGGCTACAGCCTTGTCTTACACCCTTCTTAATACGAGCACTTCGTTCTTGATCGTCCACTCTTATTATTCCGTCTTGGTTGTTGTACATATTGTATATGACCCGTCTCTCCCTATAGCTTACCCCTACTTTTTTCAGAATCTCGAACAGTTTGCACCATTTTATATTGTCGGACGCTTTTTCCAGGTCGACAAATCCTATGAAAGTGACTTGATTTTTCTTTAGCCTTGCTTCCATTATTAGCCGTAACGTCATAATTGCCTCTCTCGTCCCTTTACTTTTCCTAAAGCCAAACTGATCGTCACCTAGCGCATTCTCAATTTTCTTTTCCATTCTTCTGTATATTATTCTTGTAAGCAGCTTCGATGCATGAGCTGTTAAGCTGATTGTGCGATAATTCTCGCACTTGTCAGCTCTTGCCGTCTTCGGAATTGTGTTGATGATACTTTTCCGAAAGTCAGATGGTATACCGCCAGACTCATATATTCTACACACCAACGTGAATAGTCGTTTTGTTGCCACTCCCCCCAATGATTTTAGAAATTCTGATGGAATGTTATCTATCCCTTCTGCCTTATTTGACCGTAAGTCCTCCAAAGCTCTTTTAAATTCCGATTCTAATACTGGATCCCCTATCTCTTCTAAATCGACTCCTGTTTCTTCTTCTATCACATCAGACAAATCTTCACCCTCATAGAGGCTTCCAATGTATTCTTTCCACCTATCTGCTCTCTCCTCTGCATTTACCAGTGGAATTCCCGTTGCACTCTTACTGTTACCACCGTTGCTTTTAATGTCACCAAAGGTTGTTTTCACTTTCCTGTATGCTGAGTCTGTCCTTCCGACAATCATATCTTTTTCGATGTCTTCACATTTTTCCTGCAGCCATTTCGTCTTAGCTTCCCTGCACTTCCAATTTATTTCATTCCTCAGCGACTTGTGTTTCTGTATTCCTGATTTTCCCGGAACATGTTTGTACCTCCTCCTTTCATCAATAAACTGAAGTATTTTTTCTGTTACCCATGGTTTCTTCGCAGCTATCTTCTTTGTACCTATGTTTTCCTTCCCAACTTCTGTGATGGCCCTTTTTAGAGAAGTCCATTCCTCTTCAACTGTACTGCCTACTGCGCTATTCCTTATTGCTGTATCTATAGCGTTAGAGAACTTCAAACGTATATCGTCATTCCTTAGTACTTCCGTATCCCACTTCTTTGCGTATTGATTCTTCCTGAGTAATGTCTTGAACTTCAGCCTACTCTTCATCACTACTATATTGTGATCTGACTCTATATCTGCTCCTGGGACGCCTTACAATCCAGTATCTGATTTCAGAATCTCTGTCTGACCATGATGTAATCTAATTGAAATCTTCCCATATCTCCCGGCCTTTTCCAAGTATACCTCCTCCTCTTGTGATTCTTGAACAGGGTATTCGCTATTACTAGCTGAAACTTGTTACAGAACTCAATTAGTCTTTCTCCTCTTTCATTCCTTGTCCCAAGCCCATATTCTCCTGTAACCTTTTCTTCTACTCCTTTCCCTACAACTGCATTCCAGTCGGCCATGACTATTAGATGTTCGTCCCCCTTTCATACTGCATTACCCTTTCAATATCCTCATACACTTTCTCTATCTGTTCATCTTCAGCTTGCGACGTCGGCATGTATACCTGAACTATCGTTGTCGGTGTTGGTCTGCTGTCGATTCTGATTAGACCAACCCGGTCACTGAACTGTTCACAGTAACACACCCTCTGCCCTACCTTCCTATTCATGACGAATCCTACACCTGTTGTACCATTTTCTGCTGCTGTTGATATTACCCAATACTCATCTGACCAGAAATCCTTGTCTTCCTTCCACTTCACTTCACTGACCCCTACTATATCTAGATTGAGCCTTTGCATTTCCCTTTTCAGATTTTCTAGTTTACCTACCACGTTTAAGCTTCTGACATTCCACGCCCCGACCCGTAGAACGTTATCCTTTCGTTGATTATTCAATCTTTTTCTCATGGTAACCTCCCCCTTGGCAGTCCCCTCCCGGAGATCGGAATGGGGGTCTATTCCGGAATCTTTTGCCAATGGAGAGATCATCATGACACTTCTTCAATTACAGGCCACATGTCCTGTGGATACACGTTACGTGTCTTTAATGCAGTGGTTTCCATTGCCTTCTGCATCCTCATGTCGTTGATCATTGCTGATTCTTCCGCCTTTAGGGGCAATTTCCCACCCCTAGGACAAGAGAGTGCCCTGAACCTCTATCCGCTTCTCGGCCCTCTTTGACAAGACCGTTGGCAGATTGAGGCTGACTTCTTATGCCGGAAGTCTTCGGCCGCCAATGCTGATTATTTATCAAAATTTAAGCAGTGGCGGGGATCGAACCCGGGGCCGAAGACGTTTTGATTATGAATCAAAGACGCTACCCCTAGGCCGAGTTTTTGCATGAGGACGATTTTTCAATGCTTCTGCTGCAAAACCGACTTGGTTTACTTCCATAAACAGTTCTTGGTCATCTCACAGTTTCTCGGCGTACCACGCATACCTGATTACACCACATACATTCTACTGGTCTACCATTGATGGAATGTTCATGCAATCTTCTCTTGAAGCTATCTCTCTATCGTGTTCGATGATATACGAGCAATTTTGCAGTCGCAGGGCTGCACCTACAGAGTACATTTAAGAGTAATTACTTTAAAATTTCACGTTGGTGGAACCTCTCTATCTTAAAAAGACCGAGCCGAGCGGTCTAAGGCGCTGCAGTCATGGACTGTGCGGCTGGTCCCGGCGGAGGTCGGAGTCCTCCCTCGAGCACGGGTGTGTGTGTTTGTCCTTAGGATAATTTAGGTTAAGTAGTGTGTAAGCTTAGGGACTGATGACCTTAGAAATTAAGTCCCGTAAGATTTCACACACATTTGAACATTTTTTTTAAAAAAAAGACCGAGCGAGGTGGCGCATTGGCTAGCACACTGGACTCGCATTCGGGAGGACGACAATTTAATCCCGCGTTGGGCCATCTTGATTTAGGTTTTCCGTGATTTCCCTAAATCGCTCCAGGCAAATGCCGGGATGGTTCCTTTGAACGGTCACGGCTGACTTCCTTCCCCGTCCTTCCCTAATCCGATGAGACCGAGAACTTCGCTGTTTCCCACCAAAACAACCCATCCCTCTTAAAAAGTTTCGTCGTACGAAACCAGATTCGTTTGTCCCCTCCATGAATCTAGGAGAAAAGAAATTGTTCTTCTCCCACGTATGGCTTCAAAATGACAATTAGAAATTTCCTGTATAGTTCTCTTGGCGAGTTTTCCAGATTTTGAAGATATTATCATAACGTTTTTGTATTTGTGTGCATACTAATCAGCAGCTCTCTGCATCCTTGGTCCAAATGAGCCAGCTGTCTCTTCCAAGAAAAACGAAGACGGTTGGTAGTAATTTTCCAGATAAGATGACAGCATTTTGTGCAGTGTACGAATGTGTAACCTTGTTTACATCCTTTCGCTGCATAAGAACCACATTTTTCCGCGTTCGGCAAGAGTTCGATCATAAGATTATTGATGTTGGTACAATATAATAAACGTTCTCAGAATCGTATGGTCTATAAAAATAATATTGAAAATTAATATAAATGAATCTTGTACTTCTATGTGTAGCCTAATATCTGTTTTATCAGTGTTAATAATAAAATCCTTCTCGATTTCGGTGGGAAGTCTGGAGTGTGCATTCGGAAATTTGCTGCTGCATCAAGGAAGTTCTGCAGCGAAGCGCTTTATCTCTTGGGTACAAATCTGGTGATTTTTCTGTGACGATTTCGATGTTTTCATTTGAAGAGCGTGACCCATAGTTCAGAAGCTTGTAAATTTAAATCAGGAATGTGGCTAGTAGCAGCAATAGCGCATTTCCGCAGGTTTCTTGTTGTGACCTGCTTATTACATTGTCGAGTTTCTAAGAAACGATCGTAGATCCTCGAATCAACTATTTTAAGTTGTTCTTGCCTTCTTTCACCTTGTTTTATATGTTCTCCCCACCATTTCAAACCTTTCATCCTACATACTCTTTGGTTAGATTAACCACCTTAATCTTGTAATACTGCGGAACGAAATCGCGTCCACTTTCGACTGCTTCTCTTCGGTCTCGTAATCGTCTGATGAAGATGTAGCGACTTCTTCAGCTTCTTCAAGCGCACTATCTTCTTCGATGTCTTGATGGGCAAGTAGTTCGTCTTGTATCACGAGTTGTTTCTTTGCTGGCACTTTTCAAACTTCACTGTAAAGCGATTCGGCTTCACAGTCAGGTTCACGTTTCCTTGCTGTCGACTACCAGGCACGTCAATACATTTACTCGTTAAATCGGACATCCTGGAGCGTTTACGTGTAACTACCTCGGCGGCTAACATAGAAATGAAGTATTCTTCGTGTTTGTAAACGCTGTTACCTTTGTCCCTCCAATAGCCGATAGTTGTTTGTGCACATGCAGCTGTTACTGGTGGGTCAAAACTACGAGGGTAAGTCAATTATTATCCTCAAAGTAGTTATAAAATTTTATTGTAATCAAATAGGAAACTTAATAGAATATCATTTTTCGACATAGTCTCCTTGCGTTTCAACTCACTTGGTCTATCGTTGTTCCTGATTCCCTCATATAAGAATGTTCTCGGTTGAGCTGCGAGCCAGGAAAGCACTGCTTCTTTCACTGCTTCGTCCGAGGCAAACGACTGCCCCTTAATGCCTGTTTGAGTGGACCAAACAAGTGACAGTCAGAAGAGGCAAGATCGGGACTATATGGAGGATGATCCAGTACTTCAAATTGGAGACTCTGGAGCGTTTCAGCAGTGTGGGCAGCAGTATGCAGACGGGCATTGTCGTGCGACAACACAACGCCTTCTGACAGCAATTCACGGCGTTTGCTTTAAATTGCAGGCTTTAGCCTGGCAGTAAGCATCTCACTGTAACGTACACTGTTTATTTTTATGCCCCTTCCCATATAATGTTCCAGTACTGGATCTTGCGCGTCCCAAAACCCGTATGCATCAGTTTACTGGTGAAGTATCTGATTTAAATGTAATACTGTTATCTTACTTTATGACTTTGGAACTTTTCTTTTGAGATCTTGGGGTTTCGAGGTTGTAAGAAAATCTCTCTCTTTTTTTTCTTTTCTTTTTTAATGAAGATGGTTTGCACATTTAATGAAGTTTCTTTTGACTTGTGGTAACTTGTGAATTTTTTTCTTTACCTTTACCACAGAGAATATTGTGTTATTTTTGGGGAAAGTGCATGAGATAAATTTTTTTGTAGGTACACATTTTATGAAGTCGCTCATGAATTCTAGTGGTATAGGTAACTGCAGACGTTATTTCGGATAAGAGTTGTTGTATGAGTGGTTCTGAACTAAGGAAGGTATTTCTGATGGCAGTAGTTTAACTAGGAACATTTTTGACTGGTGCTGGTTCTGCTATTTTGGATGTATCTTGAAGGGTAATAATTTCAGAGTAGTGTTCATACACATGATGAATTTATGGAATATTCTGCGATATGGATGTGGAACATGACGAGGTATTATGCTTAAGGACTGTCCACATGACATGATGTTACTATGATTTATTATGGTGCAACAATGGTATATTATGGTACAATTGTGGCATATTATGTGAAGTGGATTACGATTCATAGGACATTATGCTGGAGGTTAACGAAATATGTGGTACTTTATTTTTTGTAGGTGACGTGACCACAATTAAATTTTTCTCTATTGCGGAAGTGATACAAAAAACACAGAACTGTAAGCATTTGTATGATCTAAACAGTATTTTCAGATCGCTCTGTAACGTATGTAGTGATTGAGTTACAGTTTAACGATGCAAATGTTTCAGTGATCTGTTACGGAGAACTAGACATACTAGAAGTGCCCGGTCATCTTAAAATCATTGATCCGTGACTTGTATATAATATGTTACGCATTTTGACAACTTTTTTCTTTCCAGCTTGTAATATTTGTACGCCTTGTTGCAAGTTGATCAGCTATATTTCTTATGCATGTTGTAAATAATTATGTAAAATAAGCTACTTCAATACTTTAGTGTTACTCTGTTTAAGATTAGAGATGAGATTAGATTCATTTTTCGTTCCATAGACCTAAGAAATGATATGATTCTCGTGGGTGTGGAACATGTCAGAAAGTATAGCATAAAATCATAAAACATTTGAATGTTATACTTACTACCCTGATCATTTGTCAGGAGATTGTCGAAATAGGTGAATACAATGTGGTAAACTGGAACATCTAATATTTGCAGAATTAACACCCTGCCAGAATGTAACACTGTTATGCACTGTTAATAAATTTATCATACACAAAATACCTAATCTTGACTGTTGTGACCAAGTGTTGTCAAAACTGAAATCTAATAGACATCTTTACTTACGCTGGCTTGACAGTCTCTGTTAAGATATTCATCTATAGAGTAGAAGGAGTTGCCTATCAAAAAGTCTTTCAAACTCGGTTTAAACCGAGCTTTATCTGAAACCAAGTTTTTAATGGTTGCTGACAATTTGTTGAAAATGTGTGTTCCTGCATATTGTACCCCTTTCTGGACCAGGGTCAGTGATTTTAGGTCTATATGTAGATTATTTTTATTCCTAGTATTTTCCTATGTATTGAGGTATTGGTGGGAAATAGACATATTACTTGCAACAAATTTCGATAAGGAATAAATATACAGAGAAGCAATGATTTAAGTTCCTTGAGCAGGTTTCTACATGATATTCTCGATTTTACACTGCAAATGATTCTTATCACACGCTTTTGTAACCTAAAATCTTTTGCTCGGATTGATGAGTTACTCCACGATGTGATCCCATATGACATAATAGAAAGAAAGTAAGGAAAGTTATTGTTGTATCCAGATCCCACTCCAGCTGGTGCCAGGGCTGGATTGTTACTATGGGTTTTGATAATGTTAGCTTCAGAGGGTGGCCAGATACCCTTCCTGTCGCCACCCCGTACCCCACAGGACGGAAATGGTGTACCCCAGCTGTCTGCATCTAGTGTAAACTGTGAAATAGTGCGAATTTGATTCAAATGTCTGCGAACTATGTAACAGGCGGGACGTGGGGACCAGCCCAGTATTCACCTAGTGGGATGTGGAAAACCGCCTAAAACCCACATCCAGGCTGGCTGGCACACTGGCCCTTCATCATTAATCTGCCTGGCACATTCGATCTGGGGTCGACGCACCTACACAAGTCCAGGAGGCAGCTAATTAGTGTTCTCAGCTAACCTGGTGGGTCAAGTAAGGAAAGTAAGCAAGTGTTTTTATATTTATATCTCCTACATCTGACATCATCCTTGCTGCAAATACAGGCTTGTTTAGGTGCTTAAGCAGTTCTGTAGTATGTCCTTCCCAACAGAATTTATTATGAAGTTGTAATCCCAGAAATTTAACACTATTAACCTCTTCGACCTGCATGTCTTCATGTGTTATACACATGCTGAAAGGAAGTCTCTTACAGGTTCGGAACTGCAAATATTGGTCTTCTCAAAGTATAATGACAGTGAATTAGCGTTACACCACTTATTAATGTCACTAAAAATTTGATGTACTTAATTCCCAGTCAGATGAAGACTGACTGCTTACTGCACAGGTATTTTCCAATGACACCCTCTGTGTCCTGTTACATAAGACTCCAACCATTTTGCAGCATTGCTGATGACACCATGATATTCTGATTTCCTTAAGAGAATGCTGTGGTTCACACAGTCCAAGGGTTTTGACAGGTCCCAGAAAATGCCAGTAGCCTCTAATTTATTATCTAATGAATTAAATACATTCTCACTGCAAGTGTAAATAGCTTCCTCTATATCAGAACTCTTAAGAAATCCAAACTGTGACTTGGACAATATATTATTGAACACAACCTTTTCAAATATTTTTGAGAAAGCCACCAAAAGGGAAATTGGTCAATAGTTTGATGGTATCTCTTTATCACCCTTCTTGTAAAAAGGCTTCAGCATATTTTAGACAGTCTAGAAATATTTTGCTGATAATAGACTGATTACATAAGTAATTTAAGATAGAACTCAACTCACATGAGCACTCTTTGAGTAACTTCATTCATATCTTATCATACCCACTGGAATGCTTAGATTTTAAAGATTTTATGATGCATGCTTCTTCTTTGGGAGACGTGAGTGTCATTTCCATTTTACTGAAGTTATTTTCGAAGACTGGTCTCAGATACTCCATTGCACTGTTCAGCAAACCTAATAACCCCAAGTTATCAGTAAGAAAAATGAAGTACGTGTTTAAGAGGTTTGTAACACTACATGCACTTGTTACCAAAGTCTCATTTATTTTTAGAGATATCTGTTCCTTTTCCTTTTTGGCTCCACCTGTCTCTGTCTTCACTATATCCCATATAATTTTTATTTTGTTACCTGATGTAGTTATCTTTATCTCATAATAGAGCTGCTTCGATTTCTGGACTACTTGCTTTAGTATTTTGCTGTATTCTTTGTAATGCATTACAATTCTAACATCAGAGCTGCTCCTAGATAGTAGATAGTCTCCTTTTTGTCCCACGTGATATCTTTATTCCTTGTATGATCCAAAGTTTATTCTTTGACTTCCGTGTGAGTTGAGTTCAAAAGTGGAGGTAACTTTATTAATGAATCATTTGTATTTTCATTTGAACGAGAAGTATTGCAAACACCTATCCAATTCATGTCTTTGAGAAGTTTCCTGAATTTCTCAATTTTTGACTTACATATTACCCTGCTGTACTCAGATTTAATTGATTTTTTATCCTGACATGTTTCAACATTCAACACAATAGGCTGCTTGTCATGATCAGATAGCCCATTTACTATGATTTTATGATATGACTTTTTACCCTAGATTTGTCTACAAAGATATTATCAATAGCAGTCTCAGAGCATTTACATATTCTAGTAGCAAAGTTCACAGTATGAACTAAATTGAAAGATAGTGTTACTGACTGCAATAATTGTTCACTGACAGAGCTTTTCAATAAATCCACATTAAAATCACCAGCAACCACTATTTCCTTGTTTTTTTTACCATGAGATGGAACAGCAGAGGTTCCAGATTTTTTATGAAGAGGTTAAAATTTCCTGACAGTGATCTGTATACACCTACTATTATACAGGACTTATTATGAAATACCACTTCTGATGCACAAGCTTCTAAGTGCTGCTCTCAGCAAAATTTATTAGTTTCAATATTCTTGAAACCAAAACACTTCTTGACAAATGTGGCAACTCCTCCCTTCTCCATACTTTCTTTACAGAAGAAACTAACTTGAATTCTGTAACATTTAACATATCTATACCAGTGGTCACATGATGTTCAGAGACGAGTTTATTTCTCAGTTTCCCTTATGGTGATGAATGAAGATGTAGGTTCTGCTACAGCAGTGATGCAATGCCGATTCTAACATGTTAAGTGAATTATTGTTATTAGGCAATACTGAAGTTTAAGGGAAATTATTTACTTCACTTTCGGTTAATAAATCATTTCTTTCAGCTCCTACTGAACAGTTAGAGGATAAATCCTTTTTGTGTTGCATCTTGGAGTAAGTTATGTCATTATTAGTTGCTTTATAAGATATGTCTTTTGAATGTTGTATTTATTTTACTGTTGTGCTTAACTACGTATGGCCATGCAACTCTGTCTCCACACCCAGACAGGTTGGCATTTGACATCTGGCGATATTGACCTTGTGATGCTACTTTCTGTTTCCTGTTAGACGATCATCATGTAAACATTAGTGCGATTCTGTGAGAAATGAAAATATATTTGTACTGCAATAAAAAGCAAGTACTTGTGATGATCACTGACCGAGTAACTCAATGACTGAATGTCTAATAACTTATGAAATCTTCACTGATTACGTGGCAACAAGAAATGACACTCCTCACTAACGTTGACGGGAGCTCAAGTCCATTATAATGTGAAAGAAGCGATTGCATGTATACTCACATATTTTTTCCTTAAGTATGTACTACAGAGGTTTGATTATATGAACTTCATATTTTTATTGTTTACATGTAATTATTATTGTGTAGTTGAATATCTCTTTGAGAAATGATAATTTTCTGTTTGTATGATAATCTGAATCAGATGTAATTACTGTATAAGCACCAACAATGGAATCTACAGTTCATTGTAACATTTGTAAATATATCACCATAATGTCATTACATAAATCTGTATGTCATTCATTGATGTTATATGTCACATATTTTGCATGTTCTGGATCAAAACATATATTTCATAGTACGCTGTGTACTGTGCCATCAAAAAATGAATTTGTATAGAACAAGTTTGCCACCATGTGGTTGGCCTGGACTTAATATTTACAACTGCACTTTAAGGAACTTGCCACACTTGTGTAATTATTTGTGGCCATACATATTTTAAGCCATTAACTGAGCACTGAGCTTATGCACCTATTCATATGATGTAGATTTTACATTCAAATGTATGTAACTTACTATTACACATTTATTCACTGTAATTTGTTTCTGATATTGTGTTATATATAAGACTTTTGCTCTTCTATGTGAGTTATGAGAACCGGTTTTCTCAAAGAGGTGCAGCTGCAATGTGTTTATGATCTGATCATGCATTTTTTGGTATTCAGCAATGTATACTTGTGCCTTATACTGATTCTCTAAAGAATATTTACGTGAATATGAAAGGCCGGCCGGAGTGACCGAGCTGTTCTAGGCGCTACAGTCTGGAACCGCGCGACCGCTACGGTCGCAGGTTCGAATCCTGCCTCGGGCATGGATGTGTGTGATGTCCTTAGGTTAGTTAGGTTTAAGTAGTTCTAAGTTCTAGAGCCATTTGAACCATTTTTTTTTAATATGAAAGGGAGTGACATACTAAAACGTGTTGGTGTCGTTTTCAGTGGACATAGTGTGTGTAACTAGTCCCTCAGACTGCTTACACGTCAAACTTGTGTGTCCTGAGATGAATATATTTACATTTTGGTGTGATTGTCGCTGGACATAGTGTGAGTTATCCCTAAGTCGGCTGCACCTAATATATGTGTTTCTTTACCTGGTTTGCCAGATAATTTTTATTCTCTTGATGAATTATAACTAACATTTTGTTTATTCTGCCAAAGGAATGCTGAAAGACGGCGGTGCCTTCTGGGCAGACCACTGCCATAGTAGCACCTGTCAGGCACCTCCCCTTCCATCTTGTTTCAGTGATAATCACATACTTTCATTCTCTTTTGGTGTTTCGTAATATATGGCTAATGTGTTTATTACAAGAACAGCGTAACGTGTGAGACGGGATGACGAATTTATCCGGAAGTCACGTTTCTTAGATGCCACCGCGCCTCGCCATAACAGCGTACACTAAATCGTTTTATGGACGAGATGGAGCTTGTTTACACTAGGAAGCTTCCCTTATCTTGTGAAATGCGCCAGAGGTTTAGCTTCAGAACCTCCAGCCATTGTGTGCTGTTTTTACGGAGAACGGAATATGCACTGCACCGCAGTTGTTGTATAAGGAAGATCGGGTCTTCTTGGTAGAAAACATGACTGCCGTGGTAACCACTGCTGGGCCATGATAGGTTTATTGTAGAACATCGGGGGAAATGGCTGTTTTCCGGAAGGTTTTGAGCAAAGGGTGAATCTAGGGACTTGCTTCTCGCCCGTCACAGACCAGAGTTGCTAGAGCTCTTCCGTTTCTACGGAGAGAGCAGTTAGTTGTAATGACGTCCAGACACTCATAAAACTTATATTTTCGCGGGCGTGAGACAATCACTGGTGGACGTGGGGTCATCTTCCACAGTACAATGCTTCCGCAGTGCCGGCACACGGACGACAGTGTCTCCGGCTATATCGGTAATGTTGCCCAGCTTCAGCAAATTCAGAAGCCTATCAATCGTTTTCACGGCCATCTTTTTTCATAGCAGCCTTGTACTCTCAGTAGTCACTTCCAGTGTTCATTGCGTGCTTGATTATATTTTTACATGAGAGACCAATCAGTGGAACGATAGGGTAGAGTGTGCTAGTCTGGATTGGCATCCTTCCACCCACAGTAGCCAGTCTCATTTACAAGTAAATTCCAGTTAGGTTCCCCCAGGTATACCGCCAACCAACCTGAGTTCATGTTAAGTTTCTGTATATATTTTTGTTCTCACTTGACCTTGGCATTAGTTAATAGATCTCTCTGTGACACCGTAGGTCCTTGTTATTAATTTTTCAACGACACCCATTCTCATTCCCTATGTCATTTATTTTGCTGTGGGTTTGAAGTAAGTAAATTAATTTTATGTCTAATTACCCAACTCAGGGGCGATCAACACAGGGGCCACAGTTTAATGTCGCATTTCCTTGTGCTATCGATAAATGTGGCACCTCTTTGGTATGATGGTTACGACTTGTTAATCATTTGGCAAATGGAGATTTGCCGCCACCATAGACTAGCTTGCAGTGCTATCAAAGTCATCTGGATATGAGTGCTTACATGCACAATATGATAATTGTATGTTATTTTCCTTGACTACATTATACAACTAATCAATTTTCTGTTATGTACGAGGGTGAGTCAAATGAAAAGGTTAAATATTTTTTTTTAATATTTGTGCAGAAGTGGTACAAAGCTGTATCACTTTTCAACATAATCTCCCCCACGCTCAATGCAAGTCCTCAAGCACCTACAAAGTGCATAAATTCCTTTAGAAAAAAATTCTTTTGGTAGTCCACGCAACCACTCATGCACTGCGTGGCGTACCTCTTCATCAGAACGGAACTTCTTTCCTCCCATTGCGTCTTTGAGTGGTCCAAACATATGGAAATCACTTGGTGATGAAGAATGGCGCCATTCCTTGCTCGCTCTCTTCGTTTCCAGTTGGTGGAAGTGAACCCACCTTTCGTCCCCACTAACGATTCTTGCAAGGAAGCCATCACCTTCTCGTTAAAAGCCCCGAAGAAGTTCTTCACAAGCATCAACACGTCGTTCTCTCATTTCAGGAGTCAGCTGACATGGCACCCGTCTTGCAGACACTTTGTGAAATGGGATCACATCATGCACAATGTGATGTGCTGACCCATGACTAATCTGTAAACATGCTGCAGTGTCATTCAGTGTCACTCGGCGGTTTTCCTTCACCATGGCTTCAACTGCTGCAATGTTCTGTGGAGTCGCAACTCGTTGCGCCTGACCTGGACGAGGAGCATCTACCACTGAAGTCACACCATTAGCGAGCTTCCTACTCCATTCGTAGACTTGCTGCTGTGACAAACATGCATCACCGCACTAAACCTTCATTCGTCGATGAATTTCAGCACGTTTCACGTCTTCACTACGCAAAAACCGAATAACGGAACGCTGTTCTTCCCTGCTGCAAGTCGCGAGTGGGGCGGCCATCTTTACACTGATACTGCGACGGTATGTGTGCATCTGCACTATGCTACCACCTAGAGGCAATTCTACACGATGTTTGTAGCACGCTTACCAACTTACAGGATAACGGTGCGAGATTTCAAGTTGTTATTACAAATTTAAGGTTTTCATTTGACTCACCCTCGCGCATAACGTATGTGATCTTATGCTTATATTTATGCATTTTATCACTTTTGTCAGACATTTGACGCTATTTATCTCAGATTTTCATGTAAGAAGGAAGTACTTGTAACAATCACTGACCCTGTGCCCATTGATTGAATGTATATATAATAAGTTATGAAAACTGCGCGGACTATGCAGTTGTAAGAAATGACATTGTTCGCTAACTTACGTTGACTAGAGGTGAAGTCCCTTATAATGCATGCCATCATGTTCGGGAAGAATCAACACACAAAATTCTTAAAAGTGAGGGTGGAGTCTGTGAAAGCTGGACGTTAATATTCTTTGGAAATTTGGCCACTGATTCTGCTGTGGTGTGTATACACAAACTCTGAGTCAGAGATGTTATTATCACGAGTGGTAGCGAGAAAACAGTTGCCGAGAGAAGTCAGACGCTGCCTGCGGTGGAGAGAAGCCGCACTATGGGTGAGGTCGCAGCCTGCGTGACCGTGCCTGTAGCGTCGAAGGAGACTTTGGTAGTAATTGTCGATTTTAGGTAATTTGCCTTTCTGCTGCATGTAGTTGTTGCTTGCTTGCGTAATGGAGCGACTTTGTCCGATTTGTCTATGCATACATTTAGAGTAATATTCTTATCTTTGCTGTGACCAGATACTTGATTATTGATTACAGAGATTGTGAAATATTTGAAGCTGTTGCTAATCAATCTGTCAAAGAAAAGGAATGGTGCGAATAAAGTTTGTCAGTGTTTAAATTGTTGGTTTTCGGATTAAAATAAATTAAAAAAGTTTTTATTGGTTTCTTTGGTTTCTTTCATTTCTCGCACAGCTTAAGGATTGTTGACCAATCCCCTCCTGATCATTCTATTTCTATACAAAAAATGGCAGTAGTTGTATCAGTAGCTGTGACCATGCATTTATTGCACTATGCATGGGTCGCAGTATTTCTTTTGAATTATTTTAGCGTGTTGCCGGATACAGAATATTCACGGAGGAGCAGCGGCAAAACGAGGCAAGTTGTCCGATTCTTACGGGAGCATTATTGTATTAACTCTTACGAGATGTTAGAAAATATTTTTATAATCTCAGTCAGGTGCAAAAGAATTTGATTTTTGGTGACTTACAGGAAGAGCAATAAGTTATTGTTTAACATTAATACTGTCAGAGATGGTGCCTTACACATTTCTGTACATTTTTAACCCGAACAATAATAATTACAAATACTGAAGTTAACAAATCTCACCACCTCCTCGCGAAGACAGAAGGTGTGAAGGAAATAACTCTCTCAAAATTTCTAGAGGTGCATGTGATGATCTCTATGCAGGAATCTTCTGACACTCCTACCAAACAGCCCCAGGGCAGCTGCATGTTTAAGTGTTGAAAGCTTTAGGGATTGCTGCGCCTAGGCTGTCACACGCGCCACATTTTCAGGAGTTGTTGCAGTCCGAGGTGGGCCAGTAGATTTTCTTTTCAGTGCGGAACCCGATGTTCTAAAGTCTGTCAGGAACAGAATCACGTCTGTCAAGTTCGAACCGAATGCGAAATTCTCACTGACTTGTAATCACAGAACCACCATTACAAATATACTCCTCCAGAACGAAAGCACGATTCTCGCCTAGCCAAGCCACTTGTCAACTGAAAATGGCAGGTAACCACATCGGTATCCCCAGCACAGCTCACACAGCTGCCTCTGCAAGTACGGGATGTCTCTTTGACTGACACTGTACAGTCGTACTACACCAGCCAGGAGGTCACCATCAGGGCTGGCCAAGGGCCTAGGGCACGCGCAGAACGTGTGCAATAGGGCCGCGTAGAGGGAAGTCTACGCAACCTGCACCTTCAAAAAATGGCTGTGAGCACTATGCGACTTAACTTCTGAGGTCATCAGTCGCCTAGAACTTAGAACTAATTAAACCTAACTAACCTAAGGACATCACACACATCCATGCCCGAGGCAGGATTCGAACCTGCGACCGTAGCGGTTGCTCGGTTCCAGACTGTAACGCCTAGAACCTCTCGGCCACGCCGGCCGGCCTTGCACCTTCCACGAGCTACCTGATCTACACCTGGCGGTGCTCATGTTTTATGAGGCAGTATTGGAACAGCCTAGCCTAGTTCAGCGACTTAATTGCTACTTTCTACCGTTTTCTTTTATGTATGTAGGCCATCTGCTTTTAGTCTAATTGGAACCGAATTTTCAAATCTGCTCGTAAACCGTTATGCACAATGCGCCAACTTGCGAGACGGGGAGGTGAGCTGGACCAGGATCGAATCTGTACGGCGGTCTGACGATCGTGGGTTGGTATAACGGCTAGCCCGTCTATGCTTATTAGACGGTTTCTCTCACTCGTTTAGACAAATGCTGGGTTGTCCCATAAATTCCACCTCGGAGAATAAGTTACACAAACACTTAAAACACGATGACGCATTGAATATAGGCTACGTGATACACAGACCGGGGACGCCACCGAGTTCCGTCCCTTAAGTTACATTGACAACTGTAGCCTTAGGAAGGGCATCTGCCCACAAAATTAAATCATAAAGTAAAAATAGCAAAATCCTGAGAAAGTGAAACTCGAACTCAGTGGGATGAACACAGGGAAAAATTAAGAAATAATGAATTTTCCAGCCTACCTTCCAATATGATCATTATTTATTGACTATCAAAAACAGTCGTGATCACAATTTATTTATTATGGTGACCGGTTTCGACCACTACTGTGGTCATCTTCAGACCAATGAGTAAGAACCTCCTTCTGCTAGAGAATGCTTTTCGAAGTCTTCTTGCACCCAAGCGGACGAATGCCCTGTGGTAACAGTAAATACCTTTGGAACGACCCACACATCATCCAGAACAAGTTAATCTGAAGAATAAACATTCGCCTGATTAACTTCTCACCTTTATGGGACGGATTACCTTCCGTTCGCACACGTCGCAAGTTTCGATTAAGTTGGCAGCGCTGGACGTTCTCACACTGGGGCCTGGAAAAATATTGGCGTAGTGATTCTCCAGCAGAAGGAGGTTCTTACTCATTGATCTGAAGACGATCACAGTAGTGGTCGAAACAGGTCACCATAATAAATAATTTGTGATCAAGACTGTTTTTGATAGTAAATATTTGTAACACATTGATCACTGTCACTCCCATAATGTGTACAAAAGTAATTGTTTATTTGTTTATGTCTCTCTTTACCAGAGATATAAAATGCGTAATCAGAAAAATGGAGGGTGGTTCAGATACGTTTCATTATCACTTAGTCTTTCTTCTTTTTCCCAGTGTACCGATCTAAAAACTTCTACTAGGACTGATTGAATAACGGGTTTATAACGGAAAATTATCCTAGCACACCAGATTTCAATCTGTTCTCACCATTTGAATGATAAATTGACAGAAGTAGCAACCATTTTCAATAGAAATGATATTTACTGTGTGTAAGGTACAGAATTAATGCAGTTTTCATACTATTTCCTCACCAAACAATGTGTTCTTGCTTGAAAGTCTTCCTTTATTTAATATTTATGGGAACATTTTTATAATGTAGAAGACAGGGAAGAACAACACACTTCACAGTAATATACAGGGTATCCCACGAGAAATAATATGAATTCAGGTATACGACAGAGACGATCGTTCGAAGCAAAAAAGTCTACTAAACATCGCCTCTAAACTGTTAACCTTAACGGCTATGAGCACTTCTTCATCTTCGATATTGTGAAGCAGATCTATTCTACTGAAAGCTCTTTGATTCCCATGTTTTGAGAAGTGGCAGTATGAAAGAAAATATGGAAAAGAAATCTGATTAACTTCAGCTCTAAAGTGTGTACCTCCAAAGCCATTGAACACTTGTTCATCTTTGCCGTTGTGAAAGACATCTCTTTTCCTGAAGTGTCCATAGTACTAAAGATATGCATTTTAGAGTCCATGTTTTCCATACAGTTTTTTGTTATTTTGATCCATAATACCTCCTCTCAAAATATGAATAGCAAAGAGCTTGCAATACAAGAGATCTGTTTCACACATCGAAGATCAAGAAGTGCTCGTAGCTCCCAAGGCAAGCATTTTAGGGCCCATGTTTAGTACACCTATGATATCCCTGAATATTGACCGTTGCTACTGGGACACAGTGTAGATTTTGTAGAGCATTAAAAATTCAAGTGACTGCATTCCAACTCATTTAAAGGTCTTTTGATCTTCTTACACGTACTGTGCTTCCGTTTTATTTTCCACACCATTTCAATAGTTAAATTATTTTGTATTTCCGTAGTTTTGCCAACTGCGTTAATATGCCTTCTTAGCGAACGAGAACACTGTGTAGGTGCTTGGTGGTAGAGCACGATATTTCATATTCGAAATGTTACAGAAATCATAAAATTGTTCAAGAGTAAAATATTGCTACAGGGAAAACTGTGTGCAGCTTATCGAATGTGACATTTGTACGAATTATCTAAGGTCACGCTGGATTTGTTCTAGTGGTGGAAATCCTGGGTATCTCTATTCAGGACACCTACTTTCTTTGTCTAATTGTCCCAATATGATACGCTATTCCATTTTTGTTTTGTCTGAGATACACAGGCATGAAATTACTTGTCAAAATTTTGACTTTTAATTCCCTGCTGTAATACCCTCAGACGAGAAATATAATATCGACGGCTACCGAGTTGCAATATAGGTTCTGAGAAGATGGTTCTCTACAGAATTATTATTGGAATCTTTCGAATGTTTTTAGAAATCTTCTTGCACTCAAGCGGACGAATGCCCTGTGCTAACATTAAATGCTTTTGGAACGACCGATGCATCCTCCAGAGGAAGTTAACCTGAAGAATAAAACCATTCGCCTGATTAACTTCACACCTTTTGGGGGACGGATTACCTTCCGTTCGCACACGTCGCAAGTTTCGATTAGGTTGGCAGCATTGGCCATTCTCCCACTGGGGCGTGGAAAAATATTGCCGTGTGCTACAGCGAGAGGTTCGACGCTGCTGGAAAACTGCGCATTTAGCTTCGAGAGTCTGTGCTGGAGCCCCCGACAAATGAAGTTACGACCCAGCGGTGTTGTTACTTCGTCGAGGGACCAGTTTTTCCGTTTACATATAAATTATCTCATTCGTTTTAAGCTTACTTCGTGTTCTTTCGTTACGTACTGCAGAATGAATTTTACATTTTTTTATCCACACTGACCATTTAGACAAATTGTTAACACAATCTTTTTCGATTCGCGTTCACATTTTTCTATGGCTAGCGATAAATCAGAATGAATAACGATAATAATTACCTGAGGATATAATGAGAGTTTATCATACAGGACGTTCGGATGTTCATGAATGTAGGGATGTCTTCCTGACACCAAAACATTTAAAGAAGTCCATAAGAGATCGAAAACTCTTCGTCTGAGAGTTAACAAAGATTTATTGCTAATATTGAATGATATATATTTAACAACGTGCATTTACAGGTATTTCTCGAAGTGACATCCTTCTGCTTCGATGCTTCCCATACTGGTTTTGCCATCTATAGTTCTCTCTAAAGCCATGGAGGTTATTCGTGATTCTTCAACACATGCCCTATCATTCTGTCCCTTCTTCTCGTAAGCTCTTCAGTTATTCATTTATTCCCTTCCTAATCTTATCAGGTATCCCGTTCCGTTTTCCAACAGTCCATGACTCACTACCACAGAATCCTGCGCTCCCAACGTACATTTCTTCCTCAAATTAACTCCTATATTTGATAAGAGAAGATAGACTTCTCTTGGCAAGTAATGCCCTCTTTGCCTGTGACAGTTTCCTTTTGTTTGCTCTTTGCTTCGTCCGTCGTACTTTATTGCGTTTCCAAGATAGCAGAATTCCGTAACATCGCCCACTTCGTGTTCCCCAGTTCTAATGTTAGTTTTCTCATTGTTTTCATTTCTATTACTTCTCATTACTTTCGTCTTTCTTCCATTTAGTCTCGGTCCAGATTCTATACTTATTAGATTGTCCATTTCATTCAGCAGATTGCGTAATTCTTCTTCACATCCACTCAGGATAGCAATGTCGTCAGCGAATCGTATTATTGATATCCTTTCGCCTTGAATTTTAATCCCACCCCGGAATCTTTCTTTCATTTCCATGATTGCTTCTTCTTCTCAGACCGTTTTTAATCCGATAACTTCGTTCTTTTTTCTTCCTATCTTATTGTTCCTTCTTGGTTCTTGTGCGTGGTATACATTACCCGTCTTTCCCTAAGGCTTACCCCTACTTTTCTCAGATTTTCGAACATCCTGCACCAGTTCACAATGTCAAATTTTATTTTTTTTAGAGCGACAAAACCTGTAACAGTATCTTGATTATTCTTCAGTCTTGCTTCCATTATCTGGCGCAAAGTCAGAACTGTGTAACTGGTGCGTTTACCTATTCTAAAACCAAACTGATAGTCGTGTAACAAATCATCAAATTAATTTTCCTTTTTATTCCCCTGTGTATTATTGTTCTCAACATCTTGGATGCTTGATAACTAGTATGTGCGACAGTTTTCGCACTTTTATGCCCTTGCTATCTGCAGAATTGCGTGGATGATATTTTTTCGAAATTCTGATACTACTCTACCAGTCTCATAGAATCTAATCCTCAACCTGAATAACCATTTGGTTGCAAGTACTCCAACTAATTTTAGAAATTCCGATGCAATGCTATCTACTCCTTCTACTCTACTTGATCTCAAGTCTTCCATATCTCTTTTACATTCTATTACTGGATCCCCTGTGCCTTACTTATCGACTGCAGTTTCTTCTTCTATCAAGTCGTCAGACAAGTCATTCCCCTGATAGTGGCCTCCTCTGTACTTTTTTGAATAGTTCTTTATTATTCCATGAACCGGTTTTCGTTCTTTTTCAGGTTCATCTTCAGATGGTTTTCTGGAGGTTACGTCACTATTTTTAGCATAATTCTGGGTGCTGGCTCGCGACCTGGAAAGGTTCGAAAACTATTCAAAAAAGTGACCGGTTAGTGGCTGCAGTTTTATGTATAAGTGGCGTTCAAGAAGAAACGAGCCGGAGTCTGGAATGCGCGAACCGGTAACACGAGGGTAATATCGTGGCGTATGTAACGAGGTGTGGCTCCGACCAGAGAATGGAAGTTCACAGCTCGTCGCTAGTGGGCACGCGTGCACGTCACGTGATTATATACAGAGCTAACAGCAGCATGTGTGTGAAATCTTATGGGACTTAACTGCTAAGGTCATCAGTCCCTAAGCTTACACACTACTTAACCTAAATTATCCTAAGGACAAACACACACACCCATGCCCGAGGGAGGACTCGAACCTCCGCCGGGACCAGCCGCATAGTCCATGACTGCAGCGCCTAAGACCGCTCGGCTAATCCCACGCGGCTAAACAGCAGCACGCATCAATCGTGCACACAAGTGCAGGAAAGGTTATGCTGACGTTCGTGTTTCACCAAGATGGTCCCCTTCTGATTGCACGCGGCAAATGCGAATGCCCAGAGAAATGGTTCAAATGGCTCTGAGCACTATGGGACGTAACACCTGAGGTCATCAGTCCCCTAGAACTTAGAACTACCTAAACCTAACTAACCTAACCTAAGGACATCACACACATCCATTCTCGAGGCAGGATTCGAACCTGCGACCGTAGTAGTCGTGCGGTTCCGGACTGAAGCGCCTAGAACCGATCGGCCACCGGGAATGCCCAGCCTTACTCGCAAACTTTGACTACCCTTCGCCAAGCGATCAAATCCAAACGACCAGGCAGTCTCACCCGTGATGTCATTTTGCTCCACGACGATGCAAAGTCTCATTCGGCCAACACAGCCGCGGCACTCCTGCAGAAATTAAAATGGGAGGTTATCGGCCATCCTCCATACAGTTCGGACCTCTCTCCCCGTGATTACGCCATTTTTGGTAACCTTAAAAAGGCATTGAGGGGCAAACAAATCACCTTGGAAGACCACGTCCAGCTTTACGTGCGGAACTGGTTAACATCGCAGCCCCGGGAGTTTTATGAGACAGCCATTCACCGCCTTGTGTCACAGTGGGACAAGTGTCTCAACAGCCAGGGTCAATACTTCTTCTAACACACAGGTATTGTATTCTGTAATTATGCCTCCGGCTCGTTTCTTTTTGAACGCCCCTTATATTTACATTCAACTAACAGTCACGGGTTCCAAAATATATGTAGTATACAAGCCCAATCTTCAGTGTACTCTTTTCACTATCTGCTCTTTCTTCTGCACTTAACAGTGGAATTCCCGGTATACTCTTACTGTCATAGCCGGCGATGTGGCCGAGTGGTTCTAGGCGCTTCAGTCTGGAACCACGCTACCGCTAGGGACGCAGGTTCGAATCCTGCCTCGAGCATGAATGTGTGTGATGTCCTTAGGTTAGTTAGGCTTAAGTAGTTCTAAGTTCTAGGGGACTGATGACCTCAGGTGTTAAGTCCCATAGTGCTCAGAGCAATTTGAACCATCTTATTTTATACCCTTGCATTTTTATTTTACGGAAGGTTTTTTTGACTTTTCTCTTCACTGAATCAGTCGTTTGCAATGATCATCTCTTTTCCACATTTTCACATTTTTCCTGTAGGCATCTCGCCTTGGTTGCCCTGCACCTCCCATTCATTTTATTCCGAAGTGCTGTATGATCCCGTAGTCCTGTATTTCTCTAAACTTTTAAATTTCTCAAATCGTGATCTGAGTCTCTGTTTGTTCCTTGGTATGTCTCACAATACAATTTCTGATTACAGAATATCTGACCATCGTGCAATCTACTTGGAACCGCCGGCCGCTGTGGCTGAACAGTTCTAGGCGCTTCAGTCCGGAACCGCGCTGCTGCTATGGTCGCAGGTTCGATCCTGCCTCTGGCATGGATGTATGTGATGCCCTTAGGTTACTTAGGTTTAAGTGGTTCTAAGTCAAGGTGACTGATGACCTCAGCCATTTGAACCATTTTTGAAACTGGAACACTCCCATGTCTCTCGGTATTTTCCAAGTATATCATTTCGTCACGTGATTCTGAAATTTAGATATTTAAGATAATTCACAATTATAGTTCAATCTCAGTTACTCAATTTTTAATTCCATTACAAGTTTCTATCACTCTGGATCATTTTCGGATCTAAGTAGTTGCATCAGCAACTCCTCTTGTCTACTGAGAACAACAAATCAAAGTACTGACATTAGGTTATCAGTTCCTTTACATATGGAATTACCCGTTAAGTGTTCTCATATACTTGCTCTATCTCCTCATCTTCCGGTTGCGACGTCGGCACGTAAACCTGAGCTATATTTGTTGGTGTATGTTTGCTGTAGAATCTGATGAGAACAACCCTATCACTAATCTGTTCACTATAGCTCACCCTCTGCCCTACTTCGCATAGCGAACCCTACCCCCGTTGTAAGATTTTATGCTCCTGTTCATATCATCCAATACTATTCTCACCAGAAACCCTTACCTTGGTACCATTTCACTTCACTGTGCCTCTGCGTTTCCCTCTTCAAATTTTCTAGCTTTTCTACTACGTTACAGCTTCCATGCTTCCTCTCGTAGGATGTTATCCTTTCGTTGGTTATCTTATATTTCTCCTATTGTCACCTCTCCCATGGCAGTCCATTCACATAGATCCGCTTGGGGGACTGATCCAGAAGCTTTTTCCAATGGAGAGGTCATCATGACACTATTTTTCCAATTACAGAACACATGCCCGTTGGATACGCGATATGTATCTTCCATGCCGTGGTTTCCATTGCCTTCTGCAGCCTCATGCCGTTATTCGTTGCTGAGTCTCCCGTCTTGTTGGAGCAGTTTCTCAGCCCGCCCCCCCCCCCCCTTATTTTCATCAGTCTTCTGACTGTTTTGATGCAGTCCGCCACGAATTCGTCTCCTGTGTCAATCTCTTCATCTCAGAGTAGCTCTTGAGCCAATGTCCTCAACTATTTCCTGGACGTATTCCAATCTCTATCTTTCTGTACACTTTTTTCACTCTAGTACCATGGAAGTCATTCCCTCACGTCTTAACAGATGTCCTATCATCCTGTCCCTTGTCCCTCTGAGTGTTTTCCACATATTCCTTTCCTCTCCGATTCTGCGCAGAACCTCCTCATTCCTTACCTTATCAGTCCACTAATTTTCAACATTCGTCTATAGCACACATCTCAAATGCTTCAATTCTCTTCTGTTCCGGTTTTCCCACAGTCCCTGTTTCACTACCATACAATGCTGTACTCCAGACGTACATTCTCGTAAGTTTCTTCCTCTAATTAAGGCCGATATTTTATATTAGTGGACTTGTTTTGGCCAGGAATATCTTTTTGCCATTGCTAGTCGGCTTTTGAAGTTCTTCTTGCTCCATCCGTCATTGGTTATTTTACTGCCTAGGTAGCAGAATTCCTTAACTTCATCTACTTCGTGACCATCAATCCTGATGTTAAGTTTCTCGCTGTTCTCAGTCCTACTACTTCTCATTACTTTCGTCTTTCTTCCATTTACTCTCAATCCATACTCTATACTCATTCAAATGTTCACTCCGTTCAGCAGATCATGTAATTCTTATTCACTTTCACTGAGAATAGCAATGTCATCAGAGAACTGTATCATTGATCTCCTTTCACCTTGAATTTTAATTCCACTCCTGAGCCTTTCTTTTACTTCCATGATTGTTTCCTTGATGTGCAGATTGAACCTTTTTAATATGAGCACTACATTGTTGGTCGTCCACTCTTATTATTCCCTCTTGGCTGTTGTACATATTGTACATGACCTGTCTCTCCATACAGCTTACCCCTACCCTTCTCAGAATTTTGAACATCTTGCACCATTTTACACTGTCGAGCGGTTTTTCCAGGTCGACAAATTCTATGAACGTCTCTTGATTTTTCTTTAGTCTTGCTTCCATTATTAACTGCAATGACATAATTGCCTCTCTCATGCCTTTACCTTTCCTAAAGCCAAACTTGCCATCTACGGAATTGTGTGAATGATGCTTTTCCGAAAGTCAGATGGTATGTCACCAGACTCATGCATTCTACACACCAACGTGAATAGTCGTTTTGTTGCCACTTCCCCCAACGATTTTAGAAATTCTGATGGAACGTTATCTATCCCTTCTGCCTTATTTCATCTTAAGTCCTCCAAAGCTTTCTTGAATTGTGATTCTAATACAGGATCTCCCATCTCTTCTAAATCGACTCCTGTTTCTTCTTCTACCTCCTCATACCAAAATTCCCCTTCATAGAGTCTTTCAATGTGTAAGTTGGCAGAATAAATGAAAGTCAGATTCGCACCTTACATGAGAGCTTTATACATCACAACGAGAAGGTGAATATGGCACCTAACGTAATTCGGCGGTTATGAGCAAATTTTCCTATCAGTATGTAATGCAACTAGGGATGACAGTCAATCGATGGTAATTAACACACCGTTCCTACATAATGCATATCTTTGAGTGGAAGGTGGAACAAGGAGCATGAGGCGATTTAATTTGAAAGCCAGAGGGACAAGGGCAGAAGCGAAGGTGTGTCACAGGGGTTACCACAGAAACCACTCAAAGGGGTGGCAGGTGGAAAGTAAAAGAAAAAAAAAATAAATGGATCTGAGCACTATGGGACTTAACAGCTGGATCATCAGTCCCCTAGAGCTTAGAACTACTTAAACCTAGCTAACCTAAGGACATCACACGCATCCATGCCCGCTGCAGGATTCGAACCTGCGACCGTAGCGGTCGCGCGGTTCCAGACTGAAGCGCCTAGAACCGGCGGAAAGTCAACAACAGGGCCAGGTGGCTTATGTGGGGGAAACTCAAGTGGTGGCACATCTGCAGAGGGACAGAGAAAGACCCTTATAAAGCTGCATTTCGGCATTCCAAAGGGATACGAAAAAAAAACAGTCATGCGTTTGGATCACGTGTCCAGCGACTGCGACACACGGAAAGGTCAATGCCCTTTAGACGTCTAGGACGGGCACAAAACGTCCGATTGGCGGAAGCGCACTAGGAAGGAGAAAAATATTGAAGATTCGACGCAGTTTAATACAAGGAACATTGCGATTGGTACAGAGAGTTTTCACAAAATAAGAGGAGCGCTCCTATTTGTCGAAAAGGCTGTGACGTGAACAACGAATGAACCCAGGAGGGGAGGCAGTTCTTCTATGAGTAGGACCAGAGATAAATTTTCAAGGACTCTTCTCTCAACCAACATCAAGTGCAGATTGGAGTGCTTAATGCTCTGTACGACGCAGAGAAGAAATCTGTGTGAACACTGCGTTCACAGTGGCTGAAATCTAGCTAAAAATTAGCTGTAGCAACGTTTAGCTCCAACTGTGGAGAAACGAACCAGTCAATTAGTTGATTGTTCTTGCGAGAACTGAGAGGGCACTATAATATGCACGCTGCTCCAACCATGTGTGTGTATATTACCACATACTTATACTAGTGTTGAGTGCATGTTCTCTCACATAACGAGAAACACAGGGAAAGTTTCTGCTGGAAAATTCAGCAAAGCTTTGATTAGTATTATAGGAATTTCAGCGGAAGAGAGCAGCCTAGCAGACGGCAGCTCGTCGCAGCTTAAGGTAAATACCGCGTGCAGAGGCATAAACTTGAAGATTCACGAACTTGTGTCCAGTGTAAACTCGAGCGGCCTTGGGTAATCTTTTGCTCAATTTGTCACGTAACTAACCATCCACCATAGACTTGATTGTCATCCTAAATAGCGCCGAACTTTGAACTGGAGTCGGACGATTTTCGTAGTACTGACCAACATCATAACGTATGTGTAGGAACAATTTTGTAAAGAAACTTCTAATTAAACTGTAATATTGTTTTGGTTAAAAACAGTCTTGGTTGCATTTTTTTTTTTTTTTTATCTTACTGTTACTCGCTCCTGTGAACGGGAACGCGTTATGCCGATTTTGGTGCCTCCAGAGTCCATCTAGAAAAGATAACTTGGAGATGCCTAAATAAAGCGAAACGCATCGTTGAAAAATAAAAAAACTAAAATTGCAACCATGACTGTTTTTAACCAACACAGTTAAGCACTGGCTTGCTGTAAGCCACATATGGATTGGAAGAAAATCTAATATTGTTGTATTTAGGATTAATATTCTTTCTGAGAGTTAATATTTAATTTTGTGGTGTATAGGATTACTTCACTTTTTGATGTTGGCGAGATGCATCATCCTAACAACTGTGATTATGTTGTCAAATTGAAAACTGTGTAAAAGCGTCAATTTTTGTTCTAAAAATTACGACATTAAACATGTCATTTCATCTTGTTCTCAATCCTAGAATAAGTAACCGCACTACAAATGGCGGCCCTGCCAGGATGGAAATTGGTCTGCCTGGATGGCAATTAGTCAAATTGGTAATAAAAACAAATTTTTGAATTTGAAAAAAAATTTCTTTTCGTATTTTTTGTGACGAGCCTACTAAATATATGTAAATGTATAGTGGACATAATACAGTAAATGTGTGATCCAAAGTGTAAAAAAGTTTTATTAAGAAGTAGAATCAAATTTGTCGTTGTCTAGAAGTAGATTGTACATGACATTGCTGGCGCGCGCGAAGTTATTCACGGTGTTGTTGAGTTGGGTTGAAATTCCACGAACAGTGAACAGTGTGACTAGTTTTGTGGGCGTAATCTAAGAAACTTTCTATGATATTTTGGAAACGTGTAAAATCATATAACTTGATGTTGACGAGTGCTCAAGCTAGCGCAATTTGAGAAAGACAGAGGTTAGCTAAACGATCAGAAGTGGTGGAAGAACGGAGAGAATCGCAGATAGGCCAAACTCAAGATCTTGACGGGATAGAGATTGATATAGAACAAAACTCATCGGGTACCAGTCACGAAACGGAAAGTAGTGATAGTGCAGAGGGAATGATAGCAGTTTCAAGATTGGTATCACGGTCTGTGAATGCACAAAAATAAACAAATGACGTATCTAGTGGTTCAGAAACAGAGTCAGAGGACGAGCAACTTCGGTACGTTGAACCGAATAAAGTAATTTTGAACCAAACGGGACAGTTTCCAATAGAAAGATTGTGCGTCCGCACTGTGCACAGGAGTCGGTGAAACGCCACGTGAAAGACGCGAACGGGAAAATTTTCATCAAATGGTGACAGGTGACGATGGCGAAGAGTCAGATAGTATTTTCGCATTATTGAAGCAACTTACTGTGGTTGTAAAGCAAACGAGTGAAACAACAAATGCAGGGCTAGAAGATTTGAACACTGAAACAAATTCAGGGTTAACGAATTTAAAGATAGCAACAGATGCGGGGTTAGCAGACTTAAAAGCAGAAAGAAATGCAGCGTTAGCAAATTTAAAAAGAGAGACGAATGCTGCCTTAGTAGTCTCCAATATGAAACTTACTCTAGGTTCGAAAAAGTCCGCGAAGATCAGCAAAAATTACGAACAGAAGTCAATGAACAGTTTACTGAAATCCGGAGTGAGGCGAGAGACTAGCGCGAGCTGCTACAGTCGTGAATGGCAGACCAGAAAAAGATGCGTTCTGACGTTGACCAGGTGCAGGATGCAGTGTCTAACGTTAATCAAAGAGTGGATAAGTAAGCACGTAAGACGTTTGGTAAGGCGCAATAAATCGTGGAAGAACTCAATGTCAGAAAACGTGTCACGCGAGCCGCATTAGAAAGATTTGACACACATATTGAAAACATAGTCTCGAAAAATCAGAAACAGTATGAACAGTTTCGTACAGAACTGAAACAGTGTATCGACAGCCGTACAGAAAGTAGTAGCGAGGTGGAGGAATAGGTACTATCATCCTACATAGTAATGGACAGAAATCCAGAGGTAAACAAGTCAGTTGTGCAATCTTCCGTAGCAGTAGTGGAAACACAAAAACGTCATGAGATTCCAGCCGTTTATCCCCAAGAGATTGCTTCAGTAATCACCGAAACGAAACAAAAGTTAATAGGAAAAGAACAGTTAACACAGGCGAGCGAAGTAGACGATATGCCGTCACCGCGGACAATGAAGCGAGAAGCGGTAAATGCGCGCATTCCAACAGAGCGGCAGCCGGCCCTCCGAAAGTACGCGGGTGTCGCGAGAGCGGAGCGTATTGCGACGACACGTGTTCCAATTCCACAATGTCCAAGTTACAGTACAACAGGTTACACACCGCAAGTCAATGTGAATCTAACAGAAACGCAAAACACTGAACCACTAATGGGAAATGTAAACGAATCTTTCACTCTGATACAGGAGGAACGGTACGGTGTATACAACTGCACACCACTGCGTAGATACGATGCTAAATTGGACACAAATACGGCATATCAAGACCAATATGTGGTAGAAGGAGTACAACAAAATGTGACACAGGTAAAAGGAACGGGTAATGTTGTGAAAACACAAACGCCGTGTGGTGGAAGAGAAAAATTTGACAATGATCACTTTTCGACAGTCAGAAAATTCCAACATTACAAAGAAAGCGGGAACGGCTTACATCCATGCACATTTATAAATCAATTTCAGAGCATTGGCCACTTAGCCATAAACTTGACTTCATTTGTGGGCGTATGGACGGCGCAACAGCGGAAACCATGCAAAGAGTAGCGGCGAACTGTCATTCATATGAGCAATTTAAATCTGCCTTCTTGGAGCGATACTGGTCCACAGAAACACAAAACAGAATAAAGTATGAGCTGTTACAGAAAGAGTTGTTCGAAAATTCCTGGGAAAAGAAACCCGTTATATTTTTCGTAGATATGACAGAGGAAAATCCGTGTTCAGATAATCCATAAAGTGATGGGGAAGAGATACGGATGTGCACAATGAAGCAGTCATTGGTTGGTAGGGCAGGAGATAATATACAAGCATATAAAGGAATATTAAGAGAACTTGAATTCATTTTCAGTGAAGACGACACAAGGAAACAACGTACAATCAGAGAAAACAAAAATAGGGGGAGTAACAGCAACCGATCAGGTTTCAATAATATTTCCAATGGTAATAATAACGTAGGAAAAGGTAATGGTTTTGGAAGGAGTGGTAATCGCCCATGGGATAACAATAATAACTATAGTTTTGGTAACACGCAGAGGGGAAAGAACAGTTATGGTTTTGGGGGACCGCGGAATTAGAATGGGGGATTTGGTCCTAGAAAATACGGTGGTAACTATGATCCGAGATACAATACCCGTGCAAACGAAGGTGGAAGGTTTAGAAGTTTTCAGCAGCAAAATCTAGGTTATTCAGGTGGAAGTGGAATGACCAGAACGCAGAAAGGTTGGGAAAATCAAGCCTCAGCGGGACAAAACACGCGAAATGAACCAGTAGAGGAAGTCGAGGTGAGGCCACAAACCCAGGTAAGAGACAAAATTGACGATCTGAACGGTACGAAGACTAGTGACAAGCATTTCGATGGAACAATGAAGTTAATCGTATAATCAAACATGTAAATAGACTTAGTTTTGATAAGCAAGATTTTGAAGTAGGTTTAAGGGGAGATCGAATACAGACACAGCATGCTGGGATTCAATTGACTGGGAATCGACCGACGATGATGAGGAAAAGGAGTCAGAAACGGTGAATATAGACTGTAGTACAAAGACCGATGAGGACCAAATTGTAAAAGATATAGCGTATTTATACGGAACGGAGAGAGAAGTAGTATGCCAAGAGGGTAATGTACCATTGGCAACACCAATAGTGATACCTAAGGCAGATGAAAAATATATGACAGGGACATATGAAGAAGTAATAGAGGCGTTTAACGAAGATTATGGGCAAATAACTACATCTCAAAACATTAAAATGACGGGGGTAAAAGTATCGACGAAAATAAAGTTATATTAACAGACTGGCGGGAAAATGAAGCTAAACATATCGACAGATTAATCTATGATTCGAACAAGGCGGCATTAATGCACGAAAGTGAAACCAAAGCTTCTATGAGGTGCAGCCGATCGTTCGATTTGAAGTAGTTAGCATACTTGTAGACGCCATTCTTGATACAGGAAGTGAAATGACGGCGATTTCAGAAGAACTCTTTAAGAAATGTAATGCTGAACAGGCACTACGAGAATTAAGGACAAAACGTGTTAAAGTCAAAGAACCTATCATGGGTGCGTCTGTGGTCATTAATTGGCAAACGCGGGTAATTTTTTCATGTCAAGAGCATGAAACAGAGGCGAATATGGTAATTGTGCCGAAACTTTCAGTATCTACAATAATAGGAGCCGATTTCAAGAATCAAAATCACGTTACACTTAACATGGAAGAAGGGTATATGATGCTCGGGAAGATGGGTCTTAATTTTGAAGTGAAAATCAGACATGAAGAGGTGCCAGGGGCTTACAAACAATTAAATATGCAACTGGACATGTATCAATCGGAGGAGGGACATCCACAATATCGGGGACCTGTAGATGACGAGGTAATGATGGAAATTCATCAGGAGATAGATGATAAGTCGCGACAAGTAAAGGAAATTTCAGAAACAGACAAAGCCGAATTAGAAAGAATATTAAGACTAAATGCCGAGGTGCTCCTACCAAAGCCCGGCGCCATTAAGAACTTTCAGTATGAATTCCAACGGCAAGAGCACAAGCCATTTAGAGTACCACCTTGCAATATTCCATTATGTTCCAGAAAACAGGTGTTTGCAGAACTACACAAAATGATAGAAGATAATATTACTGAAACTTCAACTTCAACATACAACAGTCCCTTGCAAATTGCAGATAAGAAGGATGCGAGTATTAGGATAGTCGTGGATGCAAGACGACTAAATTTCGTTATCATTCCCGAAAACGATCGCCCAGAAAAATTGGAAGAGCTGTTACAAAAGTTCTATGGAGTTAAGATTGTTTCTTCCCTTCATTTGCGAGCTAGTTTTTCGCAGATAGAACTAACACCTGAATGCAGAAAGTATACGACCTTTATCGCATTTGGACGCTGTTATCAATTGAAAAGACCCCCTTTCGGTCTGAACACATCCTCTGCTTCTTTTATAAGAGATTTAGGAACTGTGTTGGACAAAGAACTCCAACAGCATCTCACCTGTTATGTTGATGACATTTTAGTAGCTGAGCCATCATGGAAACTCCATAATGAGGTACTTGATAAATTTCTAAGGACGTTAAAATAATATGGTGTAACCGTAAACATAAGGAAATCAAATTTTGGAAATAAAAGGGTTGAGTTTTTAGGCCTTATTATCACTGAACAAGGGATTGAACCTAATCATAACAAACTACAAGAGACGCAAAACGTGGGTACGCCACATAATGGAAAGACATTGCGTGGTTTCTTGGGACTCATTCACATCTATAAAAGATTCATTTGGATAGAATCCCTTGCTACCCCACTTTTATGTGCGTTGACCAGTAAAAAGATGCCCTGGGTGTGAGATGAACAAGCAGAACAGGAATTCCAATTACCGAAAAGATAATTGGTAAAAGCACAACTTTTAGAAAATCCCGATTTAACGAAGGAATTCTTTATGGCAACAGACAGTGCGAGAACAGGCTTTGGAGCGGTGCTCTTTCAGTAACATGAGCGTGTAACCAAAACAATAGCTTTCGCTAGTCGTGTGCTCACAAAATGTGAAAAAATTATTCAGTCACGGAATTAGAAGCGTTGGCAGTAGCATGGGGGTTTCGTAGATTTAGATACTTCCTGTTTGGGCGAAAAACCAATGTGTTCACATACCATAAAGCACTAGGATTCCTGTTACGTGCAGAACTATTGCCAGGGGACTAGGTCGGTGGATGTTGATGCTGCAGGAATATGATTTTCAAATCACTTACGTATCTGGACCTTCAGTGTCATAGCTGATATCCTCTCCCGATTGCCAGAAGGAGTTAACAGAAACAGAATGAGCAATACGGGAGAAGAGCAACTGCTTATGTGTTACCTAAAAAATGTGCCCTTTGAGAACTACGTCACCAATTCCTTGAAACAGTTAGACAGAGAACAGGACAAAGACCCAGACCTAGCCAAAATTAAAATTAAGTGGAAGAACAGGTAATCACGGGACATAAGACGATTTTATGTCATAAAGGACAATGTCTTATTTACAGACGTGACACAAATTCAAGTTTATGGGTCATACGCATACCACAGGAACTGAAAAACAAGTACATTTGGTACACTCATTTGAGTAACAGCCATTTTGGATCTAAGAAATGTTTTTTTTTTTAACTAAAGATGTCTTGTCGCTTCGAAAATATGGAGCGAAGAATGAGACAGGTTCTAGCTCAGTGTAAGAAATGCCAGGGAGCTAAGCATGTAACATTTCAAACGAAACCACCAATATTCCCTATCATTCCGGAGAAATTGAGACACATAGCAACAGATCTCATGGGTCCACTAGCCCGTACACAGAGAGGTCACGTACTCATTCTTGTAATGCTAGAATTAACTTCAAAATAGTGACATTTACACCCCTGAAGAAAGCACAAAGGAGGAGCATAAGCAAAGCGTTGGCACGATATTTTCTTCGACAAGTAGGTCTAGTCGATAACATCCTATCGGACAATGGACCGGAACATCGTTCAGCACAATGGCAAAACACTCTGCGACGACATAAAATTAAACCTATTTAGATTTCCAAGTACAGACCAAGCGCCAACCCAGCTGGATGAACAATGACAGATTTAGAAACCCTCTGTCGTTTGTACTGTAATAAGCAACATAATACATGGGATGGACATTTGTCTGACTTCCAAGATGTCATAAATGAAATGCCACATAGCAGTACGTTTTTACCCCCAATTACTGTTCTTAAAAATAAATCAGCACCAGATAAAATCCGAGACATAATTAAATTCCCACCAGTACCCTGTGTACAGCTTCAGCATGTAGTAAAATTAGCACTGAGCAATCTGAAAGCTGCTGCGTTAAAGAGAAAGAACCCAGCGGATAGAACGGCAAACACACGAGTATTTTTAACAGGAAAAAAGGTACTAGTAAAAACACACCCTTTCTCTAACAAGAAAAAATACCAGAGTTACAATTTTTTTCTTTATACAAAGGCCCCATGGAAGTGAGTAAAGTAGTCCATGATAATGCTGCTGAATTGGTTAACCCAAAGACAGTAAAAGCATTAGCATTGCACCACCTGAGTCATTTAAAGTTACACAAAGGTTAGACAAAAGAAAACAGAGTAACTCCACTCGAGAATTTAGTTGTATTAAATGTCCTGAAGTCAAAGAGTACGGAAGAGAGCAAAACGCACACAGGAAAAACTTTTAACTTGTACTTATCTCAGTTAATTAAATAAAGTAACTTTCGTAAGAAGGTAAAATAATAATGATGACGAAAAGACAGGAAAGTAACAACTAAAGTAACTCTTCTGCGAACGAAATGTGTTCTGGGGAAAGAATTCAACGTAAGGAGAAAAATACAGATCAGCATTTGGATAGTTTAACGAAATCGTAGTGGATTCTCTCTTAAAGACGTAGTGTGAAGGAGGAAAAAGTTGATTTTATAGAAGAAAAGAAGTGAAAAAGTAGGTAGGAAATAGATGATTAGGGAAGAAGGAGATAGGCATTTTGATATATTCCGTCCAGGACGATGAACAAATAATTGAGAAGATGTTTTGAGGACTATATGAAGCATAAAGGACTTGTGAAAGGTACCACAATCTGATACTGAAATAGAAATATGGGGGAAATAGGTATAAGAAGTCGTTAGGAAGGTAATAATTAGGAAAGAGAATTGAAATATTAAGCTAAGCAAGAAACATGTTATTTCGAGGAAGGAGGTAGTAGTATGTCAGGTTAACCCAGAAAAGATTTCTATATGGAAGAGTATGATGAGGGAAGGTAGGAATATAAAAGTTTGCTATCGAGAAAAAGAGGGAGGAAGGGATAATTACAACTGATAAAAAATTACATCAAGACTTTAAAAAAAAAAAACATATCAATAGAGACGATTTTTGAAATTCAGCAGTAGAGATAATGTGTATTTTGAAGTTCTGTTACAGCTAAGGACAAACAGAAGAGATTACACAGAAAAAGACGTTGGAGTCGGAGTCAAGGTGCCAAGTTTTCACAACAACATAATATACTTGTAATTAGAAAACGAAAAAGGAAGTGAACATTTGAAATTTTTCTAACCTACTAACCGTCATCACCACCACTCACTCTTACTATCCATCGTGATGAAGATGAGGAAATCATGACCTTTGCCTTACGGTACAATTAAGTTAAACGAGAAAAAAAGGAGGATTCTAATAATAGGAAAATGTATTTGATAAAATTAATGATACTTTCTGTAAAGTCATATAAAAATTGTTTAATATTTGTAAAGTTGATAGCGTAATCTAAGGGAGTAAGGGTTACAATAATATAAGATAAATAACTGAGAAAACAGAAAATAGGCGAAGATGTAAGGAAAGTAAGATTATCACATAAGGGAGATATTCTGTATTAGATATGAAGTCAGTAGCCAAGGTGCAGCATCATTGCGGCCAGATCAACGACGAAACCAAGGAGAGCGGTTAGGCGTGAGAGGATGGAACACGGAGTGTGAGTGCCCGGTACGTCAGCTTACAAGATAACAAAAGAAGAGGCCTTGGTGGAAACAACGTTCCTAGAGGATACCTACCCTGTGCAACGGTTTGGAGAGATACAACGCTGCCTGAATGCAAGCAACATGTACCCTGACGTGAGCTTTATTCCTACGAAAGCCACACACAAGCGTAATAACAATGGTTTTTGCGAAAGTGTTCGACACTTGACAGTTCTATCGCAAGCTATTCAAAGCAGCTTACGAAGAGATAAAGAATGTCCACGGAAATGGAACGGGGGCGGACATATTAGGGCGAGGACTAACGGAGGCTTAGATTGACCACAGGAAGAAGAAGAAACGCGTTTCTGTAACTCAGTATGCAGAATAGCGGAAAATGTCATCAGGCCACATGAAATTCAACAACTGCATAATAAGCCCTGAACACTCATGGGACGGAGCAAGAAAAGGATGGAAGTCTGTTCAACTGATCTAGATGAACAACCGATTACAATGAAGGATACACAACAATTGCGAAGAAGACGCCATAAGAACGAGTAAACAATAACGATGTTAAACATGTATTCAATCCGAATTCTCGGTCCAGAGAAGAATGAAGACACAAGTAAGAAGACAGCAAGAAGCACCAAGAACAGAAGACACAACGCAAAAGATTTGGAAGAAATGAGAGCCTGGGTCAGAAAAAAATCAAGAAACCTTTTCAAATACCTACCTATAAAAACCATTATTGTATTTAACTACCAACAAGAATGCAATTTAACTGTTCTAACAGCATAAGTATTCGATATTCTTTATGGCAGATTGCAACACCTTCAGATGTCATACCGAAAAATGGAAGATAACAACTCGCTTAGAAATCTACAGCCGAAATGACCAACGGTGAATCTGCATAAGGATTCGACGAAGTTGAAGCGGAAAAGTTAAGCCTGCAAAAATGGATCTCCAGTACAACAGCACCATAAGCATATGCATAATGGAACACAGACTATCACACATTCACGAAAGCTCAGACCTTCAGAGACCTTTCTCTCTGACGACCGTCATGCCATACTCAACGGAAACGCGACGAGACGCATACCAAGCGTCATGCCATGGTCAATGGAGACATGGCGAGGCACACAGCTGACTGTCATTCCACGTTTGACGGAAACACGACGAAACACTTGAAGAAAAAAGTGAACCATGTTAAAGATAGATAGTAGTCTGTGACAGACTACTATATGATCAAAAGGGAAACGATTTAAATTTTTATTGTGTTTAAAAATTATGTGAAAGTAAAAATTTTATGTGTTATTTATAGATCTTTATTAACGATGTTTTTGTAGTTTATCTTGACAGGTCAATAACATTTTCTTATATTGCATCTTTTTTTCAACATGTTCGAGTTAATGAAAACCTAACATTAACAATTTGGAGGGTTAAGATTCTAGTGTAATGTGTTTATTAAAATATATTGGATAGATAAATATGAATGGGTTTAGCTATTTCCTGATGTCGAAATAAATTTTGTAAAGTAGAATTAGGATTAGAAATTCAATGTTTGTGAATGTCAATGTTGATAATTTCGCAAAATCATGATGCATAGAATTAAGATTTTTGTTTAGAGAATGTAAATAAGTTCAGAAACAGGATTACACCTGTAAAATCATGAAACAGGTTGAATCATAGCTTATAAAGCTTAACTGTAAGAATTAAACATGTTTTCGATTATGAGTAGTACAAAAGCTAGAGAAAAGTAACATTTATTATAAAAGAGAGAGGATAATATTAAATGAAGGTTTCCTCAACTTCAGTACATATCCATCATCATTTAAGATAAATTAGCTAAACAAAACAGATCAGTCTCCAAAAAAGGGAATTTTCGAAACGATACAAATTTACAAATATATACTCATATTGTTTGAATTTTAATAAAACTTTAAAATGTAGTCAACTATATTTGAAAGAAAAAAAATCTCTTACATTAGCTAGATAGAATTGTACAAAAGATCAGAAAATTAATGTTAAATTATAAATGAAAAAGAAAATAACTCAAGAGGTCTAAGCTGCAAACATAAAACCAAGTATGATGTAAGAGAAGGAGACTGAATCGAACCACTGTTTAAATAATACAAAATATTAAAACAGGAAGTTGGCCAGTAAATATGTCAATTGCTACAGTCATAAGTTGCAACGAATTTTCCAGTGACTTCAATCAATTTCTAAACCATTGAGTGACCCAACACAAAACTGAAGGCAGAAGGATGAGGATACATAAGATGGCAGAATAAATGAAGGTTAGATTTGCACCTTACATGAGAGCTTTATACATAGCAACAAGAAGGTGAATATGACACCGAACTTAATTTGGCAGTAATGAGCAAATCTGCCTATCAGTATGTAATGCAAAAAGGGATGACAGTCAATTGATGATAATTAACACACCGTTCCTATATAATACATGTCTTTGAATGGAACGTGGAACAAGCAGCTTGAAGCGATTTAGTTTGAAAGCCAGAGGGACAAGGGCAGAAGCGAAGGAGCACCACAGGGGTTACCACAGAAACCACTCAAAGGGGTGGCAGGCAGAAAGCCAACGACCCAACCAGGTGACTCAGGTGGGATAAATGCGTGTAGCGGCATATCTGCAGAGGGACAGAGAAAGAGCTTTGGAAAGCTGCGTTTCGGAATTCCAAAGGGATACGAACAAAAACCAGTGATGCAATTTCGACCACGTGTCCAGCGAGTTTGACACATGCAAAGGTCAATGTAATTTTGAGGTCTAGAACGGGCACAAAACGTCTGATTGGCGGAAACGCACTAGGAAGGAGAAAAAACTGAAGTTTCGACGCAGTTTAATACAAGGGACATTGGGATTGTTAGAGTTTCCACCAAATAAAAGGAACGTTCCTATTGGTCGAAAAAGGCCTTGATGTGGAGAACGGATGAACCCAGGTGGGGAGGCAGTCTGACCATGAGTAGGACAAGAGAGAAATTTTCAGGGACTCTTCTGTGACCTAACATGAAGTGCAGAACGGAGCACTTGGCGCTCTGTATGACGCAGAGAAGAAATTTGTGTGAACATTGCGTTCACAGCAGCTGAAATCTAGCTAGAAATTAGCTGTAGCAACGTTTAGCTCCAACTGTGGAGAAACGAACCAGCCAATTAGTTAATTGTTCTTGCAAGAACTGAGAGGGCACTATAATATGCACGCTGCTCCAACGATGCGCGTGTGTATCCCCACATACTAAGACTAGGGCTGAGTACATGTTTTCTCGCACAACGCGAAACACAGGGAAAGTTTCTGCTGGAAATTCAGCAAAGATTTAATTAGTTTTATAGGAACTTCACCGGAAGAGAGCGGCCTAGCAGACGGAAGCTTGTCGCAGCTTAAGGTAAATACCGTGTGCAGAGGCATAAACTTGATGGTTCACCAGCTTGCGTCCACTGTAAACTCGAGCCGCCTTGGGTAAACTTTCACTCAATTTGTCACATAACTAACCATCCACTGTAGACTTGATTGTCATTCTAAATACTACCGAACTTTGAACCGGAAAAGGACGATTTTCGTAGTACTGACCAACATCGTAACGTATGTGTAGAAATAATTTTGTAAAGAATCTTCTAATCAAACTCTAATATTGTTGTGTTTAGGATTAATATTCTTTCTAAGAGTTAATATTTAATTTTTCTTGTGTATAGAATTATTTCACTTTTTGATATTGGCGAGATCCGTTATCCTGACAACTGTTATTATGTTGTCAAATTGAAAACTGTGTAAAAGCGTGTATTTTTTGCTAAAACTTGCGGCATTATACATGTCATTTCACCTTACATAGTTGTTCTCAATCCTAGAATAAGTAACTGCGTTAAAAATGTATTCCTTCCACCTATACGCTCTCTCCTCTGCATTTAGCAGTGGAATTCCCGTCGCACTCTTAATGTTATCACCCATGCTTTTATGTCACCGAAGGTCGTTTTGACTTTCCTGTACGCCGAGTCTCTCCTTCCGACAATCATTTCTTTTTCGATGTCTTCACATTTTTCCTACAGCCATTTAGTTTATCTTCCCTGCACTTCCTATTTATTTCATTCCTCAGCGATTTGTATTTCTCTATTCCTGAGTTTCCCGGAACACTTCTCTGCTTCCTGCTTTCATCGATCAATTGAAGTATTTCATCTGTTACCCATGGTTTCTTCGCAGTTACCTTCTTTGTGTCTATGTTTTCCTTCCCAACTCCTCTGATGGCTCTTGCTAGAGATGTTCATTTCTCTTCACCTGCACTGCCTACTGAGCTATTCTTTATTGCTGTATCTATAGCCTTAGAGAACTTAACGGTATCTCGCCATTCCTTAGTACTTCCGTACCCCACTTCTTTGCGTATTGATTCTTCCTGACTAATGTCTTAAACTTCAACCTACTCTTCATTACTAGTATATTGTGATCTGAGTCTATGTCTGCTCCTGGGTATGTCTTACAATCCAGTATCTGATTTCTGAATCTCTGTCTCTCCATAATGTAATCTAACTGAAATCTTCCCTCATCACCCAGGCTTTTCCAAATATACCTCCTCCTCTTGTGGTTCTTGAACAGAATATTCGCTATTACTAGCTGAAACTTTTTACAGAACTCAGTTAGTCTTTCTCCTCTATCATTCCTTCTCCTAAGCCCATATTCTCCTGTAACTACTCCGTCCCCTATAACTGCATTCCAGTCTCCCATGACTATTAGATTTTCGTCTCCCTTTACATACTGTATTACCCTTTCAATATCCTCATACACCTTCTCTATCTCTTCATCTTCAGCTTGCGACATCGGCATGTAGACCTGAACTATCGTTCTCGGTGTTGGTTTGCTGTCAATTCTAATAAATACAACCCTATCACTAAAACGTTCACAGTAACACACTCTCTGCCATACCTTCCTATTCATAACGAATCCTACTCCCGTTATACCACTTTCTGTTACTGTTGATATTACCCTATACTCATCTGCCCAGTAATTCTCGTCTTCTTTCCACCTCAGTTCACTGACCCCTACTATATCTAGACTGAGTCTTTGTATTTCTCTTTTCAGATTTTCTAGTTTCCCTACCAAGGGCAAGAAAGTGGCCTGAACCTCTATCCACTCGTCTGTCCCCTTTGAAACGGCGGTTGGCAGAGCAAGTGTAATTTCTTATCCCCGAAATCCTCGGCTTCCGCTGATAACGAATTTTATGCATAATGTAAGCAGCGGCTGGGTCCGAAACATGGACGCAGAACGTTTTGACTACTAGTCTATGACGCTACCTCTTTTTTTCTTATTACACGAACCCGGGCTCTCCTTATCACCTTTTTCCCATTTTTTTCCATGAGACATAAATATAGCAGCACCAGAAACACTATTCAAAATAAAAGATCGAGGAGTCTTGAACTCGGGACTTTACAGCTACGTGTTTCCCACCTTGTTTCTCACTGGCTACACGGGCTGCCACGATGCCAACTCTTGTTTTCTTGCAAACATCGTATCTGCATTCCAGCACGCTACCGTATCTTTTATTGAATAATGACAGTGATCAAAGTCACTGCGATAATTATCTTAAAACCATGAAAAATTAAAGCGCCTGTTGAGAATCGATCCCGCGGCCTTTTGCACATAAAGGCCCTACCTTAATCACTCTTCTTTTTACTTTGTACCAAAAGCAGGGTAACAGGAATGAATCATTCAACAGAAAAGGGATTCTGCACATCATACAAATCCTTGACGACTGAGTACGAGATGCGGCATATTAACAAAAAGGGCACGATAGCGCGGCATCCTTTTGCCATGTCCAGTGAGTCGTAACCATACACTGGTGAAAGTTATACCCGCTCCCCAGCACGTAATGAACTCAATGCCCGTAAGCCACCTAATTGAATTGACTTTCTTTCTGGGAAAGAAGGTTGAATCAGGATGCACGAGAATCTCACCGGGGATTGTCGCTTCCGACGTCCTAGCAAGAAAGGCTAATTGTTGTCGGAGCCAACACCAACGTCTGTGGCCGCAGGAGACCAACCGATGACATAATGTATCCGTTTCATGGCAACGACTGCATCGGTCTGTTTAAGGCCAATGCGAAAAATCCGACGTTCGTGGGAGAAAGGCTATGTACAACGTGGTACCATGAGAGCGCCACTTCCATCGGAATAATATGTAGGCTGCCATTGGACCAAACAATCTTCCAGTCTGTCTCTGGCAACAGAGACTCCACAGAGGCAACACGATTTTGAAACGTCCAGAGACATAATAGCATTTTTAAAAGGAGATGCGACTGAGAAAGTACCGTATGTTAAACGCCCCCCCCCCCCCTCCCCAATCAACTGAAATCGATAAAAAATTACCGAATGTGCTTTAATTTACTATTCAGGGTGGTCCATTGATCGTGACCGGGCCAAATATCTCACGAAATAAGCGTCAAACGAAAGAACTACAAAGAGCGAAACTTGTCTAGGTTGAAGGGGGAAACCAGATGGCGCTATGGTTGGCCCGCTAGATGGCGCTGCCATAGGTCAAACACATATCAACTGCGTTTTTTTTTAATAGGAACCCCCACTTTTTATTACATATTCGTGTAGTACGTAAAGACATATGAATGTTTTAGTTGGACCACTTTTTTCGCTTTGTGCTGTTACAGCGTGATTACCTGCAAATACCACATTAAGGCAACAAATGCTCAAAATGATGTCCGTAAACTTCAGTGCATTTGGCAGTACGTGTAACGACATTCCTCTCAATAGCGAGTAGTTCGCCTTCCGTAATGTTCGCACAAGCACTGACAATGCGGTGACGCATGTTGTCAGGCGTTGTCGGTGGATCACGATAGCAAATATCCTTCAACTTTCCCCACAGAAAGAAATCCGGGGTCGTCAGATCCGGTGAACGTGCGAGCCATGGTATGGTGCTTCGACGACCAATCCACCTGTCATGAAATACGCAGCCGGCTGGTGTGGCCGAGCGGTTCTAGGCGTTTCAGTCTGGAACCTGAATTGCCCTCTCTGTTTATTGATTGGATAGCCACTGAACTGCTATTTATTTATTTAATGGGATAATAGTAATTATTAAAAGGTGACAATTTTATTTAAGCACTGTTTTTACTCTTTCGATTGTTGCGAGTCAGCGATAGTGCAATGCTGCTCGCTTTGGAGAATACACATTTTATAAGAATTATTTGGTCCAGGAAAAACTTATGCGATCACGGTTGCGATTTAGACGGTATTCGTGTAATTCTACTGATTAAAAGTTATCGTTTCCGAAAGACGCAGGTTCGATTAAAACTGTGTGCACTTTTGCGCGTATAATGAAAATATTCATAACACGTCGCGTAACAAAAAGAAACATGCGAATCACAACCGTGATCAAACGAAGAAAATATATGATAACATAAATGTTCCTCGCTGTTATTCAGGGCAGGCTCAGATCAGACCTTGCAATTTTTAGTTATAGGAAATCACAAGAGGTTACACTTTAGAGGTATTTGTTTTGAATAACTTGTATTTACCTTCTCTCTCTCTCCTTTTTACAGCCATTATACGTTCACATCGATTAAGGGACTTTTCCTTCTCTAACGACCAGTACGAGAACAAAATTCAGACTCAATAAAAATGTCTTACATCGAATTATTACATGCTTAACCCTTAACAATCATATATAGTTTCGTAGTACAAACAGTGTCTCCCATAAGTCCAACCCCTCGTCCAAGTCGTGGGAGATGGGCAACGGCACAAAGTAGGGGACTGCCTATAGGGGCGATGTACAGCGGGGACTTCGTGTGCCCCAGGACCGCTACGGTAGCTGAGAAGGCTCTATGGGAACCCTGAAACGTGACGGCTAACGGGGCTCTGGTGAAGCTGCGATAGGCCTAGCAAGCCAGTAGTGGATAAATCAACTGCTTTTAAAAAGGGAACATGCCTCGGATCACGGAACGGATTTAAAGGAAACCGACCAAGCAATGGAAAAGGATTACGAGATGGTTTACGACTGGGCACCTTAAACGTAAGGACTCTAACTGGGAAGTTAGAAGAAATTGTAGAAATGATGGAAAGGAGGAAATTGGACATCTTGGGACTTGCTGAGACTAGGTGGAGAGGAGTTGGTGAAAAACCACTAAGTAAAGGATGTAAACTGTACTGGATAGGGAATGAGAGGGGAAGAAATGGAGTGGCAATAGTGGTCAGAGAGGGTCTGCAGGAGGAGGTGGAAGGTATCAACGATCGAATGATAAAAGCCAGAGTACGAGTGAAAGGAAAAAGCATTGAAATCATCCAAGCATATGCCCCACAGGTGGGGTGTACAAAAAAGGAGAAGGAGGAATTTGAAGATGACATGCAAAAGCAGCTAAATGGAGGTAATCAGATTATAATAGGGGACCTCAATGCACATGTTGGCACAGACAGGAAAGGATTCGAGGAGATAATGGGACCAGAGGGCTGGGGGAACCGAAATAGAGAAGGAAAATTGTTGCTGGAATTCTGCAAGAGGAATGGGCTGACGATCGCTAATTCCTGGTACAAGAAGAGGAGTAGTCACAAAATAACTTGGTACAGTGGGGACTGGTCCCAAACTTCACTAGTAGACTATGTACTAGTGGATAGGCAGATGATGGGCAGCCTCACAGATGTTAAGGTCATTCCATCTGAGGCCTTAGACAGTGACCATCGGCTGTTGGTAGCCACCCTGAGAGAGAAAAAAGATAGGAGGGCAACAGATATACAGGAGAAAAGGTTGAAGACGTGGATGCTGAAAGAGGATGAACGGAGGACCCGGTACCAGACACTGATCAGGAAGAAGCTGCCAAAGGAAGATCAGAGAACAGTGGAAGAAGAATGGGGGGATTTTAAGAGGGCCCTAGTTGAGGCAGCTGAGACTGTGTGCGGAAGAACTAGCACAAAGAGGAGAAGTAAGGAAACCCCATGGTGGAACAACATATGTAAAGAGGCAGTACTTCGAAAGAACAAAGCCTTCAGAGAATGGTTCCAGACCCGAACAGAGGAAGCTAGGGTAAAATATAAGGAAAGCAAGAAAGCGGCACAGACCATAGTAAGGGCGGAGAAGAAGAAGTGGATGGAAAAATGGACAAGAATGTTAGAAGAGGACAGTGAAGGGAACAAAAAAGTACTTTACACCATGGTAAGAAATAAGAGGAACGACAGAAGCGAGTGCCTGAGGATCATGGATAATAATGGAAGAGTTGTGGAGGAAATGCATGAGCTCAAAAAGATTTGGAAGGAGTACTTTGAAGATCTGTTGAATGCCGCCAAGCGGGTAACTAACAGTGATGGAGAGCCTAAGGCAGCAGACGATGATAATAGTGGGGAAATTGATGATCTAACTTGGAATGAAGTGGAAGAAGCCATAAAGAGGATGAAAGGGGGCAAGGCACCAGGTTGGGACGAAGTAACAGTGGATATGATACGAGCAGCAGGAGAAGTAGGAACCCAGTGGCTATACAGAGTGCTGAGGGTGGTGTGGAAGGAGAACAGAATTCCTGAGGATTGGAAGAAAGGAATTATAGTCCCGATCTTCAAGAAAGGGGATAAAAGGAGATGTGAGAACTACAGAGGAATCACCCTGCTATGCCACTGTGGAAAAATCTATGAAAAGATCCTGGAGAAGAGAATAAGAAGCAGTATTGAAAGTAGACTGCAAGAGGAGCAGTACGGCTTCAGACCGGGAAGATCAACAACGGACCTCATATTTGCGGTAAGGCAACTGCAGGAAAGGCACTATGAGTACGGGAAGGACTTAATCATGGCCTTTTTAGATATTGAGAAGGCGTATGACAGTATCTGTAGGGACAAGCTCTGGGATGTGCTGAACGCAAAAGGGATAGATGAAGAGACAACACGAAAAGTCAGAAAAATGTATGAGGGAAGTGAGAATTCTGTGAAAGTGGGGAGGGAACGTACTGCATGGTTCAAGCTGGAAAATGGGCTGCGACAGGGAAGTGCACTTTCGCCTTTATTGTTTATTATTGTTATGGATAAAATCCTACAGCAAGTGTCAGATGCAATTGGAGATCATAAAATGAAAGCAGTGCTTTTTGCCGATGACCTGATGTTATGGGGAAATTGCGAGAAGGAGGTGCAAGAGCAATTAGATGCATGGGAGGCAACGGCAGCACAATATGGAATGCATTTCTCTGCAAAGAAAAGTGAAATAATTGTCACTACAAGGAAGACGAATAGGCCAAATGTGGATATAACTTGTAGAGGGGAAAAACTACAAGTGGTAGAGAACTTCAAGTACCTGGGAAGCGTCATTGAAAGTAAGGGGGGAAACGCAATGGAAATAAATGAAAGGTGCAGAAAAGCAGGGCAGTTCTACAAATGGATTAGGGGGCTTATTTGGAGCAAGGAGGTGCCACAGAAATCCAAGGGAATTATATACCGAACCTACTTTGTCCCCATATTGGCATACGGAAGTGAGACATGGGTAATGTACAAAAGCGACAAAAGTAGAATACAGGCTAGTGAAATGAAGTTCCAGAGGAGCAGGTTGGGTGTAACAAGACGAGACAGATTGCGAAATGTGTATGTGAGGGAAAGACTAAAGGAGGAACCAGTACAGGACAGGATAGAAAAATCAAGACTGCAGTGGTATGGACACATGAAGAGAATGGATGAGGGAAGAATTCCAAAGAGGATGTTTGATCTGCAACTGGAGGGGAAGAGGCCCAGAGGAAGACCAAGGGTGAAGGGAGTGAAGGAATGTGTGACGAGAAGAGGAGAGAACTGGACGAAGGTGGAAGAGGGGGAATGGTGGAAAGACAGAACACGATGGAGAGGCTTGTGTTCCCGACAGACCCAGCCAGTGGCTGGAAACTGTCCAAGATGATGATGATGATGAGTACAAACAGTGCTAATTTATTCCGTGCACTAGAAAGTCTTTGATACACTGAGCACAAAAATGAAAATAATAAAATTATAATTACATTTTTAATATCATGAATACTTCTTTAAATCATGAAAATAAGGTTTGACATCGTCGTAATATTAATTTTCATTGCTCCCTTTGGATGTACCGTCACACTTGTTTGACTGGACATCCAAGCAGGCTTATTTTCCTTGTCTATTCTGTTTAAAGTTCACTGTGCTTTGTTTACTTTTAAGTCTCAGGGATTTTGAGTTACGCTCCCCCATTCGGGCAAAGGCCAATGTGAAAAACCCTGGAAAAAGACCACGGCGGAGCGAGCACATCTTCCATACCCTCTTTTTTAATTTTCAACATTTGAATATTCACTTCGTATGAAATTTAATAATGGTACAGTTTCTTGATAGTGGTGCTGGTGACGACGGCTGGCGACTTGGTGTACTGCAACACCGATGTCTCGCCCCATCAGGTAAGTCTGCGATGGACTGCGATGACGTGGCAGGGTGCGGCAAGGGATGACGGATGATGTCGCTGCAGTGTGCTGCCCTCACCGACACGTGTGCTCAGCATCCCAGCATACAGTCACATGAAATTCAAACAGCAGTATCAGTTCCTGAAATTAACATCTAAATTACATCATATTTCACGCACTCTTTCACTCAACAAGAAGAATGTGTTTTTTGTTGTTGTGAGGTGTTCGACTGTTTGTGAGTTTCTTTATCATGATGCAAGTCCATTCGTCCTTCCGACGTAACTGACTATCTGCAATTAAAGGTTCATGTAATTACGTTCCAACATTGATACAGTTCTGCAACGGGTTTAATGATATAGTCAGTAGCAGTTCCCAACACTGTTACGACTCACCACTGTTGCTGACTGATCGATAAAAACACTTGCTCTTGAGTTTTAGTTTGCCTGGAATGTTACGTCCACGCATGTGGTCCCAGTAACACTCTGAATACTTGGCATTACTAAACACTCATAGCACACAATTAGAAAACGAAATCATGGTAACACAACGCACTCATTGAGCGTCCAGTTTTGTGTTAAATTCCACTCTTTCGCCAGTGACATAAAGTTCGTACGCGCAGAGGATAACGTTCACAGGAAGTCTTTGTTCATAGGTCATCTGTGACAAGTTCATTCCACCACGTAGTCACTTGATCACAGTTATCAAGTCCGACAAGGTAAAGTCCTTGTGCTACCCATAAGAATGTCTTTACGCAGTCTAGTTACATAATGATAAATAACTGAATGATTGTACATATCAAATGAAGTACATAATTGTAGTCATTTACAAGATAAAAGCAAATCCTAAGTCATATATTTTCTCGAAAAGGTGCTCCTGGACTTAACAAAGGATCGTGCAGTGATAAACACGAGTCTGTATATGTTTGTCTGTGTAATTATCTGTTCAGTCATGGACAACATCTTGTTCGACCTGGTTTATAGCTCATGCAAGTCCGAGCACTAACTTAAGGTGGAAAATTTGTTAAACCTATACGTAACTCGCGGAAACTTTATATGTTGTAAGTGCGTCATGTACACAGTCTAAATGAAAAAAAAGAACATAACCTGCTCACCCTAGTGAGTTCAAAATAGTTAACAATCAACAAAATGAAACGTTTATTTTCTAAAGTCACTATATCCTAATGTCGTGTGAAATATGCAGTTCAGTTCACTTCGTAGTTTCACACGCATAAGTTCCTGAAAGTTTACTAAATCTCAACAAGTTTGTATTATATTTGATTAAGTGTCTTAGGGTGGAATCATCTTGAAGCAATTCTTCTTCTCCTTGCTGCAGCTCAGCGTCCTCTTCTCCGTCGAACTGGAGCTGAAATTTTCTTTCAACTAATTGATATTCTGAGAGCCTCTTCCTCCAAGCAGTACTGATGCTTCCAATGTTGTATGTTCCTATTCTCCCACATGCCACATCGCAGTGTGTCCATGAAATACTTATCCAATAGTCCATTAATTAATAATTGTCACTTAGCCTACTCGCACAGTACTTGAGTCTGTAATGTTTGACTTCACCTCATTACGACACACGTAAAAGGTCATCTGCTGTACTTAAGATACATATCTTTTCAAGTCTTTGTGATTGTATAGACCTTTCTGTCTATTTGAGTTGGGATGGACCAAGAAATAACTATTTTTATGTGGTGTACCTAAGATCACAAATGGTCCTGAATATAACGGAAACCACTTCTTTATTTTTCTCTTTAATAATGACGACTTCGGATAATTCCTTACCAACATCATATCTCCCACTTTAAATTGTTGAGTATTCTGTAGTCTCCGGTTGTGTGATTCTTGCCGTTTCTGTGCATTCTCGTATAGTGTGACCAATGCTTGTCTAACTTTGTCCTCCCAGTCTTCCGGTTCGGTATTTGGTTTTGGAAATGGGTTGACCCAACTATTGTTCTCTTTTGTTTTTAATGTGAGTTCTGCTGGAGTAATACCTGTCCATGAATGTGGTAAGTAGTTTACAACACTTTCAAACGGCTCTATGTATTCTACCCACTTGGTTTGTTTAGCTCAGCAGTACGTTCTCACAAAGCGATTAAACTCGCGGAACACACGTCCCGTGGGATTACCTTGGGGGTGGAACTTCGAAATGAAAATTGGTTTTATATTATGTTTCTCTAAGAATTTCTTCCAGGTAACACTCGTAAAATTTGAGGCATTGTCAGAGAGTAATGTTTCTGGCGTTCCGAAATGAGGTATATCATTTTCCAATCGGTTTATTATCGTTCTCGTGGCTGTTGTTTTTGTAGCAAATAGCTTTACAAACTTAGTAAAGTTATCTAGCACTGCTACGAGGTATTTGACCCCTCCTCTGGCAGTTGGCAGAGGTCCAGCGATGTCAATACTTAAAAGTTGGCGCCAAGCAGTTGGAACAATTGACTGCATTAATGTCTGCGATGATAAAGCACACGGCTTTACGCGCTGGCAAATGTCACATGCTCGCGTCATCCGTAGGATCTTTTTATACATGCTATTAAAATGACAATACATTCTTAGTTTCGCGAGGCACTTCCTTGAACCGAAATGGCCCCAAACATTATGTGTATATATTATTAACTTTTGCTCACATTGCTGCGGAATACATACTAGCCAGTTTCGTGAATCCTCATGTCTTCTAAAGAATAACACATCCTGATGTAACATGTAATATTTATGCAATTTCGAAGTAGAATCCGTCCTCAGTTGATCCTTGATCTCGTGCCAAATATTATCTACATCCTGTTTTTGTGCCATATTTTTACACATGTCTAGAAAATATTTACGATTAACATTGTCCGCCATTAGTAACACTTTAAATTCCGATGCTTGCTTTGTGAGTTCACTAAATTGAGATAACCTTGGGGTAGTCTAGACAAAGCATCTGCCACAATATTATAACTTCCTTTGATGTAAATAATCTGGAAATCATACTCCTGCAACGCTAATGACCATCTTGCCAAACGTGCATGGAGAAGTTTACAGGTCAGCAGGGAACTCAAAGCCTGATGATCACAGTATACCCGAACGTGTCTACCATAAACATAATAATCAAATTTGCGAAACGCCTATACCACTGCCAATTCTTCAAGCTCTGTAGTGGAATATACGCGTTCGCATTCCGATAATACATGACTTGCGAAATATATTATTTTTATTTGCTCGTGCCCGTCTACTGTTTCTGTTTGAAATAAACATGCACCTAACCCAGTAAATGAAGCATCTGAGGTAATGCAAAAATCCTTATTGAGATCTGGATGGTGCAAGATTTCAGCATTTAACAAGCAATGCTTGATCGTGTCGAAATCACGTGCACACTGGTTAGTCCACACCCACGGCGCATTCTTTTTCAGAAGCCCTAATAGATGTTCGCTGTTAAGCCATTGATTAGGCACGAACTTTCGGAAAAAAGGATACAAGACCCATATATGCCTTTAATTGTCTTTTGTTGGCCGGATATGGACAATTTCTGATAGCCTCGAGTTTCGTACTATCCGGGAAGATTCCTTCTGATGATTCTATGTGTCCTAGAAACTTTATCTCCGTCTTTCCAAACTTAGACTTCTTAAGGTTAACTGTAACACCTGCAAGTTCAAATTTGTGTAACACCAAGTTAATTAATTTGGTATGCTCGTCCCACGTTGGTGAAGCAATCAATAAATCGTCCACATAGACAGTAACTTGCTCTAACAAATCCGGGCCTAGGACAGCGTCAAGCGGATTAATAAAGACTCCGGCACTGACATTCAATCCGAATGGCAATACTCTGAATTGATAGCTTCTTCCTCTATAAATAAATGCTGTATATTTCCTAGATCTTGGCGTTAAGACCACCTGCCAGTATGACGCGCGGAGGTCGAGGCTTGATAGATACTTTATCCCATGGAACTTCTGTAATAGTTCTTCTAGATTCCCAGGCCGCGTCCTGACAGGCATAACAATTTAATTAATCCGGCGAGCGTCGAGCACCAACCTTTACGCTTCCATCGGATTTCATTACCGGTAAAAGTGGGTTACTATATGGTGATAACGAGGTCTCACTAATTCCCCATATCAGCATTCGACTAATTTCTTTTGTTACTGCTTCCCTTTACGCGCTGGGTATTGAGTACGTTTGATGACAGTAAATTTCATGGGGAAACACTTGCATGTCGTACACGTAACCTTTAATTAGTCCAGGTTTTTTCAAAAATACTTTACGATAATTAGTAAGTGTGTGTAACAATTGCTTTTGTTGCAGATTGTCAAGACCAGAGGATTGTTGTACTTTTTCTACTATTTCAGAGAGGTGGATATTCTCCTCGTCCTTCACATCTTCCATGACCGGGAATGTACTGCAATTGAAACTATCTTGAAGCCGCCATAAATGTGCGCGAATCGGTTCTATCTTTAAAATTTGACAATATTTGCCATGCAGTTCTTTGGTCTTTACCAAGTCTAACCTGACTCTCGTGTCACCGAAACACATGCTGCATTCACCCTTTGCGAGATCGATTCCGTCTCTTGCAAAGTATCTAATCCGAGGAGACAGTTCACGGCTAAATTCTTTGCAATAAGGAAGGTGCACTCTTTGGCTCCCATTCCAAAATTAATACAAATCCGTGTCTGTTCCCGAACTAGTTGGGCTTTCTGACTAATGGCTCCTGTAACTCGACAATTAGAGACTGGAAAAACCGGAATCTTTCTAATCTTCTTTAAGTGAAGAAAGAACGATTCATTCAGCACAGAAACAGATGCTCCAGTATCTAAAATCACCGTAGTTTGAATACCATAAATATCACAAACTATAGCTGCTTGTACAACTTCCCGTTCAAACAAATTACACTTCTTCCGAAAATCTTGACATAATTCCTCTCGTATATCGACTCCGTCATTATATCTTAACATCTGCATGGGTGAACTACGTTGCTGAGCAACTTCAACAGAATTATTCCTACACACTGCATCTTTTGCGTCGTTCGACCCGATCGCTGCTGATTCTATGCGACACACATTCTCATTGTTACTACAGCTGGTTGTCTGCACGCTTGGTTGCTCGTTATTACTAACAATATTGATGCAAGTGCCCCCTAGACACCCTGCGACTGACACACGGGAGCAGAATGTCGTCGCATCTAGTTTGACTGACTGGTACTGGTTGATGGTTGTGGTTCACTTACCTAAATGATCTTGATATTTTGATTCGGTGGTTGCCATGGCTGCGCATTCATATGCTGCTGCATGTTATTTGGCATATTTGTATTGTACGGGGATTGTACATGATTGTTGTTGTGATATTGCGGTGGCCTAGGCTGCTGCCATTGCTATTGTGCATAATTCTGTGTTGACCAGTTATGTGGTGGTTGCATGTTTTGCTGATTATTTGAAAAATTACCGCTAATGTAATTGGCGTTAGCTCTAAAATCTCGTTTCCGTTTCTTTGAAAAGTTTCCGTTATTGTTTTGTCCACTATTGTCCTGTGGATGATAATTGTAATCCGGCGCATTACCGTACTGGCCATTTGTGTTCATATTGTGGTTCTGCCATCCTGAATAATTCGGACTATTCCAATGATTTTGATTCCCATAGTAGGTGTTTCTATTACTATTGTTCTTGTGGTTTCGCCCGTTGCCATTACCATTACCATTATTCGACGAATTATTCCCATAATGGTGTCTGTCCTCTTCGATAACCAAATCTAAAGAGTCCAGTACAGATAGAAAATGTTCCACGTTGTCTTCAGGAATGTGAAACAATTTCTCCTTTAGATCACGCGGTAACTTCTCCTTTAATGTCTTTAAAACATCACACTTAGGAATTGGTGTGGATAAATATTTCACTTTGTCCAGATACTTTTCGAAATATTTCCGCAAAGTACCGCCTTTTCTATTAAATGGCTCAGGACGATAAACTTCTTTTCTTAATCGTTCTTGTACCCCACGCGACCAATACTTGTTTAGAAAAGCTTGTTCAGATTCATCGAAGGAGCTGCATTGTTCAGCTTTCTGTGTCGTGAACAACGCTGGCTCACCTTGAATATGGGTAATGGTAAAGACAATTTTCTCCCTTTCGTTCCAACTTTTTGGCATTATTCCGCGGATCCCTTTGATAAACACAATTGGATGGGGTTCGTTCTTATCATTGGTAAACTTCTGAAACTGTGAATTCTTCACTAAAGCATCCTGAGTCACCAATGATTGTGTATGGTCTTGATAAACGGATGTTACTCCACGTGTTTGATTGAAATTATTGCCCGTCTGCCCCCTACTTTCAGTTAAAGGCGTTTCATAATGATCAGGGTGTGTTTCTGTGATACTAACACACTCCGTTGAACTGTTATGAGATGTTTGCATACGTGTTCCATTAAGCACTTTCTGCACGTTTTGTAATTCAGTCTGGAGTTCATGAATCTTTGTGTTGTTTTCATGTATCCGTTGTGTTCCTGCTCGTTGTAACATCACAGGTAGTTCATTCTGTATAATAGTACTAATTTGTGTGTCTTTGTCATTTAGCCATGTGTTGAATGTGGTCACAACGCGTTCTTCTTGTTCTTTGCATCTTTGTTCTATTACGTTTTGATTATCAACCGTAAGGTTTTCTATACGTGTACTTATGTTGCGTATTTCTGCTTCCAAAGAAGTGTGTGTCTGTTGTAATTTGTCCACATCCTGGGTTACTTGCTTTACATTCTGTGGTAAGTCATGGTATGTTCGTTGCATACTTGAAATGTTGTTCTGTGTAGCAGACAACTGGGCATCTATTTGCTGTCGCAGCTGGCGATCGTGTTCTTTTAACCGGTTTTCAAGCTTTTGATCTACCTCTTTTGAGAACTGTGAGAAGCTTAACTGCGTACGCTCGTCTAATTGACTGATGCGTTCATCCAAGGTCCTAATCCGTTCATCTACTCTGCTAATACGTTTATCTAAATTATTACTAATCTCAGTTGCAAGCTGTTTAGCAGTTTCTTGTTCACGCTGTATCTGTGATTGTTCCTGTATTTTAATCATTTGTTCCATTTTCATCATTAAGAGAGAAAATGGATCCATTACTGTTTGTGTTGTCTCTACCGGTGGTAAATCGACTGTAACTGGTGTTTCTTGTGGTTCTGCTTCAGTATGCACTTGAACTACCGTCTGCATTCTGCCTGAGTGTTCTACAGCAGATGGACCACTGACTTTAATATTAGTGTCCTGTTCTATATCCTCTGTCTGATCTGAAAAAATATTATCAATTTCTACATCACTAGTTATTCCTTCCTCCTCTGAATGTTCTACAGTTACTTCCTGCTTAATAGCTTTTCTTACACGTCGCACTGTTTTCACCATGTTTGCAAATGTTTGGGTGCAAGTCTTATCGGGAAAACGTCACACGCAACACATCAATTATTCCGTCACACAAAACATAAAATAATTACTACACTGCACCAGATTGGAATCAGTGCTATAAATGTTCACTTTCGTTTGATTAAAATTCAGTTCCAATCTCGTTCAGTTAACCTCTACTGAAAACACTTGATCCTGTATTTTACTGATCCTTCTCGCAGTTATTTAAATATAATTGACTCTTACAGCTACCTAAGAGGACACACAAAGTGTAAATTTATTTTTTGAATATATATATATATTCGGCACCAGGTTGAAGAAAATGTTGTGCCTACCTTATGCAGTGCTTCGTTCTGCTGCTGCTGGGATGGAATGGTACAGCAAAAATATCGTGCTTAGAGTCGTCGTAGATTTCCGCTCATTACAGCATGAAACAAATAGGATAAACACACATTAGCACACACATATAAGCTGGTCCTGTCAATAGGTTGCCACTGAATTGCCCTCTCTGTTTATTGATTGGATAACCACTGAATTGCTATTTATTTATCTAATGGGATAATAATAATTATTAAAAGGTGGCAATTTTATTTAAGTACTGTTTTTACTCTTTCGATTGTTGCGAGTCAGCGACAGTGCAATGCTGCTCGCTTTGGAGAATACACATTTTATAAGAATTATTTGGTCCAGGAAACACTTTGCGATCATGGTTGCGATTTAGACGGTATTCGCGTAATTGTACTGATTAAAAGTTATCGTTTCCGAAAGACGCAGGTTCGATTAAACCTGTGTGCACTTTTGCGCGTATAATGAAAATATTCATAACACGTCGCGTAACAAAAAGAAACATGCGAATCACAACCGTGATCAAACGAAGAAAATATATGATAACATAAATGTTCCTCGCTGTTATTCAGGACAGGCTCAGATTAGACCTTGCAATTTTTAGTTATAGGAAATCACAAAGCGTTACACTTTAGACATATTCGTTTTGAATAACTTGTATTTACCTTCTCTCTCTCTCTCCTTTTTACAGCCATTATACCTTCACATCGATTAAGGGACTTTTCCTTATCTACCAACCAGTACGAGAACTAAATTCAGACTGCACAAAATGTCTTACATCGAATTATTGCATGCTTAACCCTTAACAATCACATATAGTTTCGTAGTACAAACAATGCTAATTTATATCGTGCGCTAGAAAGTCTTTGATACACTGAGCACAAAAATGAAAATAATAAAATTATAATTACATTTTTAATATCATGAATACTTCTTTAAATCATGAAAATAAGGTTTGACATCGTCGTAATATTAATTTCCATCGTTGTAGCACTACAAACCGCGCGACCGCTACGGTCGCAGGTTCGAATCCTGCCTCGGGCATGGGTGTTTGTGATGTCCTTAGGTTAGTTAGGTTTAAGTAGTTCTAAGTTCTAGGGGACTGATGACCTCAGATGTTAAGTCCCATAGTGCTCAGAGACATTTGAAACATTTTTTTTTAAATATGCTATTCAATACCGCTGCAACCACACGCAAGCTATGTGCCGGACATCCATCATGTTGGAAGTACATCGCCATTCTGTCATGCAGTGAATCATCTTGTAGTAACATCGGTTGAACATTACGTAGGAAACCAGCATACATTGCACCATTTAGATTGCCATCGATAAAATGGGGGCCAATTATCCTTCCTCCCGTAATGCCGCACCATACATTAACCCGCCACGGTCGCTGATGTTCCACTTGTCGCAGCCATCGTGGGTTTTCCGTTGCCCCTAAGTGCATATTGTGCCGGTTTACGTTACCGCTGTTGGTGAATGGCGCTTCGTCGCTAAATTGAAGGCGTGCAAAAAATCTGTCATCGTCCCATAATTTCTCTTGTGCCCAGTGGCAGAACTGTACACGACATTCAATGTCGCCGCCAAGCAATTCCTGGTGCATAGAAATATGGTACGGGTGGAATCGATGTGATGTAGCATTCTCAACACCGACGTTTTTGAGATTCCCAATTCTCGCGCAATTTGTCTGCTACTGATGTGCGGATTACCCGCGACAGCAGCTAAAACACCTACTTGGGCATCATCATTTGTTGCAGGTCGTGGCTGACGTTTCGCAAGTGGCTGAACACTTCCTGTTTCCTTAAATAACCTAACTATCCGGCGAACGGTCCGGACACTTGGATGATGACGTCCAGGTTACCGAGCAGCATACATAGCACACGCCCGTTGGGCATTTTGATCTCAATAGCCATACATCAACACGATATCGACCTTTTCTGCAGTTGGTAAACGGTCCATTTCCACACGGGTAATGTATCACGAAGTAAATCCCGCCGCACTGACGGAATGTTACGCGATACCACGTACTTAAACGTTTGTGAATTTTACAGCACCATCTATCACAAAGCGGCCGAACTAAAACATTCATATTTCTTTCCGTACTACACGAATATGTAATAAAAATAATTGTAATAAAAAAAAACAGTTGATATGTGTTTGACCTATGGCAGCGCCATTTAGCGGGCCAACCATAGCGCCATCTGGTTTCCCCCTTCAAGCTAGACGAGTTTCGTTCTTTGTAGTTTTTTCGTTTGATGCTAATTTCGTGAGATATTTGGCCCGGTCACTATCAGTGGACGACCCTGTATATCCTAGCAGCATCTACGGGAAGGGTTAAGCTCGCTGGTAGGAGACAAGGCGAGCTGTGAATGATGGGGGAAGTGAAGACCGTTAAAATAGTGCATCGAAAAAATAAAGCAGAAGCCTTGGTCCGAACATTAGGGAGGACCAAACTTCCCATCAGCCTGGGTCTCACCATTGCCTCATAGTGCATCGGAAAAATAGAGTTTCGTCACATAAACTTGCCCGATGATCGTTGTAACTTTCGGGGAATCATCACAGTGAAACAAAATAGGCTTTACTATACACAAAAGTTTCCAAGGTCCGAACGTAATGAAGTAACGGGAGACAGCGACGCTTGTGTTCAAGGATCACTCCATGATTCTTATCGATGACGGATATCCAGTTGTCTTCATGGGACAAAGATCAATTACAACACCCAACGTTCGATAGCGAGCGACCGCCACAGCCCGCGTCAGATCCCCGGTCGTTAACTTGTGCCCCCATAAGGCGACAAAATGCATCCGAACCGTTTTGAACACCGCTATGTGGTCATGAGTACGAAGTTGTACTACAACATCGGCATACGAGCGGATGATAAACCTTTCTCACAATAATGACAATTTACCCAATCTAACAGCTATGGATTGGAATGAGGGTTCCAGAAATAGCCCAAATATCGACATAGATGGGGGACTCCCTGCAGGACACCTCGAGAAGCTTATATAAGAGGAGTAAGACGACCACTCACGTCAATAGACGACTGAATACCAGTAATGAGAGACGTGAACATCCGTCGTATAGCACCACTAAAATCAACAGCCGTCAACACCCGCGACAGAAAATCAAGGATCTCCTTCCGTAACTTCTTAACACAGGATGTTCAAACTCGTGTTCATTTTTGTAATGTTTTGGTGTCAGGAACACATCCCTCCATTTATGGAACACAGATTTTTAGACACGCTTATAGTTCAGGCGTTCATGGCCGATATTTCCTTCTAACACAACTAGACATTCTGAATGTCTAATTTGAAAACATGACCACCAACTTGTATTATAAAACATCACACAAAGATTGTTTCTTGTTTTATAATAGTCTTCATCATAGATTAATTTCAGTGTTTCGTAAATGGATTTATAAGCATTTACGTATTGTGTAAGTTTACAGTGCCCTCAGGCATCTTAGTAGTTCAAAAATCTATGTCGTAGACGCTCATGTGACTTTACTGATATCGATTGACACTTTTTTTAATCCCAAACAGACAGAAATTTTATATTCTTCTTCACCTCACGAGGACTAAGGCTCATTTACCGTATCTAAATCGGGAATAACATTTCTCACAGAGACCATGGTTAAATTTCAGTCTCGAAATAGGTGTGAACACTTTGTTCCGATATTTAGCTAACGAGTACTACTGCTACCGTGGGAGTCTGTAAGTGTCTGTAGACCTGTGCTTTATCTGGAGGCTGTGCTTACACTCTTAGGACCATTATAAATGTTTCTTTAAGTTCAGATAACATCAGGAGTCGTGATTTTACTATCACATTCTGGCCCTTGATTCGCTGTTCAATTTGCGAGACGTCTTACTAGAGCGATGCCGCTGCGTGATGGGAGTCTAGGAGTTAACGTTTCCTCAATGGGGAGTTCGTTAGGGTGCAAGCTAGGATTGGAACGGGACCATCCCGGCATTCGGCTTAACGACTTAAGGAAATCATGCAAAACCTAATTCTGGATCTGCGGAAGCGAACTACAACTGAGGTCCTCCTGAAAACAAATCCAGTGTTTTAGCACAGGGACATTTCGTTTAGCATGTCTCTACGTGAATTTCTACGTATAATTAACAGATTATTTCCTATATCCTTAATTCTCCTTATAGCATAACACAATTAAGTATGTAAAGGAGACACAGAAATTTGAGAGATGGAACTCGGAGATGAAAGAAGACATGAATTGATTACAGGGAGTAAAACTACAATCGAGGATTAAGGAAACGAGGACGGTTCCCACGAGATAACGGAAAACCAACAAGGCTTAGAACCCCACAAAAATGTGCTTAGAATATAAGTCATTCATGCCATTAAATAGCAGTCTGATCAGTAGTATGCAAAAATACGCCTTTTACGACAAGAAACCTTTGAATGATATGTTATTCAAGGTCTAAGAGCGGAAGAAACAAAATATCGGTATAAGACGACCTCTTGATGTGTACTTCTTGAGCCAATATAAGTTCTAGGCGAGAGGGGTCATTGATTTTGTAAGACTTTTTTTTGTTTTTTTTTTTTTTTTTGTTTTCAGTCTACTGACTGGTTTGATGCGGCCCGCCACGAATTCCTTTCCTGTGCTAACCTCTTCATCTCAGAGTAGCACTTGCAACCTACGTCCTCAATTATTTGCTCGGCGTATTCCAATCTCTGTCTTCCTCTACAGTTTTTACCCTCTACAGCTCCCTCTAGTACCATGGAAGTCATTCCCTCATATCTTAGCAGATGTCCTATCATCTTGTCCCTTCTCCTTATCAGTGTTTTCCATATATTCCTTTCCTCTCCGATTCTGCGTAGAACCTCCTCATTCCTTACCTTATCAGTCGACCTAATTTTCAACATTCGTCTATAGCACCACATCTCAAATGCTTCGATTCTCTTCTGTTCCGGTTTTCCCACAGTCCATGTTTCACTAACATACAATGCTGTACTCCAGACGTACATCCTCAGAAATTTCTTCCTCAAATTAAGGCCGGTATTTGATATTAGTAGACTTCTCTTGGCCAGAAATGCCTTTTTTGCCATAGCGAGTCTGCTTTTGATGTCCTCCTTGCTCCGTCCGTCATTGGTTATTTTACTGCCTAGGTAGCAGAATTCCTTAACTTCATTGACTTCGTGACCATCAATCCTGATGTTAAGTTTCTCACTGTTCTCATTTCTACTACTTCTCATTACCTTCGTCTTTCTCCGATTTACTCTCAAACCATACTGTGTACTCATAAGACTGTTCATTCCGTTCAGCAGATCATTTAATTCTTCTTCACTTTCACTCAGGATAGCAATGTCATCAGCGAATCGTATCATTGATATCCTTTCACCTTGTATTTTAATTCCACTCCTGAACCTTTCTTTTATTTCCATCATTGCTTCCTCGATGTACAGATTGAAGAGGAGGGGCGAAAGGCTACAGCCTTGTCTTACACCCTTCTTAATACGAACACTTCGTTCTTGATCGTCCACTCTTATTATTCCCTCTTGGTTGTTGTACATATTGTATATGACCCGTCTCTCCCTATAGCTTACCCCTACTTTTTTCAGAATCTCGAACAGCTTGCACCATTTTATATTGTCGAACGCTTTTTCCAGGTCGACAAATCCTATGAAAGTGTCTTGATTTTTCTTTAGCCTTGCTTCCATTATTAGCCGTAACGTCAGAATTGCCTCTCTCGTCCCTTTATTTTTCCTAAAGCCAAACTGATCATCACCTAGCGCATTCTCAATTTTCTTTTCCATTCTTCTGTATATTATTCTTGTAAGCAGCTTCGATGCATGAGCTGTTAAGCTGATTGTGCGATAATTTTCGCACTTGTCAGCTCTTGCCGTCTTCGGAATTGTGTGGATGATGCTTTTCCGAAAGTCAAATGGTATGTCGCCAGACTCATATATTCTACACACTAACGTGAATAGTCGTTTTGTTGCCACTTCCCCCAAAGATTTTAGAAATTCTGATGGAATGTTATCTATCCCTTCTGCCTTATTTGACCGTAAGTCTTCCAAAGCTCTTTTAAATTCCGATTCTAATACTGGATCCCCTATCTCTTCTAAATCGACTCCTGTTTCTTCTTCTATCACGTCAGACAAATCTTCACCCTCATAGAGGCTTTCAATGTATTCTTTCCACCTATCTGCTCTCTCCTCTGCATTTACCAGTGGAATTCCCGTTGCACTCTTAATGTTACCACCGTTGCTTTTTTTTAATGTCACCAAAGGCTGTTTTGACTTTCCTGTATGCTGAGTCTGTCCTTCCGACAATCATATCTTTTTCGATGTCTTCACATTTTTCCTGCAGCCATTTCGTCTTAGCTTCCCTGCACTTTCTATTTATCTCATTCCTCAGCGACTTGTATTTCTGTATTCCTGATTTTTCCTGAACATGTTTGTACTTTCTCCTTTCATCAATCAACTGAAGTATTTCTTCTGTTACCCATTGTTTTTTCGCAGCTACCTTCTTTAAAACCTATGTTTTCCTTCCCAACTTCTGTGATGGCCCTTTTTAGAGATGTCCATTCCTCTTCAACTGTACTGCCTACTGCGCTATTCCTTATTGCTGTATCTATAGCGTTAGAAAACTTCAAACGTATCTCGTCATTCCTTAGTACTTCCGTATCCCACTTCTTTGCATATTGATTCTTCCTGACTAATGTCGTGAGCTTCAGTCTACTCTTCATCACTACTATATTGTGATCTGAGTCTATATCTGCTCCTGGGTGCGCCTTACAATCCAGTATCTGATTTAGGATTCTCTGTCTGACCATGATGTAATCTAACTGAAATCTTCCCGTATCTCCAGGCCTTTTCCAAGTATACCTCCTCCTCTTGTGATTCTTGAACAGGGTATTCGCTATTACTAGCTGAAACTTGTTACAGAACTCAATTAGTCTTTCTCCTCTTTCATTCCTTGTCCCAAGCCCATATTCTCCTGTAACCTTTCCTTCTACTCCTTCCCCTACAACTGCATTCCAGTCGCCCATGACTATTAAATTTTCGTCCCCCTTTACATACTGCATTACCCTTTCAGTATCCTCATACACTTTCTCTATCTGTTCATCTTCAGCTTGCGACGTCGGCATGTACACCTGATCTATCGTTGTCGGTGTTGGTCTGCTGTCGATTCTGATTAGAACAACCCGGTCACTGAACTGTTCACAGTAATACACCCTCTGCCCTACCTTCCTATTCATAACGAATCCTACATCTGTTATACCATTTTCTGCTGCTGTTGACATTACCCGATACTCGTCTGACCAGAAATCCTTGTCTTCCTTCCACTTCACTTCACTGACCCCTACTATATCTAGATTGAGCCTTTGCATTTCCCTTTTCAGATTTTCTAGTTTCCCTACCACGTTCAAGCTTCTGACATTCCACGCCCCGACTCGTAGAACGTTATCCTTTCGTTGATTATTCAATCTTTTTCCCATGGTAACCTCCCCCTTGGCAGTCCCCTCCCGGAGATCCGAATGGGGGACTGTTCCGGAATCTTTTGCCAATGGAGAGATCATCATGATACTTCTTCAATTACAGGCCACATGTCCTGTGGATACACGCTACGTGTCTTTAATGCAGTGTTTTCCATTGCCTTCTGCATCCTCATGTCGTTGATCACTGCTGATTCTTCCGCCTCTAGGGGCAATTTCCCACCCCTAGGACAAGAGAGTGCCCTGAACCTCTATCCGCTCCTCCGCCCTCTTTGATAAGGCCGTTGGCAGAATGAGGCTGACTTCTTATGCCGGAAGTCTTCGGCATAAGACTACAGTGTGAAAAATCACAACTAAATTTACACAATAGACATTTCAGTAGAGTTACACAGTCGTAATATCATCATCTGACTTCACTCTGTGCTCAACAACCAAGTTCCGGCGCTAAGTAGAAACCTATGTTACAGTTTCCTTAGTAAAACGTAGGCTATGACAGTGACATACAAATATCATCGTTTGAAAATGTAATTAGTGTGGCGTTCGGTATTGGACTGACAGAATGCGGAAGTGATATTGAATGTGAAAAAGTGCCTTCAGTCAGATGTGCATGTTGTTCTGTTCCACTTTTTTTTTCACCACTTCATTGACATTTAACACATGTATTTTTAACACTGAATAGTAGTGCGACATTATCACGTCAATAGAAAAAGTCTGTCGTTCAGGTAGCGTATTTATTACAAGCAGAGGGAAATACAGTAGTATGTCAAGACAAGGAATTATGAGCGTTTTTTGTCCAACTACTCGTATATCGAGATTTTGTCACTTTACGTCAACAGACTTCCTCTCTTACTCTTTGAATAGGCGATCATTCGAATGACTCACGTGCTAATGACTCCTACCACTGTTATTCGGATGAGCGGTTTACTTTCTAAGAGACAATTGCAGTTAGCATTGCATGGGGAAAGCAGGGCAGGTGGTGCGGGGTAGGGGGTGGCGAGAGACGTGGAGAACGGGGAGCCCTTGCAGGTTTGCTTTAGGTTTACACGTCTCTTGCGCTGATACAATGGCGTGATACTTGGATATATAACAGGTGATGAGAAAATTTTTGTCCTTATAGTCAAGGTAGAAAACTGATACACCGTTACAGTATTAAACTTAAAATAAGTTGCAAAAAAGTTGAATCAGTTTATGCGACCCACTGTATAACGCTTAATAGATATCACATACTGATGGATTATTACGTGTTGTAGTTTAGGACTGTTTAGGTGTCAGCAGATAGATAGCGGAGTATGTGATTACTAGAGCAGTTCGGCAGTGATTTCGTGGACATAACAACCGAATTCTGTTCTTACTAACTCTTGTTAGAAACAGGAAGTATAAGAAGTCAAACTTTGCTCTGTATGCCTGTCAGACCAGATGCAAATTAACACCACGACAATGAGAAAATCCGAAGACACTTCGAAAGAAATCACCGTCCTTAACGCGTATAAACTCGAATTTATTACATTAAATAACATTACAACTTGCAATTACTCGATGAAAATTTTATGCTGGTCCAGGACCCAGGATTCCTAACCAGCAACTACTCTCCACGTTAAAGATCCACTTAAGACCTTAAATAGGATTTCAGTCGCTAATAAAGCGTTCACATCTTTAAATTTGGTTTAAACTTGACATAAAGTGGCGTAAAGTTTTGTGCTGGACGGGGATTCGAACCCAGCACCTAATCGATCCTTAACTAAGCACAGTCATATGTTAGATACCGAAGTAAGATGAGTTAAACTGAAATGACGAGACGGAAAGGTCTTACCACGCCGGGATTCGAAACCAGCACCTAACGTCGCCGTTCACTAGCTATGATCAAACGTTAAATATCGAAGTGTTTCACCAGTCGAGAGATGTGAGCATGTTTGAAATGGAAATTACGAAACGAATAGTTCTGGGATGACTGGGAGTCGAACCAGCATACTGCTGACAGAGATTTTACTAGTCGCGCTTCCGCCTCCGATGTTTTTGTTATAGCTGACCATTACTTTTTTATGAAAAGCATTCGACAACGTCAGTTCGAGAAAGTATTCGAAATTCTGCGAAAAATAGAGGTAACCTAAAGGGAAAGATGTGCGATATACAACCTGCACAAGAACCAAGAGTGAACAGTAATGCTACAAGAACAAGCACGAAGTGTTCGGATGAAAATGAGTGTAAGACAGGCACGTAGTTTTTCGCCTCCCTACAGTTCAATGAATACACCGAAAAAGCAATGATGGAAATAAAAGAAATGTTAAAGAGTGGGATTAAAATTCACGATGAAAGGATATCAATGATAAGATTCGCTCATGTTCTCCTCGGCTAGAGTGAAGAAGAATTACATCATCTGCTGAATGGAATAAACGGTCTAAGGAGCACAGAATATGGACTACGAGTAAATCGAAAAAAGACGAAGATAATGAGAAGTAGCAGGAGTGAGAACAGCGAGAAACTTCAGGACAGAATTAAGGATCACGAAGTAGGAGAAATTAAGGAAATCTGCTACCTTTGGAGCAAAATAACTCCAAAACGGCATTGTTGGCTAGTATTAAACATGAACTTAATTTCAGGAACAAATTTCTGAGAGAGTACGTTTCGACCACAACATTATCTGGTAGTGAAACTGGACTGTGGGAAAATCGGAACAGAAGAGAATCGAAGCTCTGAGACATGGTGCTACAGAAAGATATTGAAAATTAGGTAGGCTGCTAAGGTACGGAATGAGGAGGTCCTCCGCATAATCGGTGAGGAGAGGAATATTCCGCTCCCTTACCTCCCCTACCTCCCCTCACTGCTACTTCGGAATGAATTGTTTCCAGACCCTCACTGGTCCAGCCTGCCGACGTCCAACTGCAGCATCTTTGCGAGCTTCGTGACCGAAAGAAAAAGCTGTATACTGAAAATGTCAGTTCTCTGCCAACTCATGGCGACGAGTTTCGTCCTTAACTTTAAGGCATAGAAATCCATGTAACAGGTCTGTCGGAGACAAAGCATTCCCTCAAATTCGGTAAATCAATACGACTACATCTGTCTGAGACACTATGGATGTAGCATGCGAGGGGGTGGACGTCATTCGCTATGATTTATCACCTACTGTGCTACACACATCTAACAATAATGAAGGTAAACAAGGGGAATAAATGTTCACAGAGTTCAAATCCCTTAACAGAAAGAGCCTGATATGCGTCTATTACAGACATCCTAAAGTAGGGTTTTTATACTTCGAAACAGCTCTTTCAAATTTTGAGTCGAGTGTGTAATTATAGCTGGTGACACTAATATAAACTTTGTATACAATAGACGATCGAATGCAAAATTTAAGCGTATGCTTCCTTCTTCAAATATGTCCCTACCTCAGATTGGTCCTACCCATGAAACAAACGACAGTCACACTCTTACAGAATTCCCCAAGCGAAGTAACTCGTACTTCTCAAATATCTGCACCTGGCATGTTCGGCCACGACATAATTTTCATGACGTACTCAACTGAACGTCTCAAAAAGAAACCACAATTGATTACATACCGAGACTTCAGACATTAATTTACCAGAATTTGCAACTGAGGCACAGAAAATAGCTTGGGGAATGTCTTCTGTTGCTTTCTCGGACATAAAAGAAAAACTTCATTGGTTTACTAACAAACGTACTCAGTTATATGATAGATATACCCCTTAAAAACCGGAAAAGTAAGAAGGAAACATGCGTCATGGTTAACTGAGGAACTAAACCAGCTCATGAATCTCAGAGACAGCCGGCCGCTGTGGCCGAGTTGTTCTAGGCCCTTCAGTCTCGAACCGCGCTGCTGCTACCGTCGCAGGTTCGAATCCTTCCTCGGATATGGATGTGTGGGATATCTTTAGGTTAGTTAGGTTTAAGTAGTTCTAAGTCTAGGGGACTGATGACCTCAGAAGTTAAGTCCCATAGTGCTCAGAGCCATTTGAACCATTTTTTTGTTAAGTCTCATAGTGCTTAGACCCATCTGATCCATTTTTTTCTCAGAGATACTACACACTGAACAGATAAACAGCCCCTCACTCCTGAAAACCATATAACTCACAACCAGAAGCGGAACCGAGTTACTCAACCTGTGAGAAATGTAAAACTCAGGCAGGCCCATCCATTAGCCGACAACAGAAAAAGACCAGCTGTACTACGGAGAAGCCTGTGTGGTCTTGGTATAGGCAGCATTTCCTACAATGCCAGCTGAACCACAAACTAAACAGACTCATTGATTAATTCATGGGTGTAAACGACTGTAGGCACAAAAAATTCTCTCTGGAGCATGTTACCGCAATATGGTCAAAAAATATATCGTGCATACCAGATCGTCATCTACTGGAAACGATGGCATGACAGTCCAAATGAAGAAACCTATTATTGACCCACTATTGCCAAATGTAACAGATATCTTCAACCACTCCGTAAACACAAGTGTTTTCCCTGGAAAAAGAGACTAGTTAAGACATTACCTATAAGGGACGCTTCCACAGCACCCTCATTTTACCGACCTATTTGCGTTTTTCCAACACTGTCCAAGGCCTTAGAATATACACGACCAGCCAACAAACTATCGCCGGCCGGAGTGGCCAAGCGGCCCTAGGCGCTCCAGTCTGGAACCGAGGGACCGCTACGGTCGCACGTTCGAATCCTGCCTCGGGCATGGATATGTGTGATGTCCCTAGGTTAGTTAGGTTTAAGTAGTTCTAAGTTATAGGTGACTGATAACCTCAGAAGTTAAGTCCAATAGTTAAAAAAAAAAAACCTGCCCAACTACAAACAAGCCAGTAGACGAACACATATCAGGCTCAAGTAAACATTGCAGCACAACATCTGCCTTAATAAGGGTAATACACGACCTCAAGCTAGCCATGGATGCATAAGGGTCAACTATAATGTGCTACTTAGACTTCAGCAAAGCTTTTGACACCGTCAACTTTGACATTTCAGTTGACAAACTTAGCAGCCTAGATTTCTCGCGAAGTGCAGTGCAGTGGTTTCACTCAAACCTGTCGCCTCTCCAACAGTGCATCAATTCCGGCTCCAAAGATCACAACGGACGCAGGTAGTATCAGGCATTCCCCACGGTTCGGTATTAGGTCTTATACTCTTTTCATTGTACGTAAATGATGCGCCAGTCTTGTCTTATTGCAAATATCACATGTACGCTGATGATATCCAGTTGTATCAAAGGGGAAAAACTATAAACCTGAAGAGAGCTATTGGGACTCTCAATATCGGCCCGTGTGCACTATCAAAACGAACTCAGGATATAAGGTTAAAGCTGAACTGATCCAAAACCCAAGTGGTAATGGTTTGTCTCTCTAGCCCCATTAGCCCGAAATATCTATAATCTCTACCGTCTTTACCCCTAAATGAGACAAGAGCTGCAATGTACAAGGAGGCATCAGCATCTCTCCATGCCCTACAAAAATATAAACAGCTCTTCTCTCTTGACTTGGAAAAGAAACCTGTGCAAATAGTTGTACTTCAAATTATTGGTTACAGCGATATTATCGTGCAACGCGTTTCTCAGGAAAGCTCACGGTGCATGGAACTGCTTATGAAAGCCTGAGTTGGTCATATCTGTGATGCTCCAATATTTGATCACGTTTCACTATCATGTGCACAGTTATCTTCTCTGCGTACAGATAAGCGCAGAGATTTTTCATACTCTCTGTCTTCTATACTGTCTAATCAGTGAACACTGTCCCTCATATCTCTTCTCGACCTCTTTCTGAACAACAAAGCGGAAACACCCTTTCCCGTCAGACCAAAATCCTCTCTGTCACACTCCATCGTTCAGCCACCTTCTCGAAGCCCTTCTCGGCAGCAGGAATCCGCCTGTGGAACAACCTGCCGGCCGAAGTGGCCGTGCGGTTATAGGCGCTGCAGTCTGGAACCGCGAGACCACTACGGTCGCAGGTTCGAATCCTGCCTCGGGCATGGATGTGTGTGATGTCCTTAGATTAGTTAGGTTTAACTACTTCTAAGTTCTAGGGGACTAATGACCTCAGAAGTTGAGTCCCATAGTGCTCAGAGCCATTTGAACCATTTGGAACAACCTCACGCATTATATGAGAGAACTAAATAACATCTCCAGCTTTGCAAGACTGGACTTACCTAGTCAAGCAACTGTGACACTACCATTGTCTCTTGTACATCCCTCTTTCCAACCTGTTCTCCTCATTCCCCAGAACTCTTAGCCGATGTAGTCTCCTTAAATTTCCTTTTCCGCAGGGCTCGCTACAACAGAAAGCATGTTTTTTGCAGACCAATAAATTCTTATCTTATCTGCCATTGTAATTGTTGTTATTAATGTCACAGTTATTGTCGTCATTATTATTATTACTAGTAGACTATTGTAACTATTTTCATTGATAGTGGCTGCAGATGCACTTCTGCAAGCAACGCCAGAATTAAATTTCCTTGTTCATAGGCACTGAGAGTTACTCCTATCATCACTGCAGACAGATCATTTTAATATTAGTTGTCATACTAGAATTTTTTATTTTCTTAGATAACTATGATTTAATGTATACTGCACGGGTGAAGCCCTGGTCCGATGTAAGGAAACATGTCAGACAAATAAACAAATAACATATATGGAAAACACTAGAAAGAATAAGTGACAGGATAGCAGGACATTTGTTAAGGCGTCAATGATAACTTTCATGGTACTAGAGCAAGCTGAGAGGGTAAAAGCTGTGCACCCCGCTTGCTAACAGCGCTCGGCAGACCGGATGGTCACCCATCCAAGTGCTAGCCCAGCCCGACGCGTCGGCCGAGAGGCGTGCAGTTGCAACAAACGTTGTGTCTGGGTGGCGCAGTGGTTAACGCAAATGCCTAGTAAGCAGGAGATCCCGGGTTTGAGTTCCAGTCTGACACACATTTTCACTCATTGCCGCTGATTCCACATGTTCACTCATGAATGTATTATATGTGACGTGGGATCTGCGTTTAGTGCCAGGTGACAGTGAGCCAAGCAAGGTCCACATGTTCGTCCTGATGGCAACTCGTTCTGAGGTGCAACTAATGAGACTCTAATCGCCAGACTTCCTCTTAGATCTCAACACAGTGATACTCTGTGTAATATCAAACTCAAGGTCAACCCTACATGTAGGAAATGATCGTCGGGAGAAGTGAGAAATGAACGAACAGTGTAGCAGTAACTTCATCCATTATTAAATAACTTCTTTGTAAAACAATATTATAGGCTAAGGAAAAAAACCGAATACGGTAGCACTTTTTTTAAACTGATCGATGTTGTATACGGTAGAATGGAGGCCCCAGTCTTCATCTAGTATTTTGATGTAGATTTCCCGTGATTTCTCTAAATTACTTCAGACAAATATGGGGACGGATCCTACTATAAGGCCAACGCCGCCTCCTGTCCCATACACGACAAATTAGACCTGTAAGTGGTGGTGGTGGTGGTGGTGATGGTGGTGGTGGTTAGTGTTTAACGTCCCGTCGACAACGAGGTCATTAGAGACGGAGCGCAAGCTCGGGTTAGGGAAGGATTGGGAAGGAAATCGGCCGTGCCCTTTCAAAGGAACCATCCCGGCATTTGTCTGAAACGATTTAGGGAAATCACGGAAAACCTAAATCAGGATGGCCGGAGACGGGATTGAACCGTCGTCCTCCCGAATGCGAGTCCAGTGTGCTAACCACTGCGCCACCTCGCTCGGTAGACTTGTAAGTACGCAGGTGTCTGTATACAGGGTGTTCGGAAATTCCCCTTATAAACTTCGAGGGCTTGCAACGGGAGTTAGCGCATAATATTTTGAATAAGAACCCACGTCTTGAAACGTACCGTTTCCGTTCTACGGCGGTTTCATTTCAGGTGTGTAACGTGTCCACGTCTGCTGAGGGAAAGAGAAAAGTCTCAGAGTTGCTTGTCCTGTGACGCAACATCATGGACCGAATGACGTGAGGTAGTATGCAAAGTTTAAGAGGAAGATCTGTTGGCACGATTTCTGGCCAGTGCACTAGACACTGAAGAGACACCAGGTGGGATGGAGAGTCGAGTTCTCGCCAGTACACTAAAATTAGAGAGACACAAGGTGGGGTGGAATATGTGTACCAGAAAATGCTTCGTAGGTACAATGTAACATCGTTGGTGGTCGCCACAACGAGCCGCTGTTGTAATGCATCAGTATTGTTCTGTACGTATAGTATGCTGAGTTCTTTTTTGTTTTGGAATAAAGTAGTCGCGTAATGGTTAAGTGTTAATACAAACAAATATGCTTAAGTGGTATCGATGTTCCAGTATATTCTATTCGAATTGTTACCTAACAATTTTACTGCTTCACGCCTAATTCAGTTCCTCAAGCAGAAGTGGACGTGTTAAACGTCTGAGTTGAAACCGTTGTAGAACGGAAACAGTGCGTTTCCGGAGATGGGTCTCTATTCAAAGTATTATCTACTCATTTCTCTCCACAAGTTCTTGACGTTTGTAACGGGAATTTCCGAAAACCTTGCATATGAATTATTTTATTTTTCTTGTTCTTAAATTTTGTAAAAATGGTCAACGATGGATAAAATTTCTACTACTATCCTTACTACTACTATTCCGCGTGTTGTCTTTTTCGTTCTTCTCTCCATGTTGTTTCCGATTTCTTTTATCTTCTGCCTCGGAAGATTTTTAAATTTAGTATTTCATTCTTGAGAATGTTTCTTACTGGTATTTACGGTTCTTCGATGTTGTTTCTTGATTCTGTAATCCATACTGTTGACGATGCCTTCTTACAGAAATACAAGACTATTTTCGTCAGGCCTTTTTCATTCATTCTCTAGAGGTGTCCAAAGAAGATTAATCTTCATTTTGCCATTACTTCGGATATTTCCTTTACTTTTTGGTTGGTCTAGTTGTTCTCATTTTCCAACCATTTGTAATTTGTCTTGCACCGCTTTTTTTCCAATAGTCTGTCTTCAGAGTACTGAATTCTGTCCAGCCTTTAGTTCAGCGTTAAACACTCACGTACATATAAACATTCTGCTCTTAGCACTGTGGTACAGCGTTTTAGTTTTGTTCTTCTAGATATGAATTTTCTGCTGTAGATATTTTTTGTCAAACCACACGCTTTGTCCATTTCATTAATTCTTATACCTACTGCAAATTTTTCTAGTCCATTCGGTTGTATGGTTTCTCCAAGATATTTAAATTTCCTGACTCTCTCTATCTTACCTACTTTCTCTTATATATATTTTAGTGCATTTCATTGATCATTTCTTTTGATTTATCTTTTCTTATCATTTGCTCATGTCAGATGCCAGGCAGTTAACTTTGATTCCATTTGGTATGCTTCCCAGATTTATTGGTTCATTTTTGTGACTTTCGTGACTTTCAGCTCCAAATTATTTGTCATTTTTCGTGGGACCATGCGAGCCAAAGATGCATGGTCATGAAATGAGTCAGTACATATTTTATAGGATGATGATTAGAAAATTAAAAATAAGAAGAATTAAAAAATTAATAAAACCCGAGACAAATTGTGAGAACATATACGAAATGAATAACACGTTAGATAGAGAACTCAACTACTGCGATGAACTCCTGTAGAAAATAGAAGGAATGTGTCGCAGCCAACTTCAATTTGAATAACTGGGGTTTATCACTCAGTTTCTTCAGTTCTGCAGGAAGCCTATTGAAGATGTAGGTATCATTTTCCTGTCGAGTGTTCACTGAATATATGTTGCTGTTTCTTGTGAATGAGCCAATATCGTCGAAAAAATTCCTTAACTAAAAGTATTTGTAGGGATGGCACAGTCAGAATTGCAATACACCTGTGCAAAGGCCTACATGAAGTTCGCAAGCTGACATAGTAGATCAATCTGACCGCCCTTTTTTTGGGCTGAGAAAGTTCTTTGTGAGCCCACACACTGCCCAAAATGTTACAGAATACAAGAGAACAGAGTGGAAGTAAGAAAAGTAAACAAGTCTGTGCGTTTCAGTGTCAAGAGAGAGTGGGAATACTCTTAAAGTGAAAATAGCAACATTCTGCTTCTCTACTAGATCTACAATGTGATATCTCCCAGAAAGTCTTTCGCCTACCCTCTCCTACGAATTAAAATAATGACTTCACTGTTTCTGCAGCTTCAGACAGTAAATGTACAAATGTCTGGGAACTCCTAATGGACCAAACTGCTTAGGGCATCGGTCCCTAGACTTCCACACTACTTACATTAACTTAAACTACAACACACACACCCATGACCGAGGGAGGACTCAAAACTCCCCCTGGAGGAACCGCGCAGTCCATCACATGACGCCTCAAACCACGCGGCCACTCCACGCGGCTGAGACAGGTACATTTCGCCTTTGCAAAATTTCCTGGTAAGCAAGTGTATGCACGATATTTTGTTGCAGTTTGTTTTCTCAGAGCCACATGCTGATATTACTGACCACCCACTTAGCTACATTGTTTATATTAAATTCTTCGTTTTTCACAATACACTTATGTTTCGTGACAGATCGCTGATTTTTGTAAAGAGAAATAACGGACCCAGAACAGGTAATTTTGGCTTCCCCTACTTCAAGACCCAATCATAAACTCTGTTTGTTGACACGGGAAGAAAAACTTTCTGCTTCATATTATACAGATACGAAGTGAACTACTGTTGAACTTTTCTCCTGATCCCCCAATATTCCATCTTACGCCAAAGTACTACATGGTTGACATAGTGAAAAGCTTGTGTTAAATCAAAGAAAATAACTGCTGTCCTCATGCTGCCCTTTACCCCTGATAATGCGCCATACACATACGAAAAAACTGTTTTTCTATGGATATTTCTTTCCCGAAGCCAAACTGTGAGACCGCCAATGAAATATATGTGCTGTTGCACCAAAATCTCTCCATCCACACACAACCTGTGGCAAGTTAAGCGAGCTAGCTGTTTATAGAATCATGCTGCCGAGGCTAGAACACTGTCGACGCAGCATGGTACAAGGGCCATGCTACTCCACTGGTGACCTGGATTACCCCATGCATGGACCTGGCACAGCACCACCTAGGCCTACTGCGTGACGAAAAGTGGCACCCTATCATAATAACCTGAGCCAAGCGACTATAAGTAATGGTATCTCGGGCCTAGAAGTTCAAAAAATGTGTGTGAAATCTTATGGGACTTAACTGCTAAGGTCATCAGTACCTAAGTTTACACACTACTTAACCTAAATTATCCTAAGGACAAGCACATACACCCATGCCCGAGGGAGGACTCGAACCTCCGCCGGGATCAGCCTCACAGTCATTGACTGCAGCGCCTCAAACCGCTCGGCTAATACCGCGCGGCGAGCCTAGAAGTATCTTGTCTCCGACAGCTGCCTACACCGAGACCTAGTCCACGCCATCCTACGCTCACACTCAGCTCCGTCTACATCTACTTGCATCATCCAACTACCTGCTGGTCTAGGGGATGCTGCTAGACACCTTCAGACACATTACATATTACACACAAATTTCACTGTAAATATAAATTATTGACTACTGATTTTTGTAAAAGGCTGTTTACATTAAAAAATTACAAATTAAAGTTTTTTCATCCCTGTTTTACACTTCATAGAAATGTACATGGAACATGCCCCTCTGTTTAGAATTTTGGTAGGACTGGGTATCGACCCAGTGCCAGGTACGTGATAGGCGAGCGTTCAGCCACCCAGCAACACGACCAATCCAGATAAATTAACCTTGCTTTAGCACATTTAAGACAGTCGATAACTTCAAAATCAATTTTCTCGAGAAATTTTGGGATTTGCATCGAACTGCTTTCGTAATTGATATTTGACTTCTGAACTTCACGTACCATATACATAAAAAATACAAAACTCTGATGGCCATGTGTTTCCCTTGTGAGTACGGAATATGCTGTTCCTTCGCAGTACAAGCACGGAAAGTGATCACGGTAACTGTTTTCGTGGCGAGACGTAATTTAAAATAATGAGGACAAAGGTGTGGCAGTTCTATTGAAGATGACGATGGAGTGCTCATGAAGAATGTTTTTATTTATTTTTCACACTACCGGTTTCGGCAATCGCCCACACTCAAGTGTGTCTCTACAATAGTGCGTTTCAAATTAGTTGCAACTTTCGATGTTTCGCTCACCGGAGATGACATGACGTCATTGCCCAGGTAACACGAATGGTGAGCCGGCTTTCCCTGCCACGCCGCCAGCAGTTCGATTGGTAAAGCAGCCCTTCTTGTAACACCATGGTTAAACACCACAACGTGGTGTAACGTATTAGAGGCACCTAAGTTCATTAGGTCACTTTGTAATGTGATATTTCCTGGCGTTGAAGTGTTCTACAGTCGTCAGGTATTCGTTTTGGCACTGCATTAATAATAACAGTGCAGCACGTCTGAACACGAGATTCGCAATGTAAGTGGGCGTCCAAGAACACGTTCGCCGTCTGTGAAGCTAATGTTCCGTTGCAAAATATTCCTCCGTATTCGACAATAGTAATGGACAATGCGCAATACCACTCGGCTGTGATGGATAAAACTCCAACAATGCAGCGGAGGAAAGCGGTTTCTTTCCCTGGGGACAAAGAAACGTTCCATTGGATAAAGTTGAACCTAGCTTGTGTAAGGCGAAGTTAATGGAACGTGTAGTACTGTACAAGCTAAAAACTCCACGCTATCAGGTCGTCGAAATGGCTAACGCTAAAAAGCATAGTTTAAGCAGGCTTCCTTCTCTTCACGCCCATTGAAATCCGACTCAGAATATACGGCATAAGTGAAAAGTTATGTGGCAAAAAACAACAAGAAATTTACGCTTATGCTAACAAAAGAAGTCATTGCGAATGTTACATTACAGAACTGGTCTTGTCAGTCATACCATAAATGTAGTTGAGGAGACATGGATTCATGAAGGAATGCGTCGAGTTTTGAGTAATACGTTACTTTTCTTGCTGCTGTGTTAACCTCTGCTTCCTTTGTCTAAACACAGCAGAGTTTACAGGTATATATCTCACTAACATTCTAATGCATGCCGGCCGGGGTGGCCGAGCGGTTCTAGGCGCTACAGTCTGGAACCGCGCGACCGCTACGATCGCAGGTTCGTATCCTGCCTCGGGTATGGATGTGTGTCATGTCCTTAGGCTAGTTAGGTTTAAGTAGTTCTAAGTTCTAGGGGACTGATGACCTTAGAAGTTAAGTCCCATAGTGCTCAGAACCATTTTTTCTAATGCAGTTGATATTGTCGCAGAACCCCAAAACAGCATATTTTTAAACTAGAAATTGAGAGTGAGACTTACCATTAGTTATGAGAAAGCCCATTCTCAGCATATAGAAAAAGAAATGTGCAGCTTCTTGACTTATATTGTTGCTAAACCCACAGCAATTCTCGTTTCACAGTCTGTCGATGGACCTTAAAAATAACATCATTTCATTTTAAAAAATATGCATTTGCTTGAATATCGCGGTAGATATGGAAGTTTCGCATATTAATCATATGCCAAACTACCCTTCTCTTTGCGTGCTATCATTTGCCTAAATCTTTTTTCGAGATCCCAGATCGTTTATGAGATAGGAGATATTCCTGAATATTTCATTCTGGCTTTTTCAATGGCGAGTGCGTTCGTGACGAAGCCCTTTACGTACATTCCATTTTCTCGACACTGGAGATAGATAGCGATATTCTTCGAAGGTTAAAGAGCAATTTAATAGGTTATCTAAATTTCATATACAGCAACGTATGGCCTAATATACACCAAACGCAAATCCTATTTTTCACAGTCCGCCCCCGGTAGCTGAGTGGTCAGCGTGACAGAATGTCAATCCTAAGGGCCCGGGTTCGATTCCCGGCTGGGTCGGAGATTTTCCCTGCTCAGGGACTGGGTGTTGTATTGTCCTAATCATCATCATCATTTCATCCTCATCGACGCGCAGGTCGCCGAAGTGGCGTCAACTCGAAAGACCTGCACCACGCGAACGGTCTACCCGACGGGAGGCCCTAGCCACACGACATTTCATTTCATTTTTCACTGCAACTTTAAGAATTTCACGCAATAATTTAGCTAATGCCAAACTATCACGAAAACTATAACCATTTAAGAAGTGATAGGTAAGTCGCAACTAATTTTAAACGCAGTATAACATGCAATGACCGAAACCGACAGTGTGAAAAATAAATAAAATAATTTTACACAAAATCTCTTGAAAAAATAACGTCGTTCTTTAAATTTATTAAGGCTGTTGGCCCCACGCAGAAGAAAATGAAGAATGTTATAGTTGACTGAATTGACTGTGCAGAAGGAAGGGCACAATGCTGAGCAGAATGGGAGTCAAGTGTTTACACCAAAATGGGGCAACATGTGTCCAATAAATATTCCACTGGCGGTATGGGTAAATGCGTTACTCGACAGCAGTTTCTGCGGTGTCATAAACAATATAAGGTAAACAGCAACATCGTGTAAAACTTCACATTTTTTGTTGGACTGAACTGAACTTCAAGATTAGCAAAGAAACGCCGAGAAAAATTGGCAAAACATACCAAAGTAAAAGAGTAATCATCTGCAAACGACAAGGCTTAATTTCTTCACTCTGCAGCGGAGCACATCGAGAGATTGGAACTGTTTGCCGTTCCAGGACTAGCAACTGGGACCTTTGCAAGTTGCTGGCAAGTGCTCTACCAACCATTTTCTTTTTGAACTCTCCCTACTTTTTTCTGCTGGTGTTCCGCTTTAGCTTCTATAAAGGCACATTTGCATGCCGAGCGTGAGTTTCCTCGGAAACGCGAAATATTAATTAAATAAATAATCAGTGACAAATAAATAAAGCCTATGGCACACAACTGCAGCGCTGTGTCGCTGATAAAACAAAAGCACAATTACGTTACTCTTATGTTTGATTAAGAAAGGAGAGCTCTGGTTGAAGTGGTGCGAGAAGCACGTATTTTACTTTATTGTCTGGCACACCGCCATATTTCATGTTATAGAAGAATACTGCGAGTTGCAACCACACTAGGCACTCGATTCTGTAAAGAATTTATATTTATAAAAGTAAGTAGGATTATGAACTGTAGGCTTATTCATTGAATATATCTGATTTAACTAACTGTGTAACTTTTTTATGTTTAGTAGACAATCACCTCTGTACGACGTATTGGCATGGCTGGCAAATTATTGTAATATTGAGATTTAGATTATGAGTCCGCACCTACCGCAGCAGTCTTTGGAAACGATTTAATTACGAAGTCCGATTATTCAGTTTTATTTCACGGTCAACTACGAGTAACATTGCCTTTACGAAAAAGCCATTGTCAAGCGTCTGATAACGAATAATCAAACGTCCACGTTCCAGATAAGCAAAAACAATTGCAATCACAATCACCATCATACAGATAGAATAATTAACATATTTAAAATAACAACATTTTTTTTAATTTATTTTATTTATTTTATATTGGCGACCGTGACAGGACGTTGTTCAGTTTGTCATTTGTTACATTGTTCTCTTTGTTTCATGTAAAAAATCAATTTTCTGGACCTGGACGTCAATGTATGAGAGATAACAAAATCTGAAGATATTTTCCAATTCTGAAATTTTGCGGGAAGACGCAATGAAACTTCCAGCAAAATAAGGTAAGACGCAGCATCTTTGCATTGGTAGGCTTGACCAGACGTATAATTCAGTGTATTAGCTTTTCAGTAAATTCTGTAGTGTTTCTTTTCTGCATAACAGTTTCAGTGATAAATTTCATTCTCAGTACTTTTCCCTAAACAATAACGTATGCAACAATACCAATACACGAGTGTACAATATGGCCGACTTCTGTACGATATCATGTAACATGGCTAGCAGCCATTACCAATAATCTCAAATTCAGTTTATATTTTTAAATTAACAGACAGCTATTGTTGCTACGAGCGATTCATGCTCAACTACATTTTATTTTAAAATCAGTGTCAAAAATTTTCTTGAAACATATATCACGTGTGGCATGGTAATAACTAGAAAACAATACGCAAAAATGGAACAGCAAGGACGTACTATTCAGACGCAATCCGACTCGGACGTGAGACAAGTGTTAGAAAATGACTTTACGACAGCAACCGGTAGTGACGATTCATCAAACATTGACGCAAGTGTTGACGAAAATTTTGACGATAGGCCGTCCACTACAAAAATTTCAAAATCTCAATCAGAGCCCATGTTAATGCATGAAGTCACGTCTAATGACGCGGCGGGGGCAGAGACCTTGCAAACGGTAAACATTGCCGACATGTTACAAATGCTAATGAAACAAAACGCCGAAAACATGGCAACCTTAAAGGCACAATTAGAGACACAAAATGAACAGTTAAAAACACAAAATGACGAAATCAAATCTGATCTCATAGCAATCAAGATAGGTAATGACACTTTATGTAAGCGTGTGGAACTTATAGACGCCACACTGACCAAACAGATGACCGAACTCAGTACTAAATTTTCCCAGCTCAATACGAGACAAGAAAAGACTACAACTGACGTAGCACTTTTACAGACACAAGTAAAAAACCTTAATGTCACGTGTGAAGTTCTTACTGAACAAATTCAGACATATCCTTCAGTACATGACAATCTTGAAAAACGAATTACTGACGTACAGAATAAATTTGACAATGTTGAACAACACCTGACTGACATCTTACAATCAGATGCCACAGCTCATTTTCAAAATATTAATAAAGAATTTCATGATTGGGTTGAGAACAAAGACAAACATTTTGATAGATGCTTACGTGAAAATTTACCAACAATTGTGCACGACTCCGTAGCGCAATACATTACTAATAACAAACAGCTGATCAGTGACGCAGTACAATCCGTCACTGCACCCATGAGACAATTCACCGATCAACTACAGTCTGAATGTAACGAAAATATCAGTCAAAATGTACAGTTCAGAAACCAATATACATTCGAGTATGATACACACATTCCGCACACGACAAATACACAAGAACAAAACACACCACGACTACAACACATACCACGATGTGGAAACACAAACACAAGCTATTATCATGGTAAACCACAGCAACATTATCGTAATCACTCGCCAGCTGGACATACCAGTAATTACAGTGGAATAAATCCATATCACAATGCGAAGGAAGATGAAAGCTTAATGAAACACAGGCAATTTCAGATTTTTATCCCAGAAAGACGAACCATTCATCCGAAGATTGCAGGGTTCGGTTGGTGCTTGACAGTGACATTCAGGACGTGCAAGCACACTCATCTGACGCAGAGATGATGGACTTGAGAGCATTGCTTGGTCATGGGATGGGTGAAGCTACAGCTCTCAGTGTGCATGAGCGTGTAAAGCTACAGGAAGTGTTATCCAAGTATTTACAGGTTTTTACCAAGCGATTGGGTGTTATCAACACGTATGTGTGCAAGATTGAGGTTGGGCCTCACAAGATCTTCTACCATAGGACATGTAACGTGCCGTTATCTCAGCGACCTGCTGTGTGGCAGGAATTGGAGCAGGTGTTGGACTGGAAGGTCATTGAGCCATCCACCTCGCCTTGTTGTGGTCCTCTGCTTGTTGTCAAGAAGTCAAATGGAAGCATTGGGTTGGTGTTAGACGCACGAGCTATTAATGAGGTAGTTTTGCCGGTTCACACAAAACCTGAAGGTTTGGAGGAGCAATTGCAGAAATTTCTAGATGCAAAATATTTTTCCACAGTGGATCTCGCTAATTCGTTTTGGCAGGTGGGTGTCACTCCTGATTCTCGGAAGTGTGCTGCATTTATGTTCGGGGGGCGAACCTGTCGGTTTTGTGTTCTGCCCCTCGGACTGAATGTCGGCTCTGGGGTATTCATTGCAGCCCTGGATGCCGTGCTTGGCGACGATTTGGTTGGGACGGTCACGCACTGTGTGGATGATATACTGATGGCTGCACGATCTTGGAATGAACACGTTGACACTCTTCAAAGAATTTTAGAAAAATTTGCACAAGCTGGAGTCACAGCCAACCTAAGAAAATCAAAATTTGGTTGCAGTGTGATAAAGTATTTAGGACATATCATTAATTCACAGGGCATACGTCCGGATCCCAGTAAATTAGATGCTATCAGAAACTTTCCTAGCCCTCGAACTAAAAAGCAGTTAAAATCATTCCTTGGGCTATGTTCATTTTTCAGACGTTTTTTGCCACAACCACTTTTGAACAGTAAACATCTGCTAAATCTACTCAGAAAGAATCAAGTTTGGATCTGGTCGGAACAGTGCCAGAATGACTTTAATACAATTAAACATGCTTTAGTGAATGCTAATATATTGAGCCATCCAGATTTCAATTTAGATTTTTGTATGTCTTGTGACGCTTCACGTACTGGCTTGGGCTGTTGCTTATTTCAAGTTGTAAAGAATAAAGAGGAGGAACAGATAAGAATTATTGGGTTTGCGAGTCGCACTCTAACTGAATGTGAGCGTACATACTCCACTACTGAGTTAGAAACACTTTCCATAGTATGGGCATTCAAGAAATTCAATTATTATTTATTTGGAAAACATACGGTAATTTACACCGATCACCAGGCCCTGACATTTTTGTTAACTTGTAAACTTGTACATCCTAGACTATCACGATGGGCAGTCACACTTCAGAACTACTCTTTTGAAATTAAGTACATAAGAGGTAAGGACAACACCATTGCAGACACTTTGTCTAGACTTCCACAAGGTATGAATGATACCAACAGTGACTTAGAAAATATAAATGACTACAGGATTCTCTTAATGCAAGACAAGCAGTATCACCAATATTATATTGATATGTGCAGAAACATGGCTGAATTACAAAAATCTGATCCTCACTGGTGTAAGATAATAACATTACTGGTAGAAAAACACAATCATCCTTTGACTAAGTATTACAAGTTACACAATGATGTGTTATTTTACCGCCGACATCCAAATGCTACTAACTGGTGTGTATGCATTCCCAAAGAGTCTGAACGTAATCTAATTTGGCACACACACTTAGTTTGGGGTCATTATGGGACGAAAAAGTGTTTGGCAAAGCTCAGTACATACTGTTATTTTAGCAATATGAGAAGAAAAATTTACAGGGAACTAAAAACATGTGTCATATGTCAAAAATCAAAACCTCAGAATTTATCCACAAAAACAGATTTACATTCTATTTTACCTAGTAAACCCCTGGAAATTCTGTGTACTGACATCAGTGGACCGCATCCAGCAAGCTCTGGAGGCGTCAAATATATCTTAGCTTTTTACGATATATTTTCTAAACATGTAAAACTTTATGCTTTAAAATCCGCCACTGCAAATGCTATAATACGAAGATTCTCAAGTGATTACCTGACGCACGTGGGAAAACCTAAAGCAATTCTATCAGATAATGCAGCATACTACTCTGGGTACAAATGGAGAAATTTCTTGAAGGACAATAACATTAAAAGTATATTTATTTCGAGGTTTAGTCCACAATGTAACGCGACTGAGAGACTTTTCCGATAATTAAATCGATTCATGAGGACCTATATTTCATCAAAACATACTAATTGGGTGTCCTACCTAAGTCTTTTCGAAGACGTACACAATAACTTAAATATTTACGATACGAATTACACACCTAACGAGATCATGTTCAATTGCAAACAGAACGATCAGTGGATAGAACCATTACCTAAGTTGTCAGACAAGGAAATCACACCTGAACAGAAAATAAAAGAAGTATTGACTACATTGACACATCACGCACAAATACGAAACAAACATCACAGAAACATAATAAAAAGAAAACAAAAATTCGAGGTAGGAATGCTTGTACTACTTCGTACTCATCATAAATCTGTAGCACTCAAACGACGCAACGCTAAGTGGCGTCTGCTATATGAAGGACCTTATATAATTGTTAACATACCGCATCCTGGTGCGTATCTGTTACAACATCCTAGAACTAACAAAATTATTGGGCTATACGCACACCGAGATCTTAGAGCATTTCATGCTGAATAATGTCAAAGTCATACCCATCAAAATATTGCTAAGCAACTCGAAAAACTCAGTTGTTACAACACAGATAATAAGTAGTATAGAAATTTTCATTTCAGCGGTTCCAGTGACGCAGTTGAAGACAGAAGAACTCTTCTTTCAGCGCGCGCCTCCACCTGAAAGACGGAATATTAAAGTAAAATTTATGATTACGTAGCAGTGGATGACATATTAATTTTTCACGGAACATTTGTTACTGAAGGTACCACTGACTTGGTGTGACACCTGACGAACTGACAGACGTCATCTGTGAAGCGATCTTTTACTTTGAGAAATAGATTAGACACACATCTCTCAACATGAAAAGCATCTATCAGTAGTCAAGGCCACACAGACACTCTACACACACGCACAAAACGCGAGGAATCGAACATTTTCTCTCTCTTACTATTTTGAATATTTATTGAGTAGTGAAAACGCCTGGTCTTGCCTACTGATGTAATGAATGTTGTGTCTAACCTATCTTAATTTCAGATGACATCACAAAAAACATCGATAATATCCCAGCAAAACCGCTAAAGAGGATGTAAATATCTGCAATTCATGTAATCAAATGTGACACAATGTAATAACCTATAGCGATGTAATGATGATGTAAACATGTTTATGTGCAACTATATTATGTTTATGCTAAGAAAATATGTGACGTGTGTATGTATAATTACTTTTTTTTTTTTAACTGATGTATAGTGCAACTGTTACTATGTAAAAATTTGAACAAAACGAGTGCCAAAAAGACATTGCATAGTGAACCACTGTTCACGGACATTAATGAACATTACTAACTCTGCAACTACGCGGAAACCTATGTGAAAGAAACTGTTAATGCCATTCATTATGCAGCGTATCTATGTAAACGCGATGAACGATTTCCTTGATTAATAACTACGAACATTTAGGTGAGCTATATTCAGCAAAAAACTGAAAATGTGAAGTGCATAATTCGTGCATCGTCTAGTGACATTACTACAGTACCCAACTTCAAGATGTTAACTGGATTAAATGGACACAAAGTGCCTATCCAGAAAACAACACGACGGGTGGAAGAATTTTGGTTGGAACTTCAGGGAATGAAATGTTCTCGAAATGTGACGGACACTCTTACCTGGACTGTCCAAGGATCGACGCCAGCTATGTGCCGTCCGAGGTTCTGCAGCCAAGCTTCCACGGATTGTAAAAAACGAACTGCACGTGGACCAATTACTCGACGGGTCACGTCTGATCTGTAATAAGCAATGCTTTTAGTCACAACGAACTGCATCTCTACGACTATAATGGAAATGAGAAATGGACACGCTTATGTATTAATCACGTTGTTATACAACGATGTTACTGTGATAAAAAAACTATACCAAAGTAAAAGAGTAATCATCTGCAAACGACAAGGCTTAATTTCTTCACTCTGCAGCGGAGCACATCGGGAGATTGGAACTGTTTGCCGTTCCAGGACTAGCAACTGGGACCTTTGCAAGTTGCTGGCAAGTGCTCTACCAACCATTTTCTTTTTGAACTCTCCCTACTTTTTTCTGCTGGTGTTCCGCTTTAGCTTCCTGCAGTTCTTGTTCAGTATGTCCCTAAATGACTTACACACAGCCCATTCTTTTCCTGAACGATTTGTATTTCCTTCATCTCTTACCCATGTGAGGTAATTCTTCTCTCAGCCAAGTTGCTTAGCAGTTACCTTACTTGTGACTATATTTGTCTGTCCATCTTCTGTAGCCGGCCGGGGTGGCCGAGCGGTTCTAGCCTGGAACCGCGTGACCGATACGGTCGCAGGTTCGAATCCTGCCTCGGGCATGGGTGTGTGTGATGTCCTTAGGTTGGTTAGGTTTACGTAGTTCTAAGTTCTAGGGGACTGATGAACTCAGAAGTTAAGTCCCACAGTGCTCAGAGCCATTTTGAACCATCTTCTGTAATTGCCAATTTTATCTATGTCTATTCCTCCTCAGCTGAACTCCCAGTTCTGGTATCACTTATTAGAGTATTTAGTACGTCAGAGAACGTCAAACGCGTATCATCATTCCTCAATGTTTCAGTATTCCACTTCTTTACACACTGATTTTTCCTGACGATTTTTTAAGCAACTCTTCATCAATACTAAATTATGCTCTCAGTCAAACTGCATATAGTTGTCTCAGTGGAGAAATGCACTAATTACTGCCACACGAATTTGATGATGAATACGTTGAAAGTAGAGGTGACGCGTCGACAGTATACCACTGATTAATTTTTGTACTACCGCTTTTCTATTGACTCGTTCGTGTACTTTTTTAATTTGTCCTAGACGAATGATGCAATTGCGTCCAGGTGCAACAGATGTAATTTGAACCTTAAATATGCAAACACACATTCACACACACACACACACACACACACACACACACATACACACTTTCTCACATATGCATGCACAACAGTCCGCCACCTACATCAATGTGCTCGTGTATTTCAAAGACTTTATAGAATAAAGGGACAGCTACTTCAAATAACGTCTCTCTGTTGTTGAATTATCTGCGCGCTTTGTTTTGGGTTTTCGGCGGGCCCCATTGCTGCCCGTCTGCAGTCGTGAAAATCCACTCCGCCGGCTCGTGCGCTTCCAGTGCCAGCAGCTAACCAACTATTACCACGTCCAACACGGCCGCCGCGAGTGAAACTGTTTGCGTTCGTTAATTGATTTCTGTTTATTTACACTGCGCCGCATCGGCAAACTGAATTACCACGCTTTGAGCTACGTCATCCAACTGTTCAGGTGACGTACAACCGTCAAACTCCATTAGGCAATTAATGCCACGTTGTATAACCTGCAGCAATTCATAGTTGACACACGGGCATGCACCACCTGCCTTTCACGATCACAATTTCTCCCGCTGCTAATTACAGACATACTAGAAATTCTATTAAACAGCGTTTCGTTTAAAGGTGTTCATTTGTGGAACGTTTGATGCAGTGGCACAGCGACCGCATATAAAAGACTTTTACAAATGTCGAGTGTCCCAGTTCGTCTTATACATATTAATTCCTGTATATAACTAAAACACGCTGCCTGTCAAAAAAATTAAACATCGAGAATGGGAGGAGGGAGCGGTACGAAACTTTATGGGTTGAACGGGTAGAAGACGTCATTTCAGTGACTAAAAACGTCGAGCCAAGTATACGAAGAACGTGTCAGCGTGAGCCTTCTTATCAGTATGATGTTGCAGTACCTTGATGCATGCACTGGTTAGTTTGGGAAGGGTGTCATAAAGCCATTGTACCCTCTCCCGAAGCAAACTGGACCACAACTGTTCTATATGGTCCTTGATAACCTGAACAATAGCAGTGGGACGCAATTCCTGTCCTGGTTGGTCACACACGTGATCTATGAGTGATAGATTCGAGGCTCTTTCTGGCAACAGGAATAACTCAGCATTTCGTCTCCTTCAAAATTCGTCAGGCCACCTTTTACTTGGTTTACGGAAAGATCTTTTGTGATCCGTGCATCTCGCTTAGACTTTGTGTGCTCTTTCCATCTTAACTGATTCTTTTTTTTCAATGTGTCAATTATGTTTTGCGTATTCTGTTCGGCTCGAATGCCATCATTTCTATTTTTATTCACTGAAGTATATCCAGCCACTTAAATAAGGTAGTTTATGTTATACGTTTCTACCCTTTCTTCATCTCGATTTTTAAGGGTCCAGTTTCCACATCCCTAGAGCAGTGCAGGTATAGCCATAACTTTATAAGACTTTCCTTCCCCACGTACTGCATATTGTTCCACAGGAATTGTTGAGTAGCTCTAACTTCTTTTGTATTTCATTATTTGCCAAATATGTAAACCGCACTTTAAATATTACATTGGTGCATAAGAATTTGCGTTTTTCTATAATTTTAATAAACTAACAGACACACATAACAGAGACTGCAGTCATCAATAATATATGCTCCTTCACCATTTACGTCAGCTAACGCTGCAGTACTTTTTCTATTCCGCAGCCAGCACGGTGCTCCTGATTGCCAAAAGAACAGAAATAATAGTGATTAAAATTCATAGGCGCTACAGTGTGGAGCCGAGCGACCGCTACGGTCGCAGGTTCGAATCCAGCCTCGGGCATGGGTGTGTGTGATGTCCTTAGATTAGTTAGGTTTAATTAGTTCTAAGTTCTAGGCGACTGATGACCTCAGAAGTTAAGTCGCATAGTGCTCAGAGCCATTTGATTAAAATTCATATACTAAATAATTCAAAAACCTCCATCCATAGACTGCCATCAGATACGTTCTACTCGTCCAGTGTTAGTAGAACAGTAGTGTGCTCGAGCCGACTGAACTGCTAAACGATTCTACTGTCCATGTGGTGGGGTGCCCACAGTAGTTACTTGCCAGCTTAACTTTTTCTGTCTGCTGTGTACCTGCCCTGATGACCTAGCCACACCTCTCTGCCTTTCAGGAGACGCTACAGTTAATGGTAAATCTGCGCTAGTGGAAAACAGCTACATGCACGCGTTTCACTAGCGCTCAACAGGTGAAACTGTAGGACAATGATATGGGAATGACTCAGATGCACAATGACCAAAAATATTATAAATATAAGAAGCGACGCACTTCCTTTTGAAAGGTTCGTGGCACAGAAGAACAAGAGAGACAAGAAAATTAGCGGAAGCGTATGTGAGATGGATCAGATGGATCCCTCTCATGAGAAGAAAAGTGACCACCACTGCAACCGTATCACTAATACCAGTACAGGCTGGAAGAAATGACAGTAACGTTTCTCTCTCAGAATGTAATATCGAAAACTAACCCAACAGAAGCATACATAACAAATGCCCAAACTAATGCCAGTACTGCCAGTTAAAAACACGTAGTAAAAATGCTCTAAACCAAGCCATACAATGCTGCTCACAGGATAATATAAATGAGTTCAGTAGACAACTCAGACCCGCACTCAAAATGCAGAACGGAAAATCTCTTGAGCGCAATTGACAATAAAATACTGATCGTACAGAAACATGTTGCTTTGTTTCTACACTAAGCCTTGCAGCAGTCTCGCTGTTATGTCAGTATAATAACATGCGAAACTTAAGATGAAACCCAGCCAGACGCATGCGTCTGCAAGACTGGAGTATTTCACCGAACAAAAGCGACGCATTACACAGGTCAAGCGCACACTGTATTTAACATCGTCTTGTCCTTCCCTGTAGCCAGCATGGGAAGCGCTGTCCATTCGACCAAAACAGGAACCTTTGCCCCGAGTTGGTAACGAGCCACGGCATGCTTAAACCCAGACCGCACCAAGCTGCCTCCGCTGCTGGCCACTTCTGTCTTAGTCTGCTGTCCAGGAATCTGGAAGCAGACTGCCAAGAAAGGGTAACACACTAGGAGCTGGACCACGCAAAGTCATCAGTTTGAACATGGGAGGGAAGCTAGATAATCTGGAAAGGGAAATGCAAAGGCTCAGACTAGACGTAGCAACATTAGTGAAATATCTACAATTCCTGTTTCATTTCTGCATTTTAACTCTTGAGTCACCGACTGCACAAATAATCAAAAATGGTGAATAATGAGATCAGCCGTAGTCAACATGAGGTGTAGCTATAAAATAACGGGACTATTGCTGTAAAACATTTCATGTAAAAAACTTACGTACTTTGTTATTGTCCCCCTGAATATACTCCTCTCATCTATCCCTACAATGCACCATGCGAAACAGTACTGGATGCCTTCCTCTGTGAGCTCCTTAATGACGCGTGCCGCCTTTTCTTGCTCCTTGTAATGCAGATTGGACCTGGGAGAAAAGGCAAAAGTCACATGGTGCTAGGTAAGCGCTAGAAGTCTCTTAATATGACAATTTGGTGCGAGCCGGTGCGTTGTCTTGCTGCAGAATCCATGACTTGTTCTCCCTCAGTTCGAGTCATTTTTTTCCTGTTTTCTCAGGAAGTTGAGCAAGAACCTCAAGATAGCAGTGTTGATTAACAGTTTGCTCTTCAGTAACCCAGTGAAAATACACAGTTCCATGAATATCGGGAAAACAATTATCATCGCTTCGGATCTTAATTTATTGATTCAAGCTTTTTTCGCTCACGTTGGAGTTGGGCCCTTCCAGTGCATGGACTGGCAGTTAGTAACTCGATCCTAAGTGAAATACCAAGATTCGTCACTTGTTATCAGTCTTTCTAAGAAATTATGATCATTTTCAGTGGTATTCAAAATGTCAGCACAAACATTTTCAAGAGCTTCTTTTTGTTCGATCGTCAGAATTTTTTGGCATCAGCTTCGCAAACACTTTTCTCATGTCAAATTGGTTGTGTAAAATTTGCCTCGCACATTCATTCTCGATTCCAACAGTTTCAGCAATCATTAGAATAGTCAACTGCCGTTCAGATCTAATCAGAATCCCTACTTTTTCGATATTTTCGTCCGCTCTTTATGTTGAAGGGAGTCCTGCGAATGAATAATCTTCGGCGTTTTCCCGGTAATCTTGGAAACGCTTGAACCACTCAGAAACTCACGTACGTGATAAACGGTCTTCACTGTACACTTCCTTTAGTAGTATATATATATTTCAGTAATATTGTCTACAAGTTTCACGTGTAGCTTCACGACAGTTCCTTGTTCTGTTATTATGCTTCACATTTTCCGGCAAAACAAAATAACAACTGGTACACAAACGAAGGCCACGGCAACACTGATTTGTCTGCAGACATAAGAGATGCTGCATTCCTCTGAGAAGGCTTCATGGTTCACAGCTATTGGTTGTTCATCTGTGGTGCATGCATACTTACTCTGTAACATAGTCCTGTTGTTTTATAGCCACTCCTTGTATGATGCTCCCCCTCGCCTCCATCCCATATCCACTACAGCCAAAAGTCCTTCCACCTAATTTAATAACTGGGACATTCCTTTATTGTAATGAATCACCCAGTGGAACGACAGAGAAATAATATATTTCGTTTTTAGTGTGAGATTAATGTACGTTTCGACTTAACAGTTAAGAAGTACTAGTGCAGATAATTCGAAATTAATCAAAACTGTCTTTTCCTACAGATCTGTATTAACTTACATTTTTCTACATTTGGAGTTAGCTGACGTTTATCACACCAAAGAGAGATTTTGTCCAAGTCACCTTCTATCCTCCTACATTCATCCAATGATGACACCTTCCCGTACACCACAGCATCATCAGCAAACAGCTTACACTGTCCGCTGGATATAGAAAATAACACTAGTCCTATCACGCTTCTCTGAGGCACTCTTGACAATATCCTTGTGTTGTGTACATAGTTCCGCGTAGTCAGCGCGTACACAACTTTCCACTAGAGCGCGCCCCGCTAGGCACAACAGCGCAAGCGCAGCGCTGGTCCGTCTCCGCGCTATGAGATGGCGCTGCCATAGAGACGGACCAAATTCTGCTTCCGCCGATCCGCGTATTAATATGTAATGCAGCCAATGAGATTGCTGCTAACATAGAACCTTTTCTCCTCGCAGATCACACTCGCGCAGTGATACGTGAATGCGCGAGTTATTATAACGAGCGTGCAGACCTCCGATTAGTCAGTCTGCATTTGTCTGCAACAGTCTGTACGAGTTCTACATTTGTCTGTACCAGCCTATAGTCAAGTTTCAGTCTGCGCCTAATAAGATTGCCATATTCCTGTACATAGCCATGAAGATAAATGTATAGACACTTTTGTCAAGTATCAGAGATATATGTGAGAATAAAATTAACGAACTAATAGCAAAGGAACTTCAGATTGTCAATTGTAAATAGCATCCAGAACCAAGTTACGTAATTTTTATGCTTTTTATTATTTTAATAAATGTGTGTGAAAATGAATCAAGTTCTGTTTAAAGTTGGTCACTGTCAATCTGCTACTCTAAGCACGCAAGTGGCATTTCTATCGTCTGACCTAACGGCAGAAGATAAACACGCCACGACAAGACCACGAGACATATTGCTGACACTCGCCTACTTCGTTAGAGCGACAAGTCAAATAATCTGATGGTGTGTGTACTGAAGGTCTTACAGTACGCTCACCATACCTTGTCTCTGATGAACACTCGCCACCGGGGACAACGTACAGGGTCTTGTTATTTAAGAACTATTCTCGGAAACAACTGCTATCGCTTATTTTATTTATTTGGCTCTGAGCACTATGGGACTTAACACCTGTGGTCATCAGTCCCCTAGAACTTAGAACTACTTAAACCTAACTAACCTAAGGATATCACACACATCCACGCCCGAGGCAGGATTCGAACCTGCGACCATAGCAGTCGCGCGGTTCCGGACTGAGCGCCTAGAACCGCTAGACCACCGTGGCCGGCTTATTTATTTGTTTTATTTCTTCACAGATTTCTAAACAGTTCATTTTGGTCCTCTACCGAAATTCACAGCATTTGGTCTATCTATCAGATTCACAAGCGTGTCTAATGGGAATATATTTTCTTTTGCGTCTTGCGAGAAAAATGAATGCAAGGCACACATTTCGTTCTTCGCTAATTACATCTAGGCAGCAACCAAGTATGACGATATTCTGCTGGCATTCTTGTACAATAAAACCAGTCTGACATTCAGTTTTGGATGCAGATAACTACTACCCACCAGTACCTCTACTGCCTGCTACAAGAAATATTTTCCGTCTGTTCTCCTGCGATGTGAAAAAAAATGGGATCAGCCACGTCATCTCCCGTCTTTCGGAAGGTTCGAAAATGCATGCCTCAGAGCGCCTGCCTGTCTGTGCTCCGCCCCGGAGCTGGCTGCCGGTTTGACATCTCATCGGGAGGCGGGCGTTACACCCCAGCGCGCAGCGCGGTGTTGTCGAGGGAAAGTTGGCTGCGAGGCGTCATCTGGAGGCAATGGCTGCCACCGCAGCGGGAGGCGAGCTGAACAGCCGCCAGCCGCAGACACACCTGCGCGCGGCCCACGGCGCTCGTCTGTCACCCAGAGACAACACGACGGCCGCCCCCGTCAGCCCGTGAGCTGCAGGTGCCCAACAGCTGAAACTTTCCGCTCGCTTTCTCTCTCACTGGAAGGACATCGCACCTGTGCGACATCGTGGTGCACAAAGTAACCAGACTTCTTTTTAAAAAAAAGCTACGTATTTCGCATGAAACACACCACTTTTTCACCTTCACTGCTTTGTCCATTATACCGGATGCAGCTACTCACGGGGGTCCACTGTGGGCTATATTACATTATGGCAGCGAAACTTAGTTAATATGCTAATGCGTTAATGTGAAACTGATTTACGCTGTAAAAGTTAGTTCAAATCTTGGCCACCAGGTGCGTATCTGGCGCTGTACACCATCTCGTCGATGTCTCCACTGCTCATATTGAACAAATTGTTTCAACGGCGGTTAATAATAAATTTTTTTAAAAAGCTACGTATTTCGCATGAAACACACAATTTTTTCACCTTCACTGCTTTATCCATTATTCCGGAAGCGACTACTCACTGGGGGCCACTATAGGCAACATTACGGTATGGCAGCGAAACTTAGTAGATAAGCTAATGCGTTAATGCGGAACCGATTTACACTGTAAAAGTTAATTCCAATCTTGGCCACCAGGTGCAAATCTGGCGCTGTACACCATCTCGTCGATGTCTCCACTGCTCATTACGAACAAATTGTTTAAACGGCGGTTAATAATATAAAATTAACGTTATGCTTTTCTCAGTTGTTTGATCTTTTTTTCCCGCATCCCGTTCCTAACCCATTACATATAGAAACATTTCTATACATGCTCTTACATTCACAGCGCCAGATTTGCGTCTGGTGGGCAAAATTGGAACTAATTTTTTTACAGCGTAATCCAATTTCGCATTAACGCATTACAGTGTCTACCAAGCTTGGCCCCCATACGGTAACTACATCCCGCACTGGACCTCTGTGCACTTTAATCATGATCAAACGGTACATAATACACAATGTTTCAAACAACTTCATTCGATTTCACAAGAAATTTTTACATGAAAGCAAACAGAAAATCACAGTACAGTTCTTCTTCTTCTTCTCCTTCTTCTCCTGCTTTTAACAAATTAGCGCTATCGACCTGTTGCGGTCTCAGTTCCATCTTTCAGCTTGTCATCATACGTCATTCATTCCTTTCGGTTTGTATGAGGGTCACTCCAAAAGAAATGCACACTATTTTTGTAAAAATACAGTTTTCATTCTGCATGTGTGAAAGTTTTACAATGTTTAGATACATCCTTCCCGCTTGTTTTCAAACTTTGTTCAACCTGTTCCCGTGAGTGCCGCCGTCACAGCATGTCTTCAAGATGGCTGCTACACTTGACGTTCGTCAGAAGCAACGTTCTGTCACAGAATTCCTGTGCTGTGAACACGAGACAGTGGGAAACATCCACAAGAGGTTGGATTGGTGTATGGGGATGCTGCTGTCGATCGCAGTACAGTTAGTCGGTGGGCAAGCAGGCTACGGCAGGCCCGGTAATATGTAGGATTGTCCTCGCACCGGCAGGCCTCGTACTGCACACACACTCCAGACAATGTGCAGAGAGTTAACGAATTGGTGACAGCTGACAGACGCATCGCAGTGAACGAATTGTCACGCTACGTTGGGATACGGGAAGGAAGTGTTTGCAGAATACTGAAAGTGTTGGCGCTAAAAAAGGTTTGTGCCAGGTGGGTTCCCAGGATGTTGACAGTGGCTCACAAAGAAACAATAAAAACGGTATGCAGCGAACTTTTGGAACAGTACGAGAGTGGTGGAGATGAGTTTCTTGGAAGAATTGTGACAGGTGATGAAACATGGTTCCATCATTTTTCACCAGAGACGAAGAGGCAAGCATTGGAATGGCATCATGGAAATTCACCCAAGAAAAAGATTCAAAACCACACCTTCTGCTGGAAAAGTTATGGCTACAGCATTTTTCGAATTCGAAGGGCTCTCGCTTGTGGACATCATGCTAAGTGGAACCACCACAAATTCTGATGCATATGTGATGACACTGAAGAAACTTCAAGCTCGACTGAGTCGAGTTCGATCACATCGGCAAAAGCAGGATGTTTTGCTGTTGCACGACAATGCACGACCACATGTCAGTCAAAAAACCATGGAAGCGATCACAAAACTCGGATGGAAAACACTGAAACACCCGCCTTACAGTCCTGACCTGGCTCCATGTGACTACAATCTCTTTGGGAAACTGAAAGACTCTCTTCGTGGAACAAGGTTTGAAGATGATGACTCTCTTGTGCTCGCTGCCAAACAGTGGCTCCAACAGGTTGGTCCAGAATTTTAGCGTGCGGGTATACAGGCGCTGGTTCCAAGATGGCGTAAGGCAGTTGAGAGGGATGGAAATTTTGTGGAGAAATGAAAATATTGTTCCTGAAGGACGTACCTACACACTGTAAAACTTTCAAACATGTAGAATATGAGATGGATTTTTTTAAAAAATAGTGTGCTTTTCTTTTGGAGTGACCCTCATATTACAAAGCTATGTCTGAATTCCTTATATTTTCCGTTCTTTCCAGATGTTCTTTTTAACACTTTACTACAAGAATATTCACTTTTCGTCCGATGCTTTCATTAAGAATCCTGTCCAACTTATTGCAACCATTGAGAGCTTGTAAACATTTCGTATCGCCTGAACATGGCTAGAAGCGATTCTCTTCATAATTCAGGTCTCACTGCCGTGCGGAACAACAGACAAAACATAGAAATTTTTGTTCGTCGCTCTATGTATGTATTTAAAGTTCTTCTTATAGTGCATTTTACTGTGTGCTCTAATGTATCTCATATTTAATATGTACATCTGTATATTCATTAAAAGTGATAGGCCCCTAGGTTACTGAAATGTTGAAATTGTTTCAAAAACTGATCTACAGGTACCATTTTGTTTCGTACGGGATACATCCCATGGAATGACACTGTCTTAGTTTGGTTTATTTCTGTCTTAAAATTGCAATTCTTTCTCCCAAGTGTGAAAGACTGACTTTATGGTTAATCTTCAGAATTTGCCAGTAACACACTGATGTGGCAAACGTCTTGAGATACCTGCCAACAACGTGTCAGACCTCCTTGGCCCAGCATACTGCAGCAACTTGACGTGGCATGGATTCAACAAGCAGACGGAAGTTATCTGCAGAAATACTGATCCAAGTTGCCTCTGTAGCCGTCCATAACTGCGAAAGTATTACTGGTATAGGATTTTGTGCACGAACTGACTCCTCGATTGTTTTACAACTTTCGTACCTGGATAAAGTGCTTTTCCAATTTGAGATATCTGTGAACGTTGCCACATAAGACGATTTAAGAAGAAACTAAAGTCCTTCAGCTACGATAATGTTTAAAGAAATCGTCTTAACGGCACTAAATCGTGTTATGTGAATCGTTTACTGGCTGTACTCTGCCGCATTTCGCTGGTTGGAAGGCAAAAAGCTTACTGACAAATTGCACACAAGGTAAAGGGGGACGAAATGTCTCCCACAGGAAGGTCATGTTGTTCTATTTAAATGATTACAAAATCAGCTAAAACGAACAGTGAGGCTGTCAGTATAAGCACATTACTGATTTCAGAATGATGTTGCACTGCCCAGGGCCTGTAATGATAAAGGGCCCATTTAGGTCAGGCATATTGTATACAGAAGTGGAAGAGAGAGCACCACTAAATTCCACAATCCGCCTGCATTGCATACACACAGAAATTACTGTTACAGTGTACTATTGGAGCCCAATGAGTGAATTGCATATTTTCCGGTGAAAAAGTGCACTGGCAAACAGTCTTCGCTACATTAGGTTACTTAAACTGGTGTCACTCTGTGCTAGAATTTATGGTCAGCGACTAAGTATAAGGTCAATGAGTCGGATGCGGGTTTTGCAACTGTGAAATACTTTCCTACATTATAGAAGTGAATATTAAATCTGAACTAATAAGGCGAAAATTTTGAACTTGAATAGATTACAATGAAAATCTTTCTGTTTATTGCAAAGGAAAACAATTGATTTTCTAAAACATTCTCTGCCATACACAACTTGAAACAGGTCACGTCGACCAAATCTTGTGGAAGAACTGGCAGCGACGTATAACGGAAGGCAGTAAGATCCCTTGGCTTTTGGTTCGGCAGTATTCGACAGCCATTTCTAGGCGCAAGTAAATTAAGAAAGGTAGCGCGTTTTTGTTACCAGGTAACGTCTTCATCAATTACTTTAGTTTTAATGTACTCTGCGAGTAATTGCTGATGTTTGATATTAACATGAAAAGGACTCCGTAGACAGGGAAAGAACCTCTTCTGGGGCAACTTCTTCTATAATGACCAAAAGGCATTAAATGATCTTCAAACACATAAGTTCCAGCAACGGTACAAAAAATAATGATAGTAACAATGACGGTAATAATCGAATTATCCGGTAACTTCACACATCACAGTGTATTTTCTCGAACTAAGAAATTTGCTGAATTAGTGAATATTTCAAAATGGCTTTACATCGAGGCTACGATGCCTAGAAGAGTCTTTACATCCTGCTGACATGAGAATAGCATAATCTCCACGTCAGAAGATTTCTTCTACTTAACCATTTAATATACTCGCATTTTTTCCACCGTGACTAATTTTGTACGCTAAACACATCATCCGTTACAGCACACTCCTTGGGCTGGGAAATGTGGCCACAATGGTCTGGTGGAACGAATTATCACAGGTGCAATGCGTGGGTTCAGGCATTTACTTTTAAGAGGCACAAACAGATTTACTTTACCTCTGGTAACCTCAAGAGAAAGACGTTATAATCCAGAATCCGCATTAAACATCACGTTGCTTCATTACCAATTGGGCAGGGCCGGTCTACGTTGGGAAATGACATAAGCGGAAGTCATGGTAAACAGAAATACTGTCTCCAGTAAACCTACATTGGAAAATTTTATTTTATTTGATGAAACGATAGCCATTTAAAGGAACAGGGCTCTTATTTTTCTTGTACTTGATTGAACTAGAGACGTTGAAAAATTTGGTGCTGGACTGTGATTCGAATTCGTATCTCATCTTTAGAGGATCTGATTCTTTCGGAACAGTATGTTCAACCATTTCGTTCCTTTCCCCAAGACTGCAATCTTCTCTAGGTCTCCTCCAAAGGTAAGTATGTGGGTCCGAATCCTGAACCAGTACAAAAATATTTGTAATTTCATTTCAAGCCCTATCACGTGCGTACCAGTCTACTAGTGAAAATTAACGTGCATTTTTAATGTCTGTTCATGTGTCGCCAACAATCGCAATAGGTGTCGTTATATCTGGTCGAACACGCACACATCTTACTGTTGGTGAGTAAGCAAGTGTTACTTAAGCTATGTTCGTGGATGATAAAGAAGGACGGTCGGTGTGCGGTTCGATTGTCGCTCAGGCACAAAAATTTGTATCCTTATTTTAGATTCAAGCATCTAGCTGCTGGTAAGAAAAACCGATATGTAACATGTGATTTTACTTAGTTCAAACCCGATTGCGTGCTAGGTTCGTATCTCCGTCACAGAACTTCACATCATGCGCTTCATCTTTAAATGCATGAACACTTTGTTCCTTCTGAATGGAGGTGTATCACAGGTCTTTCGTGGTTAGTTAACAGGGACGAAAGAGTCTTTAAAGGAGTCCCGGTTTATTACAAAAACTGTAGTCTTTTTTTTAAGTTTGGATTTGGTTACTGATATTGGCGAAAATTTCTGTAATTCTTGCCTCTTCATGACTAGTCAGCAATATGATATGATTAGATTACATTAGATTAGTACTTGTTCCATAGATCATGAATAAGACATTTCGTAATGATGTAGAACGTGTCATTTTAATGAAAGATTTCTTTACATACCATGATTCAGTTTCTTTGCAACAATTTTTTACTCTCTCTCTCTCATTCGTTTTTATTCTTATCTCTCTCCCTCACTCTCTCTCTCTTTTCTCTCTCTCTCTATCTCTCTCTCTCTCTCTCTCTCTCTCTCTCTCACACACACACACACACACACACACACACACAGTCTTTTTTTTTTTTATTTGTTTGTTGCGCCCGACTATCGGCCAGGCACGAAAACGTTCGTCAACGATTTTCTTAGTATTGAGTACACTTACGAAAGACATATATAAAAACAACTATGAGAGTTACTGATTTATGAAGCTTAGTTTGCAGTCAGTTCTGAGTATTATTAGTAACTACGCTCCAGTCCCTAAACCCAGTTACAGAAATGTGAATCAGACGGATTACATATTCCAGGCCGTAGCAGCCGCGTCTTTGAGGCGTCAGCTATGGTCACTTCCCAGCCCACTGTAGGATCACATCGGTTCGTCTTCTTCTTGCTGGTAATGTAACTGAGATTTGGCAACAAGGCAAGGTATATTTGGCAACTCTGTGATCGAAGAGTTACTTCCTGGTGTGCACGGAATTAAGCCTCAAAGTTCACTTGATTTATCCTGTCATTTCCATTGAATAATCTGAGTTATTATTAACGCTTGAGCTCTAACAAAAGATTATAAATTTACGGTTTTCCACCCAGGAAAGTCGTTGCACGTGAAAATCGCAACTAATCTCGTCCTTTAAATAGCGGTTTACGAGTTCTAGCCACGACTGATCTCGTAAGAGGAGACCTAGACGCATGCCTCTTCCCTAGCTCTGTGGCAGCGTACTAACCTCAGAAAATGCGTCTGTTATGTTTTGCGGTTCCAGTCTTGCCGACTGTAACGTTTTCAACCCTTCTGTGAAAGAGCTACAAGCAGTCAGATCACACATCGATAAGGAAATCTCAAGAAAATACTTTCGGCTCGTAGTGCAATGGTGAAAAACTTACAATGCTGCGCAACGGGTAACGCCGCTTTCCGCTGCTGACAAACAAATTTTGGGTTTCTAGGAATACATAACTTTATTTATGAAATGCCACTTTTGCATACCACTTGAGTATGACACAGCATACCAATCAAACACAGACCCAATCGAAATCTAAGTGATTAGTATTTTACTAATTCGTGCCGATAGAGGTACGCTTGTGTACAGATACTCAGTTTTATTGAAACAGACTTTCGTCGTAAGGTTATAGTGGGAAGTTTTATTTCATTTCTTATAATACAGTGTACAATTTTTGTACGGTTTCTTTTAGTGTTGTTAAAACATTAGTTAACATAAGAGAGAAATTAATCATCATCGATATATGCGAATTCTCTGATGTTGTGTATAACAGTCTAACAATGCACATGCAGTTTATTGAGTACATGCATGTAGAAAACTTGTTCTGTGTTAAAGCTGTCAAATAAGGTTTTATGAAGAATAAAATGCCACTGCCACACGCCAGCTAATGTGGAAAATACTTTTCTGACGTATTTTGGCACGATGCGCTCTCCTCATAAATAATGCAAAAGTTTCGAGATGCATCTGCAGCCTGGCCATCTATTATACATGAAAAGAACAAAATGTCGCAGAAGTTATCCCTTTTTCCACATGCGACTATTTTGGGTTGAGAAGTGAAGGGAATTATGTTCAAAGTTCCATTAGATCGATAACTTCAGCAGACAGCAGTACGGCGTTTCAAAAACTGTAGCAGTGTATGTACGGAAACTCGCGACGTCTTATCAACAGTGCGTGACGCTTACCGTTACGCGACTAGCTGACACATAGCTACAAAACCTCCAGAACTCAACAACAAGTCCTCCAGAACTTGCGCATTGCACAGTGCTGTGAGATCATGCATATGGCCGGATCTAGACTTCTGAGAGACAGACAGTTACAGCTTCTCTTTTGCACTGCACGACGTTTTTAACAAACACATAGCGCAATAGAGTAGCTCAAGTCGAAAGGAACACTTCCTGTTTAAATTTCTGCATCCTACACTGTTGGCAGTTCTGTGAAGGTGTCAGTTACGTGATTTTATTTCGGTGATTACAAAATAGACTGGGTAGCCGAGGCAGCTAGTTCATGGCGATTCGGTCAACCAAGTAAATGAATGTACTGGACATGCTGCAAACCACTAAAGGGAGTCTGTGTGTCAGAATTCTCATCCAGTGTGATGCAACATTGTTATGATAGAAAAAGGAGTGATAGAGAAGAGAATTTGGTGGTCTCCTGGATTGATGCTAGGTTCATATACTTATGGTCTGGGTTCGATTCCAACTTCTGATGATGATTTTAGATAAGGAGAGACAGATACTGTCTACGCCAAGTAAAGAAGGTATAATGGCGTTGTGGTCTGACATTCACGTTAAACATGATATTCCTCCTCTACCAAGTAGACGTAAGTAGACGTTAGGTTGAACCACAATAAAGTCAGGAGTCGCGACAAGTAGAAACTCTATCAACAGTAACCTTTCTTATACTAGTTATTTACTTCTAGTGACGAAACAAACGCTATGTAGGGTCAGAGGACACTTATTCCATCTTTTATTTGAGCTTCTGTACGTCGATAAAATTGGTTCTGATCTGGGAATGCAACTGAGACCGCCCTTACCGCGGAATTTGATCCCTTCGTGACAATACAGTTCGACTGCAATTTGTTGTTTGTTCAAAACTGCAGATTCCTCAACATCTCCACATATTGCACGTGAAAGGTTTCGAATCCTGCCCCGGCACTAAAGCTTTCGTTATGTATTATCAAGCTCTAGCATGAGAACACCTATCTGCTGGTGGGTAATAATTTTGATTTTTAATGTATTTTCATTCGTTGTCAACACTAACGGTATCTGACGATTTTGAGTCATAGTGAGACACAGAACTGTTTGCGAAATCATTGTAAATTCAAGGATGCTATGCCGAGCTGCTGGTGGAGAAAAATTCGGTAGCTGACGTCTCTTTGTGTGCAGTCAACAACGATATGTGTGGGGCTCGATTCCCAGTCAGCACTGAACTCTTCGTCATGTTATTTCTAGTTCAAACATGGTCACATGTCGCTGCTGGTGTAACAAACCCATTTTTAACGTTCGTTTTCTCCAGAATATAACAGCGATAGGTGCCAGGTTGGAGTCCTGGGAAAGAAAAAATTAATGTTTCGTCTCGTCATTTCAGTTAAAACATCTAGCTACTGCCGAGAAAATCCGATATGTCACAGTTGATTGTGCTTCGACGACAATCCAATTAGGTTCTGGGTTCGAATCCCTGTTCAAAAAATGGTTCAAATGGCTCTGAGCACTATGCGACTTAACTTCCGAGGTCATCAGTCGCCTAGAACTTAGAACTAATTAAACCTAAATAACCTAAGGACATCACACACATCCATGCCCGAGGCAGGATTCGAACCTGCGACCGTTGCAGTCACGCGGTTCCGGACTGAGCGCCTAAAACCGCTAGACCACCGCGGCCGGCCAATCCCTGTTCAACACAAACCTTTACCTCACGGCATTTCAAGTAAGTTACTTGTGAAGAAGCAATATTTAACATCTCTCGTAGTTCGTTAACAAGGACAATAGATGCTGGGTAGGAATTCGCGTCCGTTAACAATGTTTACGTTATGTAATTTAAAGCTAATAGTTGCTAACTGATACTGTCTAAAATCGAGGTATATCACTATCTGTATGCCTAGTCAGGAATGACTGTCAGTTTCCGTCAGTCACGAAGTCTTTGCTTAGTCTGCATGACCTGGGTTTGAATCCATATGCAGAACGAGACGGTTCGTCGTGTCATTTGAAGTTCATACATATTCTCAACTAGCTGCTCGTGAATAACTTAAATTTTTAATGTCATTTTGTGTTAAATAATAAGTACGGTGTGTTATTTTGAAGAGGAAATCATGAATACGACGAACTTACTACTTGAATTACCTATCTGACATAATAATGAGAGCCGGCCGGTGTGGCCGAGCGGTTCTAGGCGCTTCAGTCTGGAACCGCGCGACCGCTACGGTCGCAGGTTCGAATCCTGCTCCGGGCTTGGATGTGTGTGATGTCCTTAGGTTAGTTAGGTTTAAGTAGTTGTAAGTCTAGGGGACTGATGACCTCAGATGCTAAGTCCCATAGTGCTCATAACCATTTGAACCATAATAATGACAGTGGTAACATTTCATGTATGTCATTTACTGCAATAAATGTGAGCTTACAAGCCTGAAGAACCGTGTTATCTGTGATAAGACGTTCCCTGATATTTGTAGTACCTTGGTATTACTTTACATCTTGAGTTATTGCGATACAGAGCAGTGTTTTCTAGTGGTGACTTGTTGGAACCATTTTCAATAGTCAAACGACTGTACCGAGGGGCGCTTAGAGGACCTGCTAGACAGCTGCGCTATGTCGGTTGCATTCGAATCAGGCGAAATGCAATTCAGGTCGTTCGGATACTTTTGAGCACGACTGTACAATTACATCATAAAATATTATATAAATAATTAATATTTATCATTGTTTTGTTTTATTTCACTGTTTTTCTATATGTCGGATAGATAATGTTTACAACTGTTAGAGACGTAATTTCCTCTCGTCGCACTGTAGCTAAAATTAATCTCGTGGATGTTACATCACCTATAATAGTCGTCTCATTGCTATGATTTTAGAAATTAGGAGGGAATGCTACCGATCCCTTCTGCTTTATGCGATCACGAGTCTTCCAAAGTTCTGTAAATTTATGTCTCTAATTCTGGATTCCCTTTGTCTTACTTATAGATACGCATTTCTTCTTCCATCACGTCATCAGAAAAGTCCTTCCCCTCACAGTGGCCTTAAATATACTTTTCCCACCTATCCACTTACCTCTCTGCTATCTTCCAGAAGATAATATCCTCAGTGCCTTGCCTGCAGAATTTTTCATTGCGTTATAATTCTGTGTATGTAGGCGAGAATCCGTTTTGGGTAATCCTCAGCCAAGGAAAGAAGATTAGGCCTTAACGTCTCGTCACCAACGAAATCGGACCACACGCAACGATGTATAAAAACAGCGCCCATTGAAATTTGCACCTACACAAAAATCTGTGAAATTTCCATCCATCATTCCTGGATACTACTTGCTCCCTACGTCACGGCCTTCCTGAATCCCGAGAATCCTCGTCCACCGGAAAAATTTTCTATGACACACGATCTACCTGCACTAAGAAATTCCTCGTCCACCACCTTGGATGACAGCTTGAAAAATCGTCGTTACTACGAATCTAGCTTTCGTATTGTGTAAGTTCCCCGCTATGTGTTTCTGTATGAAATTTATCCAAATTTACCTCCCACTCTATAAAAGTCTACGTATTATCTAAACTGTGTACCCACAAACTGTTATCCAACTTAAACTCAAATGCTAACCTTTGACTAAACAGGACCTAATCTGAATCGAACTGTAACTGATCTGAATACAACTTGTCTTCATATTAAATGATCAACGCAAGTAAAGCAGTTATCTGGCTCTAAACAATATTTCCAATTTCCCTTACCTTGCGTCTTGACAACATTGCTGCACATTTCTCGAATGTTGCGGGGCGGTGACGCGTAGTGATAAATCTTCTTTAAACAGTGGGATAGGGAGAGTAATTATTCCTATGAAATTATATTCCAAGACAAAAATTTTAGAATGGAATATGTATTGAAAAAGACAGAGTAAAACTTCACGGGGTATTCACACATAACTTTGTTCTGAACAATACTATGCTTAACAAAATGAACAATGAATTAAAGATTAACAGAGAATTTCTGTAATAACCAAACAGCTTAATTAGTTGTATCTTAATGCATGACTCAGGCACGTAGAATGGTCTTTCTCTCAGCTCTGAGCAAGTTAAATAGCTGACAATAATTATTCTCAGAAACTAGCTGCGCAGTGCTGCAGTCTTACTCGACACTTCTTCACTTCAAAATAAATAACATTATTCAAAATTTATATTCTTTTCGCCTTTCACAATATACATGATGATGTTTATACTCCCTGTCCTTAACAATCAATCCCTCTTCATCAAACAATACCTGCTGTCCTTTACAATAAATCTTTTTTCATCTAACAGAGACAATCACAAGTCAACGCAGCAAAATTGTATACATCCATTACCTACCAAATGTCAACTAAGAATGTTTCAGACTGCGCAGAGGCAAAGCCTGTGCCAAAACACGACCAAAGATTGTGTAACAGTAACATAACTTGCTCTCTCTCTCTGACGTGCACATCGATATCTTACAAAAATCAAAATGAAGTGCTCACCTTACAGTTGTTCAGTTCCGATGCATTGTCTGAGAATTTATAGGATAGAAACGGAAGTTTCAACAACCATCCGCGAAAAGCCATGTGAGGGATACTCCTATGTCATAAAGAAAACCAAAACAGATGGGACTGTAATTTGATGCTGTTCAAAACAGAACTCAACCTAATGGCAAGGAATGGTTAAGACCAAAGTTTGTATGGTGCTTTGTTGAAACGGATGACGCTAGATTTGGAATTACGTGAAGAAGTGTACACGAGGATTTATAATTTCAGATTGGAAAGTTTCGGCGTTACATTCCCTGTTCGAGTATATCTGTTCTTCTTCATCATCATTAGTCATTATAAAGTAAAATACAACGTAAGAGCTCTTGGCTATTTTACCTGTCGAGGAAGTTGCGGAGCTCAGACATTAGGATTAATGTATCTTCCTTCAAACTTCTCTGGGTGCAGATTTCACTAGACGGGAATTTTTCGGGTGATCGTTTATAAGAGATATACACGCTCGTATTAGGGAAGGGTGAGGAATGAAATATGCCCTTTCAGACATCGCGGTATGTTCTTCAGAGTCCTAACAGTCCGCTGCAGGATTACTGAGTTTTCCTTTTCGGATATTTCTTCTTTCACTCACAGTATGTCTTTAAGTCTTCTGTTCTGTATCTGTGTCTGTAGTGATGAGTGATTGACTTTCTATTTAAGTGCATGTGTGAGTGTGTGTGTGGGGTGGGGAGGTGGGGGAGGGGGGGGTGGAGGGGGGAGGAGAGAGAAAAGAAAGACTGGCGAGGGAGGGTTTGTGTGCTAAAAAAGTGCTCCAAGGATACATGTGCATGTATGTAAAAGACACACCCTATTAAAATAGATTGGCTCTTGTAGAAATAATGCGGAGTTTGCACTAAGTGCTGTCTATCTTTATGCAGAATGTATAGTCTTGTAAAATCGGAAGAACCTTTATCAACATGCTCTACGTTTGTCCAGACGGTGAACCAATTGTTCGAAACATTTTTATACTCACCTGCAGTGATGACTGGGTTTCTGTTTTCCTATTGCCCTTGTAGGGTGCCAAATACGGTTTAGTTAGACGGCGAAGTATCATTATTAAAGGATTTCTTGTTTCTATTAGCACTTTTTGCGTTTAATAATGGCCTTACTTCATTCTGAATTCACCCCAGTTGTTAATGTCTTCTATAAACTACTTTTGCACCCCGTAATGTGGAGAACGATTTCAGTACTGGTGAGATTTTTATTTTCTGTTTCTTCTGTAGATCCTCGCAGTAACTTATCCTAAGGTTTCTGAAGGTATGACCCCCTCATTATACCGATTTTCTATCAGAATAGAGCAGCTGTCAGAATAGAGCAGATGCTCTTGTCTGCTCTATGCTTCAGGATTTCTTTCATAGCAGTGATCTGCAGTGCGATCATACATCATGGCATACCATGGTTTATAACAGTGTAAGGATTACTATTCGTGTTGGTACTCTCTATTTGGTTGTTTGTGTCCAGTTCTGTTTTTTCTGAGTTTCGCATAATGTTACTCTTTGTTTGACCATTTGTGGGAAGTGTGTGTTTCTTTGTGGAAGTTGTATATCGTATCTGCTCCAATTACTTGGTCTGAATTTTAGTTGTTTCTGTTCTGTAGGTGTTTTCAGCAGGTGCCTTTCTCATTTTGTTGTGATCTTCTGTGTAATTCTGTTGGCATATACGACTGTTGTTTAGTTTACATATGTCCAAAATTAAAATATTTCTTAGATTTTAGTGTTGCATACCCAGCAGCTGTATCAGCTGATACATATTTCTGAAATGTCTTGTTAAATACTAAACGCTGCCCTATAATACAAGGTCTCCACGAATTATCTTTACAATTTAAGACTTTAATAACTTTAAGACTATACTAGACACTAACAAAATGGTTTTCAGCATGTGGTATCTCATAAAGTTTTTTCTCCCTTCCAGATGACGCAATTTTGGCGCAAAAGTGAACTTCAAAACCTAACAAAACGTGGACGCTTCATGAGAAAGCTCAGTGTGTGGCCTGGTTGATGTAGATAATGTCCGTCATTGAAGTGCAACGAAACTTCCGAGCGCGGTGTGGAAGGCAACCACCGTCCCGACCAACTATTTAGGTTTGCCATACGTCATTTATGGAAACGGGTAGTGTTCTCAATAAAAAAGGGCCAGAGAGATGGAAATGAGGCAGTCAACTGCTCACGATGTCTCGCGTAATAGGTTACGACTATATATCCCTGCTTCAGACATTAAAGCATACGGACAAACCTCAGCGCGAACAGTTTGCAGTGGATACGCTAGCGAATCTGGCCTTGTAACAATAACCAAAACGGCCTTGCTGTGCTGGTACTGCGAACGGCTGAAAGCAAGGGGAAACTACAGCCGTAATTTTTCCCGAGGGCATGCAGCTTTACTGTATGATTACATGATGATGGCGTCCTCTTGGGTAAAATATTCCGGAGGTAAAATAGTCCCCCATTCGGATCTCCGGGCGGGGACTACTCAAGAGGATGTCGTTATCAGGAGAAAGAAAACTGGCGTTCTACTGATCGGAGCGTGGAATGTCAGATCCCTTAATCGGGCAGGTAGGTTAGAAAATTTAAAAAGGGAAATGGATAGGTTGAAGTTAGATATAGTGGGAATTAGTGAAGTTCGGTGGCAGGAGGAACAAGACTTCTGGTCAGGTGACTACAGGGTTATAAACACAAAATCAAATAGGGGTAATGCAGGAGTAGGTTTCATAATGAATAGGAAAATAGGAATGCGGGTAAGCTACTACAAACAGCATAGTGAACGCATTATTGTGGCCAAGATAGACACGAAGCCCAGACCTACTACAGTAGTACAAGTTTATATGCCAACTAGCTCTGCAGATGACGAAGAAATTGAAGAAATGTATGATGAAATAAAAGAAATTATTCAGATTGTGAAGGGAGACGAAAATTTAATAGTTATGGGTGACTGGAATTCGAGTGTAGGAAAAGGGAGAGAAGGAAACATAGTAGGTGAATATGGATTGGGGGACAGAAATGAAAGAGGAAGCCGCCTGGTAGAATTTTGAACAGAGCACAACACAATCATAACTAACACTTGGTTTAAGAATCATGAAAGAAGGTTGTATACATGGAAGAACCCTGGAGATACTAAAAGGTATCAGATAGATTATATAATGGTAAGACAGAGATTTAGGAACCAGGTTTTAAATTGTAAGACATTTCCAGGGGCAGATGTGGACTCTGACCACAATCTATTGGTTACGACCTGTAGATTAAAACTGAAGAAACTGCAAAAAGGTGGGAATTTAAGGAGATGGGACCTGGATAAACTAAAAGAACCAGAGGTTGTACAGAGATTCAGGGAGAGCATAAGGGAGCAATTGACGGGAATGGGGGAAATAAATACAGTAGAAAAAGAATGGGTAGCTTTGAGGGATGAAGTAGTGAAGGCAGCAGAGGATCAAGTAGGTAAAAAGACGAGGGCTAGTAGAAATCCTTGGGTAACAGAAGAAATATTGAATTTAATTGATGAAAGGAGAAAATATAAAAATGCAGTAAGTGAAACAGGCAAAAAGGAATACAAACGTCTCAAAAATGAGATCGACAGGAAGTGCAAAATGGCTAAGCAGGGATGGCTAGAGGACAAATGTAAGGAGGTAGAGGCCTATCTCACTAGGGGTAAAATAGATACCGCCTACAGGAAAATTAAAGAGACCTTTGGAGATAAGAGAACGACTTGTATGAATATCAAGAGCTCAGATGGAAACCCAGTTCTAAGCAAAGAAGGGAAAGCAGAAAGGTGGAAGGAGTATATAGAGGGTCTATACAAGGGCGATGTACTTGAGGACAATATTATGGAAATGGAAGAGGATGTAGATGAAGATGAAATGGGAGATACGATACTGCGTGAAGAGTTTGACAGAGCACTGAAAGACCTGAGTCGAAACAAGGCCCCCGGAGTAGACAATATTCCATTGGAACTATTGACAGCCGTGGGAGAGCCAGTCCTGACAAAACTCTACCATCTGGTGAGCAAGATGTATGAAACAGGCGAAATACCCTCAGACTTCAAGAAGAATATAATAATTCCAATCCCAAAGAAAGCAGGTGTTGACAGATGTGAAAATTACCGAACTATCAGCTTAATAAGTCACAGCTGCAAAATACTAATGCGAATTCTTTACAGACGAATGGAAAAACTAGTAGAAGCCAACCTCGGGGAAGATCAGTTTGGATTCCGTAGAAACACTGGAACACGTGAGGCAATACTGACCTTACGACTTATCTTAGAAGAAAGATTAAGGAAAGGCAAACCTACGTTTCTAGCATTTGTAGACTTAGAGAAAGCTTTTGACAATGTTGACTGGAATACTCTCTTTCAAATTCTGAAGGTGGCAGGGGTAAAATACAGGGAGCGAAAGGCTATTTACAATTTGTACAGAAACCAGATGGCAGTTATAAGAGTCGAGGGACATGAAAGGGAAGCAGCGGTTGGGAAGGGAGTAAGACAGGGTTGTAGCCTATCCCCGATGTTGTTCAATCTGTATATTGAGCAAGCAGTAAAGGAAACAAAAGAAAAATTCGGAGTAGGTATTAAAATTCATGGAGAAGAAATAAAAACTTTGAGGTTCGCCGATGACATTGTAATTCTGTCAGAGACAGCAAAGGACTTGGAAGAGCAGTTGAATGGAATGGACAGTGTCTTGAAAGGAGGATATAAGATGAACATCAACAAAAGCAAAACAAGGATAATGGAATGTAGTCTAATTAAGTCGGGTGATGCTGAGGGAATTAGATTAGGAAATGAGGCACTTAAAGTAGTAAAGGAGTTTTGCTATTTGGGGAGCAAAATAACTGATGATGGTCGAAGTAGAGAGGATATAAAATGTAGGCTGGCAATGGCAAGGAAAGCGTTTCTGAAGAAGAGAAATTTGTTAACATCCAGTATTGATTTAAGTGTCAGGAAGTCATTTCTGAAAGTATTCGTATGGAGTGTAGCCATGTATGGAAGTGAAACACGGACGATAAATAGTTTGGACAAGAAGAGAATAGAAGCTTTCGAAATGTGGTGCTACAGAAGAATGCTGAAGATTAGATGGGTAGATCACATAACTAATGAGGAAGTATTGAATAGGATTGGGGAGAAGAGAAGTTTGTGGCACAACTTGACCAGAAGAAGGGATCGGTTGGTAGGACATGTTCTGAGGCATCAAGGGATCACCAATTTAGTATTGGAGGGCAGCGTGGAGGGTAAAAATCGTAGAGGGAGACCAAGAGATGAATACACTAAGCAGATTCAGAAGGATGTAGGTTGCAGTAGATACTGGGAGATGAAAAAGCTTGCACAGGATAGAGTAGCATGGAGAGCTGCATCAAACCAGTCTCAGGACTGAAGACCACAACAACAACAACAACGCTAGCGAAGACTGACGCAAAGAATGACTTTTTGGAAAATATTTGTTTCTCTGATGAAGCAACGTTTCGTGTATCCGGCAAACTGAATCATCATAACGTTCATATATGGGGTTCACAGTATCCTCATGTTAAACGTGAAATGGAAAGAGACAGTCCCACTGTCAATGTTTGGTGCGGACTGTTGTACAATTGCGTCAATGGTCCATTCTTTTTAAACGAGTCTATCACCAATGGACGTGTTACAAGAGTTTGTTGTGCCACAATTGGAACACCTATAACCTGATTTCACATTCTAGCAGGTTGGGGCACCATTCCACTCATCCCTAAATGTCTGTCAATATGCAGATGAAGAGTTTCCGGCTAAGTGGATTGGACGAGATGGACCATTTCGATAAACGCCACTATCCCCTGACATCACACCACTAGACTTCTTCCAGTGGTCTATCGAACCAAGATTAGAGACCTACAAGACTCGATGGCACGCATTTGAACACGTCACCGTGGAGATTTTGAATCGTACATGGAGAGAAGTGGAATTCCGATTAGAAACTATCCGTGCCACTAAGGCTGCACACATTGATGTGGATGAATGAGGAAACAAAATTTTATGCGTTATCATATCACATGTTGAAAATCATTTTTAATATCTGGTATAGTCTTAAAGGTATTATCTAGTATAGTCTTAAAGGTATTAGCGTCTTAAGTTGTAAAGACAGTATATGTACACCCTGTTTACTTTTGCTTTGTACACAGATTTCTATCTTGACCCATTTTCTAATTTACAGACATAAAAACTAACAGTAGCCGTTTCTGGTGTTGTTTTATAGATATTATGCTGTTAAAGGCAAATATTTCACTAACGTAGGAAAACACACAGCTCGCGTCCATAGGTTTCAGTTATTTCTGAATATACACAGGCTGTTGAAATAAAGTGTCACATATTCCTACTGGAGGGAGTACTCGTCAAAACGAGAGGAAAATTTCCGATAATGATATGTCTGTAAACCAATTCCTATAGAGATATGGGACAATCTGTCCACATGTTCCCATCCGCCTGGCACTATGGGCAGTGCTGCACATATCCTTCGCCCTTTCTTCGTAGTGAATCGCACACTCTTTCAAACACACCAGGTCCCATTCGGATTGCATCACATGCATTGGACACACCTCCCTGTAACGTCTGCAAGTGTAAGGTTCTCCGACAACACTGGTAATTGATTACCCATAAATCGATGATATACAGTGCCTATTAATCTGTTTTGTAAATTGTATGGTGGACTGAGTCTGTCACCAGAAGTACAGTACATACACCGATACTGCAGCGGTCCCGATGTCTCACCTCCATGACTGCTCGAGTATTTGCATCTGTCCAGGCTTGCGTATTGTAATAATTTATGTCGCCATTTCTTGAGTGTCCAGCCTACACCACTGAATACTACACTTTACTTGTCACAGGTAAAACGGCCCATATGTCAAGGACTACCGGTAGTTGGATATATAATCATAGGCGCTTTTCTTCTAGTTCTGACCAGTACTGTCACTCATGGTAATATTCACACTTTTCTGGAACCCGCTACTATCTCTGAGGACTAGAATGTTGCAGTTAGAACGTAATATTCCAACAATAAGGTATTTCCGTGTTATTGGGTAGTTAGATGTTTCAGATGAGTGTGTCGGAGATTGGGAATTTTCCCTATAGTAAAAACAATTCTTTCGGAGAAACTGATATTTTTCCATTGCTCAATGATAAATTGGGCTAAACTGATGTCAGTTTGGTCTACGAAACATACATGTACTAGTACAAGATGCTCTATCGCTTGTGTGCTTCATGCTCAGCGTCACCGACCCAGTTTTACACTGCTGGTCGCTGTTGTAGCTATATTCCATTCGAGACGACGACGTCGTAAGAGACGGAGCACTCGACAGCATTAGGAGAAAGATGGGTAAGGAAATCGCCCATGTTCTTTTCAAAGGAACTATCGCGGCATTTGCCGAAAGAGAGCTAGAAAGACCTACACTGCATGACCAGACGGATATCTGAACCGCTGTCCTCCAAATTGCGAGTACGGTATGCGAGCCACTGCATCACCTCGCTCGGTATTCAAGGTGAAATAGTTTCGTCTGGCGATGTATCACAAGGCAGATGTCATTGTATTCTGAGCTCTCAAGAGTACCTTTGACTGTTTAATTGTTACTCAAGTATGTTATTGTTTCTCTTGATGAGATTTGTGTACATATCGAACTTACATTTTGCACCATTTCTGTTCGTTTTTGTGAGATTTGCTGTTGCTTTATATAATGTTACTGTAAAGTATTTGGAGGAATGTACGCATGCGTCGCAGTAGATGTCAATAGTGAATGTTCTACAAATTGACTACCTCTCTGATGGGGCTTGAGGCTATACAGATTTTTAGTAAGATGTTTAATTTGGCGGTTGCTGATTATTTATATTTTGTGAGAAAAAATAGGATTTATTTTTAAATTTCTTTCTCTTTATCTGCGAGTTCAGTTTACTCCCTTTTCAGTTTTAGACTGTGGCCTACTAAGTAGAAATGTAATGTTCTGAAGCTGTAAAAATGTCTGTACGTGATGAATAGTGTTTTCACTTCCTCAAAGTTTGTCATGACAACAGCATATTTTTTCGAGTTATCAAGTATGTAAGTATGTTCATTGTTATTTTCGCACAAGTTGTATTTCCTTTTAGTTTGATAGATTTATTGGTTCCTCTCTTTGTTCATCTTACTTACTCTGAGATCGTGCCCTGTATGTATGTATGTATTGAACTGGGGACCTAGAAACGACGGAGAGGCTTCGTCCCCGGCGTAGCCCTCAGTGGTTCACAACCCCACAACATGCTACAGCAGTCTTCTCACCCCACCGCCGCCCCACACCAAACCTAGGGTTATTGTAAGGTTCGGCCCCCTGTGGACCCCCCAGGAAACGCCTCACACCAGACGAGCCTAACCTCAAATGTTTCCGTGGTAGAGTAATTACGGTGTGCGCGTACGTGGAGACGGTGTTTGCGCAGCAATCGCCAACATAGTGTAACTGAGGCGGAATAAGGGGAAACACTCCGCATTAGCCGAGGCAGATGGAAAACTGCATTAAAAACCAGCCACAGGCTGGCCGCCACATCGGACCCCGACACTAATCCGCCGGGCGGATTCGTGCTGGGGACCGTCACGCCTTCCCGCTCGGGAAGCAGTGCGTTGGACCGCTCGGCTAGGCGGACGGGATATCATGTCCTTGTCGACTTTCTTTTCAAGTTATTCAAACTATTTCATACAAGCTGTTGTACAATAAGCTTAGGTTAAGGTGTCTACACGGTGTTTTGTGCCAATTACAAAGCGGTCCTGTTTTCGTCTCTGTAAATTTCACGTTAGCGAAAGTACACTACTGGCCATTAAAACTGCTGCACCACGAAAATGACGTGCTACAAACGCGAAATTTAACCGATAGGGACAAGATGCTGTGATATGCAAATGATTAGCTTTTCAGAGCATTCACACAAGGTTGGCGCCGGTGGCGACACCTACAACGTGCTGACATGAGGAAAGTTTCCAACCGATTTCTCATGCACAAATAGCATGTGACCGGCGTTGCCTGGTGAAGCGTTGTTGTGACGCCACGTGTAAGGAGGAGAAATGCGTACCATCACGTTTCCGACTTTGATAAAGGTCGTATTGTAGCCTATCGAGATCGGGACATTGCTGCTCGCGTTAGTCGAGGTATAATGACTGTTAGCAGAATAGGGAATCGGTGGGTTCAGGAGGGTAATACGGAACGCCGTGCTGGATCCCAACGGCCTCGTATCAGTAGCAGTCGAGATGACTGGCATCTTATCCGCATGGCTGTAGCGGATCGTGCAGCCACGTCTCGATCCCTGAATCAACAGATGGGGACGTTTGCAAGACAACAACCATCTGCACGAACAGTTCGACGACGTTTGCAGCAGCATGGACTATCAGTTCGGAGACCATGGCTGCGGTTACCCTTGACACTGCATCACAGACAGGAGCGCCTGCGATGGTGTACTCAACGACGAACCTGGGTGCACCAATGGAAAAACGTCATTTGTTCGGATGAATCCAGGGTCTGTTTACAGCATCATGATCGTCGCATCCGTGTTTGGCGACATCGCGGTGAACGCACATTGGAAGCGTGTATTCCGTCATCGGCTTACTGGCGTATGACCCGGCGTGATGGTATGGAGTGCCATTGGTTACACGTCTCGGTCACCTCTTGTTCAAATTGACGGCACTTTGAGCAGTGGACATTACATTTCAGATGCGTTACGATCCGTGGCTCTAACCTTCATGCGATCCCTGCGAAATCCCTACATTTCAGCAGCACAGTGCACGATCGCATGTTGCAGGTCCTGTACGGGCCTTTCTGGATACAGAAAATGTTCGACTACTGCCCTGGCCAGCACATTCTCCAGATCTCTCACCGATTGAAAACGTCTAGTCAATGGTGGCCGAGCAACTGGCTCGTCAAAATACGCCAGTCACTACTCTTGATGAGCTGTGGTATCGTGTTGAAGCTGCATGGGCAGCTGTACCTGTACACGCCATCCAAGCTCTGTTTGACTCAATGCCCTCGCGTATCAAGGCCGTTATTACGGCCAGAGGTGGTTGTTCTGGGTACTGATTTCTCAGGATCTATGCACCCAAATTGCGTAATCACATGTCAGTTCTATTATAATATATTTGTCCAATGAATGCTCGTTTATCATCTGCATTACTACTTGGTGTAGGAATTTTAATGGTCGGTAGTGTATTATTCGAGCGTGTGTGCCTCTGATCGTTAATAGACGTTGTGAAGAACTTGCCGGCCGGTGTGGCCGTGCGGTTCAAGGCGCTTCAGTCTGGAACCGCGTGACCGCTACGGTCGCAGGTTCGAATCCTGCCTCGGGCATGGATGTGTGTGATGTCCTTAGGTTAGTTAGGTTTAATTAGTTCTAAGTTCTAGGCGACTGATGACCTCAGAAGTTTAGTCGTATAGTGCTCAGAGCCATTTTTTGAAGAACTTGAAGGAATTTTTGTTTGTGTTCGTGTTCCTTCTTTTTTCTCGACGGCTTCCCCGTGTGCATTTGTACTCATTTCGTAATGTTGTCAAACACCGCGTAATTTGTTTTACGTGTATATGCCGTGATCTACATGTGTCTCTTGTAGTGTGGCATCCGGTCCCTTCCGTTTCACACAGTGCTGCTAATAAGACGTTGCTAATCTGATGCTTATGGACGTATAAATACATACATTACATTATACTTATCTTAAAGATGGAATTCGACAGAAAAACTTTGGAATCCAAAAGAGTACCCAGGATCAGAGCTATGTGGGAGGTGATCTTCACTGATTTTGTGGAAGGAAAGGGATGGGTAGATGAAAAACAATGTGAATGAAAACTGCTGAAAAATTATGTTTATTGATTATCCGGCATTTTAATTCTACGATTTTATACTAGGTGGGCCTACCTGTATAGCTGAGAGAGTTTGGTTTGTATGAGATTTTTACATATTATCCTGTTTTTTATTCTCTCAGGCAGTTACATTCAGTTACACAGGAATACTTTCTACTTTCCAGTTCGCACCTAACCCAAGGAGAAATGTTTCAAATTGAAGATACAACGTTACTGAAACTTGTAGACGACATAGTCATTTGGCATTTTGACCTGCAAGGAGAACAGCGGTGAACAGCAAAATAGTTTTGAGGTTTCATGAAAAACGGGTCTGGATGCACTTGCTACTATTCATCATAAGTCACGTGTACTGGCTTTCTTCAGACTGATGCTGAACTGCTGCATCCGCATTTATAGTGGGGCAGTTCATTTTTCGAGGACTGTATCGCTGGATATGTCTTTGTTCTTAAACTGTAATAGCTGTTGTGGATGGTTCGGCACTGAAGAAAGATGATGCAATTGTAATTTCCGTAATCCTGTATTTCCTTTGAATATTCGTGTGAGTATGTGTGAGTACGTATGTGTGTGTGTGTGTGTGTGTGTGTGTGTGTGTGTGTGTGTGGTGTCTGTGTTTGTATTTGTACGTCTGTTTGTGTGCTCTTGTGAAGCGTAATTAGAACGTTTCCGCCTAGCGTAGCACACCGACGCATCCGTTCTCATGAATATTCAAGCTGATCGCTGTAGGACATGCGACGCGACGTGTTTGTCAGCGTGCCACAGTGGATCCTCGTTGATTTGAATCTGTTGCATTCGTCTGTTAAACGACGTCAAATTTACCTGTGCTTTATCGCTATACAACGATTGTTATTTCGTTATCAAATTTTATCGGCTCCGACGTTATACCAGTGGAAGGAAAGCTGCATGTGCCGTCCCGTTGTTCTGTACCCAGTAAGTATAGCCTTGTTAATTAGTCCCACAGCAGTCCACGAGTCTCACATCTTAAGATAAACTGTCTCCGCAGTGTTCTCTCTTCCTCTTCTAACATTTGGCATTTAATAGTTTTTACACTTGAGAAAAATTATAATATTTTTATCTATAACACATATTGTAGGTCATGTATTTTTACGATAATGACCTGTTCGGTCCCATTGGACCTTCTTCACGTCTGTAATACGAAGGATGCTAGCAAGGCATCAGGTGGCATATTTGGATAACCATATCTGCATCTACATTCACGTCCATACACTGCAAATCAGTGTACAATACATCACACGGGGTACTTCCTGTTGTACCGGTTATTAGGAGTGATTCCCGGTCCATTCACGTCTGTAGCGCAGGAAGATTTACTGTTAAACGCCTCTATGCCCTGTAATTAGATTAACATTCACCTTGAGATCTCTACGGGACCGATCCTTGAGCGGATGAAGTACGTTACTAGATTCATCTCTTAAAGCTGGTTCTTGATACTTACTAAGTGTGCTTTCCTGATATGGTTTGCCTCTATCTTCAGGCGCCTTCGGGTCAGTTTCTTCAGCGATTTCGTGACACTGGCTCATGGGTCAGACAAATCTGTGAACACTCGCGCTGTCCATCTTTGCTATGCGTTAGTTGAAATTATGTGTAAAGTTTGTTGGAAGTCGCTAATGCTCTCGTTCTCAAATACTGGACGAATAAAGTTTGGGTGATTTGCGCCTCTTGACGTATACGCGGTTTCTAACTGCAATATTGCTGTGTTAAACCTTAATGTAATGTCACACATCTTAATAAGTAGATTTCGACAGCATTTTAAATTTTTAAGTTCGATCGGTAATTATATGAAATATTGAAAATAAAACTCCCGTTGCATCTGTAACCCATTACGCAACCTGCAACTTGGACGCTAATCACGAACCATGAACCATGACCCATGAACCGGATTAGTCAGTAACATACATGTGGCCTAACTCCGTCGAAACCGCACATACCAAAAAACAACGTGATCTGGACATTGCGTTTACCTTAAAATTATACAATCAGACCAATTTGTAAAACAATTTTTACTGTTTCAGTTACTTTTTACTAATGTTTATTAGGACGATATGTTTCGGCAACATGCTGCCATCTTCAGGTTCACTACAATTACATGAACCTGGTGATAGTAGCATGATCCCTAAACGCGTCGCACTAATAAATGTCTTAAAAAAGTGACTGAAGTAGCAAAATTTGCTTTCTAAATTTATAATACAGCTGCAGACCTCTACGAATACAACATGGATAACATTAAGTTTAAAAATATGATCACTCTTTTCTCATGGTGCCGCAACTCCCCCTTCATGTTGACTAAATGTAGATTTCAAAATCGAAAGTCAAATGCGTCTGAAGCGAGACGTTTCGAGTCAGTGTCTATTAGGAGATTTTTTAACGACTGTGAGACATGGACTTCAAATATGGAAGTGATTCAGCAACGGAGAGATGCATGTTGAAAGACAGAGGAACAAGCTGTAGTAGAAAAAGCATTTCGTACTGCAATGAAGGTGCCACGCGAGTGGGCGTCACTTGTAGCTAAGCGAACGGCCGATAGCTGGAGCAAAGAATATGCTGTATTCCAAGAAATTTGAACAAAACTCACATCCACTGGCAGATGAGTACACGGCTTTAGAAAACCTACAGGATCGGCATGAACGCCTACGGTTGAAGATCGTAAAAGTGCAGATGCCGTTATCCATTCAGCAGATGTCAGTGGTTCTTGATGATACAACGGCATCGTGTTTCAGTTTATTATTTTCCTAGATCCCCTGAAATTCCCAATATTAGTAACGATAGTCAGATAAATAGCGTGGAAAACGTTGCTTCTGGGACAGTTTTGATCGGTAACACATTAGTCTGTAGAGTTGAAGGACGAAAGTGAGTGTGTCACTGCCAAGTAACATAGCTCGATGCAAAGACAATAATAACTTTGAAGTCATTACGATTCGTGATGTTGCTCTTGTCATTACAAATGACGGGGCATAATTCTTAACAAGGTGAGTTATCATCATAGACAGCACTACGTGCACAGAAACGTGTTCCTATGCTGAGAATGAAGTTGCTATGAGGTTCTTACTGTAGGGCGTTCCGTTCCGCCAACAGAGCGACCGACAACTGCTGGATGGTGCATGTGGACGTTTTGCGATATGTCTCCCCAGGCATCCCAGATGTGGGCGATGGGTCTTAAGTCTGGGGAACCCGCAGGCCGGTCCATTCATCGACTATCCTATGGCTCCAAGAGCTCCTCTACCTGTGCCTTTCGATGCGGTCGCGCATTGTCATCCATAAAAATAAAAAGATTTGGAGGTCAGTACGCCCTTGCAGCCTTTTGCCTCCCCACGTCAAGACCACCAAAACTACCATCTTTGACAAAGTTGCTGAGTGCATTACGTGTTTCCATCACTCGCCAAGTGGAAGGACGGCCAACACTGTCGAGTTACTTGGCAGTGATACTTCGTGCAAAAGTTGGTCTCATCTTACGTTTAGCACACCTGGGTACATACATATTCCATAGTCCACCATACAGCGTATGGCGAAGGCTATCTTGTACCACTACTAGTCATTCTTTTCCTGTTCCCCTCGCAAATGGAACGACTGAATAATAAATGCCTATAAGCTTCCGTACGAGCTCTAATTTCTCGTACCTGGTTCGTGATCCTTCCGCGAAATGTACATTGGTGGCAGCAGAATAGGTCTGCAGTTTTCCACAAATGCCAGTACTCTAAATCTTCTCAACTGTGTTTCGCAGAAAGAGAGCGCTGTTGTTGCCAGGGATTCCCATTTGAATTCACGGACCATTTCTGTAATTATTGTTGATCTAACCTACCGGTAACGAATCTAGCAGTACACCTCTGGACTATTTCGATGTCGTCCCGAGTTGGCAGGGATCCCTAGCACTCAAGCACTACTGGAGAATGGATGCACAAGTGTTCAATAAACGGTCTCTTCTATATATGAGCTATAGGCTACTTATTTAGAATCCTCCCAGTAACCCAAGTCGACCATTCACCTTGCCCACTACGACCTTACGTTATCGGTCCATTTCATATCGCGTTGCACCCTTACGCCTGTATGTTTAATAGACGTACCTGTGTCTGACAGCGTAACACTAATACAGTATTCGAACATTAGATAATGGTTTTACCGACGCGTCTTCCTTAACTTACATTTTCCTCTCATTTAGATCAAGCTGCCATTCATCACACCAAACAGAAATTCACCCAAGTCATGCAGTACACCCCTCAAAACCACTTACAGACGACAGTTTTGCGTACACTGCAGCGTCATCAAACAAAAGTCTCAGATTGCTGCTCATCCTGCACGTTATAATAGGCAAAAAAAAAACACGTACCAGCGGAAAAATGCTCCAGTCAGATCACGAAAAGGGGAATATGCTCCTGTTTAGAAGATTCTGACTCAAAAGTGGGCATCAGCTGCCTCATTATACAGGGTGACAATAATTGAACTATATGGGAAAAACCGTAAAGTAGTTACAAAACACGGCATCCACAGTCTTTATTCAACATGTAAACGTCAGTACAGATGTTCGGATTTAGGTTACGACATGTTCGATATGCCTGCCATTGTTGTCGATGATGTGGTGCAGACGAATAGCGAAATTCTGCATGACCTGTTGAAGTGTCGGAATATCGATTCCCTCGATAACCTCCTGAACGGTTGCTTTCAGGTCAGCAGTGGTTTTGCTGTACACCTTGTCTTTAATATAGCCCCACAAAAAGGAGTCGTACGCGTTCAGATCGGGAGAATATGGCAGCCAATCGCGGACCATGCCAGTGGCCTCTGGGTACCCCAGATCCAGAATGCGCTCCCCAAACTGCTCCTCCAGGACATCGAACACCCTCCTGCTTCGATGGGGTCGAGCTCAGTCTGACATGAACGACATCTTGTCGTAATCAGAGTCACTTTAGACAGTGGCGATGAAATCATCTTCCAAAACCTTCACGTACCGTTCGGTAGTCACCTTGCCGTCGAGGAATATCGCATCAATTATTCTGTGGCTGAACATTGAACACCACACAGTGACACATTGAAGGCGAAAAGACTTCTCGATCGCGAAACGCAGATTCTCAGTGCCCCAAACGCTCCAATTTTGCTTATTGACGAATCTATCGGAACGAATGTGGGCGTCGTCACTAAACCAAACCATACTAATTCCCATCAAGTCCCTTAGTCAATTTTGCAGTTTGAACGTCCTAACGCAAGCCGATAAGAAATTATGACGATTTTGTTTCATACAGTTGAATAATTGTCATCCGGTACCTTCCTCAGCATCTTTAAAACTTTTCCAGAAAATTTGGCATGTGAACCTACTCGTTCACTTTTTAACATGCCGCTCACCTTTCATTCTCACGAACTTCCGTCACGGTAACTCACTTACAGTCACTTGTCCCTCGCTGTGAGTCTCTCATACCTGTCCCGTCTCACTCGTCCATTCTCTCTCATTCAGCCAACTCATTGACATTGTGTTTTGGGGTCTCTCTGTCACTGTCTCCTATCTCACAGGCACAGTCCCCTTCGTTCTGTTCTACTACTGCTGTCTCCTCTGTCACTGTCTCCCTCTTGCTCCCTCTTGTTGCTACTATCTCATGCATTCCTTCCAACTGTTGCTGTCTCTTCTCGCTTTACTATCTCTCTCTTACTCGTTTTCACTGTCACGGAGTACGTCTCTCATTATCACTGGCTGTCACTCAGTTCCACTTTCTCCTTCTATTTAGTCCTCTCCCACTGCCACTATGTCCTTCAGTTTTATGCTAGCACTCTTCCGTCACTGTTAATTCACTTATACTGCCAATGTGTCCCGCTCTTTCTCTCGCACTGCCATTTCCTACTTCGCTCTTTCTATAGGACAACGACTGCCTACTATCTTCCAGTAGTTACTATCAGTAGGAAATAAGTCTAGCGTGGAATGGCAGCAGACGCCTTTTTGAGGCGTCTTCAGAAGTTCTACACGGGAAATATATATAAATCATAGTAGAAGTATGCTCCTGTCTAGCATAGAAGGTGGTAAAACCTTTAAAAAAAACACTGCTAAAACTTTTGATATGCACCTAGAATGCCGAAACAAAAGATTTTTGTTAAATGTTGCCCTAGATTAGCAATCAGAAGCCAAATTCGTGGTGGAACTGTAAAAAGACAAAGATTTATATCTCTGGCGAAGGCATGCAGTTATGATAAAATAGGGCCACATTTCGAATCTTGTCACATACGAGTAAATATTGGTAGTATACAAATAATTCAAAACTAAATTTACACCTCAGACTGGATTTTACGTGTACAAAAATACTCCATATGCCTCAGAACTATAACATCGAGTTCCCAGAACCATTATGATGTTAAAGGAGACACTTTACATCGTATTCTCCGTGTTAGGTCACTTTATAAACCAGGTTTTTGTCTCACAGTGAATTTTATGTGCGTATTTTACGTGAACAAGTATGGCATCTTTGAACCTCTGCATCTCAGAAACGATTAAAGATATCAAGAAAATTTTCAGTGCTATTGGAGATGGAGATCTTAGGAAGATATCGTAAAAATTTCAACCATTTACTGCGCATAGCCGTCTTCGAATACGCGGCTCAATTTTGGTAACCAATAACAAAGTCTTTGGGGTGTTCCTTGATAACGGATAAAGGTTTTTGAAAAGGGGAAGATGGTACTACTACATAATTGTCTAGAAAATATACTGTTAAAATTTGAGCGATTTTCAGCGGTTGGATACTTAAACATCCGCTACTGTCCGCGAAAAAATGGTGAAAAACCGCGTTTTTCTGGTTCTCACAGGAATCACCCACGATATAAATGGTGCCCTTAAGGCGCACAGTAGACTACACGTGAGGGAAGAAGTACCAACCGATTTTCTCCACTTGCCTAAGCTGTAGGAAGTGTGTGGTATTCAAATTTTGACCCTCTGCTGAAGATCGTTACATTAAGACATAAATTGTCCCTAGCCGAATGGGTATCCGAAACACTTGAACCTATGTTTTTCTCACCAATAAAATCTGAGGCTGAGCTACGGAAAAATACCGTTTTTTTTGCGAGGCGTTTAGGAATGCATTGGTAGTGCGAGCTGTAGCATACGTTCCGGTTCGGAAGTTCTACAGCAGATTGACATGAGCAGTATAGATCTATTTTTGTATGCGTCTATGCGATGACGATAACCGAAAATGGGAACGACCTGCACATTTTTCAAATCACTTGGAAACTTCATTTACCCAGCAAACTACGACAGACTGCTGCTAGAAGAGGAACAAACTCTTTCTATATTCTAAGTGAAATCGTACAGATATTGCTGTTTCAAAGCATTATAAATAACAGCCAACCAGTTGCAAAATGCAGGTTTATTAAACCTTGAGAATGGCTTCAACGGTTTTAAAACCGTTCATAAAAAATGGTTCAAATGGCTCTGAGCACTATGGGACTTAACATCTGTGGTCATCAGTCCCCTAGAACTTAGAACTACTTAAACCTAACTAACCTAAGGACATCACACACATCCATGCCCGAGGCAGGATTGGAACCTGCGACCGTAGCAGTCCCGCGGTTCCGGACTGCAGCGCCTAGAACCGCACGGCCACAACGGCCGGCAAACCGTTCAGATGTAAGGCGTAAAATCACATTACCTAGACTCTGTCTAGTACGTGTCATCCTCTTCATCACCATGCAAATCCATTTTAAAAACGTAATAGCCGTCTTCTGAAGGGCTTTGTCTTAAAACCTTAATTTTTTTTTAGAAAAGGCACATCTTTGACGCAGGATACAACAGCATATAGTATGCCACTTGAAAGATTTGTATAAAATTGATAAATTTCCTGTGCTCGGATTTCCTATTCTCTGTGCTGCGAATCGTTACATTCAAGTCCGGTGATACGCCAATATTTTCAGTTACCTCGCAAATTTCTGAGTAAATTCTACATTAGTTATTTCTCAATTTCTTTAATTCTTCCACTATACTCTTAATATTGAGACTTTAAACGTTTATTGCAGCTTCTTTTGCTTGCAGCAGACCTTTACGTATGTTTATTGTACCTAATACTTTCTCCCACAGTGAAGACACCAAGACACACTGAAATGATTTCAAATACTTCTGAGTGCCCTTTGGTTCAGTACATGCCACTGCACTCAAGTTAAAGCTAAAAGCAAGTTCAGCCGCCTTTTGTAATTCTGTCAAGTGCAAAGCAAATGACGCCAGCATCTAGAAGCTAAGATCATCTAGTTTCCGAGAGCCTGTGAATGGACGAGCCAATATTTTCTTTTAAAACCTTCCATTTTTGGCGAATAGAATGAAAAATAAATTGCATTTTCCCGAAACAATTTCAAAAAGCGTGAGTATATCCGCACAAGTCTAGGCAGCATGGATGGCAATTGAATTTTTGTTAATGCGGTGAAGCACTATAACATTCGGATCACTCGTTTCTAGTACAACAACACTCTCTAAAACAGTGTGATTCAACGATACATAAGCGGTCACTAAATAATGGAGAGCGTGCAGCAGGTTATTCTGTTCGACTGACTTCTGAACGCCACTTAATGTCTAATGACAAACCACAATACAAAACAAAATGTAACAAAATAATCTTTTGCGTGTCTACACATGCACGATGGCCACGCTGTAATCTCGGCTTGTCAGAACTTATTTTCGACTATGTAATATCCAAGACACTATGTTCTAGCCACAAGATGTTAAAATGAAGTCACTGTACTAACTTCAATAAATATTCTCGATACTACGTATAAAAAAGACTGTTTCGTGTAAAAATAACGATAATTATTTTATTATTTCTGTAATAATTTAATTTCTGTGTGAATTAAAACTATTATCAGAGAACTACATTCATAGACAGCGAGAATTATAATCTTTTTTTTTTTCGTTATCTGTGATAACTGTGGTTCAGTTGTTCTTCCTGTGCTAACCGATGAACTGTTCGAGCGTGAGACGTGTGAGGTCTGTAAAGAGAAAACCTGTGACTATATTGTTAATTATTATTTGAAAAATAGAGTCGCTATTATCTAGACGTGGATTTGTATTTAGTTCAATTGTAATACAATCTAATTAATGTTTTTAAGTGTTAATTTTCAGCTCGGCAATTAGGAGCGCAGCCATTAGCGCTAGTAACTTACAGCGGAGTTTACTAGTAGCTGGTATAAAAAATATCGAACATGTTTCATTGAGAATAATTTTAAATGCTAGAGAATAGAGAACAAAAGGGTTAAAGACTTTTCTCTGAATATATTAACTCGATATAAAAGGAATGCCGGCCAGGGTGGCCGGGCGGTTCTAGGCGCTACTGTCTGGAACCGCGCGACCGCTACGGTCGCAGGTTCGAATCCTGCCTCGGGCATGGATGTGTGTGATGTCCTTAGGTTATTTAGGTTTAAGTAGTTCTAAGTTCTAGGGAACTGATGACCTCAGAAGTTAAGTCCCATAGTGCTCAGAGCCATAAAAGGAATCGATAATAACAATAGACAAATTGACTATCGTCTTTCTGCCGCCATCTTAGCAAAAATATCTCCGCGGCAGTTTTGAATCGAGAATTTTAACAAACATAAATGTTTTTAGATATAAATCAGTGGAAATAAATGTGCACCGGTGGCCCCGAATCTACTTTAAAAAAACAGAATTCAACTCAAATTGAATCTTTAAAAATAGTGCTCACAGCACGTTACGTAATATCAATTTCTTATTTGCTGATGTATGAAGCGTAATTATTTCGTACGATTTACATGAAATATTTTAATAGGAGGCATACGTCAGTGTTGTGCGCGCGTAGTATTTTGTAACTAAATGTTCCTTTTGCTAGGGAAAAGTGCTTCCATCTTCAGTAACAGTTGTCTAAAATCTGATAAATGATATACAATTTAGTGCCACTCACACGACTTTACAGACAAGATTTCTACACAACGTCAAGTGGTGATTTCTTTAGCAGAGTGAAAATTACAAGCCGAGATAATCATTTTTGAGATCAAACGAATTGTTACGCTAACAATAGGTAACTGGTTTTATATCTTTTTTATCTACCTGAAATATCATTTATAAGCAATTAAAGTCACTAAATACTATAAACCGGTTCCGCCACAACCACTGGACCTCTACGGTAGCTCACGGCAGAGACTGACTGACAGTAGCTCAGCCGGCCAGACACCTTCTCAAATAAACAAACGCAAACCTCAGACCGTTTTAAAATGACCGAAGATTAAACATTTTTGTATACAGTGGCGTCCTAATGCTCTAAATGGCGAAACTCATATTCTAATGACGAAAAGAAGAAAGTATAAAGCATGAAAGTTGTAGATGTCAGTTAATTAAACTTTGTGTGGAACGCATACCGTGCTGTGGGACTATCGGTGTGGTTAGAAATGAAGAACACATTTCGCACGCCGCGATCGTATTGTACAAGAATACACTTTCTTTATCCCAAGGTCGCCCGCTCCAGCAGTCTTACTCTGCCATCGTCTGATGTTATGGAACTTGTTATAAAATTTCCATGTCTCACTGCATGTATTTAACACTTTTATCTGGAGGTTAAAGTAAAAGCTACCCAACAAAAGAATTCTTTTAAGACACTTAATTCTTTTACTAATAAATATGCTCAAAATACTTATATTATTATGATATGAAACTAATTTAAAAAAGTCTGGAATTTGCCAGACCGAGCGCTGCAGCTTAGTGAATATGTGAAACCAGAACTTGACCAGGCATGTAAAGTTAAAAACTCGCACATGCACACTCGTACATATTATGTAATATACATGCTCCTTACGGCTAGAAATAAATTTATTTGATAGTTAAAACACTGCTCTTTCTTTGATTAAAAATCTTGCTTATACTTCAATTAAAATGAAATATCAATTGATGAAAATTAAAGTATGTCCATCAATATTACAAAACTAGCACGTGTAACATATTAAAATCTTTTGCGCAACAGTGTCTGATCAACTGGTGAAGCCTTAAAGGCAAAACATGTGTGTTTGCATTAATTTACGTACATATTTTTTTAAAACAGTCCCACAGATTCAGTGAGGGGCTCCGGCGCTCAGGAATTTTTTTCAAAATCGTAGGTGTGGATTATAGAAGTTGCATTTGATTTCTATTTAGTTAGGCACCTGAACGTCTTTCAGGGTTTAGGCCTGGGGTCTTTTTGCCCTGTTGACCTGCTTAGTCTCCCCCCCACCCCCACCCCCGATCTTCCGCCCTTTCCCAACGCCAACACTGGTTGCACCCATTCTTTACAAGTGGCCGAGCGGCTCTAGGCGCTCCAGTCTGGAACCGCGTGACCGCTACGGTCGCAGGTTCGAATCCTGCCTCGGGCATGGATGTGAGTGGTGTCCTTAGGTTGGTTAGGTTTAAGTAGTACTAAGTTCTAGGGGACTGATGACCTCAGATGTTAATTCCCATAGTGCTCAGCGCCATTTGAACCATTTTGAATCAAATTCCTTAAAGAAAAAAGAAATTAAAAATCTTGGCGCTCTTACTGAATACAGAGTTTACGTTAAGAACTTCACATGATAATTCTTGCAGTTATTTCGTACTATGACAGGTAGGCTATTTTCAACTGATTGTTAATATTTCTGACATGTATGACCAATAATTGTTACGTTTAGTGTTAAAAAACTGTAGTTGAAGGGTATGCATAGCTTAAGAAACAGTTTGCTACAGCATTGTTTGGCAGTTTAAAACTAGAAAATAAAACAAATCACAACCAAATTCTCAATCGGACTCTGGAACTCCACTGTTCTAACGCTTAACTGCGTCTGCTGTTCTAAATAAGCAGCGAACCCACATTTTACTGAATGAAGGTGCTTGTTTTACATGTGATTCCAGTGTCACGAAATTGACATTATCTGAAATCTATTTTCTACCAGAAATGTGTGTGGGACGAATCAATTCTGCTATAACCTAATGTCATAGATTCAGTATATACTAGCTGAGAAACCTGGCATTGTCCAAGTATTTCTTTATAGCTGTCTGGAGTGGAATTTATTTTTGACATATGAAGCATCTTTGTATACAAGGTTTCAATCAGTATTAGTGGAGACGAATTCAGGCAAGATCCACGTGGAGTTGGCCATGCGAAAAGCAACTGACACTAAGGTCCACACCAGCAACGGGTAGCGTCTGGCCTTACGTTTTGTTTATGGTCATGGCGTAATATAAGTCGACCAGGAATTGTATTCATTTAAAGCGAAATCGTAAACTGATAGGAAAAACCAGAATTCGCGGTATAAAAATTCGCTCGCCTGCCGCAGTGCCCATCAAAATTTCTGCTTCTGTGATCTATTGAAGACAAGTAACTAGAATCCTCTGTGAGTGAAGCATTCTGAGGAACGAGACAATGCACAGCCCTCTCGATAAGAGTTACGCCAGACGTCGCTTTCAGAAAGAGTTCCCAAAGAGCATGTTAAAGCCTGATATTCTCGAGCAGCAGCTAGTCCGCCTCATGATCAACGGCGGATTCTTGAGACCGCCTAGTCCTCAGTCTTTTAGTATTCTGGTGCATTCAGGAAGACTCGACTCTCTGCTGTGTACTTTTATTTGTAAACAAAACGAAAGCAAAATGTAATCAGTAGGCACCCAAATGACAAAGTAAACATAATAAATTCGTTTTTCCTAGCAAAGAATATCAATGAAACCTATCGAAAGAAGCTAACAAATGTCTCTGAGTTTTAATACACAAAGCAAGGTCAGTAAATCTGAATATCATAGCCAAGATAGAGTAAACTCCCGAAACTATGTCTTCACTTAGTTAAAGAAAAATCTAACAGCGACATGTACTGGTTCTTTGTTATACGACGAAACTAACAGCGCCATCTGTTGCTTCTTTGGTGTACTATGCCATGACGATTAAACATCCAAATTATTAAGCTGAGTAGATTATTTTAGCTAAAACTTTAAATTACAATATCATGTTTCTCTGTGTTCCGATTTTGATGAAATAATGCCTATATGTTGCTCCAAATTACCCTCAAGTTACCAGTGAAAATAGCACGAAACTTCATGTAGTAGTTTTCCAGAATAGCCTATTCAGACAAACATAAAGACACAGTGCTTTGAGATAAAACTTTCAATCATAATATCTTTTGTTTTCTGTTATCCGATTTTGACGAAATAAAGCCTATAATTTGCCCCAAGGTACGCTAAAGTTATCGGTAATGACCCCATGAAAATTCGTTTGGCACTTTTGGAGATTGTTCCGGGGTAAGAGCCAAGTGCCAGCACGACGGTCAGGAAAGGTAGAGCAGAAAGGGCTGTGAAGAAGATGTCGGCCAATTGGACGCTGACCGACCCCTCTCTAGGACGACACAGACACAGCAGCGGCCTCTAGGACATAAGCGCCACGCCGCCTGGCCGCGGTCCAGTTGAAGACTAGCTGTTCTATGAGCTCTACAGCAGCGTCTTCGGGAACTGTATTGTTTCACTTGTATTTGGAGTTGTGTATAGTGAACCGTGCTGCAGCTCGCATTGCTGCTGTTTGTAGGTTTCCACCCTCTCTTGGAGGCCAGATGGTTTCGTTTGGTTGCCATGGTTGCTGCTGTTTGTTTTCTTCTCGTGTTGACTGGCGCCACTCGGTTCACGCGCGTTGCCTGTCCACTAGTAGCTGCAGCGGCGGTTATCGATGTGTAGTAACTGTTGCCCTATCATTGGGGCGATGTCGTTGTTTTTCCGGGTCGTGTGAGTGTGGCAGTTTGGTTGGGGACTCAGGAGGAGCCTGGTCCGCGCAGTGCGTAAACACTCTGGGACCGCTGGCAGCACACATGGACTGCCCGATGGAAGGGCTGTGGTCACAAGGGTGCACGACCTCGTCGTAAACCGAATCTAGTAAGCTTTAAGATGAGTGCATTTCAATCCAAGTAGAGAAACCTCCACCATTGTGATATCTCGCGATTCTCCAGTGACTTGGGTTCATGTTGCTGCTCGTAGTGTCGCCGAGGCAAAGCGCAGGGAGTGAAGCGCTTGGGGAAAGAGAATCTGATTAGCTTTCCTAGACTGCTTATTACTATTTACTGCGTTCAGCTTGTTACAATTTGTTAAGTTCAACCAGCGGTAATTTTTCTTGCCTGGTGGCCGCTAACGCCCCATTTACCTGTCCTGGGGACCGGTTGGTGATTCTTCTACTGTGGTGGTAGTGTTCCCTTTCTCGTTTCTGGCGCTCGAAGCACAGTATTCTGGGGACGTAGTGCAGACCGCCTGTTTCGACTTTGGCGTACTGTTCCATCGTTGCATTTGGTTTATCGGACGTCAGATAGCTGCAGCAAGATTATCATTAGTCATTCGTTAGGCTGCCACTATCTGAGTTACCATCTTGTAAAGTGAAAGCAACTCTAGGCTGCCTATCTCATCGCTCGAGAAAGTGTTTGTTGCCGGACCTCCAGAGAGGTCGATTCCTGGAGCATCGTCTGTGGCCCCTTGGTTCTTGTAAGACACGTGTGTTCTAAAAGCCGATCTGATGGCCAGTAGTTCAGTGTAACGCTCCTTCAGTCGTGATTGTTGTCAATTGCCTTAAAATGCTAGTTTGGTATTTGTATTTTAGCAGTAAGCCTTAAAACCTTATTTACTGTCATTCCTGGCGTCTGATGCCTTCTGCTGTGTTTGTGGTGACGTACCTGTAAGTTGTAAATTGCAGCGAATTTTAAACAGTTCTTAATTTTTTGTCATTTCTGGTGTGTAAGGCCTTCTGCCCAGATCACAGTGGCTTGCTTTTACAACATTACCTGCTGTATCTGTATTTAATGGCCACTTTCTAAATTGTAACTCACTGGAAACACTATTATTTACGCAGTTGTTTATTCCTTCATTAATAACGTGTGGTATTTTTTATTTATTGTTGAGTCTTGAATTACTGGTTTAACATAAATTGTGTGTAACTGTAAAATACAACCAATAGTAATTGATTACGGCCCCGTCCACAAACGTAACCGAGTCCTGCCTTCCCTACCAGGTTTCATATACGGAAGAGAGTTACTATTTTGGCTGTTGCCCATTTCTTGCGACACACTGTTGTAAATTCTCAAAGTTAAGTACTGTCAATTATCTTACTGTAATAAAAATTAATTAATACGATTTGCTTGAATTGTTGTCTAGCGATCCGAGACTGCAGGTTTCCTAGACGCCCCATATTCGATGAGTAGGCAGTATGTAATAGAGATTAGCGTGTTCGAACAGACAGACACTTTGGTTTTTCAGTTTTATTATTAGTATAGACGTTTCAAACCGTCTCTGTATAGGTAATGTCAAACTTCATCACCGGTGTTAGCATTGCCAGCTTGCTACTTGGCCCATTGCCTGTGACGCAGTACCGCTAACGAAAAGGTACGTTCATATCTGAGATATGAGGAAACTCAGATTGTTTAAGAAACAAAACAATATCTTGGCCTCATGCGTTCTACATAATTCTTCAGGCATTAGTGGCTTTTGCTAAGGTCCTATCCTCAAGGGCACGTATAGCCGTGCCGTTATTGGTAACTTACAGTATAATGTTCGTGTCTCCCGAAACATCTCGCGCTTGACGGAATATTAAAGGAGCGTTAATCAACTGAGGTGGAGTCATTATTTTGTGCAAGAGTGACGCTATATTTCAAACAATCGCCTTGTAACGTATACCACACAAAAATGGTGGCACAAAATAAGTTCGTGTAGTTCATCTTCCAAAATTTCGGATCGAAATCTGAGTGAGGTGTTGCAATGGTTAAGACAATGGACTCACATTCGAAAAGACGGTGATTCTGATCATATACTGATGTCTTAATGTACGGTTTTATTACTTGTTAATGCAAAAGTAAAAACTGGAGCTCCTCCGATTTTTCGTGGCGACTGCTATGAATAACACCCACACAACCATATTAGCACTGAATCCTCACCTTAGTCTGTCTAAAAACACATTATGCACATTTACAGCCGGTCGCTGTGGCCGAGCGGTTCTAGGCGCTTCAGTCTGGAACCACGCTGCTGCTACGGTCGCAGGTTCGAATCCTGCCTCGAGCATGGATGTGTATGATGTCCTTAGGTTAGTTAGGTTTAAGTAGTTCTAAGTCTACGGGACTGATGACCTCAGATGTTAAGTCCCATACTGCTTAGAGCCATTTGAATCATTTGAACTCACCCGACGGTCAGAGCGTATCATATTCCCTACTTCACTGTGCCGAGACGAGACTGCGCTGGCCAGACAAGATTCAAACCTGCGACCGTAGCAGCAGCGCGATTCTGGACTGAAGTGCCTAGAACCGCTAGTCCGCAGCGGCCAGCCGTCGGATGAGTATCCGATCGATTGCTGGAACTGTTGGAGTTGAGAAACAATGCACAAGGCAAATTTTATATAATCACTTCAACACAAGAAAGGTATGTGCGAAACTGGTGCCGAAAATTTTCACGATCGAACAAAAAGAAGCTCGTGAAATTTTTGTATCGATTCTTTGAATACCATTGAAAATGATCATAATTTCTTGGAAATAGTAATAACATTTGGAGAATGTCGGTGTTTCACTTATGATCCAGAGACTAAAGGTCACCCATGCAGTGGAAGGGTTCCAAAACCGAAAAAAGTCTCAAATGAGCAAATCAAGATTCAAAGCGATGATCGTCGTTTCTTTTTCTTTGGATATTCATGGAATTGTGTATCCGAAGGTTAATCAACATTACTGTCTTGAGGTCCTTGATTAAAACTCAGTCCGCTCAGGCCCTGAAGGACTCAGCGGTACCAACGGACCGCCCTGTCATTCTCAGCCGATAGGGGCATGTGATCAGCGTACTGCTTTACCGGCCGCTCTCGGTTTTGGTCAACGGCGCCTCTACTTGCGAGTCACGTAGCTCCTCAATTGACCTCACAAGGGCTGAGTGCAACCTGCTTGCCAAAGCGCTCTGCCAACACGAACGGTCATCCATCCAAGTTGTAGCCAAGCCAGACAGTGCATAATTTCAGCGATCTTACCGGAACTGGTGTTACCACTATGGCAAGGCCATTGGTTTCTTGCTTAAATCCGTGAGAAAACAGTAAACAAAACAAACAAAGACACGAATTGTGGAAGAACAAGTCGTAGGTTCCGCGTCAAGACAATTGTTCTTCTCATACCACATTCTTTGTAAGGAGGTTTATGGTGTAGTGGAGCATTCCAGAGTTGCACCACCCACGCTATACGCCTGGCCTAGGAAAATGTGCCTTCACTATTCATCAAGATCACTCTCCATTAAATGGTACAAGGTTTCAGTCTTTTGAAACAGTGAAAGGAAAAGCGCCATGCGTCATCAAGTAGCTCATAGAGAAAGAGTTCCAGTATGTTCCCATCAATGGAACATTTACAAGGAGCGTTGCAGGGATAGAGAGAGGAGTATATTGAGGGTGACAGTTACTAACTACGTATGTTTTTGAAATAAAATGTTTTTCAGCAATTGTTCCGTTGTTTTATAGCCGCAGTTCGTATGTGTGGTATGTTACTACGAGATGTTGACACGAAGGAGGAATTCATAGCACGTCGCATCGAACCAGTCAGAAGGCTGATCCTTAAAAAAAAAATTGCTTCAATGGCCCGAAAGACTATGATGTTCTGAAGTCCGTGAATGGTGTCACAGAAACCGAGTAACAATAGAAGTCCATTACACAACAAACCTAGAACAACCTTGAAGCAGCCAATCACGCAAGGATTCCCGACGATGGTCACTGTCGAAACACAAACCATCTTTTTATGTCCTTGCCTGACAAGTATCGCAGCGAGCAGCGGGGACAGCAGGCATGCGGCACGCTAAATGTGACCTTAACATTTAATTCGGTTATTTCATCGCCGAGGGGCAGAGCACCAGAATATGGGCTACTGTAAAAAGGGCGCCCCACCGACACTGAGGCAGGTCTTCATGGCTCATGAGGTAGTCGTGGGTCGCCCAAGCGTGGCCAATGCGGAGCTGGCAGAGAACCACACAGTCTCTGCGAGAGGCCCGCATGGAGGACTTCCACACATTTGTAGTCTCCTCAATGACACGCAGTTTGTTGTGCGTACTGAGCCTGTGCCATTCCGTCTCCCAAAACCGAAAAACCTGGCGGAGAAAAAACGAACGCAGGTCAATTATTGGAATGCCGATCTCTATAAGCGGTTTTCGTGTGGCCTGTTTGGCTGGCCTGTAGGTAAGTTCATTGCCCGGGATTCCGACGTGATCTGGGATCCAGACAAACACCACTGAACGACTGGACCGTTCCAGGGCATAGATGGACTTCTGGATGGTCGCTACCAAAGGATAACGAGGGTAGCACTGGTCGATGGCTTGAAGACTGCTCAAGGAGTCAGTACACATAAGAAACGACTCCTCAGGGCATGAACGGATGTGCTCAAGAGCACGAGATATAGCCACCAGCTCTACAGTGAAAACATGGCAGCCATAGGGCAGGGAATGCCGTCTGTGTGAACCACTTCATGGCCTTGATACACGTCAAGAATCGAGGGGAAATGGCAGCGGAAAGCCACAGGGTTAACTAAGTCCTTAGGGCCACATGAGAGTTCCAGGCGAAGCCTCAGCCTAGGTGTACACCGTGGAGGTGTATGTGAATGGACCTCAAGTACAGGTGGTAAAGGCAACGACTCCAGTTCGAAGAGAAGGAATCGGACGCGAATAGCAATTGTAAGCTCTGACCCGGGCTGCCGATGAGGCAGATGAACCGCCGTGGGTGGAAAAAGGAGACGGTAATTCGGATGCGCAGGAGAACTACGAACGTACGCGAGTAGTTGGGCACGCCTAACCTTCAATGGAGGACTCCAGTCTCCACCAGGACCGGACTCGTTCTAAAAGCTCCCGTCGCTAGGCGAACGCCACTGGGTCGAGTAAACGCAATGTTGAGGTCGCCGCTGAACCGTAAACCAGACTCCCATAGTCAAGGCGGGATTGAACGAGGGCTCTGTAGAGGTGCAGCAGCGTAGAGCGATCGGCAACCCAGTTGGTGTTGCTGAGGCAGTGGAGGGCATTGAGGTGCTGCCGGCACTTCCCCTTAAGATGACGAAGGTGAGGTAGCCAAGTCAATCGGTCGTCGAAAACCAGTCCTAAGAATCGATCTGTCTCCACTACAGTAAGTGGATCGTCATTAAGGTAAAGTTCTGGTTCTGAATGAACGGTGTGACGCCGACAGAAATGTGTGACACACGACTTCGTGGCTGAAAACTGGAAGCCGTGGGCTAGAGCCCATGACTGCGGCGTGTGAATGGCTCCTTGTAGGCGCCACTCAGCAACATCAGTACTGGAGGAGCAGTACGAAATGCAGAAGTCATCCGCATACAGAGAAGGTGACACGGAAGGCCCTACAGCTGCTGATAGACAGTTAATAGCCGCTAAAAATAGAGAGCCCTGTGGAACGCCATTCTCCCTGTATTTTACCCCTGCCACCTTCAGAATTTGAAAGAGAGTATTCGAGTCAACATTGTCAAAAGTTTTCTCTAAGTCTACAAATGCTAGAAACGTAGGTTTGCCTTTTCTTAATCTAGCTACTAAGATAAGCCGTAGGGTCAGTATTGCCTCACGTGTTCCAACATTTCTACGGAATCGAAACTGATCTTTCCCGAGGTCGGCTTCTATCAGTTTTTCCATTCGTCGGTAAAGAATTCGCGTTAGTATTTTGCAGCCGTGACTTATTAAACTGATAGTTCGGTAATTTTCACATCTGTCAACACCTGCTTTGTGTGCGATTCGAGCCCGCATCTCGTGGTCGTGCGGTAGCGTTCTCGCTTCCCACGCCCGGGTTCCCGGGTTCGATTCCCGGCACGGGTCAGGGATTTTCTCTGCCTCGTGATGGCTGGGTGTTGTGTGATGTCCTTAGGTTAGTTAGGTTTAAGTAGTTCTAAGTTCTAGGGGACTGATGACCATAGATGTTAAGTCCCATAGTGCTCAGAGCCATTTGAACCATTTTTTTGTGCGATTCGAATTATTATATTCTTCTTGGAGTCTGAGGGTATTTCTGTTGTCTCATACATATTGGTCACCAGATGGTAGAGTTTTGTCAGGACTGGCTCTCCCAAGGCTGTCAGTAGTTCTAATGGAATGTTGTCTACTCCGGGGGCCTTGTTCCGACTCAGGTCTTTCAGTGCCCTGTCAAACTCTTCACGCAGTATCGTATCTCCCATTTCATCTTCATCTACATCCTCTTCCATTTCCATAATACTGTCCTCAAGTACATCGCCCTTATATAGACCCTATATATATTCGTTCCACCTTTCTGCTTTCACTTCTTTGCTTAGAACTGGGTTTCCATCTGAGCTCTTGATATTCATGCAAGTGGTTCTCTTTTCTCCAAAGGTCTCTTTAATTTTCCTGTAGGCAGTATCTACCTCACCCCTAGTGAGACAAGCCTCTACATCCTTACTTTTGTCCTCTAGCCATCCCTGCCTAGCCATTTTACACTTCCTGTCGATCTCATTTTTGAGACGTTTGTATTCCTTTTTGCCTGCTTCACTTACTGCATTTTTATATTTTCTCCTTTCATCACTTAAATTCAATATTTCTTCTGTTACCCAAGGATTTCTACCAGCCCTCGTCTTTTTACCCACTTGATCCTCTGCTGCCTTCACTGCTTCATCCCTAAAAGCTACCAATTCTTCTTCTACTGTATTTCTTTCCCCCAATCTTGTCAATTGTTCCCTTATGCTCTCCCTGAAACTCTGTACATTCTCTGGTTTAGTCAGTTTATCCAGGTCCCATCTCCTTAAATTCCCACCTTTTTGCTTTACGTAAGTCAAAAAGACAGCAGTCAGGGGTTGGTGTCTGGAAAAGGCTGTTCGGATGGCAGACTCCAGGGACACAAGTTTCTCAGTGGTAGAGCGATCGTGGCAGAAGCCGCCCTGACGTGGAACCAGTAGGCCACGTGACTCCAAGACCGATCCCAACCGTTCCAGCAGCTTACAAAGAACGCTGGTGAGGATGAAGGGCCGATATCTATCCACATCAAGCGGGATTTTACTGGTTTTGAGCACCGGAATGATGGTACTATTCCACGATTGTGATGGAAAGACGCCATCGCACCAGATCTAGTTGAAGATGACGAGGAGATTTCGCTTGTAGTCAGTCGAGAGATGTTTAATCACCTGACTACGGATCCAATCTGGCCCAGGAGCTGTGTCGGGGCAATATGCAACGGCGCTGAGGGGCTCCCACTCTGTAAACGGGGCGTTATAAGGTTCACTGTGGCGTGTAGTGAACGAGAGGACTTTGCTTTCCATCTGCCTTTTGAGGGTGCGAAAGGGGGGCGGGGGGTTGCTCTCTGACGCAGAGACTGGAGCATAGTGCTCAGGAATCGGAAATTGCGTTTGCGTCTTAAGGTAACAAGCCATTGATGTTAACGCCAGGGACACCTGTTGGGGTCTGGTACCCAAAAAGACGTCTGATCTTCCACCACACTTGGGAAGGTGACGTATTGCACCCAATGGTCGGCACATACCTCTCCCAACACTCCTGTTTCCGTCGTTTTATAAGCTGGCGAACGCGGGTACAGAGCCGCTTAAAGGCTATTAGGTGTATCCACAGGACATGTGGCCTGTAATTGAAGAAGTGCCATGATGATCTCTCCATTGGCAAAAGATTCCGGAATAGTCCCCCATTCGGATCTCCGGGAGGGGACTGCCAAGGGGGAGGTTACCATGAGAAAAAGGTTGAATAATCAACGAAAGGATAACGTTCTACGAGTCGGGGGTCGGGGCGTGGAATGTCAGAAGCTTGAACGTGGTAGGGAAACTAGAAAATCTGAAAAGAGAAATGCAAAGGCTCAATCTAGATATAGTAGGGGTCAGTGAAGTGAAGTGGAAGGAAGACAAGGATTTCTGGTCAGATGAGTATCGGGTAATATCAACAGCAGCAGAAAATGGTATAACAGGTGTAGGATTCGTTATGAATAGGAAGGTAGGGCAGAGGGTGTGTTACTGTGAACAGTTCAGTGACCGGGTTGCTCTAATCAGAATCGACAGCAGACCAACAACGACAACGATAGTTCAGGTATACATGCCGACGTCGCAAGCTGAAGATGAACAGATAGAGAAAGTGTATGAGGATATTGAAAGGGTAATGCAGTATGTAAAGGGGGACGAAAATCTAATAGTCATGGGCGACTGGAATGCAGTTGTAGGGGAAGGAGTAGAAGAAAAGGTTCCAGGAGAATATGGGCTTGGGACTAGGAATGAAAGAGGAGAAACACTAATTGAGTTCTGTAACAAGTTTCAGCTAGTAATAGCGAATACCCTGTTCAAGAATCACAAGAGGAGGAGGTATACTCGGAAAAGGCAGGGAGAAACGGGAAGATTTCAATTAGATTACATCATGGTCAGACAGAGATTCCGAAATCAGATACTGGAATCTAAGGCGTACCCCGGAGCAGATATAGACTCAGATCACAATACAGTAGTGATGAAGAGCAGGCTGAAGTTCAAGACATTAGTCAGGAAGAATCAATACGCAAAGAAGTGGGATACGGAAGTACTAAGGAATGACGAGATACGTTTGAAGTTCTCTAACGATATAGATACAGAAATAAGGAATAGCGCAGTAGGCAGTACAGTTGAAGAGGAATGGACATCTCTAAAAACGGCCATCACAGAAGTTGGGAAGGAAAACATAGGTACAAAGAAGGTAGCTGCGAAGAAACCATGGGTAACAGAAGAAATACTTCAGTTGATTGATGAAAGGAGGAAGTACAAACATGTTCCGGTAAAATCAGGAATACAGAAATACAAGTCGCTGAGGAATGAAATAAATAGGAAGCGCAGGGAAGCTAAGACGAAATGGCTGCAGGAAAAATTTGAAGACATCGAAAAAGATATGATTGTCGGAAGGACAGACTCAGCGTACATGAAAGTCAAAACAACCGTTGGTGACATTAAAAGCAACGGTGGTAACATTAAGAGTGCAACGGGAATTCCACTGGTAAATGCAGAGGAGAGAGCAGAAAGGTGGAAAGAATACATTGAAAGCCTCTATGAGGGTGAAGATTTGTCTGATGTGATAGAAGAAGAAACAGGAGACGATTTAGAAGAGATAGGGGATCCAGTATTAGAATCGGAATTTAAAAGACCTTTGGAGGATTTACGGTCAAATAAGGCAGAAGGGATAGATAACATTCCATCAGAATTTCTAAAATCATTGGGGGAAGTGGCAACAAAACGACTATTCACGTTAGTGTGTAGAATATATGAGTCTGGCGATATTCCATCTGACTTTCGGAAAAGCATCATCCACACAATTCCGAAGACGGCAAGAGCTGACAAGTGCGAGAATTATCGCACTATCAGCTTAACAACTCATGCATCGAAGCTGCTTACAAGAATAATATACAGAAGAATGCAAAAGAAAATTGAGAATGCGCTAGGTGACGATCAGTTTGGCTTTAGGAAAAGTAAAGGGACGAGAGAGGCAATTCTGACGTTACGGCTAATAATGGAAGCAAGGCTAAAGATAAATCAAGACGCTTTCATAGGATTTGTCGACCTGGAAAAAGCGTTCGACAATATTAAATGGTGCAAGCTGTTAGAGTTTCTGAAAAAAGTAGGGGTTAGCTATAGGGAGAGACGGGTCATATACAATATGTACAACAACCAAGAGGGAATAATAAGAGTGGACGATCAAGAACGAAGGGCTCGTATTAAGATTGGTGTAAGACAAGGCTGTAGCCTTTCGCCCCAACTCTTCAATCTGTACATCAAGGAAGCAATGATGGAAATAAAAGCAAGGTTCAGGAGTGGAATTAAAATACAAGGTGAAAGGATATCAATGATACGATTCGCTGATGACATTGCTATCCTGAGTGAAAGTGAAGAAGAATTAAATAATCTGCTGAACGGAATGAACAGTCTAATGAGTACACAGTATGGTTTGAGAGTAAATCGGAGAAAGACGAAGGTAATGAGAAGTAGTAGAAATGAGAACAGCGAGAAACTTAACATCAGGATTGATGGTCACGAAGTCAATGAAGTTAAGGAATTCTGCTACCTAGGCAGTGAAATGACCAACGACGGACGGAGCAAGAAGGACATCAAAAGCAGACTCGCTATGGCAAAAAAGGCATTTCTGGCCAAGAGAAGTCTACTAATATCAAATACCGGCCTTAATTTGAGGAAGAAATTTCTGAGGATGTACGTCTGGAGTACAGCATTGTATGGTAGTGAAACATGGACTGTGGGAAAACCGGAACAGAAGAGAATCGAAGCATTTGAGATGTGGTGCTATAGACGAATGTTGAAAATTAGGTGGACTGATAAGGTAAGGAATGAGGAGGTTCTACTCAGAATCGGAGAGGAAAGGAATACGTGGAAAACACTGATAACGAGAAGGGACAGGATGATAGGACATCTGCTAAGACATGAGGGAATGACTTCCATGGTACTAGAGGGAGCTGTAGAGGGCAAAAACTGTAGAGGAAGACAGAGATTAGAATACGTCAAGCAAATAATTGAGGACGTAGGTTGCAAGTGCTACTCTGAGATGAAGAGGATAGCACAGGAAAGGAATTCGTGGCGGGCCGCATCAAACCAGTCGGTAGACTGATGACCAGAAAAAAAAGGTGCTCTATGGAAGGGTGCCGCTTACGTCGCTGTAGAGTTCGTCGACCCTCTTTAATTGCCTTCCGGCGACCACCAAGCGACTGTCTTTCGCCGGGGGGCACCCTAAAGAACGAGGGATCGCGTTTTCCGCAGCAGAAACGATCGTTGTAGTGGCTTGTCAACCATAACGGATGGCACCATGTGGGGAGATTCAACGGTGACAGCAAGGCTTCCCAGTCTGCCTTATTGAAAGCCCATCTGGGTAGATGTCCATGGGAATGACACTGGGGTAGTGACAGGAAGATATTTCCAGTGGATACATGGGAGAAGTCCTGGGCTGCAAAGCGATAAATCAATGGCCAAGTAACTATCATGAGCCACACTGAAATGTGTGGCGGCTCCAGTATTTAAGAGGCTGATGTCGAGTTGGGACAAGAAATTTTCGACATCTCTGCCTTGGCCAGTAATCATGGTGCGACCTCACAAGGGGTTATGGGCGTTAAAATCTCACAGAAGTAGGAAAGGGGAGTTGATCAATCAGTGAAGCCAATACGTTCAGTGGTACTGCACCATCTGGAGGAAGATATAAACTACAGACAGTTATTTCTTGCACTGTCCTTATCCTGACAGCCACAGCATCAAGAGAAGTTTGAGGTGGCACAGGTTCACTACATATCGAGTTCAAGACATACACACAAACTCCACCTCACACTCTATTATATTCGCTACGGTTCTTGTAATATTCCCTATAGCCGCTGAGGGCAGGGGTTCACATTGCCGGGAACAAGGCTTCCTGGAGGGCAATGCAGAAAGCAAATGTAAAGCTTAACAATTGCTGTAGCTTAGCCAGGTGGTGGAAACAACCGCCGCAATTCCGCTGGAGGATGGCGTGTTCGTGAGACTCAGAAGGCATGAAACACTCAATGAGGCAGTTTACGCCTCAGGGTCACCTGCTGCCAACGGATGGGTACCTGTGCGATCAACAGTCATTGTGTCTGAGGCCCCAGCGAGATCTGTTTCCTCAACAGACGCCAGTATCTCCATCCTCAGGCGCAGAGCTTGTAGGTAGTGGTGATGTGGGTGTCACCATATTGCCTTGGTTCTTGAGGGTCTTTTTCTCTTTTGGTTTCTCTCGCTGCTCCTTAGATTTGTCCTGCTGGGAGGACTTCACTGAGTCAGTTTCATGGACTGAGGAGGACCGTGAAGCCCTACGACCAGATACCTGTGGTTCCTTCAGCTAGTGGTGGGTGTCCGCTTTGCCACTGGTAGGGACTCCTTCCTAGCGAGACGAGCCAAAGAAGATGTACGCTTCTGGGGACTTATATCCTCAATAGTTGGGGGGGATATTGCTCGCGAAGTAGGTGGTGCAGGAGCAACAGGTAGAGAAGTGCCCCCAACTATCAAGAGTCTGACGGCTCTGGGAGCCAGCTGTATGCAGCAGAACGGAAGGTGCGAGAACAGTTGTCGTAGCGACGGCGTAATTGGATGTCATACGCACGGGATTTAGCCTCTCATATTTTCTCTTAGCCTCAGTGTAGGTCAGTCGGTCCAGAGTCTTGTATTCCGTGATTTTCCTCTCTTTCTGTAAGATCCTGCAGTCTGGCGAGTAAGGTGTATAATGCTCTCCACAGCTGACACAGATGGGAGTCGGGGCACATGGAGTATTGGTATGTGATGGAAGTCCACAATCTCTACATGTGGTGGTGCAAGTACAGCAGAAAGACATATGGCCGAACTTCCAGCACTTAAAGCACCGCATTGGGGGATGGATATATGACATCACAGTGGTAGACCTTCTCGGGTAATGTGTCACCCTCGAAGGCCTAGATGAAGGCACCAGTGGCATCCTGATTATCCCTCAGACCCCAATGGACCCGCTGTACGAAATGAACACCTCACCGCTCTAAATTGGCAAGCACCTCGACGTCAGACTGCAAAAGAAGGTTGAAACACGTATGTAACGTAGCAGCGATGGTGAGGCACGTTAAAATCTTTGACCAGAGAGCCTATAATCGTAGTTAGTCTGCGCTTGACCGCGCGAGTGTTGCGAGCAGTACGCTAGTAGTCGTCATGCAGAGTAGTCGGTCAGTAGTAGCAGCCCAGTGCGGTTGTGTGATGTAGTCTGTCGGCAATACTGGTCAAGATGCTGAATGAGGTATATTGTTAATTAAGGTAATCATCAGATAATGTAAAGTTTATTTATTGTAATTAATTTCCAACAAGTGCCCCAATAATAATTTGGATTTCAAAAGCAATTTTACAAAAAAAAATTTATTTAATTGAACTAACGATTTCGTTCCACTTCCCTTAAAGAAAAGTTTCAGTTGAATTACACAAAAAAAAGAAGAATATTATTATTTTCAATGCAGTTCCTCCAAGCCGTGCGCAAGAATAAGAGCAGAAATTTGACTAGCAGTTACAATGAGGTAAGAATTTAATTCTGATTTTTGCACAGGGCCAAAGACCGATATTTCGGTTTAATTGAATTATCATTATCACTGAGATTTTCTTATCACTGAATTGACTTTCATTTTTTTTGTGAGGAAGTTATACTTGGGTCAGATTGCTAATTTTTGTTTAATTGTCATTGTCAGTAGATTTCATTGCGGGAGGTTACACTTGGCTCCCATTTATTATTATATTTTTTATTTAAATATTTCTGTGGGGACGATATTGCTTCTTGACTCCATTTCTATATAATATTGTCATTTAAAATTTCTGTGGGGAGGTTACACTTGGCGACACCCAGTCCAGGATCGAATTTCGTTGAGAATCTTTTGAACAACAGTCAGATATCTGCCCTTATTTGCTTAAGTATAATTAGGATTTGGCGCTACGCTTTTACTAATTTTGTGACTTTCTTTCCACAGATCAACGACAATTCGTTTGCTCTGTTGTATTTGTGTGTTGTTTTTGCATTGTGCTTCTTTGTTTTGTGAATATTTGTGACTATTGTAAAAATGCCGCGAAAGACTGTGAATAGTGTATCGCGAGGTATTACGAATGAAATTACCGGCTCAAACGACTTTACCAATAGGACATGTGACACGCAGTGTAATGATGACAATCCTGCGTTCACTGACTATCAGTGCGTTCCAACCATTAATAATGATGTAGACCTTAATGATGAACAAACGAACTCGATTGTGTCTTCTGTTGATTTGACGACAATCGATGATGCGGAGCGCCCTATTGTAATGAGCGCTACCCAGCTTAACACACCCGATTTGGAAAATTCAAGTAACGTACAGACAAATTTGTCTAATGAAAATGAACAGGATACACAAAGTACGACGGATTTATTTAATTCCGAAATAGTGAGTGACAGTGTAGGTCCGACTGATAATCCTTTTTGTAAATTGCAGAATGACCAAATGGTCACACAAAGCGCGACAATTCCAGGTACACAATCAAACAGCACAGATAATGGAGTAAGTAATGTTACTTTGGATCAATTTATAGCAATAATGCTACAGTTTAGGAACGAACAGAACGAAAAACAAGACAACAGTAGTAAAGATCTCAAACAACTTAGTGAACAGGTCAAACAACAGAACGAAAAACAAGACAAACTTAGTGAACAGGTCAAACAAGATAACGAAAAACTCAAACAACACTTAAATGAAAAATTAGACGACAATTCCAGACAGTTAAATGAAAAATTAGACGACAATTCCAGACAGCTTAGTGAACAAATTAGAACCGTTGCCGCGCAGTGTCATGACACTAAGGAACAGTTACGCGAGGAAATTGAGGCACGCTCAAAGAAAAGTAGCGAAGAAATTAGGTCTGTTGCGCAAGAATTAAGGGAAATGCAGACAGTCGCAACAGAAACACTTAGAGTGGAAATTAGTACAGTCGCTAAACAATGCTCTGAAAAAGCTACACAATTACGCGACGAGTTTAAAGCAATGACAGCAGAACTTTCGCGCACAATGGATGAAAAGATCGACGCGAAATTCGACCAACAGAACTCTCAAATTGACGAACGCTTTAATCTTCACATACAAAACAGTGATACGCGTTTCCGTAAATTTATTCAGGATCAAAACAAAGTAAAACGACAAGTAATGGAAACAATCACAGCACAGAGACAGGAAGACAAACGTAAAATGTTCGCGAAAGCGAAGACATATGTAGACAATAAGATTACTACAGTGTCCGACAAAATTAATACCATAGAACAGTTGAATGCGGAATTACGTGATGAAATTTCTGATCTTAAATCAAAAACAGATACACATACAGTAAATATTCAAACAGTGACAGACAGACTCGAACAATTAGAACTAACACAGGATTGCGATGTCATCAAAGCTGATGTTAAAAAACTGAGCGAAACTACACGTAAGTTGCAAAAACAGATTAATGCGTCCGATTCTAAAACCGATGATCAGGCAAAAATACTGACTGAAAAGTATGATGAATTAGCCAGTCGTATTGATGCTATTGAAAGTAATAATGATAATAAATCAGACGATACTGCACCGATTTCATTTAACCAAACACCTGAATTTCAAAATTTACAGCAGACAATTAATGAGATCGATTCGTCTAATAACATGTTGCGTAGAAAATTGTCGAGTTTACAACAAGAAGTAACAGAGATGAAAAGTATTTCAGTTAATAACACATCACAGCAGACGACACTTTGCGAACATTTGTCAGACTTACGCAGCGTGTATAATGTGAGCAATTTACAGCAACTACGCGACTTAAAATCCGAAAAGCCACGCGACTTAAAATCTGAAAAGCTACGCAACTTGAAATCGGAAATGACACAGACAAACAGACTTTCACACAAACCTGAACGTGTTCTCAAATTCAGTGACGAGAACGTTGATTATAAGCAATTTGTATTTGTAAGAAAATGCAAAGAATTTAATAATGACAGAACACAGGTACACGCTTTGAGCTGTATACGACAATTTGTTTTTGTACTTCCACCGCTATTGCCTGTAATGCAGAAGCTAGCTTTGAACCTGATGCGACAATTTGCTATTGCATTTTCATCAGCATTGCCTGTAATGAGGAAACTAGAATTAACATGGATACAACTATTTGCTTTTGAATTTTTACCGCTATTGCGTGCAACGCAAAAGCTAAAATTTATTTGCAGTGCGTAAATGACCTCAGGGGATTCATTACGCTTTAATGAATATGTGCCGTAGCGAGCATAGGGCCCCGAGCTGTAGTAGTGCTGTTTCATCTTTAGTTTTCTGCACTGCTGCCTTCTCTTCTACTATCCTTTATATCTATCAAAACTGCTCTTTAACTATTGCTCTATCTAGGATTAAGAATATGTAATGAAAACCCGATAAGACAAATTTTTACCGAATGTGACAATTTTCATTAAGCACTCCCGTAATGACAACTACCGCCGTAATTTTAATTACAGATAAAATCGTAATCATCAGTATGTATAAAATTTTGAGCAATCGGAACCACATTTTTGTAACAATAGATGTTTTTCACCACAATAGCATGAAAGTCAGCCGCTTAGCATACCTAACCAACAATGCAGTCTACAAGGTCAACCAAACTTTAATGTTTCGCCGCGTGCACGTATAGTCCCAGCTCCAACAAATAGTAACGCATGGCAGCAAAGAAATAACTACGTACAGATAACACACTATTTCAACTCGTATCGCAATGCGCCGTATAGAAATTACTATCATGACAGAAGTAAAAATAACGAGCACAATTTTCAGCGTACATTTAATAACAGTCGATCTTATTAGCAGCAACAACATCAGCAACAACAAATAATCATGAATGAAACAGACAATAGGTGTCATCGATAGCGTAATACGTCAGTAAGAAATAACAGAGCAGTTCAAATAGTCGAAATGCCACAGCATCCTCGCGTAAATAATAGCACGTACGACAGAATTTGACCAGACACAGTACAGGTTTCATATTCGAGTAACGTAAGCAATAATTTTGACACGCAGAATCTTCTTCACGAAAATGTTATTAATTTTGACGCCATCCGACACACGTTTGCATTAAGGACAGAATTACGACGTATGTAGACGACATTCTTATCGCAGAAGCTAACTGGTCTGAACACAATCTGATTCTTGAACAACTGTTGCAAACTTTTCATGCACAAGGACTTACAGTTAATCTTAGTAAATCGCACTTTGGCAAAACTTCTATAAAATTTCTTGGACACGTAATTTCAGCAGAAGGCATTGCACCTGATCCGGAAAAACTTCAAGCTCTACGTGACATTACTATTCCTACGACGAAGAAGCAATTACGCAATTCTTTGGGCTTAATTAACTTTTTTCGTAAATTTATTCATCACTCTGCTTTAGACGCACCCAGATTATGCCAACTAACAGGTAAAAACAGTATTTGGTCTTGGGATAAGGAAGCACACTCTGAATTCGTGAACCTGAAACATGCTCTGTTGAATGCTCCACTTTTATCGCACCCAGATCTTACCAGAAATTTTTCCATTGCCACCGACAGTTCTAACACCGCCTTAGGCGTACATATTTTCCAGGAAATTGAAAAAGATGGTTCAACAGTAATTAAAAACATCGCATTTGCAAGTCGCATTCTGTCACCTGCTGAACGAAATTATTCTGTTACAGAACTTGAAACATTATGTGTTGTATGGGCTTTTACGAGATTTCGGCACTTTCTTTACGGCAGACATACCACCGTCTACACAGACCACAGAGCGATACAATTTTTACTTTCGGCTAAATTTACTCACGACAGATTAAGCACATGGAAACTTTATTTACAGGAATTTAATTTTAGAATAGTTCACATTCCCGGCACACAAAATGTTATAGCAGACGCACTATCGCGTTCTCTCGGCAACAATCAGCAAGACGTAGCAACCAACTTCTGCAAAACAAATTTCAGTGTCATGTACATTCAGCAAGTTGCATTCGAAAACTTTATTTCATCGTCATTACAGGACGTAGCACAAGAACAAAATAAAGACAACGTGTGGAAATAAATTAAACACCTTTGGCAAGATAAGAATAATGTTACGATTAGAAACCATTACACTATACGCAATGACATTCTGTTTCGCCGCTCTCATCCTGACAGCAACAATTGGTTATTATGCATTCCTGACGAACTGGTTAACAAATTAATCTGGTACACTCATTTAAGTTACGCACATTACGGAGCAAGAAAATGTTTTCTTATACTGAGACAGAACTGTTATTTTACCAACATGGAGAAACGTATACGACGAGTTTTAGCGTCTTGTAAAATTTGCCAGAAAGCTAAATCAGACACCACTTCACATATTCCTCCTTTATATCCCATTGTGCCTGTTAAATTAAAACATATGGCCGCTGTAGACATTTTTGGTCCGATTCCGAGAACTAACAGAGGTTTTTGCTACATCTTTGTCGCTGTTGAGCTCACTTCAAAATTTGTTTCTTTCACTCCGTTACGCAAAGCTACTGCTAAAACTATTTCGAAAGCATTTGTAAAACATTTTCTATTTCATGTAGGGCATGTGATGAGAGTAATTTCTGACAATGGATCTCAATTTCGTTCTTGCATATGGACACGCATGTTACGAGCTAGAAACATTTCTCCGATTTATATATCCAAGTACCATGCTTCTTCGAACCCTTGTGAACGGTTAATGAAAGAAATTGGTAAGCTGTGCCGCATATACTGCCACAAAAGACATATTGATTGGGATACACACATACTCTCATTCCAAGATGTAATTAACTCCATTCCAAATGAATCCACTATGCTATCTCCGTCTGTTATATTGAAAAACGTTGAACCACCAAACAAAATTAAAGAATTAGTAAACTTCCCTAAATGTCGTCGACTAAGACACCACGAAATAATTGACATTGCGCTGAATAACATCAAACGTGCCGCAGAGCGCCGGAGAAGACAGCAAAAACAGGTTTGTAGACGCCGAGACTTTCACATTGGACAGAAAATATTAGTACGTACACACTATTTATCCAGTAAATTAAAAGGTAAGTGCAGTAAATTTGAACTTCTATACGCAGGTCCATAGCGGATTCGCAGCATCCCTCACCCCAATGTTGTACACGTCGAAACTTTGAGAACCAGAAAATCGAAAGGCAACCACCATATCTCAAACATTAAACCGTTTATTGAATGAAGACACTTTATGATTCAACACACTATGATGCCATTTACTAATGCAATTATATTCACCTGACTAATTACTGATGATTATCGTATTTTTTCTTGGCAAGTGCCCGGCAAGGTAAGGTTAGCAGGTCGCTTTTCTTGTCGTTACACATCAGACCGTGCACATTTTCCATTTTTTTTTTTTTGTGTGTATGATTGTACTCCAGTTTTGTTTATATGCACTGTGAAATAGTTAAGATATAACACACCAGTTGACTTTGACATTTTTTTTTTTGCCCTATGATATCTCAACATCGTGACTGTTTTACATTTTTTTTGCTGCTGCATTGTGATATTCTCTGTACATTTTGCATCTGAACACTGTCAATGTCTTTGACATATTACGTTTTCTGTCATGTTATGCTGTATGGTTAATTATGTTACCATAAACCAGTCATTATTTAGTGGGTATATGATTTAAATGCAAGACATTAATCTTTGTTCATCAATTTCAGAAAGAAATGATGCGTGTAAGAAATAAATTCAACAGAAATGGGAATTTCACCTACGGAAGAAACGAAAGAAGATGCAATAACTTTATGAGGAAGAGTAAATGGATCAGGATTAACAAGCATTAACAAGAATATACTATACTCATCGTAGAATAGCAGTCTTAACTAATTTTTTCTTTCAGAATACAAGGTGATTGATGCAGGCTGTCAGACAGAACTACACATCTTAGTTTTAGTGATGAAATATGCTAGAGATAAGGAATAGTTATGTAATGAGTAATGAAGTGATTTTTTTGCAGATGATAATGAATGCTGATGAATAATGATGAAGGATATGTTATTATGAATAATGAAGTTTTTCTTTACAGGTGATGATAATAATGAAGTTATGATAATAAGGATAATGAAGTGATTGATAATGAAGTTTTTTTTCTTTACAGATGAGGATAATGTTGAAGTTATGTATTTATGCTATGTAGTTATTTAAGTATTTGTTCAGTTTGTTTTGACAGCAGGTGTTATATTGCATAGTAGGATGACGGAAAGTTTTGGAAAGGACAGCTATGGAACACATTTTTATACACATTTCACTACCTGTTAATTCGAAGTTCACTACTTTTCAGCATAGTGTGCGTTTCTTCTTTCAGGTCAATAATCCATTTGTATTTTTTCCAGGTGAAGCTTTTCATGATACTTACTAAACCTGTTACTTATTATACCTGTTCTAGTACTTGCATTTTTATTTTTTACCCATTTGTGTTTATCATTTATAAATGTGATCACATATACTGCCTTGCTACATAACCTTGCTACAGCTGACTCATGACGAATGACGTTACCTATCCTCATTTGCAGCAATAGGTCAAAAGCAAATAGTGTTATGCCTCAGCAATTAATTATCGATCCCAACGCAATGCATTGCTAACAAAAAAAATGTATTACCAGTCCCAAATAGTGATACCAGTTTGAGAAAGTTCTGAGTAATGCTGATTAGCTCTGAATAGTAAGTCACTTCAGTAATGACTTCTTAAAAATAAAAAAATATATATATATATATATATAAAATTATGCTTTGTAACTGGACAAGAATGAGATTACTATTGGAATGACAGATGATTAATTAACTATGCTATACTTTGTAACTGGAAAAGAATGTGATTGTTTGATAATGCTTTGTAATTAGAAAAAAAAGCTAATGATTCTTACTGTATTTAAATGACAAATGATGCTATGCTTTGTAATTAGAAGAAGGCTAATGATTCTTAATTATGCTTTGTAACTGGAAAAGAATGCGACTGTTTAATAATGCTTTGTAATTAGGAGAAGGCTAATGATTAATACTATATTGGAATGACAAATGATTAATCAACTGTAATTAGAAGAAGGCTAATGATTCTTAATCATGCTTTGTAACTGGAAAAGAATGCGACTGTTTAATAATGCTTTGTAATTAGGAGAAGGCTAATGATTCTTACTAGATTGGAATGACACATAATTAATTAACTATGCTATACTTCGTAACTGGAAAAGAATGTGATTGTTTCATAATGCTTTGTAATTAGGAAAAAGCTAATGATTCTTACTATATTGAAATGATAAATGATTAATTAACGATGCCATACTTTGTAACTGGAAAGGAATGTGACTGTTTAATAATGCTTTGTAATTAGGAAAAGGCTAATTATTATTACTATTGGAATGACAAATGATTAATTAACTATGCCATACTTTGTAACTAGGAAAAGAAGGCTACTGATTCTATGTAAAACAATTAATGAACATTTTTCTGTAATACTACATACTTGGTACAGAAATGTTCAATAACTGGGCTATGAATGCCGCAAACTACTAATGAAGACTGTAATTGTCAATATTATGTGACCTATTGTCCTTCACCTCATGAGCTAACTACCCTGAATTACTGCAATGTCCATTTGTCCTGTTTATCCTAGTGATCATGGAGCACTATCTTTGGTTTTGCACTAATTCTACGTTGGTGTGCCTTGTAAGAGCGTGGTGTTGACACGACATGCCGTCCACCACCGTGAGCGATGAAGACGTTATTATGGTCCCACTGTTTGGTGTACCTAATGTACTGCCAAAATGAAAACATGGAATATTACTACGACAATTCAGTGTCTTGGCTACGCTGATAAATTCTGATGGAAAAAGAAGTTGTGTCACTTGGTGTTGTACTTCTGTGGAAAGATATGGACTTTCAGAACAGCTGTGTGCAATCTAAACTGCTACAACCATGATGCAATCCTTCCCTTTCCTATCCTAATTCTTGTCACATAGTGAAATCATTTTTTTGCTAACGTCATTTATGTTCATGGCTATACATTTCTTTTTTTTTTTTTTTTTTTTGATTTGCGGAACTCCAGTGCGAGTACAGTTATGTCACTTGTCGATATGATTTTTTGCCATTATGTTTATTTATTGCAAAAATGCCTAAGACATTTTTTCGATTTGTTCTCAAGTACAGTATGTGCACTCTTGTCGTTTATATTGTATATACATTTTTTTTATTTTGAGGATATGTTCTGAACTACAGTGCATGTGCACTTATGTTAGGTGTTAATATGTTTTCTACTGAACTTCAGTGCCTGTGTACTTTTCTCATTTTTCAATATGATTTGTACTCATTCTGTATGTTCAATACTTCAGTGTGTATGATTTTTTATTTTTTTTTGCCATTCTGTTTATGCTAAAGAATTTTTTCAGTGCCTGTGCACTTTGTTTTCTGTCAAATAATTCGTATATACAGTTTTCTGATTTACTACTATGTTTTGTACTCACATCCTGTCTTTGTCTGATATATTTTGTACGCGGTGCGTGTGCACCACATTTAATTTATGTACTAAATTTGAATATTCTGTAAATTGTAAAAATTTCTTGCGATGGCAAGTCCAAATGACTCACCATCGCTGCCAAATTTTTGCCCCCCCAGTGGAGGGTTATGAAACACGTATGTAACGTAGCAGCGATGGTGAGGCACGTTAAAATCTTTGACCAGAGAGCCTATAATCGTAGTTAGTCTGCGCTTGACTGCGCGAGTGTTGCGAGCAGTACGCTAGTAGTCGTCATGCAGAGTAGTCGGTCAGTAGTAGCAGCCCAGTGCGGTTGTGTGATGTAGTCTGTCGGCAATACTGGTCAAGATGCTGAATGAGGTATATTGTTAATTAAGGTAATCATCAGATAATGTAAAGTTTATTTATTGTAATTAATTTCCAACAAGTGCCCCAATAATAATTTGGATTTCAAAAGCAATTTTACAAAAAAAAATTTATTTAATTGAACTAACGATTTCGTTCCACTTCCCTTAAAGAAAAGTTTCAGTTGAATTACACAAAAAAAAGAAGAATATTATTATTTTCAATGCAGTTCCTCCAAGCCGTGCGCAAGAATAAGAGCAGAAATTTGACTAGCAGTTACAATGAGGTAAGAATTTAATTCTGATTTTTGCACAGGGCCAAAGACCGATATTTCGGTTTAATTGAATTATCATTATCACTGAGATTTTCTTATCACTGAATTGACTTTCATTTTTTTTGTGAGGAAGTTATACTTGGGTCAGATTGCTAATTTTTGTTTAATTGTCATTGTCAGTAGATTTCATTGCGGGAGGTTACACTTGGCTCCCATTTATTATTATATTTTTTATTTAAATATTTCTGTGGGGACGATATTGCTTCTTGGCTCCATTTCTATATAATATTGTCATTTAAAATTTCTGTGGGGAGGTTACAAGGTCCCTGTGGAAGATAGTGCCCTGGACCATATTTAAGCTCTGATGGGGCGTGATGGTAACAGTTACATCCACCAAATTGTCACAACTGAGTAATGCCCATGACTGGACAGAGGATGCTATTTTTATCAAGACTGACCCTGACCGCAGTTTGGACAGGCCCTACACCTCCCCAAACTTGTCCTCTAAATGCTCCACAAAAAACTGAGGCTTCATTGACATGAAAGATTCCCTGTCGACTCTCGTGCGTACGAGATACTGGGGCGAATAAGCTTCGCTGCCATCCTTAGCCTGGCGTTCCTCCCATGGTGTGGCCAGGGAGGAGAACGATTTTGGGTCATATTTCTGTGCATTAAATTGAGCCCGCAAACGCTTAGAGACTGCTGGTGGTTGACCATCAGCAAGAGATGATGTACTACGCTTCATGGCGTGACATCTGCCCTGATGCCACTCACTCCAATCAGGGTTCCTCCCCACGGGCGCCACCCAGCCACAGCAAAGGCCACCTGACAGGATGGCCATTGCCGAGTGTCCCAATGCCCCAGGGTGACGAACATATACTCCTTGGCAAAACGGCGCAGGCATCATCAGAGCGATCCCAGTGTGGTCCGGTGGCTACAACCAACAGGGTAAATGGCGGCCTCTCCACAACGGAGTGACTTTCGTGGTGGATATCAGATGCAAAAAGTCCATTGATTTTCGTCGGCGCAGAAAACAACGTTGTACAGGGGATGGAGGAAAATGCACCCAGGAAGATGTCCACGCCCAACAGATGGAAAATGAGAGAAACTGCAAAGCACGACGAGAGAAAATGCTGAAGTTCTCAATGTACGACGGTCACGTAAGGCGCCCTTTCCGAATTGGCTCGCTCTTCGGTAAAATTTGGAAAAATGGATGACAAACCCCACAGGTGACCATCACATAAAGGCCGAAGGGTGTGAGACTCCTTTTAGTCGCCTCTTACGACAGGCAGGAATACCTCAGGCTTATTCTAACTCCCAGACACGCAGGGGGGGGGGGGGGGGGGGGGATCAGCAAGTAATGTTCCTGTTGAGTTTAGACGTGCGATTACTTCTGAGTGTAAATCCAGATATGCTCTAATTCGAAAATTATGTCCTCAGATATACAACGTTTCGATCCGAGAATCTAACTTAGTAATGCTGTTTAACTGGAAAGAAGATGTAGAAAATTGCCCAGAAAGAGAACACTTATTTTATGAGCACAGTGGTTTAAATGCACATGGAAAAAATTGGACTTAAGTGAACAGGAGAATTCTTATCAGTTATCTCATCCAACATAAAACTGTTGACACAACTTGGGCTATAGCCAGTTGCAATGCAATGGATATGTGAGCACAATCAAATATACTGCATCGAACATGTAAACTTTTTGTGCAATAAAGCATAGCGCCTTTGCAACCTGCATTGGCGTCAAGACCTACATTATCTGCTAGAAATCATGCAAAGAAGGGGCGTACTTGGGCTTTCTTTTCCCTTCAATCTCAATCTCGTGGAATGGAAGCCACAGTGAAAATCAGGAGAGTTTTATTTGCAACATTTAGCTATAGCTTACAGCTATTTCTTCCGAGTTAGACATATGTCGTGGAGTAGTACCAACTTTCCGACACCCTCGTCGCGGAAGGCAGCCATCTACGATACCCGCCAGTTCATTGTCTGAGCCAAAATGTTGTCCTCACAGCCAATGGTTCATGTATGAGAATCAATGAGAGCCAAGTCAGGGCTGTGTGATCAAACACTTCCCGCAGAAATCACTGCAGAAGCGTGTTGGTTGGCCACTCAGCGTGCGGCTTAGAATTAAGAGGAAAACGCATGACAGTTACGTTATGTGGGCTGCAATAAAACAAGCGAAACTCCTGACTAGGAATTTAACACTTGATGCGAGACACTATTTTCTAAACAGCTTTAAGTGCTTGTTGTGCGCTCAGAACTGAAAAGTGCGATATCATACGGTAGGCGGGCGTACTAGACAGACTGCGCAACACATCTGCGCAAAGCTTCACCATATTTTCACTTTAGTTTGAGTTTCGCAACCAATCGAAGGTTGAATAAAAAACAGTCCTCGTGTAATATTCAAGGAGACTGATACTGGCTTTGATGTGCATTGCTGCAAAAAGTTAGTAAGAATGTTACCAACTGCTGAAGGCAAACAGTTTGTTTTGCAATGTGCAATTTGATACTGACTGCAGAGTACAAGTCACATTAATTCGTTCAGACAGGAAAATGAGTACGAAGGGAAATTAAATACCAAAATTATTTGAACGTAAACTCATGTAATCAGAAAATCAAATGTGGCAATATATCTACAATTAGTGCACAAAAATCAACTAGCACACAAAACTCCAATAAGTGAATATCAACAAAAAAAGTTCTATATAATTCGACAGGCATTTACAATGACTCACTTATAAAGAGATATGCTAAATTGACTACACTATGATTAATATGAGTTAAAAGCAAGCATTTTATGCACTGATCCTCGAAATGACTTGCCTCACTCAGACATACGGAACAGATGCCCACATGTGGAACGCATGTCCAGCACATGGAAGTTAAATGCATCAGTAAAGCTGTTGTCTCGCATTATTGCTCAGCGTCTAACACAGCATAAAACGTATCCTTATAATCGTACTTGACTGTACTGGACACATCTTGGCTTCCGCTCCATGTGAAACGAAATGCAATGAGATTCCAGCAAACGCGGAATAATACATATTGTAATGTTTACATCAGGTTTATTCTTATGATGAATACAGTATATAGTACAGTACATAATCTTAGCGGATAGGTGCATAAGGCTGTCAGACGTGGACTTGACACTGTTTATTGATCATGCTCAAGGCTCACTGCATGCTGCATGATGTGTTGGGTTACCTAAAGTTGTCTGCAAGGCGGGTGCCAAAGAATCTCACCCCGGACCTAAACATTTCAAGAACTAGATATCAGCCTCAGTTACTTGCAATGCACGTGGGAGAGAAATGAGTTCCTGAGTAGCTTCATTCCAGGCGATGTAACATGGGTGAGCTGCTTTACCCCCAGAATCCAACGCCGCCCCAGTGATATGGAGCAGGCTATGTGACATGGGTGCGTTAACATGCGTGCGCTGCTTTAACCCCAGAATCCAATGCCGCCTCAGTGATGTGGAGCAGGCAATGTGACGCCGTTGTATGCAGCAGGCTGTACGACAGTTCGTTGCACTGCAGGGCACCGCGTTTTACCAGAGTTGTTTCTTCAAACTGACTGCGAGATGCGACAAATGTCTCGATGTCGGTTGCGACTACGTCGAAAAACAGTGCGAGATGTACACTTCACGATGCCATTGTGCATTTGTTTTGGCAATAAAGTTTCCGTGTGAAAAATAATGTCGAAACTTACTTTCATAATGTCCCTTGTCCACTCGAATATGGAATCTATTGATTAAATCACATTTTCCTGGAGACATATAAAGTCCTACATTACCTTCGCTAAGAATAGAAGCTGAAGTAATGAATTAAAATTTGTACCTAGGTGGGGGCTTGAACCCGGATCTTCTGTTTACTAGGCGGTTATGATGTCTACTACACCACCCTCTCATAGTGTCTAACGTACAAGCACGAAACACCCTAGTCCAATGTCCTCCCTAATCCACTCCTCAGACTATCTTGATTTTCCACTTCTTAAATGTCTCCAGGAAAATGTAAATACATCAGATCAGTAGATCACCTTGTAACACCATAGCTTAGACATTACATACCTTTTGTTGATTCATTTAGCTTTCTATTTTGTTCAACACCCCATCGTTGAACTTCTGTAATTAGTGTGTGATTAATTCGATACAGCAATGAAGTATAATCTCTGTAATGATGTGTTTTGTCTTTCTTACATAATCTCTTTGGTTATCTTTGAGGATGAATAATTTTGTTTAAATAATTTTGTTTAGAACTATCTATATGTGCAAATGATATGTTTTGTTTAACATGATTGTTTGCTGTTATGTAAACTGCTGACCTTCACTTAGGATTCTTAGTTATTCTGCATACAAAAGGTAGTGTGGTTCCCCTCGGGAACGGAACTTACTAGCGCGCGCAAGTTGTGGTTGGCCCAGGCAGGAAAGGTGAAACAAATGTCAGTCGGGGACGAGCTACCAAACTGTGAACTGCCCATGTAAAAGTTGTATATTGTGCTGGTTCTGAGAGAGGCTTTTCCTGACGCTTTCCAATGCCTCGATGGATGGATAAAGAACCGGAGCTATTCTGGAATTGATGTCTACCATCGCTACCAAGAATTGACAGAGTGCGGTAATTCTACCTGCAAATCCACCTACCAACATGCAGTTGCCACCACATTGCGCAATCACTGAAACGGAACGCCGGCCGCGGTGGTCTCGCGGTTCTAGGCGCGCAGTTCGGAACCGCGCGACTGTTACGGTCGCAGGTTCGAATCCTGCCTCGGGCATGGATGTGTGTGATGTCCTTAGGTTAGTTAGGTTTAAGTAGTTCTAAGTTCTAGGGGACTGATGACCACAGCAGTTGAGTCCCATAGTGCTCAGAGCCATTTGAACCATTTTGAAACGGGACACTATAATAATGTACAGTGAAGGATCAGCTTATTGGATGTGTTAGTGTGCTCAAATATAATTTATAACTGAATTTATGTATCTACCGTGATTTTTTTCCTTATCATAACACCTCTCAGGTTCCTCTCCGTTTGAACTAATGTGATTACCAAGTGTCCTTATTGAAAGAACATTAAAGCCTAGTGTTTTGGCAACTTCAAAATTAAAAGTTTTGCTTGGTAAATGATCACATTACTGCTTGTTGTAAACCGCAAAAGGTGAGTCAGTATCTTACAAATATGTTAATTTTGTGTCTCACTGTAGTAAAAGTGGAAAACTGCAATAGTGAAAGGTTATATACTCATGCTTGCTAAGCACTTGTTTCTTTTGGGTATTGAAAGTGCATATTAATAGTGTAATAGGATCCACTGGTTATCCTTTATGCTCATGATAAATAACAATTAATAGAAAGACCACTATTTATGAAAACAATAATTTCTTTATTCAAAATTCAGTGAGAAATTTTTTGTTAGTGAAATACATTAACTTTCATTCTAATTAGAAAAGTTTTTAGCCAAGAGAGAGAGAGACTTAACTTACGACCAGTTCATATTTGCAGTGAACTACATTTACAATTTTTTTAGAAGATAGGAAAATGTTTGAAAAGTAATATTGAACCCATGCCTATTTTATGATTCTACAATGAATATTGGCAGTAATAGTATTGAGACCATTCAGTTCGAACAAACCCTGAAGGCAAAAGTATATGTCGTTTTCTGTTGCCATTATGCAAATAGTCATGTTATAACTGTTAGCATTTTCTTTAACGTGAACATATGCAGGTGACAGAGTTCACTGCACTCGCGTATGGCAAAATCTAGGTTGTGTTTGTCCGTTAAAGTTACTCATACTTATTTTCTTGAACGAGAATGTTAATCATTCTCTTGCCTAATTAGGCTGGTGACTGTTTTCTTTATCCTTTGAACAGTGTGGATAGGTTAAATATTGTTTATTACTGTTTAAATATTTACGTAATTCTGACTTTCACTTCCGATAAGCCACCTCCGTTAGGTACAACGCGGTCAACATAACAAAATTCCTCTCAGAGGGTAACACTGCTCTGCTTCTTCATACTATAATTACTAGAATAAGAATAATTTCTTTATACGAACTGCCTTAAGCTTGGAGGTTATGGTATAGCAGTAGCGGACGATAGAGTGTTATAACCTCCACCAGAGGTACAGACAGGGCTTCCCCATTATGTATAAAATTGGGCGCTATTCCAGTATGGGAGAGCCTTGGAAACGCTAACGATTTAAGAAGGGGAAAGTCAAGATGGGCTGAGGTGTGAATTGAAATTTGTGTTAGTGAAGGCACTGGAGTAGATTATTCTGTACAGCTGTGTTAGTCCCAGTGCTAGGGGTGTAGAAGATACCACTTCTGTGTAATAAACGGGAGACCCGAGTTCAAGTCGCCACATTTTAATTCATTATTTCAGCTTCTGTCCTTTTTTGGAAGTTGCAAAGTAACTGCCAGTTTTCAAAGTTAAGAGCTTTCCTGTCTACCCTAAGGTGAGGAGCAGCACGGTGTAGTTGACAAAGACAGACAGCATGAGATGGATTACCCACAGGTCCAGGGTGAGTAGCCCGCACGCGTTGAAGGTAGGCAACCTGCGGCGCGCCTGCTGAGAGAACAGCAGCAGCCGCCTCCTGGTGGTGCAGCGTCGCCGCACGCACAGTAGAAGCTGGTCGACCAGACCAGAGCACCGCCCCGCCTCTCCAGCCGTCAGGTGCGGCGGTACGGCGAGCAGGACCACCACCGCAAACAGGCGCACCGCGTGGTTCGCCACATACGCCGCCGAGGACAACGTGGGCCCAGAAGAGCGTCCGCGCAGCAGCAGGAAGCACAGCCGAACCGCGTGCACCAGCATCTGCACCAGGTAGGCCGAAATGAACACCTCGTGTAGGCCGAGAACGTCATCCAACAGGTCGCACAGCACACTGTGCACTCTCCTCAACGAATGTAGGCGCCGTTTTAACTGTAGCCTACCGTAATCGTCAACCGAGTTAAGCTCGCCACGTAACCTGAGCCACACACGAGGATGCGCTACATCTACTTCCTCAACCACTTCTCTTAACCTCGAAAGTTGCCCGTTCAACAACGCAAAGCGTGATTTCATCAGGAGCAGGAGATTAGCGAATCTCAAAACTGCAGTCCACGCCACCAACATCTGTACCGCATACAGCACCAGCCGAATGCGATTTACGTTGTCGGCGAAGAACTTTATGAAACGCTTCACTGTGTCGAACCACGTTATCAGGGGCAGTATCAGCTCGGCCGCTACTAAAAGTTTCTTCCACCTTTTACCAGAGCTGGGGTGCGGATCAATAATCCGGTCACAGAAAGAAATATGAAGCAGGACTCTATTGTAGACGTGCACGCTCGTGAGATCTTTGATTATAACGATCATGGTCGTGGCGAAACTTGCGGACATCTCTACTAGCATCATCACGCCAGTGACACCTGTCGTAATAATTGACGACCAGCTGCATGTTATGTTCATTATTAGTGATAAAGTGTGTATAAAAATCCACATAAAACCATAGAGGACATCGGCAAGAGCGGATTTAACTACACATCTTCTTCTGTCTATTGTAAACGTATTTAAGCCCAGAATCTTGCAGAAAAGGTGAAGAGGTCTCAAAATTTCCAGCAAGGCAGATGTGGAATTCATTGCAGCAAGTCCGTCGTTGTGAACTAGGAAACCTGAAACAAACAAAAACATACGTTCGCTGAGAATTAAGTAGCTGTGGCTGTTTGCGGGCTGAATTAAATTAGACAGAATTAAAATTAGACAGATTGTAGAGAATCCTAATCTAATTACGAATAAGGTAATATGTCGGGCAACTACAGCTAAAATAGAACATCTAAATAACGTGAAGAACAATCAAACATTTTAAAATTGGGGATGGTAAAATAGTCTATATTAAACTGAGTGAAAGTCCAAATCTGCGATAGCTGTTTATTGCGCTTTCACTGTACGACGACCGGTTTCGCACACAGGAGATATATCTTCAAATCACATAAAACTTATACTGCATGAGCCACGACTTCGAAGGTGTAAGTGAGCATGAAAGCATGTCTGTCCTCGGTAAAACATTGGATGAAACGGGAGATAGTCATCCGATCTGAACCATGCACGATTAGTAATACATCTCCAAAACACTGTCAAACGTCGAGCCCGGACAGAATGAAAGAAAACTAATACTTCATGTGCCACGACTTCCAGGTTGCAACTGCGTATAAAAACATTTCACTCCTCGTTAAAACCTTGGGTGAAACGGCAGATGGGTATCCGATATGATTACTTTGAGAGAAAGGACCAACGGTCGGAACTGAATATTTCAGGTAGTACGACGCTTCAAATAAGCAAAGTGAGCTATACTTCTGAGATACTTGTTTTTGAATTTCATATGTTTCGTCACAAGAAATTGCTTGTGGCATCGGAACTGGTGACACGACGCAGAAAACCATGTCTGCGAGCAGCTTACCACTGTTTTCAGTTCGTGACTGGCAGTCATAGGTGAAGTATTACTCCTTAAGAGAACTTCGAAATATATTAGGCGCAGCAGGATGTAGTTCCCGTAAAGCGCAGATTGGCCCTCTCCTTAAATTTCGAGAGAATTTTATTTGTCGGTCGGTAGCTGGTAAAGCTTTTATCTGGAAATAGTAGTTGCGTAACTACACTCGATCGTTATGTAAAGGTATTCGTGCAGTGGTGAATCACAACACTGTGACCACTGCCCACCTCGAAATACAATACAAGCTAGTGACGTTACTGACTCGTGATAAGGAAAGAAAAATGTTCAAATGTGTGTGAAATCTTATGAGACTTAACTGATAAGGTCATCAGTCCCTACCTAAACTTACATACTATTTAACCTAAATTATCCTAAGGACAAACACACACACACACACACACACACACACACGCCCGAGGGAGGACTCGAACCTCCGCCGCGACCATCCGCACAGTCCATGACTGCAGCGCCCTAGACCGCTTGGCTGATAAGAAAAGTGCAGTGGTGAATCACAACATTGTGAAGTTCCATGCGGCTGTCGGAAGCTCCATGCGGCTTTTTGCGGATGATGCTGTACTATACAGAGAAGTTGCAGCATTAGAAAATTGTAGCGAAATTCAGGAAGATATGCAGCGGATAGGCACTTGGTGCAGGGAGTGGCAACTGACCCCTAACATAGACAAATGTAATGTATTGCGAATACATAGAAACAAGGATCCTTTACTGTATGATTATATGATAGCGGAACAAACACTGGCAGCAGTTACTTCTGTAAAATATCTGGGAGTATGCGTACGGAACGATTTGAAATGGAATGATCATATAAAATTAATTGTTGGTAAGGCGGGTACCAGGTTGAGATTCATTGGGAGAGTGCTTAGAAACTGTAGTCCATCAACAAAGCAGGTGGCTTACAAAACACTCGTTCGACCTATATTTGAGTATTGCTCATCAGTGTGGGATCCGTACCAGGTCGGCTTGACAGAGGAGATAGAGAAGATCCAAAGAAGAGCGGCGCGTTTCGTCACAGGGTGATTTGGTAAGCGTAATAGCGTTACGGAGATGTTCAGCAAACTCAAGTGGCAGACTCTGCAAGAGAGGCGCTCTGCATCGCGGTGTAGCTTGCTGACCAGTTTTTGAGAGGGTGCGTTTCTGGATGAGTTATCGAATATATTGCTTGCCCCTACTTATACCTCCCGAGGAGATCACGAATGTAAAATTAGAGAGATTCGAGAGCGCACGGAGGCTTTCCGGAAGTCGTTCTTCCCGCGAACTATACGCGACTGGAACAGGAAAGGGAGGTAAGACAGTGGCACGTAAAGTGCCCTCCACCACACACCGTTGGGTGGCATGCGGAGTATAAATGTAGATGTAGATGAAAGGAAAGCATATAAAAGGTGTGAGGAATCATGCTAACCATGACTGAGGCCACAAGTGGGGAAATCCACTCGCATAACCGACAGTGACGAAGGTCCTGGGGATGAGCATATCCTATAGGGCGAAGCTGGTCGGCCGTTAGCGTGCAGCTGTCGTGAGCCCCTATGGAAAGTGGCTGTAGGATAAGTACATGACAAGGTGCTGGACACTGACACCTTATCACAGAACGTGGATGTTGAAGACCCACCCGAAGTGCAAAACAGCATAAACGACGATCTGTGGTAGATCGCCCGACAGAGTACAGTGTTGGTGCAGAAACAATCGTTTCGGAGATACAGCTCGGGGCAAGTGTCGACCATGACATCGTCGTTTACGATAGCACGAGTTCACTTGGAACAAATCTTGCACCATGGGATAGTCCTGATCAGGCAAAATAGTAATACAACCATTGGCAGTAATGTGACCTTGTAAAGTGCCCTTTGAGCCTATGAAATACCAGGATATGCCTTCCAATATCATCACCGGAACCCGGCCATAGTTCACTGGAACGTAAAGTCCGCCAGAAATTGGAAGTAGTGTGCAGCACGAGTGTTGTAAGAAGAAATGTAAACCATCCGACCAGGCGGTCACTGGAGAGTGACAACAAATAAGAGAAAGAGAGCTGCAGAAGTCACTACAGACTTGAAGTCGCATTCGGGAATTCTGTTAGCACAAAAACAACACGGAGGGAGTTCCATAACCAGGGAAATGAAAGGCGAGCTGTAATTCCAGAAACAGTAATGCAAATGCTCAAAACTGGAAAACTTGGTGATGAAGCCATAAGAAGTATACTGTCGAGCCATGGAAGAAAGTCACAGCGTCGGTTGAGTCGCGTTGAACACTATTTCCAATTTCTAGCGAATTTTATATCCCAAGAGTGAAACACGACGGGCTTTCGGTGATGACATGGGCAATCATATCGTGGTATTCCACGGGCGCAAAGGGTTCGTTGCAAGGCCATATTGCTTTCAAGAATTTTTGCCTCATCAAGTCCATCCCATATACAGTATTTGTTCCCCAATTGTGACGATGTGTTCCAAAATGACAGGGTCTCTCTTCCCATAGCTGCATCGCCCGATTTTGAGAGGAAGAGGATCAATTTTCGCATGACCGATGGCCACAGCAGTCACCAGATCTCAGTATTATTGAGCATTTGTGCTCTACTTTGGTGAGTAGGTCGCGTGATCATTATCCGCCTACATCGTCGTTACACGAAATTGCCGTTATTTTGCAGGAAGAACGGTATACGATTCCCCTGAAAATCATTCAGGGCCTGTATTTATAAATTTTGAGACGGTTGGCAGCTGTTTGAACGTCAACGGTTTTATTACACCGTATCAGTCACGACAAAAAGTTGTGTTTTTGGTGTTTCCATATTTTTCTCTGCTCTCTGTAACAGCCCTTGTCACAAGGCCAGAATCAAACTACAGTGGTTGCGGAGCACGACAGTGAAGTTATGTTAACGTTTTGGCCACCAATTTCGCCTGATCTGTACTTGCTGAAACGCGTCTGAGACATTACAGCACCCATCAACCACTCGCTCGTAATTCACGGGAATGGTGTGACTTCTTAAAATTGCAAATTTGTGGTAAGTTCGTATGGGACCGAATTACTGAGGTCATCGGTCCCTAGGCTTACACAGTACTTAATCTAACTTAAACTAACTTACGCTAAGGACGACAATCACACCCACGCCCGAGGGAGGACTCGAACCTCCGACGGGGGGAGCCGCACGAACCGTGGCGATGCGCCCTTAGACGACGCGGCTACCCCGTGCGGCTCTGTGACTTCTGAGAAGGCATCTAGTGCCACATAACTCCGGAAACGTACGAAATTTACAAGCACACAAAATCGGTGCCGCATTGCTTTCCAAAGATAAACCAACACATTATTGAGCAAGTAATCACCATTTTTCGTGCAGTGTATTTCGTTCACTGCGGCTAATTTCGCAGTCGCAACCCCATTCGCAAGCTACTAAGAGGGCGAGCTGAAAAATAATGCCTCCGAATTTCTTACGTGAAATCTCTTAATGGTATTTCAATAAAAAACCTTATGAACATTCTAGATCTTTATTCTTCATGTCTACATATTTGTAGACCTCTGCCGCTAGAGGAGTCAGAATTGTAGCGTGTAACATGGCGGTTTGTATCGTAACTATGTCGGTGCATGAGAAACATCGTACTGTAATCGAATTTCTAAATCGAATAGTTCGTCCACACATCATGCACTATCTCCTTCAACATGACCACTGCGTCTTCTGCAGCATTCCCACACATTCACTCTCATCGATCATTTTCCATATAGTCTTGACTTGACACCATCCAATTTTCATCTGTTTACAAAGCTTGAAGAACGCCTTCGAGGACTTCACTTTGATAGTGATGAAGCGGTGCTAGGAGAGGTTAGGTTGTAACCCCATCATGGCAAACATTCTACAGTGGCAGTATCAACAAACTGGTCTCTCGTTGGACGAAATGTGTTGGTCGGCAGGGTGACTATGTTAAATGTAGACACGAAGAATAAAGATGTATAATGTTAATAATGTTTGTTTTATCTTAACGGCTTAACGAGTTTTCACATAAATTCGGAGACACTACTTTTCAGTACACCCTTGTATTTCAATAACAAGCAGAACGATTTCTCAACAGCAGTTTTCTTATTGGAAGATATTTCTGACCTAACGTAGAACCGTACGAGGAAGTGGGTCATTCAAACGACAGAGTATTGATGACGCTCACGACAAACAATTGTTCGCACAGTAGAATTTGAGGAGATAGTGTTGGTTTGTCAGTTCATCAGTAGGTATCTGTTAACATTCCCACGAAACGCACAGTGATAATTATATAGTGATAGTAATACACTGTGGAGATAACGCGTGAAAAGCAATTACAACTACTCTCAAAAACAGCATGTAAGTTACAAATAATGAACCAAAATAATCCTCAACACCGATTTCAGTTCATTCAATATATTACTATTCAAAACACGCTTTGATACTGACAGTCGCTGTAGTTTGTAATACCCCGCGCTGGTCCTATGAAAATGGCTCTGAGCACTATGGGACTTAACATCTATGGTCATCAGTCCCCTAGAACTTAGAACTACTTAAACCTAACTAACCTAAGGACAGCACACAACACCCAGCCATCACGAGGCAGAGAAAATCCCTGACCCCGCCGGGAATCGAACCCGGTAACCCGGGCGTGGGAAGCGAGAACGCTACCGCACGACCACGAGATGCGGGCGGTCATATGAAGACCAAGTATTTTACATCAGTTAAATAATAATTCAGCTCCTTCTGTTAGTTCCTTATTGCAAGAGAGAACTATATTAATGGAATACCAAGAAACAAGTGTTCGGATTAAGAAGGATGCAAAATAGGGATGTAATCTGCGAGGACGCACGGTGTTGACATTCCGGCGCCTGGGTCTGGTGGCGAGCGGAACTGGAGTGCGAAAGCAGTCACCGGTCAACATAGGCTCTGTTTAAGAGTCGTGTCTATCTCGAATGCTGAGGAGAGCGCGCAAGTTTACCCTGACGTGCATGTTAACAGCGAGCTCCTGGGCTAACTTTAAATGGTGAGCCATTTGGTGGCGGAACTTCTGGATGTGATTGCTCCGTGTAGCCAATTTGATTTTCGCTAGTCATTCCTTAAACCACTTGGACGTGGGTCCGGGATACTTGGTTTTACAAGTCCATGTAACTGCGCTGTGGCCTGGTTCTGTTGCATTACAAGTGTGACCGATATTGGGCGCCTCCTTTTTTATTATTATTGTGAATATGTTAAGTCGTTAGCTTTATTAATTAAAGTTTATTCTCTGTATGAAACTTCAGCCGCCAATTTAAATTAGAACTGCAAACTTCTTCCTTATTGGCAACTGTAATAGTAAGAACTTGCGACCTCTAACCGTGCTTTGGTATTTAAGGTTGTGTGCGGATTATATGGTCATTATCACCTTGAGCTAGTTGTGGTTTATAAATTTATCCAGTGAAATTTCACGTCACTGGAGACTGTTTAATGAACTATTGCTTTAATAGTATTATCACACTATAACGTTTAACATCTCTTGCTGCATTTGCCGCTGCCCAGTTCTTGGATGCTGGTTTCAGTATTTTAGTGAACTGTTTATTAATACTGGGTTTGTGTGTTCTAGAAGCCGTTATTGGTGTGCGCAGGCCCCCCCGACTGTTGTTGTCACTTGAATTCTCGAGCACGGAATTCAGACGCGCGGCCGATGTGAACGCCAAACGTCGAGAATGTGCTGATTGCTGTGTAGATCTTTCAGGCTATCATAACATCATATTGCCGAATGTTTTCCATAGTAGTTAGTTCACGTATTTATGAGACCTTGCTATCTGACTATTTCTGAAATCTAATAGCTTTTACAAATTGTTGTTTTTCATATTCACAAGGCTTGATAACTGACCTAGTTTCACAACTAGTGAGCTCAGATCTGCAGTTATGTTAAAGTTATGCTTGGGAAAAGAAATTCTTTCTTAATTTAAAGTAGGGGCCACAAGGCTGTTTTTCCTTTAAAATTTTTTTGAATTATTCTCGTTGCTTTTATACAGTTGAATAATCGGCGTAGATCATCGTAATTTGCAAATGTCGATCACTGTGTTGTCGCCAGTGCTCTGTTTTAATTAATGTGGTAAAAATAAATTTTTGTATCCTGAATGGAGTCAGCATTCCACTCCAGCAGCCCTTGTCTCCTGCTTACCAATCCTACACCTTACCATAGTTTTTTTCCCACTAATGCTCAATCCTTACCTCGAAGAACCAATAAAGGATCTAAAAGAGAGTTTATAGAGTGGGACTAAAGTTCAGCTTGAAAGAATATCAGTAATAAGACTGGTTGATGACATTGCTGTGTTGAGTAGGAGTGAAGACAATTACAGCACCTTTTGAATGGAACGGACAGCCTACCGAGTACAGAATATAAATTGAGGGAAAAGCGACGAAAGACGAAAGTAATGAAAACAAGCAGGAACTAGATTAGCTTAACTTCAAACTAGCAGTCCACGAAGTAAAGATAAGGGAATTCTGCTACCTCGGCAGCAAAAAACGCATGACGGGCGAAGCGAAGACGACACAAAAAGCTGATTAGCACATGCATAGAGTCCTTTCTGGCCAAGAGATGTCTGCTGGTATCAAACATTAGCCTTAATTTGAGGAATTTCTGGGAATGTCGTCTGGAACACAGCATTGTGTAGTAGTGGATCGTGGACTGTGGGGAAAGCAGGAAACGAAGAAACTCGAAACGTTTGAGGTGTGGTGCTAAAGTAGAATGCTGAAAATTATCTCGTTTGGTATGGTATTGAATGAACAGGTTCCCTGAAGAACAGGTGAGGAAAGGAAAGTGCGGAAAACAGTGACAAGAAGGAGGAATAGGACAACAGGACGTGTGTTTAGACGTCAAGGAATAACTGTCATGGAACTTTAGGGAGCTGTAGAGGATGGAGGAAAACAAAGACGAATAATTGAGGACGCGCGATGCAAGTGCTACTCTGAGATGAAGAGGTTGGCACAGATGAGTAATTCGCTTCGAACCTGTCACAAGGCTGACTACTCCCTTCCCTCCCCCCCCCAAATAGTTCCTTACCTGAAAATACAAATTTGAGGACCCTCTATCATCTGTAAAATTTTGACCTCGTGGGCTTGAGACACCACGTATATGTGTACTATTTTTTAAAAAGAATCAAGTGTGCAAGATTTTTTAAGAATAATACACCCTTCAGATTTCCCCAATAGACTGACGCTATGTAAAATACACAAACACTTTGTGATCAAAAGTAACCGGACACCCCCAAAAACATACGTTTTTCGTATTAGGTGCATTGTGCTGCCACCTACGGCCAGGTACTCCATATCAGCGACTACAGTAGTCATTAGACATCTTGAGAGACCAGAATGGGGCGCTCTGCAGAACTCACAGACTTCGAAAGTGGTCAGGTGATTGCGACTCACTTGTTTCATACGTCTGTAAGCTAGATTTTCACACTCCTCAACACCCCTAGGTCCACTATTCTCGATATGATAAGTGGAAATGTGAAGGGACACATACAACACAAAAGCCTACATGCCGACCTCATATGTTGACTGACAGAGAACGCCGACAGTTGAAGAGGGTCGTAATGTGAAATAGACAGACATCTATCCAGACCATCAAACAGGAATTCCAAACTGCATCAGGACCCACTGCAAGTACCATGACAGTTAGGCAGGAAGTGAGAAAACTTGAATTTCGTGGTCGAACGGCTGCTCATAAGCCACACATCACGCCGGTAAATGCCAAACGACGCCTCACTTGGTGTAAGGAGGGTAAACACGCGACGATTTAACAGTGGAAAAACGTTGTATGGAGTGACGAATTACGGCACACAATGTGGCGATCCGATGGCAGGGAGTGGGTATGGCGAATGCCCGGTGAACATCGTCTGCCAGCGTGTGTAGTGTCAACAGTAAAATTCGGACGCGGTGGTGTTATGGTGTAGCCGGCCGCTGTGGATGAGCAAATCTAGGCGATTCAGTCCGGAACCGCACGACTGCTACGGTCACAGGTTCGAATCCTGCCTCTGGTATGCATGTATGTGATGTCCTTAGGTTAGGTAGGTTTAAGTAGTCCTAAGGTCTTGGGGACTGATGACCCCATATGTTAAGTCCCATAGTGCTGAGAGCCATTTGTACCATTTTTGTTATGGTGTGGTCGTGTTTTTCATGGATCGGACTTGCACCCCTTGTTGTTTTGCGCGGCACTATCACAGCACAGGCCTACACAGATGTTTTAAGCACCTTCCTGCTCCCCACCGTTGAAGAGCAATTCGGGGATGGCGATTGCGTCTTTCAACTCGATCGAGCAACTTTTCATAACGCACGGCCTGTGGCGGAGTGATTACACGACAGTAACATCCCTGTAATGGACTGGTCTGCACAGAGCCCTGACCTGAATCCTATAAGACATCTTTGGTATGTTTTGGAACGCAGACTTCGTGTCAGGCCTCACCCACCTACATCGATACCTCTCCTCAGCACAGCACTCCGTGAAGAATGGGCTGCCATTCCCCAAGAAACCTTCCAGCACCTGATTGAACGCATGCCTGCGAGAGTGGAAGCTGCCGTCAAGGCTAAGGGTGGGCCAACACCATTTTGAATTCAAGCATTATCGACGGAGGGCGCCACGAACTTATAAGCCATTTTCAGCCAGGTGTCCGAATACTTTTGAGCACATAGTGTAAGTGTACAGTATTTCTTCATTAGACTTTGAATACAGGCATAAGAATGTGACATACCACCCTAGACTCCGACACACACACACACACACACACACACACACACAGAGCGAGAGAGAGAGAGAGGGAGAGAGAGAGAGAGATAGAGAGAGATTGTTTGTGATGCAAAATGTCATGCCTGCGTTATAATATGTTTCGACAACAACGCAACTAAAATATTGCCATTGGAATGAATGTAAGTACAACTTGGGAACAGCTATCACTTATGCAACTAAACTATATGAAATACCACATTAATTAACTTTATTTCAATAACATATTTATCGATGTGACTGTGATATGATGTGATCAAACTATCAAAGTTTCGGCTTCTATTACTGGCAGCATCCATCGGAGTCGCTATGTGGAAAACTGCTTGCTATGACGCACGAGGAATCGTGAAATGTGATCTAAGCTGAAAGCACGCAACAGCCTAAACGATTCTATACGTATAATACGATCCTGTATCGCTATTATGAGATAAAGTGCTCACCTTCTGGCAGCAGTTCATTGTAGATCATAAAGCATTCCTGACGACTGAAAAAAAAGGTGTAAGTCATTTCGATTACCAAGAAGGCTCGGCGGACAATATTAGAGCCATACATCATTGACGTCAGTCCTTTCTATGCTCACTTCGTGTAACTATTTTGTAGAACGACAAAATTTCGTCATAGGGGTCAATATACTTTCCATAAACAGAGCTCTTGTGAAACTCAGCTCACTCTGTCCACGTAGATCAGATAGCATTAAATAACGCCGTCGAGGGTGCTATCACATTCCTTTAATTCCTCAAAGAACAGGATCAAGTTTAGTACTGTCGCCTAGTAGATAAAATACGAGTTTACTCAACATCGCACCACCATATTGATTGGATTTAGCTTTTCGTACCAGCCATGCCTCAAAAGATCGTTCCTTCTTAACGAGATGAAATGGTCATACGAGAAAGGAACATTGATTGAACCCTAATACAATGTTATAGCCTTACATCTACGAAAGCTACACATGATCCGGTGCGTAACGCCGGAAACTCAGTGCGGCTATTCGCTTACGAAGCTGCTATATATTGTAGAGTCACAAAGGAAGAAAATTTTAGCAAAATGCAGAATTAATGAGAACAGTTTGTTGAGGATAAATAAACAGCTGCTCGATTTTACTTGTGACGAATCATTGGAAACAGTGAAATACGCATCCACAGTCACGTATATTGAAAAATTAGTTGGAGCAAAAGCACTTGCCAAAAAAGATTTGTTGGAAAATGTTAAAGAATAGAATTCACCTACAAAAGAGGCAGCTTATAAAATCTTCACACTTCAGAAAAGATGTAATAATTCCAGTTCCAAAGTAGGCATTTCCAGACGGATGTGAATTTTACTGATTGTTCATCATTTTAATAAGTCATGATTGCAAAATATTGACAAGCATTACAGACGAATGAAAATATTGGTAGAGGCCGGCCTGAGGGAAGGCAGTTTGGGTTCCGAAAAAAATGGGGGAACACGCGAGGCAATTTTGACTGTACGAAGCATCTTAAAAGATAGGTTGAAGAAAGGCAGATTTTTATAATATTGGTCGAGTTAGACATAGCAGTTGACAATGTGGACAGGACTACACTTTTTGAAACGTTGCAGGTAGCAGGGAGAAAATAAAGCGACCCGAACACCATTTACAACAAGAACAGAAACCAGACTGGAGTAATGAGAGCCAAAGAAGATGAAAGGAAGAGATAGTTGAGAAGGGATGGGCAGGGTTGTAGACTTGATCCTATGCTGTTCAGCCTGTACAGTAAAAAAGGTATGAAGGAAACCAAAGGAAAAATTTGGAAACAGGATTAAAGCTGTGGCAGAAGAAACAAAAGCTTCGTAATTGGACAATGACACTGTCATTGTGTCAGGCACAGCTAAGGACTTGGAAGGGGAGTTGAACAGAACGGATAGTGTCTTGAAAAGAGTTTATAAGATGAACATCAACAAATGTAAAACAAGGGTAATGGAATGTAGAAGAATTAAATCAATCAATGCTGGAGGAATTAATTTAGGAAATGAGGCATTAAAAGTAAGAGATGAGTTTTGCTACTTGGAAGCAAAATAACTGTTGTTGTTGTTGTTGTTGTTGTGGTCTTCAGCCCTGAGACTGGTTTGATACAGCTCTCGATGCTACTCTATCCTGTGCACGCCCAGTACTTACTGCAACCTACATCCTTCTGTATCTGTTTAGTGTATTCATCTCTTGGTCTTCCTCTACGATTTTTACCCTCCACGCTGCCCTCCAATGCTAAATTTGTGATCCCTTGATGCCTCATAACATGTTCTACTAACTGGTCCCTTCTTCTTGTCAAGTTGTGCCACAAACTCCTCTTCTCCCCAATTCTGTTCAATACCTCCTCATTAGTTGTGTGATCTACCCATCTAATCCTCAGCATTCTTCTGTAGCACGACATTTCGAAAGCTTCTATTCTCTTCTTGTCCAAACTGTTTATCGTCCATGTTTCACTTCCATACATGACTACACTCCATACAAATACTTTCAGAAGCGACTTCCTGACACTTAAATCTATACTCGATGTTAACAAATGTCTCTTCATCAGAAACGCTTTCCTTGCCATTGCCAGTCTACATTTCATATCCTCTCTACTTCTACCATCATCACTTATTTTGCTCCCCAAATAGCAAAACTCCTTTACTACTTTAAGTGTCTCATTTCCTAATCTAATTCCCTCAGCATCACCCAACTTAATTCGACTACATTCCATTATCCTCATTTTGCTTTTGTTGATGTTCATCTTATATCCTTCTGTCAAGACACTATCCATTCCGTTCAACTGCTCTTCTAAGTCCTTTGTTGTCTCTGACAGAATTACAATGTCATCGGCGAACCTCAAAGTTTTTATTTCTTCTCCATGAATTTTAATACCTACTCCGAACTTTTCTTTTGTTTCCTTCACTGCTTGCTCAATATACAGATTGAATAACATCGGGGACAGGCTACAACCCTGTCTCACTCCCTTCCCAACCACTGCTTCCCTTTCATGTCCCTCGACTCTTATAACTGCCACCTGCTTTCTGTACAAATTGTAAATAGCCTTTCGCTCCCGGTATTTTACCCCTACCGCCTTCAGAGTTTGAAAGAGAGTAATCCAATCAACATTGTCAAAAGCTTTCTCTAAGTCTACAAATGCTAGAAACGTAGGTTTGCCATTCCTTAATCTAGCTTCTAAGATAAGTCTTAGGGCCAGTATTGCCTCACGTGTTCCAATATTTCTACGGAATCCAAACTGATCTTCCCCGAGGTCGACTTCTACTAGTTTTTCCATTCGTCTGTAAAGAATTCGCGTTAGTATTTTGCATCCGTGACTTATTAAACTGATTGTTCGTTAATTTTCACGTCTGTCAGCACCTGCTTTCTTTGGGATTGGAATTATTATATTCTTCTTGAAGTCTGAGGGTATTTCGCCTGTCTCATACATCTTGCTCACCAGATGGTAGAGTTTTGTTAGGCCTGGCTCTCCCAAGGCTGTCAGTAGTTCTAATGGAATGTTGTCTACTCCCGGGGCCTTGTTTCGACTTAGGTCTTTCAGTGCTCTGTCAAACTCTTCACGTAGTATTGTATCTCCCATTTCATCATCATCTACATCCTCTTCCATTTCCATAATATTGTCCTCATGTACTTGCCCTTGTATAGACGCTCTATATACTCCTTCCACCTTTCTGCTTTCACTTCTTTGCTTAGAACTGGGTTTCCATCTGAGCTCTTGATATTCATGCAAGTGGTTCTCTTTTCTCCAAAGGTCTCTTTAATTTTCCTGTAGGCAGTATCTATCTTACCCCTAGTAAGATACGCCTCTATATCCTTACAATTGTCCACTAGCCATCGCTGCTTAGCCATTTTGCACTTCCTGTCGATCTCATTTTTGAGACTTTTGAATTCCTTTTTGCCTGCTTCATTTACTGCATTTTATTATTTGCTCCTTTCATCAATTAAATTCAATATATCTTCTGTTACCCAAGGATTTCTATTAGCCCTCGTCTTTTCACCTACTTGATCCTCTGCTGCCTTCACTATTTATCTCTCAAAGCTACCCATTCTTCTTCTAGTGTATTTCTTTCCCCCATTCGTGTCAATTGCTCCCTTATGCTCTCGCTGAAACTCTGTACAACCTCTGGTTCAGTCAGTTTATCCAGGTCCCATCTCCTTAAATTCCCACCTTTCTGCAGTTTCTTCAGTTTTAATCTACAGCTCATAACCAATAGATTGTGGTCAAAGTCCACATCTATCCCTGAAAATGTCTTACAATTTAAAACCTGGTTCCTAAATCTCTGTCTTACCATTATATAATCTATGTGATACCTTCTAGTATCTCCAGGAGTCTTCCATGCATACCACCTTCTCTTATTACTTTTGAATGCATTATGGGAACAGCAGTGATCAATAAAATTGTAAATAATTACTATTAAAAACAGTCTTGATCACAATTTATTTTATAAGGTGACCGGTTTCGACCACTGCTGTGGTCATCTTCAGATCATTGAGTGGAAACCCCTTTCTGTTGGAGAAAGGGGTTTCCACTCAATGATCTGAAGATGACCACAGCAGTGGTCGAAACCGGTCACCTTATAAAATAAATTGTGATCAAGACTGTTTTTAATAGTAATTATTTACCTTCTCTTATGATTCTTGAACCAAGTGTTAGCTATGATTATGTTATGCTCTGTGAAAAATTCTACCAGACGGCTTCCTCTTTCATTTCTTACCCCCAATCCGTATTCACCTACTATGTTTCCTTCTCTCCCTTTTCCTAATCTCGAATTCCAGTCACTCATGACAATTAAATTTTCGTCTCGCTTCACTACCTGAATAATATCTTTTATCTCATAATACAATTCATCAATTTCTTCATCATCTGCAGAGCTAGTTGGCATATAAACTTGTACTACTGTAGAAGGCATGGGCTTCGTGTCTTATCTTGGCCACAATAATGCTTTCACTATGCTGTTTGTAGTAGCTTACCCGCACTTCTATTTTTTTATTCATTATTAAACCGACTCCTGTTTTACCCTATTTGATTTTGTATTTACAATCCTGTATTCGCCTGACCAAAAGTCTTGTTCCTCCTGCCACTGAACTTCACTAATTCCTACTATATCTAACTTTAACCTATCCATTTCCCTTTTTAAATTTTCTAACCTACCTGCTCGATTAAGGGATCTGACATTCCACGCTCCGATCCGTAGAACGCCAGTTTTCTTTCTCCTGATAACGACGTCCTCCTGAGTAGTCCCCGCCCGGAGATCTGAATAGGGGACTATTTTACCTCCGGAATATTTTACCCAAGAGGACGTCATCATCATTTAACCATACAGAAAGCTGCATGCCCTTGAGAAAAATTACGGCTGTAGTTTCCCCTTGCTTTCAGCCGTTCGCAGTACCAGCACAGCAAGGCCGTTTTGGTTAGCGTTACAAGGCCAGATCAGCCAATCATCCAGACTGTTGCCCCTGAAACTACTGAAAAGGCTGCTGCCCCTCTTCAGGAACCACACGTTTGTCTGACCTCTCAACAGATATCCCTCCGTTGTGGTTGCACCTACGGTAAGGCTATCTGTATCGCTGAGACACGCAAGCCTACCCACCAACGGCAAGGTTCATGGTTCTTGGACTGATGATGCCCAAAGTAGGAAAGATATAAAATGTAGTCTGTCAACAGAAAGAAAAACATTTGTGAAAAAGCAGAATTTGATAACATAGAATATAAAAGAAAGTGTTAGGAGTCTCTTCTGAAAATATTTGTCTGCAGTGTAGCGTTGTACGGAAGTGTAACGTGGACGATAACCAGTTCAGGCAGAAAGAGAAAAGAAGGATTTGAAACGTGGTGGATAATATGGAGTATTGACCTAGATACAAGCTGATCGAACGTTAGAAACAGTATCACCACAACGTGTACGTGGATGCTAATACGTTCTAAAGAGAGATATGTCTACGTTGGCAGTAATATTACTCGTGTTCATCATATTGTTTATACATCAACGGTACTTGATGACTTTTTCTAAAAGACAGTGTGATCGTAATGGAGAGGTCAGTGGCTTTTGAAATAATATTTTTAAGTGGTTTATTGTGCGGCACTATCACTTATAATTTCAGCAACAAATTACGAGTTTCGGTTCAAATGGTTCAAATGGCTCTGAGCACTATGGGACTCAACGGCTGAGGTCATTAGTCCCCTAGAACTTAGAACTAGTTAAACCTAACTAACCGAAGGACATCACAAACATCCATGCCCGAGGCAGGATTCTAACCTGCGACCGTAGCGGTCTTGCGGTTCCAGACTGCAGCGCCTTTAACCGCACGGCCAACGAGTTTCGGCAGTCACGAGCCATCTTCAGATCTACGGAACAGACAACAGTTAAAATAAGTTTAAAAGTTAATGGTGAAGCTGTACGTATCACGCTAAAATTAAAACATTCAAAATACATGACGTCAGACCGTAAGCAGCATACAGGATACAGTAATTCACTCTAAAGGACTTTCAGAAAGTCACGTCGTCGATAGATGTGCCTATTGATCATCATGCGTAGAAAGGGTAGTTCCGTGGTGCGCAGTCAACTAGCTACACTTTCACTATACCACCAAAATTAAGATTGTATATACCATTATTTTTAGTCATTACAAACACGGAATAGTATTAAGCAGCAGACAAGTTCTCAGTAACTAGAGTTCATAAAATTACGTATCAGGACGACTAAAAGTAATACATAGGACAAACTAAAAGCTCTTCGACATTCAAGGAACAGACGTAATAGAGCAACAAATTGATATTTCGTCTTAAATAATAAGAACATAGTATTATTAATATAAACGAAAATTTAAAAATCCTGCACAGAACTGATTAGAGAATACACTTGGACATCTTTAAGGAGCTACAGACTTACGTTGCTAAATGAAATGTTCCTTATAAACTGTTAAATGACAAGAATGAGTTTGCACGAACCATATTTTAATATTTTGATGACGTTTTACAAACACACTACGTAGCAAACCTAGCATTACGCGGCTGCTCATTTTGCCAGTTTTCAATTAGAAACGAAAAGACGATATGAACTCTTTTTGTAGCGTAATACCGAAAAAATTCGTTTACACGTATTCGTGAAACGCCTCTTCATAGCCCAATAGACAGCTATTGTTTTAGCCTATGACCGTTTGCACCTTGCATTTGAAAGCTGTCAAAAGCTCTGCCAGGTGTAAGAGATTTCCTTAAGTTGACTCGACGATAGGCGTGTCTTAGTAGTATGGAAGAAAAGTATTAATACTTCTCTCAAGATGTGGCATTTTTCAGGCATCTCAGTGTTTACAATGTTATATATCTTGAACTACGTGTTGCACAATAATATATTTCTGTAGTTGTAGTCCTTGGCATATGCGGATACTGTCTGCGAAATAAGTAGCGAATAGAGTCAGTAGCAAAGAAGATATAAATTTAAACGTATTCCATGATGCAGCAGTTTTCACGCACATCAGTGTGTATGGGGCCATATCTTCAGATCTATCTGCCACACAGTGACATAATTTGTAGGTACATGCAGAGGCGTATGTGGATACTGTCTCTGAAATTGAATCTATAGCAAGTTTGGATCGTTGGTTGGTTTGTGGGGTTGAAGGGACCAGACTGCAAAGGTAATCGGTCCCCAGGTTTGGTTGAAATCGGTTTAATGGAGGTTTGGAACATACACGTATATACATTTTTATAATGTGTATGAATTTCATTCCAGCTGTCATCTGGAGCTGCATGTAAACACCACGTGTACACTTTATACCGATGGCGTGACTGCTGCCTGCTGCTTTCGTCGGAAGGAAAGCTCTGTAGGCTGCGAAAGCCGTTTCTCACGCCTAGCGACAAAGCACACACGGTTTAACAGGTAAAACGACAGACATAGAGGTCCTTTGCGGGTCAGAAACTAAATCTGCGTCATAGAGATCCTAAATGTTCAATAAAAATGGTTCAAATGGCTCTGAGCACTATGGGACTTGACATCTGAGGTCATCAGTCCCCTAGAACTTAGAACTACTTAAACCTAACTAACCTAAGGACATCACACACATCCATGCCCAAGGCAGGATTCGAACCTGCAACCGTAGCGGTCGCGCGGTTCCAGACTGAAGCGCCTAGAACCGCTCGGCCACACTGGCCAGCTAAATGTTCTATTTTTTTTTTTTTTAGTATTATGGTACGTATATATAAAATAATAAGATATTTCATACACTATATTCCACTCTTATGGACTCGTCTATAATTCCGAAGATCTCTCTCTAGTCATACTAGAGCGAGCAGTGCTGTATGCAATGTGGCGTAGCGGTTAACGTCGTTGGCTAGAGCAAACCGGGTCGTCTGTTCAAACCGAAGCACCCGAAATTGTCAGTTACCGTTAATCATTTCTGGAAAGTTCTCGAAATTACTTATAGTTGTATACTCTGGAGTTTTATATTTGTGCATAAACAGCAGCGCGGTCCGTCCAGGAGTCAGTTCTGTCTGTACGTTGGTGTACGTTATTAATGTGCTTTCAGTGCTGTAAGAGACGACCCTGCTTTGGGATATGAAGTTAACTGTGTTTATGATGGGACAATACTGATCATGTAAAGACTAATTATTATTCAGTATAAAATTTTAAATAGTTTTTATAATTAATTTTTCTGAACTTCTTGGTGTATATTATATATAATATAGGGTGACAGTTATTGAGCTATATGAAAACAAATGTAAATTAGTTACAAAATACGGCGTGTAAACACTTTATTCAGCTTGTAAACGTCACTATAGATATTCGGATTTGGATTATGACAAGTTCTATATGCCTGCCGTCATTCGCAATGATGTGGCGCAGACGAATAAAGAAATTCTGCACGACCCACTGTCGATGACCCCCTGAACGGTTGCTTTCAGGTCAGCAATGGTTTTGGGGTTATTGCTGTATACCTTGTCTCTAGTGTTGCCCCACAAAAAGGAGTCGCATTTATTCAGATCCTGAGAACATGGCGGTAAAAGGAAATGTCGTGTGACTAGGGCCTCCCTCGCGTAGACCGTTCGCCGGGTGCAAGTCTTTCGATTGGACGCCACTTCGGCGACTTGCGGATCGATGGGGATGAAATGATGATCTATATCTACATCGATACTCTGCAAATCACATTTTAAGTGCCTGGCAGAGAGTTCATCGAACCACCTTCACAATTCTCTATTATTCCGTACAGCGCGCGGAATTCACGAACACCTATATCTTTCCATACGAGATCTGATTTCCCTCTGTACCTCCCTAGGTAGATCGGTGTCAACAAAATATTATCGCAATCGGAGGAGAAAGCTGGTGATTGGAATTTCTTGAGAAGATCCCGTCGCAACGAAAAACGCCTTTCTTTTAATGATGTCCAGCCCAAATCCTGTATCATTTCTGTGACACTCTCTGTCATATTTCGAGATAATACCAAACGTGCTGCCTTTCTTTGAACTTTTTCGATGTACTCCATCAGTCCTATCTGCTAAGGACCCCATACCGCGCAGCAGTATTCTAAAGAGGACAGACAAGCGTAGTGTAGGCAGTCTCCTTAGTAGATGTGTTACATTTTCTAAGTGTCCTGCCAATAAAACGCAGTCTTTAGTTAGCCTTCCCCACAACATTTTCTATGTGTTCTTTCCAATTGAATTTGTCCGTAATTGTAATTCCTAGGTATTTAGTTGAATTTACGGCTTTTAGAATAGACGGATTTATTGTGTAACCGACGTTTAACGAGTTCCTTTTAGCACTCATGTTGGTGACCTCACACTTTTCGTTGTTTGGGGTCAACTGCCACTTTTCGCATCATTCAGATATCTTTTCTAAATCGTTTTGCAGTTTGTTTTGATTTTCTGATGACTTTATTAGTCGATAAACGACAGCGTCATCCGCAAACAACCAAAGACGGCTGCAGAGATTGCCTCCCAAATCGTTTATATAGATAAGGAACAGCAAAGAGCCTATAACACTACCTTGGGGAACGCCAGAAATCACTTCTGTTTTACTCGATGACTTTCTGTCAGTTACTATGAACTGTGACATCTCTGACAGGAAATCACAACTCCAGTCACTTAACTGAGACGATATTCCATAAGCACCCAATTTCACTACGTGCCGCTTGTGTGGTACCGTGTTAAAAGCCTTCCGGAAATCCAGAAACACGGAATCGATCTGAAATCCCTTGTCAATAGCACTCAACACTTCACGTGAATAAAGAGTTAGTTGTGATTAGGACAACACAACATCCAGTCCCTGAGCGGAGAAAATCTCCGACCCAGCCGGGAATCGAACCCGGGCCCTTAGAATAGACATAATATGGCGGTCAATCGGGGCCCATGCCAGTGGCCTTTAGGTACCGCAGAGCCAGAATGCAGTCCCAAAAATGCTAAATAGTCCTCCAGGACATTCTCCTACTTCGATGGGGTCGAGCTCCGTACTGCATGAATCACATCTTGTCGAAACCAGGGTCACTTTGGGTAATGGGGATGAAATCATCTTCCAAAACGTTGAAGTACCGTTCGGTAGTCACCGTGCCATCAAGAAATATCGCACCGATTATTTCGTGACTGCACATTGCACACCACACAGTGACCCGTTAAGGGTGAAGAGACATCTCAGGCGCGAAATGCAGAGTCTCAGTCCCACAAATATGCCGATTTGCTTATTGACAAACCCATCCAAATGAAAGTGGACTTCGTCGCTAAATCAAACCATTCAGCACATGCTAATGCCCATCACGCCCAGCGGCTAACAGTGTAGTTTCAACGTCCTAACGCAAACTGATCAGAAGTTACGACGATTTTATTTCATATAGTTAATTATTGTCACTCTGTAGATTTTCTCGCCACAGATGCACAGCACCTGTGATATAAACTACACAAATTTTATACGTTATCTTGAATACAAATACTCATGTACTCTCTCTGCAATTTTGTTTGAACGTATTAATGCGTGTGGAATAGCATCTGAATAGTTAGTTGCATACCAACTAGTGAATTCGACTTTCCAAGCATCTCTCTTCCCCCTCATACCTACTGACAATGTGGTTATCTCAAAAGGCTGGAGACTGATGCTCTGCTTCCTTCTTGGCGTGGCTTCAGTGTGTTTTACACTGACGTAATGTATGTAGCTTCACTTTCAAGGCCAGCCGGGCTGGCCGAGTGGTTCTAGGCGCTTCAGTTTGGAACCGCGCGACCGCTCCTGTAGCAGGTTCGAATCCTGTCTCGGGCATGGATGTGTGTGATGTCCTTAGGTTAGTTAGGTTTAAGTAGTTCCAAGTTCTAGGGGACTGATGACCTCAGCTGTCAAGTCCCATAGTGCTCAGAGCCATTTGAACCATTGTTTTTCACCTTCAACTTTTAAAATTATTTTAATTATTGTCTGTCTCGTAAAACTGAAGCTGGTCGATAACGAACGAAAGCGGTAATTTTTGTCAAAATATTAAAATATTGTGCAAAACATTTCTAAAGGATACTTCCTTCTTCCTTTGTTACTACATTAAACAGAACTGCGCAGTTTCACGGACAAAAAACGTAGTGGTCTGTACAACACTCACCGAAAGACATGGTACAATGTTTAAGTTCTCATTCAGGCGGTTCATATCAATGATGCGAACACATACATTTTTTCCGCGATTCATTTTCATCGTTCATGTTAGTACATTCTCAGTACATCTGCACCACAGCTACCAGCAATTTCCATGCTCTCCATTTACCAAGCAAAGGCCAAAAACTTAACCAGTTGGAAAACCAGAAATCAACAAACACCTGGCTCACAATCCTGACTTCACATTACACAGCTCAATACTTCCCATTTTGAAAAATTCACGTTCCTTGCAGACTTCGAGTGCCTTCTGCACGCCCAGTTCAGTTCTAGTCCTCCATGTTTTGTTATCAGTTCCACCTTTTACTCTATTACTGTACCACTCCCCAATGCTCTTGCCGAATGTTAATTTTACTTTATTGGGATTGTTATTTTAATTTAATCTGTTGCATAGGCACTGTTTTTTTTTCAGTTTAGTGTTAATGTTGTTTCTCGTTTGCTCGCTTTATATTTATTTACTGTTTGACTTTTAACATTTTAACTGCACTTCGTCTGCACTGTCAGAGATGACATTTACTCTGTGCTCGCACCAGATTCTTGATGAGCAACATATTTTACAATGTTGTTCACGAAAATTGTACTTTCTTTGACGATGATAGTTAAATTCTGTTGATGGCCTTTTAAGCCTAAGACCTGTTAACAAAATAAATAAACTCCGTAGAAAATATAGAATACTGAGCTCTTCATTTCTGGAGATGAAACAGAAGAAAGAATGACAGAAGATGTGCGCTTGGTTGTAGGAAAGAGAGGGGATAAAGCGTAAACGAGTTCTGCAATGTATTTCTGTTAGTAATAGCGAATATACCGTTAAAAATAGCAGGTGGGGGCGGCACACATGGAGAAGGAGTGAAATAGGGGAATATTCCAGCTGGATGATGTCATCGTCAGACAGATATTATGAAATCAGATACTGGAGTGTAAGGCGTACACAAGAGAAGTTACAGACTCAGATTACAATTTTGTTATCACCAAAAGTTGGCTGAAGTTTCAAGAGACTTGTCGGGAAGAATCAATGAGCAAAAATGTGGAATACTGAACTACAGACACATACGATGGCACGCGTTCGAAATGCTCAAAGGCTGTAAAGAGAAGTGGACGTATCTGAAATTGGCAATCGCAGAACTTAGACATAGCTATAATGAAGGTAACTGCAGAGAAACCCTGGGTATCAGAAGAAATACTTCAGCGGATCCATGAAAGAAGGAGGTAGAAAAATATTCAGAGAAATATATGTCACTTAGGAATTAAATATATAGGAAGTGCAAAGAGGCTAAGGGGAAATGGATGCAGGTAAAATGTGAAGAAATAGAAAAAGGACTGGTTTTCGGAAGGACTGATTCAGCATACAGAAAAGTCAGACTAACGTTCTATCAAATTAAAAGCAAGGGCGTCAGAATTAAGAGTGCGATGGGAATACCGTTGTTGGGCGTAGAGGAGAGAGCGGATAGGTGGAAACAGTTCTTTCAAAGCCTACATAAGGAGGAGAGGACCTGTCTGATGACGTCAGTGAAGAATAAATGGAAGACAATGTGGGAGACATAGAGAATTCAGTATTAGCAGCAGAGTTTAATAAATTATTGAAAGATTGCGATCAAAGAAGGGGTAAAGAAAATTACTTCGCAGTTTCTAAAGTCACTGGGGAAGTGGCAACCAAACGACTATTCAGATTCTATGAGTCTGGATACACATTATCAGACTTTCGGAAAAATGCTATCCACAAAAGCCGGAAAACAGCAAGGGCAGATAAGTGCAAGAACTATCGCATAATCAGCTTAACACATCAAGACTGGAAGATGAAGTTCGAAGTGCTGGGATTAAAAAGAGTGTAAGAGAGGGATGTAGTCTTTCGCTCCTATTCTTCAATATAAACATCGAAGAAGCAATGATGGAAATAAAAGAAAGGTTCAGGAGTGGGATTAAAATCGAAGGGGAAAGGATATCAGTGATAAGTTTCACTAATGACATCGCAATCTTCACTCTAAGTGAAGAACATTACTAATATGTTCCATGAAATGGACAGTCGAATCAGTATAGAACATGAAACTTCCTGGCAGATTAAAACTGTGTGCCCGACCGAGACTCGAACTCGGGACCTTTGCCTTTCGCGGGCAAGTGCTCTACCAACTGAGCTACCGAAGCACGACTCACGCCCGGTCCTCACAGCTTTACTTCTGCCAGTACCTCGTCTCCTACCTTCCAAACTTTACAGAAGCTCTCCTGCGAACCTTACATAGCTAGCACTCCTGAAAGAAATTATAATGCGGAGACATGGCTTAGCCACAGCCTGGGGAATGTTTCCAGAATGAGATTTTCACTCTGATCACCTGCCCGCGAAAGGAAAAGGTCCCGAGTTCGAGTCTCGGTCGGGCACACAGTTTTAATCTGCCAGGAAGTTTCATATCAGCGCACACACTGCTGCAGAGTGAAAATCTCATTCTGAGTACAGAATATGGTTTGAGAGTAAATCGAAGAAAGTAATGAGAAATACAGAAATGAAATTAACGATAAATTTAACATCAGAATTAGGAAGGAAGGAAGATTAGTGTTTAACTTCTCGTCGACATCGACGTCAATAGAGACTGAGCACAAGCTTGGATTGCTTCGAAGATGAGGAAGGAAACCGGCCATGCCCTTTTAAAGGAACCATCCTGGACTTGGCATGAAACGCTTTAGGGAAATCATGGGATACGTAACACTTGATGGCCGGGCGCGGATTTCAACCGACTTCCTCCAGAATACGACTTCAGTGTGCTAACCACTGCGCCAACTCGTTCGATTGGGAAGTATGAAGAAGAAAATGTTAGGGAATTCTGCTACCTTAGAAGCGAAGCACAACAGGACCGACGAAACAAGGAGGACATAAAAAGCCGATTTGCACTGGCAAAGAGTGGATTCCTAGCGAAGAGAAGTTTGCTGGTGTCGAACGGTGTGCGGACATTTTCCACGCCGGACATTGGCACGACGGACATTTGCCACGATTTTACCTGCGCCGAAGGGTTGGGTCCCTTGTCACACCCTCCTCCTCCTCCTCTTCCTCCTCCTCCTTATCACCCACCGCGCACTAAAGGTACTTACTGAGCCTTTCCGCTGGTTTACTTAACATAGGACCAGAATCTCTTTCGATTTTCCGCCATATTTCTAAAGAGAGTTTCGTTGTGGAAACTATTAAATGCATCTCGCATTGAAATCCGCACTAAATTTCGAGCCTCAGTAAAACTTCGCGCCAACCTTGGAGATTTTGCGTTCGTCTAAATTATACGTGCCTTTTTGGTGCTCCTGCAGCAGCTTTCTGCCGTCTTTTGTGTACCATGGATGATCAGTTCAGTCTCTTATTAATTTATTTGGTATGAGTCTCAAAATCAAATGGTTCAAATGGCTCTGAGCAATATGGGACCTAACATCTGAGGTCGTCAGTCCCCTAGAACTTAGAATTACTTAAACCTAACTAACCTAAGGACATCACACACATCCATGCCCGAGGCAGGATTCGAACCTGCGACCGTAGCAGTTGCGTGGTTCCAGACTGAAGCGCCTAGAACCGCTCTGCCACCGTGGCCGGCTGGTATGAATCTCTCGAGTGCTGTTGATACTATTTCTTTGAACTTAAGCCACATATGGTCTTCACTTACATAGTTTGGAAGGATTGGAGACTGTCTCTTAGAAAGACGTCAACCGAATTTTTAGCTGCTTTTATTAATAGATATATTTCGCGTTTGGTTTTGGTGAATTTCGTTGTTACGGATTTGAGCCTCGCTGCGACTGTGTGTTCACTAATCATTGTATCCGTCGTGATGCTCAGGATTATTTGTGGCTAAGAGGTCAAGTGTGTTTTCGTAACCATTTACAATTTGAATGGCCTCGTGAACTAATTGTTCAAAATAATTTTAAAAAAGCATTTAGAACAATTACGGAAGTTGTTTTCTATCTACAATAGGGTCTGAAAATGTATTTTTTGTCAACATACGGAAGGTAGATTGAAGTCACTGCCAACTATAATTGGATGAGTAGGGTACCTGTTCTTGATGAGACTCAAGTTTTCTCTGAACTGTTCAAAAACTGTTTCATCTGAGCCAGTCATTAATTTATTCCGGTTGTCGAATATAACCTCTGCCCATGCCAAGTCACAGGAAGTATCTGCTTCAATGTCGCTTGTGAGCTGGAACACACATTACATTATTTTTCCCTAAGTTGTGCTTCTTGTGTCTGTTGTAGTGCAGATCATTACAATTACGGCTTTTCCCTCCAAAACCTAGGATGCTTTCTCTGTGACCCTGTAAATACCAGAGCTAAACAATGTAGAACAACAACGTACGTTACAAGCCTAGCATTCTGTGTTGCTTCATTTTCTTATTTCCAACATTTTAAAACTGTACGTCGACTTTAGATGACGTGTCAGTCATATATGTTCTTATCTCTATTTAGTGAACGTATTTTCAGTCATGTTTTGAACATTGTCCCGCTACACTTTACTAACTAATGTTTCGCCGCAAGGGATATCGGATTTTAGAGAGTAAATTAATACGGAGTATGTCGTTCTTCTTTTCAAACATTCACATATCCATTTCTTCTTTCCTTATTGTCTTTTGGGCATGCAGGTGTAGTAATTAAAGTAGGCACAAATGCAGTGATCAAAAAGAAATTATTAGCGTACGTTCGCATTCTCTGTACATCGTTCCTTTCTTGTTGCTCCCATGGCGATGGACTGTTTCTATCGCCTTCAGTAAGCGCGAAAGGAAGCTACCGTATAGACAGAGGGATCTACATTTATACTTGGCAGAACTAATTACATACTGACATAATCGTCGATATTGCTTTCGTTTCCCAAATATTATAAATATTTAGATTTCGGAAAACAAGCTCTGTATTTCGCCAGGATGTCGAAGAAGAAGGTCCATCACGTACTGGTTGTATCAAGTAAGATGTGGAGACGGCGGTTAGAAAGCGGACAGAAGAAGTACGAGGAAGGGCGTCCCTTACCTGAGGGATCGCTGCTCGAGCTACCTGGCGAAGGGGCAAGTGTGGCAAATGTCCGGCGTGGCAAATGTCCGGCATTCATGTCGAACATTGGCCTTAATCTAAGACGTAAATTTCGGTAAATGTACGGTTTGAGCACAGCACTGTATGGTAATGAATCGTGGACTGTGGGACCAGAAGAGAATCGAAACGTTTGAGATGTGGTGCTGAAGAAGGATGCTAACAATTAGGCTGGTTTATAATGTAATGAATGAAGAGATTATCTCCAGAATCGGCGAAGAAAAAAACACTTGGTAAACACTGAGAAGAAGAGGTAACCGGGTGATGGGACACGTTTAGAGACGTTAATAACTTTGATGATACCAGAGGGAGTTGTTGAGGGATATGAAATTTTTATTTTACCTCGTAACACCGTCTCAGATATATTTCCTAACAATTTTGTATAATTCAGCATATTCTTTGTAGCCTCTTTATCGTTTCCTTGAAACTTTCGGCCATTCTTCGATAGTTGCTTTATTCGACTTGAGAAATTCTTTTTCTTTGCTTCCTTCGTACCCACTATAACATTTGTTGATCGCCTAAGAATCGTTGTTAAATAACCGCCCCTACCATTGTCTTCTGAATTGGTTGCTTCATTTTATGTGGTACAACACACTATTCTCACATTAATTTTCAGAATCTACTTTTTGATTTCCTGAGCAATGTGTTTTTCTTCATGATGTATATGTCTTTTATCTGGATCGTACAAATTCATGACCTTTTAGAATTCGAAAGTGGTTTAGGATAGTCACAGTCAGTACAATTTCTTTATAGTCCATGAAATATACTCCATTTCATTTTTTGTATGTAACATAATGGTCTATTCACAAGTAAAATGGAGAACATACCAGTAGTAATCAAAACTGTTACGAATATTGATTATGTTGTTTGCTGAGGAGTTGTTTCCTGTTTGCTGTACACAGCAGTAACATTTTAAAAGAGAAATTCCTTACTTCCCCTTAAATATCTGTTAGATCAGATAAAATGGTTCAAATGGCTCTAAGCACTATGGGACTTAACATCTGAGGTCATCAGTCCCCTATAATTAGAACTACTTAAACCTAACTAACCTAAGGAAATCACACATCCATGCCCGAGGCAGGATTCGAACCTGCGACCGTAGCAGCAGCGCGATTCCGTACTGAATCGCCTAGAGCCGCTCGGCCACATCGGCCGGCTGTTAGATCAGATACACGACGAATTGCTAACCCAGAAGCAAATGAGAGAATGTGATGATTCGCGCAGCTCGTACAACTCTCTATCAGAATAATTTGTTACTTACCTGTTTAATTCCTATTCCCTTTCAAAAATTCCTCCCATGTCTATAGGCTTGTTCAACCACACAATGTTCTCTGCATTTGAGGATGAAATTTATGATTATTACCTTGCGTTTCCAGACGAGCGTAGTAGAGTTTCTTGCGTATAAACTGTTCGACAAGACAGAGAAGAATTCAAGAGAGAATAAAATTTATTCCTAATACGCTAATTTGAAAATTTTCTACTGCAGAAAAGTCCAAAGATGTAAACACGGAAAGTCCTTACCTTATCGTTGCGACTAATTTAAATAGCATGTGCTAGCAAAGGAATACGACAGCTCTTATTGCTGTCAACTAAGGACTGTCAGGGTTTTGTTTACCAGTGAAAGACTCAGATGTTTAAGGAAGCACCCATTAGCGGAAAAAAGTACATGAAATGTGTCTTACGATGCCTGTAGATCTTGAAGATTTCATAGACATATGAAAATATTTGTTCACTGCTTATCGGTCGGATCTGTCTGCGGTTGTCTCTCTAAATGGCTGCTGATGTCACTAAATACGAAGGTATTCTACTGGTTTATTTATCAGGAAGCCATTGTGCGTCACACTGGGATGAAAAACGAGCTTCAGCAACAGGCCATCGCCGCACGTAATTTCCACAGAGCACTGTGAAAAATCCGAATGTTCAATATGATGTAGCAGTTTTGTTTCACGTAGAATGATTGATTACTCTGAAACTTAGCGAAACATGGCCTAAGGGCTTTAACTGTTTGCAACTCAGTGTGTTACCCAAACAGATCGTTACGCCATATATAAAATACACTAGTGCTCCGAAGTCTAATGGATGATCTGAGAAACAAACTTCACTACTGTTAACGCCGTTGCAAGTACCCACAATCGTACAAGGAAGTGTATAACAAAAACCAGTGTACAACCGTACCTGTGTTGCTCTTATATTACTATGTAGTTACAGATATTAACATACATCAATTTTATGTGTGAACTACGCGGATGTTTGTAACATTAGACGATGGCGAAATGGATAGTGTTACACTACGAGCACTTAAACCGAACGCTATAAAACTGATACTCAGATATACACATCAACAAAAATTATACATTAGTCCGATATGTCTTACACATGTGTTGCTGTTACTACTGTTCGTACAGAAATCGTAAGGCAACTTTTGACGTTGTAAACACAGATACAATTACCATGGACACTGCCTATTGGTAGAACGGCGCTCTCGAATCTATTGCAGCATTTTAGTTGAAGGTAAAGCACCTGTGGAGTAGGGTAACCAGATTATTTATGTAAACAACGGGACACCTCTGAAAAATAGAAATGAAAAAACGGAAAAAACAGGACATTAGTTACAAAGAAAATATACTGCATCCATGCATCTGTCAGTATTGCTTTAATGATATAAATGAAAACTAACATTTATATATGAACATAGTTAATTCTTTAATAAAGTACTTAAAAACATACATATCATGACACTGAATCATATTGCAATAAATCAAGTTTTTCTATGAATTCTGCCACAGTTTAAAATATATAAAAAAACAGTACACAGTATCGCAGAAATGAAACCTAGAACTTCAATACTAGCTTTGTAGTTATCAGAAGACCTAATATCTTGCAAGAGTTTTTTCCAGAATTTCGTCCAGCTCACGGATGTATTCAAATTGAGTCTTAACAATTGCTTTAAGAGTTTGGGTAGAAACAATATTTATCATCAATCCAAAGGTAGTTAAGTATTGTAATAACGGAATTGAGTGCTGATACTGTGAATGCCATCCATCCCAATGATCACATCTTGACGAGAGCTAGAGCGCTATATTTAAAGGAAGCTAGGTTGAGACTATGACCCAAGTATCGGTTCTTAGTGACGAAATGTATCTTTCTGCTATATTCACTTAACAGGCTATAGACTATTATGTCGGTCCCTCGCTTTGTGCTCTTATGGAAGAGATGGTCTCCTGCAACATGTCTCACGAGCTAACGAATACGCTTATCTCCCTTCCTTTTGCTTTCTGTCGGAGTCCACTGTCTGCTGAATGCGTATCCTTACTCAGCAGACAGTGTCTTCGATCTGACTCACTTTCACATGCTGGCTCGCTTCCTGTTTTCGCTGCTCTCTCTGGCATGACTTGAATTTTCTTGTGGCAATGTGAGTGGGTTTTAATAAAATTTTTCTGATTTCTACCACTTACTATTTTGTGCCGTAACAATCCCTCCTCTTTAAAAAAAATTGTCTCGAATTTTCCCTTTCTCTCAGTTATTACTAATTAGTCCATTCTTGACTCGTATTTACAAAAAGAAGTTCATCTGCAGCTCTTTTCTGGGTTGCTTCCCTACCTAAGTCGTGACTCTTACTCAGATTAATTATTCTACTCTGTCATTCTGTCCTGTCTGCATACGCTACTTACACTTTTGACTTACATTACTTGTTACCAGTTCGTATCCACTCCAAAGGTATCTGATGGATGGTGGCCTCATTTGAATGAGATATGTTACGCTTTATACAAATTAAGTTGCACAAATGAACACTAGAACCAAGATTGAGCTTGTCATCGATACACTGAAAATAACTCTATTTTGTTACGTTCTCGTGATATTGTATCACTCGCATTTTTGATTGACTGAAATTTTTCCTTTTCCTGAAGCTAATAATTCGACTAAGGATTGTAGCAAAGTGGAAACTAAGGTATCATTATTTCAAAAGGTTTTGTTTACGTAATGTGGGTAGTGGTTCTTGAAAAAGGTTTCGTTTACGTAATAAGTCTAATGGTTCCTACGGCCAGTATAACAGTGGTCGAAACGTGCTAATCATTGTTGTGCCCAAGATGGTAGCTGAAGGTGAAATTGTCTTCCTGCCATTCAACGTGTGATTCCATTAGATAATAATTCATTCTCCTGTAATTCTAGTTTAAGTTATCCTGGTTGATTTGTCTTTTTTTATAGCGAGTGATAATTTCTGTTTCAGGAGTAAATATGGAGTAAATACAGTGATCTCCAGTTTTCTGGAATTTTGGCTGAGGAGGTAAAACTTTTTTCTCGCACTTTACTGCTGTCATTTTCCCTAAGAATTTCCCGTTTCACATGACTAGTTGTCACTTTGTACAATCCATGTTGGACAAATAATATTTCATCTAATACATTATTTTAAATCTGCTACAAGCATAATGACACGAGCGTCTTTCCTATTAGAAACTAATAATACTTTGTGAAACTAATAATACTTCGACCTCCGAGAATAGTCTCGCCTACAAGCGACTATGCAACCGAGTTAGTTGGTGAGAAATGAAAAACTTGTTAACTAAAGAATTTCACAGGCCACCGTCTTGTGGAAAAATCTACTAGGGATAGGAATAGATAAACCTCAATCTACAGCTGAACTTCTCGTTCTTAGAATGTAAATGAATTGTTTGCCACGCCTATATCTCTATTTGAACAAAGCACAAGGACGCAAACTATCCATTCCCTTGAAGTACCTGCGGCCGATACAAACGAAAAAAAAATTTCTGCGGCCAGTATGCCTTAAAACAGTCAGGAAGTCGACTGCGAGAATTCGTTCCGTAGCCTAGGACACGACGATGCTATAATACACATGATCAGCGTCCTTGTCGATCCATTACTGCCAATAATAACGTGTATTTTAACCACTCACTGACCTCGAGCATCTTCCCATCCCATCCTGGGAAAAGTGATTCATAAAACCTCTAACCGGAAAGGAATCTATCCGAGAACCTTCTGACTACAGGGCCATTTGCATTCTACCAGCATTATTTAAGGCTTTAGAGTACGTAGTTCATGGTCAGCTTAGCAGCCACGTAACTTGAAATAACCTTCTGCATGAATACCAATCTCGTTTCCGAAAAAATCGCAGCACGACGACCTCTCGTGTAAAAGTGACTGAAATCTGAAACAAGCTATAGATAAACAAGAGGTGACTATTTTGGCTTTGTGGATTTCAGCGAAGCTTAACACACTGTCGACTTTAATATTGTACGTGATAAATCCAGAAGTCAAAACTTTCCTTCAAGTGCTTTACAGTGGTTCCACTCATACTTTATGTATCATCAACAGAGTGTAATGATCGAAAAAAAGAGGCCACACGGATTAGAATAAGGTCCATTAGTATTCTCATTATATGCTAATGGTGTGTCGAACATTATCTCCCACTACAAATATCATCAACGTGATGATGACCTTCAGTTATACCTACGAGCAAGTCCAACAAATCTGTGTACAGCCATCCAGAAGGTAAATGTTGTCTTACTTCCTTTATCAGAAAGGGCACAGAACGCAGGTTTGAAACTTAATTCGTCTAAAACGAAAGCAATCTTCCCAAAAAGGACTTATTACTCCTCAGTTCAGAGAGTCTCTTCCACACCTAATGCTAAACAGCACCGAAATCACCTTTTCTTCTTCTGCAAGGAATTTGGGGACAATTCTGAACCACCATCTGGACTGGACTGAAGACACAATTGCAGTCTGTAATAAGGTGTCAGCATCACTACAGTCATTAAAGAAATATAAAAAAAGAATTTCGTCTCGAGCTTCTACTCGTAGACACTGATACTTCTCATCCCTGATTATGGTGATCCTATTCTCCAAGGACTTTCTTAAGAGAGCTTATGTCGGCTGTAGATGGCGATGAATGTTTCCGTGCAACACAGCACAAATGCTCGTTTTCAACAAAGTCAAATCCTCTCTGTACCACAGCCGTGTTCTCCAAATCATTCTCGGTATCAGGAACCCAAGTTTGGAACAATCTTCCTCAAAATATTAGCGAAATTAAAATCCTTTCAAACATTAAAAGACAGCTAATTTTTTCTTGTTTTTTTATTTTACACGTCCAGTTCCGTAACACCAAACTGAGAAGCAAGTCTCCACGGTCATGGAACGTACTAGTACATGAAATTACAACATAAAAGTAAAAACAGATAACATAAAATGTTTATGAACCCAAGAAAAGAGAAACCATAAGCTATGTGAACGCGATCAACACTATAACACAGGAATCAACTTAGTTTTTCAAGGAACTCCTCGACAGAATAGAAGGCCTGACCTATGATGAAACACTTCAGTTTCGATTTCAATGCACTTGGATTACCGCTAAGATTTTTGAAAATAGATGCAGCAATATACTGCACACCTTTGTGCACAAGAGTTAAGGAAGTCTGATCCAAATGCAGGTTTGATTTCTGCTGAATATTAACCAAGTGAAAGCTGCTTATTCTTGGGAGTAACCTAATATTGTTAACAAGAAACGACATTAAAGAATATATATATATATATATATATATATATATATATATATATATATATATTGAGAGGCCAATGTCAGAATACCCAGACGAATGCGAATGAACAGGGGTCAACAAGAGATTCGTGAACTTACACCACTTATTGCCCGAACTGCCTATTTCTGAGCCAAAAATATCCTTGAGAATCGGAAGAGTTACCCCAAAATATAAGACAATACGTCATTACCGCATGAAAATACGCAAAGTAGACTAATTTTCGCGTCAAACTACGAGGGCTGTCCAGAAAGTAAGTTACAATTGATCGCGAAATGAAAATCACAGTGAAAATCAGAAATGTTTTGTTTGTAATAGTTAGCTATACCTTTCAGCTACTTCTCTACGTAGTCGCCGTTCTGACTCAGACATACGTCGTAGCGTTGTACCAACTTTCCAATACCCTCATCATAGAAGGCAGAAGCCAGTGATTTCCGCCAATTCTCTACGCTGGCCTAAAGCTCGTTGTCTGTGCCAAAATGAAACGATGCAGGAACATCTTCATTGCCCCTGCAGAATGAGGCTGAGAATTGTCTTGAAGAAGAAACCGCACGACAGTTATGTAATGTTGGTTGCATAGCTTCAGGGGGAAATTCTCACCAGGCCCTCGTACTTGGCGGGAGACACTATTTTCTATTTCTTGAAGAAGAAACCGCACGACAGTTATGTAATGTTGGTTGCATAGCTTCAGGGGGAAATTCTCACCAGGCCCTCGTACTTGGCGGGAGACACTATTTTCTATAACATCATTACGCGCTCACTAAGAGCTCAGGAATCAAAAGAGCGACATAATTCTACCTAGAGTCATACTAGAGACACTGCCCAACACATCTTTGCAAAGCTTTATCGGATTTTAATAGACGTTTCCATTTCGCGACCGATCGTAACTTACTTTCTGGACAGCCCTCGTATCACTTACTTCAGTTACCGTTCGAATCGTAAAAATGACAGCAGTAAATCTTTGAACAAGATCCTGTGCGTGAGCTTTCCACGACAGTATAGTATCTATCTGAGTACCTAGAAATTTGAACTGTTAAGTTTTAATAAGCATATGCCCATTCTGTGACATTAAAACTTCGAGTTTTGTTGCATTGTGTGTAAGAAACTGAAAAAACTGTGTCTTACTGTGATTTAGCGTTCGTTTATTTTCTACAAGCCATGAACTTATGTCATGAACTGCACTATTTGAAACCGAGCCAATGTTGTGCGTAACATCCTTTACTATCATACGAGTGTCATTACCAAAAAAAAATATTTTAGAGTTACCTGTAATACTAGAGAGCATGTCATTTAAGTAAATAAAGAACAAGAGTGGCCCCAACACTGATCCCTGGGGCACCCCCCACTTGACTGTACCCCACTCAGACCCCACACCACAGTCATTCTCAATACTGTGGATAATGACCTTTTGCTGTCTGTCTTTAAAGTAAGAGGTGAACCAATTGTGAGCTACCGCCATATTCCATAATGGTCCAACTTCTGGAGCAGTATTTTGTGATCAACACAATTAAACGCCTTAGGTAAATCAAAAAATATGCCAAGCGTTCGAAACCTTTTGTTTAATCCATCCAGTAACTAACAGACAAAAGAGAATATAGCATTTTCACTTGTTAAACCTCTTGTAAAACCAAACTGTACACTTGATAGTAAATTATGTGAAATAAAATGACAATTAGCCTCATATATACAGCCTTTTCAATCAATTTAGCAAACACTGATGGCATAGAAATAGTCTAAAACTGTCTACATTATCCCTTTCTCCCTTTTTGTAAAGTGGCTTTACTAGTGAGTATCTTAATCGTTCAGGTAATTCACCATTCTTAAAGAAAAAATTACAAATATGGTTAAGTACGGGGCTAACATGTGCAGCACACTACTTTAATATTCTGTTAGGTACTCCATTATATCCATGAGAGTTATTCGTCTTCAGTGATTTATTTACTGACTCATCCTTCCCCTTCTCAATACCAAAGAAGAATATTTCAGACATCAATGTCAGAAAGGCATTTTCCAAGAGAGCTGTATGATTCCCTGTAGAAAATAAGATATTATTTAATTCAACAGCAATGCTCAGAAAGTGATTGTTAAACTCGGTACATATATCTGACTTATCAGTTACAGAAACATTTTTACTGCAAACTGACTTCATATCGTCGACCTTGTGCTGCTGAACAGGCACTTCCTTCACAACTGACCATACGGTTTTAATTTTATCCTGTGAATTACCTGTTCTATTTGCATACCGTATACTCTTCGCCTTCGTAGTAGCCGGTCGGAGTGGCCGAGAGGTTCTGGGTGCTACAGTCTGGAACCGCGCGACCGCTACGGTCGCAGGTTCGAATCCTACCTCGGGCATGGATGTGCGTGCTGTCCTTAGGTTAGTTAGGTTTAAGTAGTTCTAAGTTCTAGGGGACTGATGGCCACAGATGTTAAGTCCCATAGTGCTCAGAGCCATCTGAACCATTTGCACCTTCGTAGTAATACTTTTAAGCACCTTACAATACTGTTTGTAATGGGCTACTATAACTTGATTCTGAGTAATTCTAACATTTTGATACAATTCCCACTTTTGTTCTAACCAGTACCCTTATCCCACTTGTCAGTCACACAGGCTGCCTTTTACTGCCAGTACCATGTTTAGAACGTTCTAATGGAAATCAACTTTCAGTGCAGTGCCATGATACGTCTATGGACTCATAATGGAATTTTTTTATGTACATGGCCACTCCGCCACCCCACAAGGAACTCCTTGAAAAACAGCAAGCTAATCTGTATCCTGGTAAAGGAAGCCTCTGAATTGTCAAATTATTTAAGTGGTGCTACGATACACCAAAAATTTCAGAGTCAACAGCTATATGCAGTTCACTAAATTTGTCCCTAATACCTCTTATATTTTGATGAAATATGCTAATTCCTTGTCTACTTGGAAACATGTCGTCCTCAGAAGGTGATTCTTTAGTTAGAGGGACTTCTTTTAAGAAGGTATTCCTATCAGCTGACTTCAATCTAATAACGGTGCAGCTCTAACACCAACTACTACAGGAATTTTTCCATGGGTGATCCCACCACCCCCAACTACACTGTCACCTATAAGCTTTGCCAGACTCCCCTTCCCATACGTATTGACGTGCTGGCCATGCCTAGCAGCCATTTTTATTAGCTATCCTTACCAGGTCACCACCTACATCATACTCCCTGTCCCTATCGAGACTGTTCCAAGCTCCACCCACAATCACTACCAGATCCACTTTCGTAAAGTTCCTAAATAACTCCCCCATATTAACAGTCACCTGAGCCAACCCTGCACTAGGCTTCACACTGCTAGTGTCCTAGTACTCACTCCCCAAGACTTCCTGCAACTGCTGGCACACACCTCTGCCATGCGAACCACCTAGTAGCGGAACCTTCTTGTTCCTGTTAGAATTTTCAACATACTTAGGATCCCTAACTGCTGAATGCTGCTGCATGTTTCCTATTTCTACAGCTACAAGTGGCTCTTCTCCACTCAACTCTGACAGTTGGTCAAATCTATCGGTTACACACAAAGTGTAAGTCTGAATATCCCCTTCTCCTAGCTATCTTCTTACCAACTGCCAGTTCCCATTCCCCGGCGCCCTTCACCGTCCTCAACCTATCTAGTTCCTCCTATGCGTCTAGTAACTGCACCTGAGGGGCACAGATCTTAGGCGCCTGCTCCTCTATCAACTTATTTCTGCTACAAATTCTACATTTCCAGGAGAGGATCAGGCTGTAATGCCAACTGGCTTCCCCACTGCAATCCCCCCAATGAAAATACTTTGAACAAAACTCACACCGTAACCCACTACTCACAAATCTACGTCAAGGCCCACACTTTTCACTCATTGTAAAATTTTAATACTTACTGAAAAAACTAAACGTCTACGTTACCTAAGTTCAATTGCAACAGTAGAACTTTTTAAGAAGCCAACAGTAGTTTCGCTCTATTACTTTTATTAATGTTACTAAACCACAACGAATAAAAATACCACAAAAACTTCACACAAATTCTTATCTAAAACCAAAAATTCAAGCGACCACTGGAACACTCAACGAAATTAGACACAGTGAACGAAAGTTTCGCTGAAATATTTCACTACAAACAACAAGAAACGTCAGCTCAAAACTGCCGTGCTAAATTTAAACGTCTACAACGCCAAACAAGTCTAACAAACAAAGTGGGCAAAAGTTTCCGAAAGTTTATTAAAGCATTATTTCGCCAGAAACAGCAGGAGACACGGTTGAAAACTCCTAAATTTAGTAACAGAATAACAGTGCACAAACAGCTTTGTCAGAACTTAATTTAAGAACCGCTGCAGCTACAACTTCATGCCGAGAAATGTAAACACATTGCTAATATCTGCATAAACGACTGAAAAAAACTAGATTTAATATTCGAATACAGTGCACAAACAAATGTACAAACAACTTTGTCTGTAATTAGCTTTAGAAACGCTATAGCTGCAACCGCACGCTGCGAAATGTAAACACACTGCTGAGACTTCGACGAACGACGTAATCATATTCACAAATAACGGACCACTCGAATCAATAACACAAAAAGAAAGATTGAGATGAATGAAAATCCACTAATAAGTTACTTTTACAGAAAATATTATCACCAATAATCTTTAAAATAAGTATCTGAAGTCTAAACTTTATAAAATATTGGCGAGCTATTTGAACAGCAGTCCAGCACGTGACGTCACACCAAATATCAACCTAACGGCCCATCTACCATGACAATAGCTATCCCTTCTTGCAGCTCATTGTCTTCAACCCTCCCTCCCCCACCACATTTGCCTCACCTTACCTACAGAGTTCTCTACTGAAATTCTCTTTTTCCTAGCAGCCAGTGTCACTTTCATTTAAATCATCTCCTCCTTCATTATCCCTTACACTTCTTCTAATACTAAATAAGGCTTCGAAAGTGTTTAATCAATCAATATCGTTCTTAATTCCTCCGTTATTTTATTACTCTTATTAGTGTTACTATTATTGTTATTATTGCAAATTGTTACTTTTTATTAATAATATAAATTATTGTACTATCAAAATTAGTGTTACTTTTATTGTTATAATTGTTGCTAATTATTATTTTTATTAATATTTCGAGTTATTATTATTGTGACCGTTATGTAATATTTTTTGTATGTGTCGTTCCTGGTCAGATGTAAGAGAGAGCCTTAAGGCCCTAATCTGGTCAGGCTAAATGAGCAATAAATAAATACATAAATAACAGCACAAAACCAACACTACACTGTGCAAGCACTCGTCACGGTCATCCTTACGACACAGATACTAACATGACACCTCACAACAGGTCGGAGGACAGCAGCGGCAAACGCCCTGCACTATCACGTCGCCGAGACAGGGAATGCAGGGTTTCTGCATCTGCTCCCCTGCGATCATTTCCTTAGTATGCGACCACTCTGAGTTTTAATATAGATGATTTACTGCGTCAATGTAAAACCAAGTTTCAAGCAGGTATTAGAACAAATGAAGACAATTCTGTGAACTGCACTTTATTTTCACACGATGTCACAGTTTTGACAGAAAAAGGTAATGACCTGCTAAAAGGAATTAACCTACCAAGCAAAGCAGCCAAAGGCTAAAATATGACTATATCGACAAAGAAAACAATGACAAGAACTGTGACTTTTGTAGGATGGAGCCCCATGAAAACAAAAGTAGTGGTGAAAAAGACGGTAGTAAAACAAGTCAGTCATTTTAATAATCTGGAATGTGATATCACATACGAATATTATAACATACCAATATGATAAGCATGTTGACAGGAAAGTAGCAAAATTTGGAGACAACAAAAAATAAAAATAATACTAACAAAATTTTATGAAGTAATGGCCATCTCAGCACTGCTCCAAGGAAGTGAGTCTCTAGTAATTCACAAACGGTAAGAAACTGAGATCCAAACAGCTGAAATGAGATTTATTAGGACTGTGAAAGACTGTACCACAGTAAAGAGAGTAAAAAACATCAGGAAGGAATGAAACGTAATTAACTTAAGAAAGAAAACTGAAAAAGACAGGAAGAAGGAATGAAAGTTTCGACAAGACGAGCAGTGGCAGACTGCCTCAGGCAGTCACAAATAGCAGTTCCATGGGCCAAAAACATCTGGCGAGGCCTAGGAAGAGATGAACACTGCAGCAGCTAAGGGCCACGTACTTAAAGTGTAGAAGCAGAAGATTTTATCGTAAGTGGTACGTCCTTCCTCCAGCCTTTAAATGATTAACCTACTGATTAATATGGACACCGAACAACATTTCTGCACGGAATTTTTCGTTTTAACAACTCATTGCTAGAGGTGAAATAACAACAAATAACAGAAAAAATGCTGCCACTGCGGTGTGGGTATTTTTGTATTTTCTCTTTGAAGCAACGATCCACACTCGGTTTTTACGATGGTTACGAAATGAGAGATAAGAAAAATGTCTCGTCGAAATCGTCTCAAAAATTTCCGAAGTTGGATACGCAATACTCTTATCCACTCCTATAAAAATGTTTGAACGCCTTAGTGATCTTAGATTTTATGAATGAGGAGTTTGTGCTGGTGCTCTATGTATTGTTCTGGCTCAAAACAAAACTCAAATAGTAAATAAAAAAAATGATGAGATTCACCAAAATTTTAAGGTAAGTTCTAAGTGAAAACTACTTACGTTAGAAAATAGCTGAAATATAAGAAATAGTCAGAAGACTAAAAATTAAACAGCTGTAAATTGAGAAATACCTCTGGAACGTCAGAAAAGTGGTAGAATGTAGACTCTGCTAAATTGAAAACAATATATCTCTGTATTTTTGTCACGAAATTATTCGACACTGTAAGGCATATTAACACATAACAGCATATTCTAAACACATTCCAGGCCAAAATTACCAAAAAGAAACAGAAAGTACCATTATTTCTCGAAGCCGTGCTGAAACTTCCTTAAATAATATTTCTTGAAGCATATTCTGCCACCTACTACGAACTTGCAGGAGCGAAAAACAAGCGATTCACGAAAACCTCACTGAGTAAAGCATATACCAAAAAGTTTAGTTACGTTTATTCCCAGAGTTATAAAAAATGAAAACTAGATATAGCATATGTCCAACGTGCCGACTGAGGAGGAAAAGAAAAAATGCGCGTCCCAATGATGACAGGAATTTCTTCATGAAATAGTGTTTTCTTAATCCGTAATACGTCCACGTTTGGTCTTACGAACCGTAATTGGAATATACTTTGGTACATGAAATACAGACCACATTCCGAGGATGGTATAGATAGGTCGAAACACGTACACGGCACAAACATAGTTACAAATACACTGAAAAGCCAAAGAAAGCGGTACACCCACCTAATATCGAGTATGGCACCGCGAGCACGCACAAATGCCGCAACACGACGTGGCATGCACTTGAGTAATTTCTGAAGTAGTGCTGAAGGGAATGACACAATGAATACTGCAGGTTTGTACATAAATCAGTAAAAGTACAAACGGATAGAAATCTCCGTTCGCTCGACGAAAAATCCGTTCCCAAAGACTGGAAAATTGCACAGGTCACACCAATATTCAAGAAAGGTAGTACGAGTAATCCACTAAATTACAGGCCCATATCGTTAACGTCGATATGCAGCAGGATTTTATAACATATACTGTGTGCAAACGTTATGAATTACCTCGAAGAAAACGGTCTAGTCACACACAATCATCACGGGTTTAGAAAACATCGCTCCTGTGAAACACAACTAGATTTTTATTCACATAAAGTGTTGAGTGCTATTGACAAGGGATTTCAGATCGATTCCGTTTTCCTGTATTTCCGGAAAGCGGCTCGTAGTGAAATTGCGTGCTATGGAATATCGTCCCAGTTATGTGACTGGATTTGTGATTTCCTGTCAGAGGGGTCACAGTTCGTAGTAATTGACGGAAAGTCATCGAGTAAAACACAAGTGATTTCTGGCGTTCCCCAAGGTAGTGTTATAGACCCTTTGCTGTTCCTTATCTATATAAACGATTTTGGAGACAATCTGAGCACCCGTCTTAGGTTGTTTGCAGATGACGCTGTCGTTTATCGACTAATAAAGTTACCAAAATGTCAAAACAAACTGCAAAACGATTTAGAAAAGATATCTGAATGGTGCGAAAAGTGGCAGTTGACCCTAAATAACGAAAAGTGTGAGGTCATCCACATGAGTGGTAAAAGGAACTCGTTAAACTTCGGTTACACGATAAATCAGTCTAATCTAAAAGCCGTAAATTCAACTAAATACCTAGGTATTACAATTACGAACAACTTAAATAGGAAAGAACACATAGAAAATGTTGTGGGGAAGGCTAACCAAAGGCTGCGTTTTATTGGCAGGACACTTAGAAAATGTAACAGACCTACTAAGGACACTGCCTACATTACGCTTGTCCGTCCTCTTTTAGAATACTGTAGCGCGGTGTGTGATCCTTATCATATAGGACTGACCGAGTACATCGAAAAAGTTCTAAGAAAGGCAGCACGTTTTGTATTATCGCGAAATATGGGAGAGAGTGTCATGGAAATGATACATGATTTGGGCTGGAAATCATTAAAAGAAACGTTTTTCGTTGCGACGGAATCTTCTCACGAAATTTCAATAGCCAACTTTGTCCTCCGAATGCGAAAATATTTTGTTGACACCGACCTACATAGGGAGGAACGATCACCACGATAACATAAGGGAAATCAAAGCTGGTACGGAAAGATATAGGTGTTCATTCTTTCCGCGAGCTATACGAGATTGGAATAAAAGAGAATTGTGAAGGTGGTTCGATGAACCCTCTGCCAGGCACTTGAATGTGATTTGCAGAGTATCCATGTAGATGTAGATGTAGAAATCTCTTCTGAACAGGACCTGCCAAGGCATTCCAGATATGTTCAGTAATGTTCATGTCTGGGGAATTTTGAGGCCATCAAAAGTGATTAAACTGAGAAGTGTGTTCCTGTAGCCACCCTGTAGCTGTTCTGGATGTGTTGAGTGTTGCATTGTCCAGCTGGAATTGCCCAAGTCCGTTGGAATGCACAATGGACATTAATGGTTGGAGATGAACAGACAGGATGCTTACGTGTGTGTCACCTGTCAGAGTCGTATCTAGACGTATCAAGGGTCCCATATCATTCCAACTGCACAAGCCCCACACCATTAAAGAGCCTCCACCAGCTTGAACAATCACCTGCTGACATGGAGAGTCCATGGATTCATGTGGTTGTCTCCATACCCGTACCCGTCCATCCGCTCGACAAAATTTGGAACGACACTCGTCCGACCAGGCAACATGTTTCCAGACATGAACAGTCCAAAGTGTGGTGACGGGCCCAGGCGAGGCGTAAACCTTCGCGTCGTACAGTCATGTAGGGTACATGAGTGGGCCCTCAGCTCCGGAAGCCCATATCGATGATGTTCCGTTGAATGGTTCGCACGCTGACACTTGCTGATGGGGCAGCAATGAAATCTGCAGGAATCTGCAGAAGGGTGGCACTTCAGTCACGTTGTACGATTCTCTTCAGTCGTCGTTTCTTGGTCTTGCAGGAGCTTTTTCCGGCAGCAGTGATGTCGGAAATTTGATGTTTTACGGACGGGAATCCTGATATTCGCAGTACACCAGCGAAATGGTAGTACGGGAAAATCCCCCACTTCATCGCTACCTCGGAGATGCTGTGTCCCATCGCCTGTGCGCTGACTATAACACCACGTTCAAACTCACTTAAATCTTGATAACCTGCCACTTTAGCAGCAGTAACCAATCTAACAACTGAGCCAGACACTTGTCTTATATAGGCATTGCCGACCGCAACGGGGCCGTATTCTGATTATTTACATATCTCTGTATTTGAATACGCTTATAAAATATTTAAAATACTATAGGAAGTGACGTTTTGACTGTGTCGCAGAGACTTTCCCCAGAGCAAAGAGTATCTATCTGAGAAGTGGGAAATTTGAAGCTGGCCAGAAAAGCAGAGGTTTTCATATGAGCGACCTGTGTGAACAGGAAGTTTATGAATACATAAGAAAGGTGGAAATACTGACGCTAATACCTCTCCAGATAGTCTTTGGCCTGAGGAATGTCACTACAACAGGGCCAAAACGTTCGCTATTTAATTTTTTAAGTATTTCACGACGCGGCAGTACACCCCGAAGAGTGTTAATGAGAAAGTATAAACTGTTTTTCACAGACACGGTTGAAATAATCTCTCGTTACGTTATAAATTTGTCACGTCATTCCTGAGGTACACTATCTAATCAAAAGTATTCGAAAGCCACTACGTAATGCGAAACTGATCACCAAATGTTACAAGACGTGTACCCACCAGTATGAAAGGAGGCGGGGGGGGGGGGGGGGCGACTGTGTTGTCAGTAGCAAAACAGTAGCAACAGAATGGGTCGGTCCGGAGAGCTCACAAGGGAAACACCCCATCGAATCCCCTTGTTTTACTGCTAAGAAGGTCCAGCGGATAGCCTGTCAAAAACTGAACACAGATCAAGGATGAAAACAGGAAGACGATGTACTGATCTGTGAAAACAGAAGCAAAATAGAAACAGTGAATAGTCCAAGCTCGAGATGTGCAACATCGAGCGAATTTCAATGGTCACGGTGTCGTAGTTTTGTGGCCACTGTATTCAAATCTTCCTCGTGCCCAGCTTTTTTTCTTTCCCGCAAGCTGGTGAACTGTTCGTCATAGAATATGAGCCATGTGGCAAAAATATGTTACCGCCGCAGGTAAATGTGATGAATAGTGAGAGCAGGCGAGATGACGCATAGGCCTCTCACAGAATTGAAAATAACAAATAAACGCCAGAGGTTTAAAATACCGCCACAGTTGTATTCTTTTATTATCACACGACCTGTTTCGGGCTCTTAAACGCCCATCTTCAGGTGTCGTAACTTGGCGTTGTGAGCCCCGAGCGCCGCGGTGGACGTGTGCTACATACGAGCGCACTCCGTACTCTACGCTCGTAGGTAGCACACCGCGCCTTGTTCATTCCCACGGCGGGGCTCGGGTCACAGCGGCAAGTTACTACACCTGAAGATGAGCGTATAAAAGCCCGAAACCAGGCGTTTGATAGTAAAAGAACTTTACAACTGTGGCGGTATTTTCAACCTCTGGTACAGTGCTCAGTTGCCGATGTTTCTCCAACAGCATTGTTTGTAACAGATAAACAGGTGTGAGCTATGGTACAACATAAGAATTCAAGAGCCAAAACTTCCAAACAGGGACGCAAGAGTTGTAACATGTGGTACTTGTGTAGAACAAATAGGAGGAACGTACGTCTGGAGGTCCCATTTTTACATCTCACAGTAGTAAAACAGATATTAGACCAAGACATAAATACAGATTTCATACAGCGAAGAGACACCTGACGGGCAGTTTACAATTTTGTGGAAAAAAAAGTTGTCACGAGGGAGATTTGAACACAGATCTCTCCCTTGGCAGTTCAACGGCGCGACCACACAACTATGACGCCGACGCTATCGAAATTCGCAATGGGAAATGGATCCACCCTTCTTCAATGCGGATGTACAAGCACGTCCGATCTCCTGTGGGAATCTCACAGTAGCGAGCGTGGAGGAAATGGACAGGGAATGCGGGTAGGTAGAATGTGGGTCGGCCGTAAGTCGTGCCGAAATAGTCCGCGCATTTGCGATAACAAGTGTCCCGGATGGAGCAGTGGTTAACACACCTGTCTAGTAAGCAAGAGATCCCAGATTCGAATCTCAATCCGGTACACGTTTTCACTCGTCGCTGCTGATCCCGCGTAATGTCCCAATGCATTTGACGTCAGTAATCTCCTCCCTTTCCTTTCCTTTCCTTTCTCCCCCACCACCTTCAATTCACATATAAACTAAGACCATGCAGACCTCGTGTAAGACGGATAGGGACCATCGAGCACTGCGCATGGTGGTTGTAAAAAATCGCATGAAATCAGCGAAAAAAATCACTACATAGTTCCCAACTGTTGCTAGCCGTGCAGCTACACTCATGCTCATAAATTAACTGCAGAATGTGGTGCCACACAACGTGGCACTACACCAAACTGGAGCAAATAGCACAGGCACATAGGGAACACACATGACACAAATCTGTAAGTCCATGGTATTGGTGATAAGTTGAGAAAACCGTCCCGAAACAAAGGTGCTAAAAAACGCCACTGTTTTCTGCGCATGTTCCCCGACATCAATATGGGATATGATCACCATGCACACGTACACAGGCCACACAACGGGTTGGCATACTCTGGATCAGGTGGTCGAGCAGCTGCTGGGGTATAGCCTCCCAGTCTTGCACCAGTGCCTGTCGGAGCTCCTGACATGTCCTAGGGGTTTGAAGACGTGCAGCGATACGTCGACCGAGAGCATCCCAGACGTGCTCGATTGGGTATAGGTCTGGAGAACAGGCAGACCACTCCATTCGCCTGATATCTTCTGTTTCAAGGTACTCCTCCACGATGGCAGCTCGGTGGGGCCTCAATCAGGAGGAAGGTGGGACCCACTGCACCCTGAAAAGGCGGACGTACTGGTGCAAAATAACGTCCCGATACACCTGACCTGTTACAGTTCCTCTGTCAAAGACTTGCAGGGGTGTACGTGCACCAATCATAATCCCACACCACACCATCAAACCACGACCTCCATACAGGTCCCCTTCAAGGAGATTAAGGGGTTGGTATCTGGTTCCAAGTTCACGCCAGATGAAAACCCTGCGAGAATCACTGTTCAGACTATACCCGGACTCGTCCTTGAACATAACCTAGGACCACTGTTCCAATGACCGTGTTCTGTGCTCTTGACATCAGGGGTCAGTGGAATGCACCTTGCAGGTCCCCGGACGAATAAACCATCTCTGCTCAGTCGTCCGTAGACTGCATGACTGGAGACAACTGTTCCAGTGTCTGCGGTAAGGTCCCGAGAAAGGCTACCTGCAGTACTCCGTGGCCGTCTGCGGGCACTAATGGTGAGATATCGGTCTTCTTGTGGTGTTGTACACTGTGGACGTCCCGTACTGTAGCGCCTGGACACGTTTCTTGTCTGCTGGAATCGTTACCATAATCTTCAGATCACACTTTGTGGCACACATAGGGCCCGTGCTACGACCTGCTGTGTTTGACCAATCTCCAGTCGCCCTAGTATTCCACCCCTCATAACGTCATCAGTATGTGTTCTTTCAGCCATTTTCAACTCCTAGTCACCATTAGCACGTCTGAAAACGTCTGCACACTTACTCACTGCACCTTACTCTGACATGCACCAACACACCTCTGCGTATGTGGACTGCTGCCAGCGCCACCGTGCGACGACCGCAGGTCAAATGCACCGCATGGTCATACCCCGAGGTGATTTAAACCCACAAACGCCCACCAGAGTGTTGTTTCACCGTGTACCAGCATCATCCTTAATTTATCAGCATGAGTGTAGTATAACGATCGTGTATAGGGAGTTAAACAGAACTAGGTACAGTGACAGCTCCTCATGAGCAACACATATCTGCAATCAATGCTAAGCGACGCTTGAGGCGATGTAAAGAGCGCCGCCACTGGAAAGTGGATGAGTGGAAACGATTGAGTTGGAGTGGCGGAGACTCGCGCTGTATCCTGTGGCAATCCGACGGAAGAGCTTGGATTCGGCGAATGCTGGAGAAAGTTACTTGCCACCCTGTTTAGGGTCGGCAGTGAAGCACAGAGGAAGTGTTTTTACGATGTGGGAATGCTTTCCGTGGTTGGGGGTGTGGTCCCATACTACACTTGAGAAAACGCTAATTGCTGAAGCATATTAACACATTTTACAGTATTGTGTAAAGGAACAGTTCTAAACTAAACTAAACTCAGTCCGAACAGGCCTTGGGAGGCCCAATGGTACCGACCGGCCGTCGTGTCATCCTCGGCCCACAGGCGTCACTGGATGCGGATATGGAGGGGCATGTGGTCAGCACATCGCTCTCTCGGCCGTATGTCAGTTTACGAGATCGGAGGCGTTACGTCCCAAACAAGTAGCTCCTCATCTTACCTAACAAGGGCTGAGTGCACCCAGCTTGCCTACAGTGCTCGACAGACTGGACGGCTGCTAGCCCAGCCCGGCAGCGCTTAACTTCGGTAATCTGAGGGGAACCGGTGTTACCACTGCGGCAAGGCCGTTGGCAGTAAAGTAACAGTTCAGAGGAGATAACTGTTTGTAACAGCATGATAATGCAGTCATAAGCAGCATCTGTGAGACAATGGTTTGTGGACGGTAAACTCCCGAAGTGGACTAGCCTGCCCAGAGTCATGACGTGAACCCAATGGAGCACCTCTGGGATGAGTTAGAACGTCCACATCGCTTTAGACCCCCGCGTCCAACATCACCACTTTCAGTTCTTGAGGAAGAATGGGCTGCCATTCAGGAGCATCATTGAAAGTACCATCAGCAGTGTTCAAGCAGTTATGAAGGCAAAGTGTGGACACGTACCATAAGAATGCCCACTAATAAGTGTTTAGATACTTGATCAGATAATGTACCTTCATTTAGTAGTGACTTTCCTCAGCCTGTAAAACAACATAACTGCAACGGCTCTTTCCTTACTCATAAATTTAAGTGGTCGGAAGACTTGCTAAGAAGTTAGTACACCATTTCAAGAGTAGCGACACATGGCGCAGGAAAATGTCACACCAGAAGGAGAGAAACCTCTCACCATTTACAACGTTGAATAGTTATATCTGAAATTACATATAACAGTTTATTGGTGTAACTGGCTATGTTTGTGAGCTGATCACGACACCTATTAGCGTAAATCAAACGCTACAACCAAACGTTAGGTGCACTAGCAAAAATGTTTACCTAAAGTACTTGTCGCTGCAGTTGCAGAAATTTGTCCATCAACCACAATAAAGCTTTATTCTCACCTAAAGTGTACTACTAGTAATATTTCAGAACTCTCACGAAGTAAATGTCTCTGATGCTCCGTTATACCAATAAAAATACTAAATTCTATCCTCCGATATTTCCAGCGGAACACTGCTACGTCTTGCGCACGCAAGATATATGAGTCCATCCATTATCGTTATCGGAAGCCTTCGAGAAACACACAAATGATACAATGTTTTTGGTGTGGTAGCGGTTTTCTCTCTCCCCTGCTGTATGTTGACAGCCGCGTAAAAAAAAATAAAAAAAAAAAAAAAAAAAAAAAAAAAAAAAAAAAAAAAAAAAAAGATCGATCGCTCGGAAGCAGTCTGATATAGGACGAAATATTTTCCTCACTTTATGAGTTTCCTGTCTACATTCGAGTTCGTGTCATCTGCTTACACTTCAACAACTGTACTGCATTGGCTCTGACTCGTAACATAAATAGTTAACAAATATGTACCCTACTCGGCCTACAGTGAATTTCGTGCTATTTCTCGGATATGCGAAGCAATAGAACGAGGACCAGTAGCTCTACCAGTTTACTGATAGGTCAGGTTTGTCGTGAACAAAGTCATCTTGCAAAATCAGTTTTATACTGTGTATACGTAACACCCTGATTTCTTCTTTTAAATAACATGGAAATGGTCACAACTGTTGATCGATTTCTGTCTATTACGAAGCATTCACCGAAACCAAATTACGAGTACAAGGAAAATAGTTATAACAAAAATATCTAAAAGAGTCTAGATACATTTAAACATTAGCACACTAAAATACTTTTCTAATGGCTGTGATCTTTACCATTAACACCGAGATACACAATTTCAATAACGATAATCCGGAACGATACACTGTAGTGTCACACAGTTACGAAACTTCCTGGCAGATTAAAACTGTGTGCCGAACCGACCTTTGCCTTTCGCAGGCAAGTGCTCTACCAACTGAGCTACCCAAGCACGACTCACGCCCCGTCCTCACAGCTTTACTTCTGCCAGTACCTCGTCCCCTACCTTCACTTGGCCGCGAAAGGCAAAGGTCCCGAGTTCGTGTCTCGGTTCGGCACACAGTGGCAGCAGAAAGACCAAGTAAGCTATTTGTTGCGCACAGGACCAATAAAAAAAATAAAGTTTTGGCGATCTCTGTAATAGTAAAGTTAACAAGAGTACAAGCACGAGATTTTCAGTAGAAAACACGAGATAAGATGATAGAGCTCGCAACTTTCAAAGTACTACACAACATGTGATTCATGCACGATGGAGCTGCTGCACATTTCAGTCGAAGTGTTCGTACGCTTCTCAACAACAGATTCGGTGACCGATGGATTGGTAGAGGCGGACCAATTCCATGGCCTCCACGCTCTCCTGACCTCAACCCTCTTGACTTTCATTTATGGGGGCATTTGAAAGTTCTTGTCTACGAAAGCTCGGTACCAAATGTAGAGACTCTTCGTGCTCGTATTGTGGACGGCTGTGATACAATACGCCATTCTCCAGGGCTGCATCAGCGCATCAGGAATTCCAAGCGACGGAGGGTGGATGCATGTATCCTCGCTAACGGAGGACATTTTGAACATTTCCTGTAACAAAGTGTTTGAAGTCACGCTGGTACGTTCTGTTGCTGTGTGTTTCCATTTGAAGAGGAGTAATAAAATGAGCTCTAACATGGAAAGTAAGCATTTTGGGACACATGTCCACATAACATATTTTCTTTCTTTGTGTGTGAGGAATGTTTCCTGAAAGTATGGCAGTACCTTTTTGTAACACCCTGAGTACACTTATACCGTGATAAGTGGATAATCCGGAACGAGACACTGTAGTGTCACAAAGTTGCTAACACTGGTGATCGGACACCTACCACGTCCAAATTCACAGGTAATGTCGGACTATAATACTTTTTGTAATTCAGTATGTTACGAACTGAATATACACTGACGGAAAGAAATAGCAACACCAAGAAAGAGTTGTGCGACATAAACTAAAGTTGGTAGATGTGTTTCTACAACTGAAAGATGTCTACTGAAATTTCGCACCAGCACTAGTAGTGCCGCTATGAAGATGCAAGTCAGGTTTCCTTTAAATACTCGCTGAAATGGTCTTGAGCGTTAGCTGCCTTTGACATTGGACGTGGTGAGCTGATATTAGTCAAGAATGCCTTTAAGGGGATAAAGATACCATTGTCAAAGCTTACTGAGTTTAACGACGTGAGTGCAGTGCGATACTGCAGAAAGACTTGGCAGGAATGTAGTAGACACTGTACATGACTGCTGGCAGTGGTGGTGACGAGGATGTACAGTCCAAAGGAGACTGGGCTCAAGACGGCCACATGGGGCCACCGAGAGGGAAGATTATCATGTTTGGCGCATGGCTCTGCATCTGCAGCAACAATTAGGGCACAAGTTGTCACCACAGTTATACAACAACCTGTTACAAATCGCTAACTTCAAGGACGGCTCCAAGCCACACGACCAGCTGTGTCCAATTCACTAACCGTCAAACGACCACGATTTGCGACTTCTGTGGTGTAAAGCGAGAGCTCAATGGAGGGCAGGGTGGAAATCTGTTGTGGTTCCTGATGAAAATGGTTCTACCTCGCTGCCAGTGATGGCCGCATGTTGGTCAGGAGGAGGCCAGCTGAGGGCCTGCAGCCAATCTGTCTGCGTGCTAGACATGCTGGACCTGCACCACGGGGCATGACCTGGGGTGCGACTTCGAAAAACCGCAGGAGCACTCTCATCGTTGTCCCATGCCTCACGACTGCAACATTGCAACGTCACAATAGGTTTCGTTACATAGTTAAAATCAGTGTTATGTTGCTATCAGCTGATAGACATTATCAGCGTAAATTCAATTACTTTACATAATTAATGAACAGTGAAATAATCTCAGCCCCAAATTACATGCATGTAGAAACAATTATGGATCAAAGTCTTTTATTCTCATTACGATACGCATGTCCTGTGTCCCTATTTACATTTCCCCACCTCTCCTTAAAGTACGTGGTCAGGTGTGAATGTTTTGAATGTGGTAGCAGACAAACCAGAGATGCAGTGGATCTCAGAATCTTCTACCAACTTTAACATAGTCAGTGGAAGGCAAAGAACAGGAACAGTATCGTTCGACCAAAGGTACGAAAGTCAAAAAAAAAGTTTTCTTACCAGAGGTTGGTCATGGGCCTCCTCCACCACCTCGCGCTTCTCGGGAGAAAGAGTCGCGCAACGGTTACGGGAAGTTTCTTGGAAGACAGGTAAGCGGCCAGACGTTCCTTCAGAACGCTGCGTCGAAATCAGGACAAAGGTATTTGAATGTTAAATATGTTTAATGTTAACAATTTATTTATCAGAGGCTTTTTCGCGATTGATTAATTAAGAACCATTTACTGATTTTTGTTCAATTTATCCGATATAAGAATAATCTTCTCCGTTCGAGATTTCCGTTACTACCCTCCACGTGAGTAGGGGGACAACCTTCTCGCCAGGACACGCTGCATTGTTGCCAAATTTATTCAAGATGGCGGCGATGACGTCATCCAAGATGGCGGCATGTAGACTTGGCAACATCGCATGACGTCATCCAAGATGGCGGATTTTGGAGGGAAAATAGGTCAATTGTGCTACGTCCACTAACCTAAACGTCCAGAAGAAAAAAAATGGAGGGAAGTTTGAATTCCAACAGGATAATGCATGCAAAAAACCATACTTTTCTTTATTATTATTGATTATCATTCATTAACATTCATTATCATTCATTATCATTTATTATAATTTATTACTATTTATTATCTTTTATTATTATTTATTATTATTGACCTGCCTCCACTAGAAATTCCCTCCAAATTCAAATTCCAACACGAGTATGGCTGCAAAACCTAACTTTTGTTAATTATTATTCATTATCATTTATTAACATTCATTATCATTCATTGTCATTCATTATCATTTATTATCATTCATTATCATTTATTATTATAGGCCTACCTCCTCTAGAAAATTGCGCCAAATTCAAATTCCAATACGATATTCTCTCGAAAACTGTACTTCTATCTATTATTATCATTTATTATTTATTCAAGATGTCCGATTTTCTCGGTGAGAAAGCTATTTTCCTTACATCCATAACAAAAATCTATCACAAGTTCAAATCCCCAACACCATAATTGATCACACGTATGAGCTTCCTCCATCACTTATCTTTTTTTTCACTGGTAGCCTATCATAATCGCATCAAATAATAAACTGCTCTTATAGTAACGTAATTCACGTCCTTTGATTTTGCAGGGGGGAAGGGACTGAAGATTTTATTTCAAGCAGTACAATCATCACTTGTTCTCCAATACAGTCAGCACACACATCTTTGATATCAAAGCGCAGTCACCACGACGTCCGTGCTCCAACTGAATTAGTTCAAATCCTCGCCACCCCCTGGCCAGCGCGTGGAGACACTGCCTACGCCTGTCACGTGAGGCGGCCAGCGCGCTTGGTAGACGCTGAGCAACGCCACAAACGGTCCGGCTAAGTAAACATCCTCACCCGCCCGCGAGCACTTAACTCGGACACGATGGAACTTGTCGAGTTTGACGTCAAGTGACCAAAGGTGCCGGCACACCTCCCCCATGGCCAGCGCACCAGCTAGGCGGTGAGCGGCGCCACAAACGGTCCCTCTACTTAAACATCCTCACCCGCCCGCGAGCACTGAACGCCGGACACGATGCAACCTGTCGACCGCGTGCTGGACAAAGGACACGTTGCACCCCAATTTCCTTTTTTTTTCTGAACAGGTTCCAACCTGCTGATACCTACCTCACACAGCCGCCCGAGATGTTTGGAAAGTTCTATCACATGACACACTAAAAGCTATATCGGTCCTAAAGTTCGCAAATTCCCAGCACCGACGGACAGGAACAGACACGCTTGCTTTGTCCAAACCACCCTCACGCCACATGCCCGCGACTCCACGGCGCCACCAGCACGTGTGATGATGGAGCACAAACTAGGCTCTCGCCCCATAAACTCTGCAATTCTCTCACCGATAGACAGGAACCGACACCCTTGAACTGGAATGTTTGCTACCGAGTTGGAAACCTCGTTGACGTCACAACGGGCGATCGACCACGTGGCTCTGTGGGACATAGAACGCTCTCACTAAGTTAACTGATCACCCGATTCTCATTATTCACCCCACATACCCTAATTATCTAATCCAGGATCTTCAGGAAAACACACACATACGTGTGAATCGTTGCTCCCGTCAATATATGTACCTCCGCAAGTCAATTTAACACAAAGCTCTCAACTCAAATAAAAGAAATTAACAAGTCAATATCACGCGCACATGCGGGAGCCATCGCACGCTCCTAGCAAACTTCTCAACTCACATACCTATCAACTCACTCAAGTTTTATATGTTCCCAAAATACTTAACCTCCCCTTTATTCATTCAAAGTATATTCGCTCCCTACCATAAACTCCTCGCCAATAAAAAAATAGCTAACAATATTCATCTCCAAAAACATTACCGTCAACCCCATTCTTAATACCATCAACCTCCAACTACGTCTATATAACATGCTTTTAAATAATAATAATAATAATAATAATAATAATAATCATTCATCCTAACACACACCTAATGATCTCACTATCATCCTCTCTCTAATCTAAATAAGATCTTCACTGATACTATGAATTATTTGTGCATAATTTTATAAATTATAAAATGCTCAGTCCTCCGCCATGTCCAGGAACCATCTGACTAGTTCAGCTTTCAGCTACTAGGGGCGCTAGTGAACTCATTCACCACCCCCACAGAATTGTCAACAGCCATTCGTTCATCCTAAGATCATGTGATACTACGTTATCACACTTATACTATAAGGAGTCAACCCCTAGTCTTCTTTCTCACTCTTCAGTTGTCCACCGCATCGTGCGTTTCTTCTCGTGTGTGTGTGTGTGTGTGTGTGCTGTATCTGTTTTATTAAGATGAAGCGAATTAACAACACCCAGGAGTCTGCTGCGAAGAGACTTAGACTCCACGACTCGCCATTATCGAGTAAGTAAATAATGTTTATTTTTAATTATCATTTTTCTTTATATGTTATATATTCTCCTTATTAATTATATATCTCATTATTATAGCTGAACTCGCGGAAATTATCATCGAGTCTGAGGAGCGAGCAGGTGGCGTCAATCAGCCTTGTCCTGAACAAGTCCCATTACCTGGTAAGTACATTTTTTCAATGTTTTGATATCTCTACCCTTTAACTCCGTGTACGAGCGCTACATCTGTTTTGGATAGCTCTATATAAAGATCCGCTTTCCACTTGGTATGTGTGTGTGTGTGTGTGTGTGTGTGTGTGTGTGTGTGTGTGTGTGTGTGTGTGTGTTATACTCGCCCTCTATAAAGATTTCATTTTTTTTTATATATATATCTGCCTTCGTCCTCTCATTTCTGTATCACCAAACTTCTTCTACAAACATTTTTTACTTTATATTATTCTCATTATACTCCATCGTCCCAGCGCTAGAAGAGCTTGATCGCCAACTCGAAATGGAGAGAGCTCGTCGTGAATGTAAGTACATCTCTAATAATAATAAAAATCATACTCGCTAAAAAATTAAATAATTTTTTCTTCTTGTTCTTTTGATATATACCCTTCTTCCTAGTCTATTGATCTAGCCTTAACATATATTTTGTTTCTAGATCATCCTAATTCCACGCAGAGCGAGGGAGCCGAACACAGTAATAACTTTTTAAATGAGGACGAACTGGACATGCCTGACTGGCTTGAGGGGCTTGTCGAATGCGGCAATGAACTGCTGAAGCCGTGGAATGAGATCGGAGAAGGTGAACAGTTTTCATCATTAGTCCAAAATAATTACCATTATTTACTGTTATAATAATAATTATTATTTATCCCTCTTTTAAATCCAGATCATTAAACTTATATTTATGTTACAGGTATGTCACACGGCATTGCCCGTGTTCCGCGAGTGGCGGTTGCAGGCGCGGGGTTCGAGGGTGGGCGAGGACACGCCCCACCTTGCATCGCACCGATCACTGCCGCTCGACAGGCCGCGGCGGCGGCGGCGGCCCAAACTATCTGGCGTCCATGGGCGTCCCAACAAGCGGGTAGCAGCCCTGCCAGGGGTCCCTCGCAGCGGCTAGCACGTGTGCGCGAAGCTGCAGTTGGCAAGATCGCCGAACCTCTGCCCGGCTGCTCTCACTGGCCGCCTACGGCCGCCACAAGGGGAGCGGTCGCCACCGCCGCTACCAAGGTCACGCAGCCTGGCTGCTCCACTGACCTCTCGTCGCCGCATCCTCAGCTGCAGTACTCGGCGATTGCCGACGCCTTCGAGGAGCGAATCTCAGTCACTCGCATCGAAAACCCGTCAGGGGGGAACCGCGATCCTGTTGGATTTTTAAACGAATGCCTCCCTTGCATGGAAACCGAGCTCCTCAGGGTAGTCGAAGCTGACTGCCCACAACACCGCCAGCGCAAGGTTCGTGTACCAAGATGCATACCCCTCCCATTAAATGATGATGATGACGCACCATCGCCAACACCGTCATCCACCGGCTGGACCCCCAGTATCATTAGCAGTAATAGTATTAGTGATCATGCTGTGGCTAGTGGCAGTTCTCTAACCCGCCCTTTTAGTGAAGTAGATCAGGTCGGTGACACCATACCTCAGCTGCAGTACTCGGCGATTGCCGACGCCTTCGAGGAGCGAATCTCAGTCACTCGCATCGAAAACCCGTCAGGGGGGAACCGCGATCCTGTTGGATTTTTAAACGAATGCCTCCCTTGCATGGAAACCGAGCTCCTCAGGGTAGTCGATAATCCGCGTTATCCCGCCGTTAAGTGCAGTGCAGTGCTCTGCACTTAGTTATCGCAGCCCCCCCCCCCCCCAAAGTTCAGTCTGGTCAGGAAGAGACCAGCATTCATTATCTTTGGGGGGATAATGGCGTGATAACGCGGAGCACATCGATCGCCGAGTGGTTTCGTAAATCCACCTTGAGTGTCATATTGGGCCGCTTTTCCGAGATGGAAGTCAACGGCTCAGCTAAGGCATTCAGCAGAATTCTACACCTGGACATCCATATACATGTCCACGATCCATTAAATGGAGGGTCTAGCTATATCAAGCTCCCTAAGATATAGCTAATAAACAAGCATGCATTAATGTCCAAAATACAAAAGATCAGGCTTGTTTTGCATGGTCAATCTTGGCTTGCGAAAGAAAGTATAATTATAGAGATCGCGCCGGCCACAGTGGCCGAGCGGTTCTAGGCGCTACAGTCTGGAACCGCGCGACCGCTACGGTCGCAGATTCGAATCCTGCCTCGGGCATGGATGTGTGTGATGTCCTTAGGTTAGTTAGGTTTAAGTAGTTCTAAGTTCAAGGGACTGATGACCTCAGAAGTTAAGTCCCATAATGCTCAGAGCCATTTTATAGAGATCGCCCTTCTCGTCCATGTACATACAAAGTCGTGATATTAACACATATTATAACTTTGATGGTATTGAGTTCCCCGTCAAGATCTAGAACATACCTAAATTCTAGGCACAAAATACCGGAATATCGGTACACGTTTATGGCCTGGAGAAGAAGAAAAGCAAGTCAGACGAGCAAGACAAGCATGTCGTAGTCGACCCCCTCCATTTCTCAAATTTTGCCGGTGAGCGTGAGCTGCATGTAAATATGCTTGTCTTTTCTGAAGGTGACAATTATCACTGTGTCTGGATCAAGAACATGTCCCGACTCCTTTCTGCCCAACTATCAGCTGATCATAATGTAAAACATATTTCTCCTCTGAACAGTTTTTAGATACGCATCTATTAGAGCATCTAGTAGACTGTACTTCCAAGGATGCGGTACGTGTTATTCATAAAGTTTAGGAATGCTCACCACCAGGAGCGGTGTCTGGTTGTTGTGTACTCCGACTTTGAGTGCCTCCTCGCTCCTGTGACCCGCTGTGAAGGCGATCCTACGACCTCACACACCACCTTTACGGAAAAACACGTACCTTATGCCGCAGCGTACCAAATTGTATCGTCATATGACACCAACCTTAACCGATACAAATCTTACGTCGGCGATAATCCATCGGTTTGGTTGCTCTCTGAGCTTTAAAAATTTTCACTGGAAGTTGATAAGCTGTACAGCGGCAACGTTCCAATGACCAAATCGAAGGAGAATGAAGATTTGTATAATAAAGCCACCGAGTGTCATATTTGTGGGCTGCCGTTGGACAGAAAAGCGGAAACTCCTCGTAGGGACCACTGTCATCTTACAGGGAAATTCCGTGGCGCTGCTCACAATGCGTGCAATTTGAAGTACCAATTACCTAGGCACATTCCAGTTTTCTTTCATAATTTAAGTTGGTATGATAGTCATTTTCTAGTTGAGCACTTGGCTGATTTCGGTTTGGAGAAAGATCAGGTGAGTGTCCTACCTGAGAGCGTCGAGAAGTATATATCATTCTCCAAACGAATGACGTCAAGAATTACGCTGCGCTTCCTCGATACACTACGTTTTATGCAGGCACCACTACAGAAACTTGTTGAAACTCTACCTCCGGCGGATATGCATATCACTCGAGCTTCATTTCCCGACGAGGAAAAGTTTCAACTTGTGACTAGGAAAGGGGTTTTTCCATACGAGTATATGAATAGTATGGTCAAACTCGACGAAACCAGGCTACCCGACAAAACTGCATTCGCCAGCAACCTCACAGGCGACGCGATAACGAATGCAGAGTATGAGCATGCCGTGAATGTCTGGCGGGAATTCAACATTTCTAATTTAGGAGAGTACGCACGTGTTTACATGGACACAGACGTGCGCTTGCTTGCGGACGTTTTCGAGAAGTTCCGGAGTCTATGTATGACCACATAGTCTCTGGACCCTCCCTTTTATTACACGGCACCGGGGTTGTCTTGGGACGCGATGCTCAAGAAAACGAAGTGCAGTATCGAATTATTGACCGATCCTGACATGCTTCTTTTCTTTGAGAGAGGGATCCGTGGTGGCCTCTGCCAATGTATTCATAGACACGCGAAAGCAAATAACCAGCGGATGGGTGACAGGTTTAACGCATCCCTTGATTCAAGTTATATATTGTATCTCGATGTGAATAACTTATACGGACATGCTATGAAGGAATGTCTGCCTGTTCGCGAGTTTACGTGGCTGTCCGAAGATGAATGCAAGGGATTAGGTGGAAAAATCAGGGGGGGTATGGCCGCCGATTCTGATGTAGGGTATGCTGTGGAGGCAGAACTCACATATCCTGTTAGTTTGCATGACGCGCATGCTGATTTGCCGCTGTGTCCAGAGCAACTAGTTCCGCGAGGAGGTTCCACACCGAAACTGATGACAACGCTGGGGGACAAGCAGAGGTACATCATTCACTATCTTGACCTCCAGCAATGCCTCAGCTTGGGTATGGAGCTGGTTAAAATCACCCGGGCCATCTCCTTCAAGCAGTCCCCCTGGTTGAAGGAGTATATTGATCTGAATACGAGACAGAGAACTTCCGCGTCGTGTGACATTGAGAGAGATTTTTATAAATTAATGAATAATTCAATTTTCGGAAAAACTATGGAGAATTTGAGAGAACGACGTGAAATTTTTATTCGAAAGCAATGGGATGGGCGTTATGGCGTACGAAAATGCATTGCCAGACCAAATTTTAAACGGGTCACTATTTTCAATAAGAATTTTGTTGCTGTGGAGATGGCTAAAACTGCAGTAGAGTTTACTAAACCTATCTATGTGGGGATGTGCATACTAGACCTATCCAAACTCCACATGTACCACTTTCGTTAAGAGTTTGCGAAAACTCATTTCGCAGATCCTAAATTACTTTATATAGATACAGATAGTTTCACCTATTGGGTGAAGAACTGCAATCCATATGAAGTAATTAGGTACCACGCCAATGAATTCGACACGTCTTCTTATGCGGCCGATAATCCTTATGGTATTTTTCCGCAAAACAAGGAGGTTATCGGTCTCATGAAAGGCGAGACGAATGGATTGCCGATTTTGGAGGTTGTAAGTCTTCGGTCCAAGATGTATGCATATCGCACATTGGAAGGTCCCACTCAGAGACGGGCTAAGAGGGTACGACGGATGGCATCATGAGCTCTGTCTATCGAAGACTATTTGCAGTGCCTACGTGGTGGTGGTCGCGGTGCTGAGCTGCAGCCGCCGCATATTGTCCGGCAAACTAGTGTAACTTTGTAACTTTAATTTGCTATGAAAGCGGAACTGATAGACAATAAAAGCGGTTTAAAAGCTGTGAGCTGTCTGGGGAAGTTAACCTTGCATTACTGCGCAACTGTTTCACCAGGTATCCAGTCTAGCTTACCAAATTTCCAACCAGACTAACATTAATTATAATCATTTAATAGTCATACGACAACCGGTGATATATATATAAAAAAGAGAATTTAAATAAAAAGAAATAAATCAGTTTATATTCGGAAATTTATTTTAACATTGATCATTGAAATTTCCCATATTAAACTCGAGTCGTAACTAAGCTGGTGCCTTATTTAGGATTGTGAAAATGTGAGATTGTAATCTTACGGAACACATCAAATATGGAGCCAAGATCGGGAGACTGCATACAACACTGCATTCATAAAATAACACACAAAGAACGTTGAAACATATGCAAGAGTAAATTAACCACAACCAACCGATTCAATTTTCACCCAAAGAAGTTACGTTCGTAGCACAATCCTGTCCGTCATGTAATTACCACACACTGGTATACTAAATTCATACTAACTCTCTGTGAAATCTTCCCGAAAAGAATAGCTGAGGGCTACTTTGATGATTACACCACATGCTTCACGTGGTCAACTTGGTTTACACAAAGAATGTAACTCCACAATAATTTTGATAATTAAAATAAAGTAGATCGAAAAGCAATTTACAAAAGAAAAACCTCGAACTGGTTACTAACGTCTTACTATTAACCTGATGGGTCAAACAATTGTACAAGCACGTGGTACTGGTTTCACAAAGTACACCCCACGTGGGTTGAACATAAAGAAAAGTTGCTATATTGAAAATTATTGTCAAGACGAGACGTTATAATCTCACGCACATTCGCATTTAAGATTGATGAACTTAGTTAGAGTTACTGATCAACACGTGGTTCCACTTTACTCACAAAGTAGTGACAAAGCAACTACCGGAATATATTCTGAACTTCACACGAGAATTACACTGCGCTGCAATTTAAGATAACATTAGATATTTTAGAGCTAAACCTGAAATAAAGGTGATTAAATTTTCAGTTAGGCTGAACTTAAGAAATCCATTGTCCTACGGACTTAGCAGACATGCGCTTAGCCGGAGATCTTACCACTTCAGACGCTCGCCACGGACAGACTGCCTGGTCCCTTCCTGACGGGTGGCTCACAAATACAAACGGAAGTGGCCAGAGGGGCAGCTTCCTATACCAACATGACAACGGACGGACAGGACTATACAAAGGATAGAAACCTCTTTGCTTTTAGAAAGCGTAGCTACCTCTTCCGACGTTGGTCCTACTGTTCTCTAGCAGACAGGCTTGTCTGCTACCCTCAAGCATGCAACTAGAAATACATTTGCTCATTCATCCTCTCACACAGAAGGGAAGGGGGATGACAGTATCTTATCATATACAGTATATAAAAGAAAGCGGATGTAGGTTCCGTATGAGACTGTTGTAAGTAGGCTGTTTATGTTTTCTTGTTGGCAACGTTAAGTAGGCTGTTTAGGTTTTTTTATGGTAACGCCTCCTCTGTATGAAAATCACTGGCTGTGCTGTGTGCAGTCTGTGGGTAGTTTGCATTGTTGTCTGCCATTGTAGTGTTGGGCAGAGGCAGCTGGCTGTGAACAGCGCGTAGCGTTGCGCAGTTGGAGGTGAGCCGCCAGCGGTGGTGGATGTGGGGAGAGAGATGGCAGAGTTTTGAAATTTGTCATGAACTGCTATATTTATATATGATGATATCAAGGTAAATACATTGTTTGTTCTCTATTAATATCTTTCATTTGCTAACCATCCCTATCAGTAGTTAGTGCCTTCCATAGTTTGAATCTTTTATTTAGCTGGCAGTAGTGGCGCTCGCTGTATTGCAGTAGCTTGAGCAGCGAAGATTTTTGTGAGGTAAGTGATTTGTGAAAGGTATAGTTTAATGTTAGTCAGGGCCATTCTTTTGTAGGGAATTTTGAAAGTCAGATTGCGTTGCGCTAACAAAATATTGTGTGTCAGGTTAAGCACAGTCATGTAGAATTGTTCTAAGGGGACGTTTCATATGGCGACCCTTAGCCGAGGATACCTCACTGGAATCTTCTGATTTTTCTTGTAGTTTGTGTAATTAGTGTAGATTTTGTTTATTGCTAGCGCGTAATTGTAGAGAGAATCTCCTTTGTAGTTGTAGCCTTTCATTGTTGTACAGTAAAACAGTTGTGGCATGCATGTAGATTTGCACCAAGTATTTCGCAGCTGCGCTGGCAATTAAGTAGACATTATTTCCATTGCTATGTTATTTTATTTTGCTCTTCAAATTGTGCTTTTCTGTGTTATCGTGTGAAATATTGTGACAATTATGGCGTGTGAAAAACGTAATACTAGGCTCCAAAGTAAACTGAGAAATGACAGTGAAGACGAAGGCAGTGTGTTAGCGCCGCAGAGTAATGAATTAACTAATGTTCAAAGTAGTAATTTGGTAATTGCGCATAGGGAAATGGAGCGGGCGGCAAACAATGGTGTAGACAGTGAAACAGGTAGTGAACAGGGAAGCGTTATCGATCGATTGGTCGGCAACAGCTCGCCTCAGGAATCGGGAATGACAGAACACAATATCGCAAATACTGTAGAGTCAGGTTTTGGGTCATCACCGTTTTCTCAAATAAGTCAAGACACATTTTCTGCTTGTCAAAATGTGAATGTTGCCGGTGCAAATGCACTGCCGAAAAGCGTAGAGAAACAGATTCCAGACACTAATACATTATTATTGCAATTAATGCAACAAATGGAACAAAATCAGAGACAAATGGGACAAAATCTTAAAAAGTTAGACACAATGGAACAACACCAGAGACAAACACAGCAACAGTTAGACGCAATGGAACAAAATCTTCACACCACGCTTGAACAAACACGTGAAGATTTAACTACTGAGTTACATAACATTGAATCGAAATGTCAAAAAGTCTGTAATGACGTAAAAACACAAATTTGTGAGCATTTTCAACCTATTTTTTCGCGGCATGAAAATGCATTACAGAATCACGAAGCAGCCATAAAAGAACTGCAAACCATTGTTCATGAAAATCATGAGACCTTGTGGGCTAAAATTGACTCAGTTGCATCTACCGATTCGCAACTTGCAAAAACTCAGGAAAACTTAAAGGACACAGTAGATACTCTGAAACTTGGTTCAGAAAAACATACAGAGGAAATAATTTCACTATCGGATAAAGTAGCAGAACTTTCAGATCAGTTCACTAACTTATCTACAAAGGTAGATGATGATCTGAATGACACAAGACCCGTAGCCTTCACTGACACAGAAGAGTATGAACAAATCAGAAAATTCAAACAAAATCAGAATCAAATTAATACACAACACCAAAGAGAAATCCGGGAAGTACAAGATCAGCTGACACAGGTAATACAAGAATTACGTATTTCAGAGGACACTCGCGCTCCAACACGGGAAGAGGGACTTAGAAACACGGAAAAGCCGCAAAATAATAACACAGGGCATTTCGGAAGTTATGAAAGAAATTGGCAATGTGCACCGAATTTTGAGATGGAACGGCCGACACGACCTAACAATGACCGATATGCGACTCGCCGCCATGACGATTTTGACTATAAGCTGTTCATTACTACACGTAAATTCAAAACATTTAAGAATTCTGGCAACGACATTCATCCACAAGCATGACTCCATCAATTCTCTCATTGTTTTCCTCCCAACTGGTCGTTGGAACACAGATTAGAATTTATGTGTGGCTACTTAGAGAATGAACCAGCTGTAAGAATGCGATCGGTCATTCACGATTGCCACAGTGAAGGAGAATTTTACCATGCCTTCCTCTCAGCGTATTGGTCTCAAGCCACACAAGACCGCGTAAAACATGGTATCATAATGATGAAACATTTCGAACAATCTGAATTCTCCAGTCTTGTGAAATATTTTGAAGACATGTTGCACAAGAATCAGTACCTGTCAAACCCATACAGCCCCTCAGAACTCATCCGCATTTGCTTAATCAAATTACCTGAAAATTTACGGCATATTATTTTAGCAGGACGTTGCAAAGACGACATTGAAGCTTTTCAGGGACTGTTACAAGAACTAGAAATTGACACTGATAATCGCGGAACGCGAAAACAAGGACACAACAATTACAGGTCACATCCGTCACAATTCCGTGACGACAGAAACAATAACCGGACACGACTGGTCTATTCTTACAACGCAAATCGTGACCAAAATAGACACCACCCGTACGACAACCGTTGGCAGAGTAGTAATAGTTACAGAGAAAGATCGCATTTCCGTAGTAATGACTATCACAGAGACAATCAGAGAAACAGACAATATGGGAACCAAAACAAGTATTATCAAGGGAGACAAAATAATTTCAGACGCAACAGTTCAGCGCGCAGTTACGATTCAGGGAGAAATTCTCCACCACATGACCGACAAACAAGAAACTATGTAAACTACCGACAAAACGACAGACGTGAATTTCATCAGAACTGGCGGGATTCTAACAGAGCTGGGCCCTCTCGGCAAGGCGAATTTGTGGAAGTTAGGCCTCCTAATCCCAGTAACGACGCGCGGCAACAAAGAGACAGACAATGACTCGCACCGCAGGCATACACGTGCGCCGGCTGGCTCCGAGAAAAATAACATATCTGGTACTGCTAATGAGATTTTAATGCAACATTTTGGTTTACTTGAAAATATATTCTGGATTTAAAGTGCTTTCTGAGAGATACCAGATGACACAGAGGTTAGTTTATGTGACAGCTACACGATTTTTATCACGACGCTACTAATGAGTGACAATTTACAATGTTGCTTTTGCGGTGTATCTGTTTTATATCTGCACAGTTTTCTGAATTCTTCTGGAAAGAAAAACATGTTTTAGTAGTAACTTTTGTGGTATAGCAACAATGAGACAGCCTTTTTCGTGGCACAACATTACGTTACAGTACAGTACTTTCTTCATCACGGCAATAAGCGTAATAACTAAGACATTTATATGCAAAGCATTTCACTTTTGTGTATTATGAGGTAAGTACATTGACTTCTGCAGAACTTAGCTTTCGGAGGACGATAACTACGACACTTCCACAGAGATTATGTTGCAACAAGACGCACATTTAGCGCTACAGGACACGCATTTGAGTGATTAATTTTGTACTTTAAAAATTTATTTTTTAAGGTATTTGAAGTACAATGATACGAAGTTTTTCCATGATACATTTCATTCCATTGCTGTAATCTGTAACACCTGAGGGTACAATTACATTAATCCTCAGGGGGGTACACGCCTACTTTGTGTACCATGTGTTTGGCAAGCACAAGGAACCCTAGCTAATATGGTATTTGCTTATACAACTTTACATATCGGTACCATATTTCTCTAACACACAATTTACACAGCTATCTGATCATTTAACTGAGAGAGACAAACATTTATTTTTACTATATCAGTGACAGATGTTTACGTAATTACACAGTTGGATAACTTCACACTTATGAAACTGTATTTTGTCTGTACTTTGTAAACTGTTCATATTTTTTCGGAACCATTGTGATACTATGAGAGCTTTGAATGATGTATTTGGTAAAGGGATTATGATTTTTAAAGTACGTTTGAGGCAGATGACACTTTTGACATGAGCAGAGAATTTTTTTAATTATTGGAGGAAGCTACGACGATTTTGAGATTTGACTGAAGTGTTATGATGTTATTATTATGACGACGATGTGTATTATACTGTTGAGGTATGTTTATGATCAATAAGATGATGCTACCGTATATGAGGAATAAGAAGTATGTTGGAAACCAAGAATCGTACTTTAAGGGTTATTAAATGTGTGTAAATGTGTGACTGTATCACAATGCTGACGAATTTTTTTGGACACTGTTATATACATAGGATTTTGTTTCTACAGATTTGCAACGCTAATTCTTGACCTGTGAAATATTTTTATATGAGACTGCCACGGTAGCAGAAACTGCTGTCGTAAATATTTCCGTACGAAAGTTAAGTGACCACCTGCACGTAATGCGTCGCGGGCACCCAGCTGTGTCAGACGCCTGGAGAAAAAGCCATTATTGCGAGCCCTTTTCAGCGGCACAGGTAGAACAAAAAAAAAAAGGGGAGGCCATTATCCTTGGAAATATTCTTACATCTGCAAACCTGATAATGACAAGTGTCTTTCTACGAAAATTGAGAGCTACTGACTTACGAAATGCCACATAGCTATTGAATGATGTTTTTATGCTTTGGTTTGCGTAATTGCTTATTTCATTTGATATCTGGTTTCCAGCTGTGTTGCAGCATTGCTTTTATAAAATGGAAAGCATTTGCTAATGTGAACACTTTCTGTCAACAGATCTATTAAATAATTATTTTATGATCCACATTCTTTAAAAAAAAGGAGCACTTGGAAAGGAAAGAACAATAAGAAGGAACTAGTAACAGTAACACATAATTTTCTTTTCAAGTACATGGTAATATTTCTTTTTACAATCAGTTGTTGTGGTGCACCACTTTAATTACATAGATATTAAGATGTGAATATACATTTCCCTTATCTGCGTTGTCGTTTTTGCTGTAATTTTTTCTGCTGGAGCTTTGTCATGTATAGATATAAGTTTTATATTTTTTATATTTTTTATATTTTTTATATTTGCTGCTGCTGTTTGCCAGGCATAGTGCTACTGAATTTTAAATTGTGTTACTCTGTTAAGCTAATTTTACTACTGACTTATTTTTCTTGCTACTGTACAGTGGCTCATATTAGTTGTAATGTTGCATTGCTTGGTAATTTATATTTACTGTAGCTTGCTTTGCAATTTTCCATTTTTTTGCATTGCTGTTTGTGTTAATTTGTTATGTGCTGCTGCATTGCCTCGTCCCTTAGTTTAGTATCTGAGCTCAGTAGATTTAAGTTAGCTTAAGAGGAGACTATATAAGAAACTAACTATTATAAATTTATAAGAAATGCATTGAGAAGCTATCAGAAAATGGTCTGGCAAAATAAAAAGGATACTGTACAGTGGAGAAAAACTATTATTGACAGAGGATGTGAACGAAATACAGAAGGCAGGCTTAGATAGGACTTTTGGGAATAATGATGAATGAAGGGAGATCTCCAAGAAGCAAAGAAAGTTTTGTTTGCAAAATACTGCAATGAAACAAACCCTGTCCTTTCCTTTTGTGTTATCCCACTATGTATTTGGGTACCCTTGTGTATATATGTTCTTCCTGTCTTTATATGTTTACCTCATCAGACTTTTGTTGTAGAATTTTTCTCATACTCAGCTACATGAACTATGATGAGGAATACTGTTATCCTCAAATATAATTTGCGTTAATAATATGTTATTTACTTTGTAAAGATGTTAGACATTATTAATTCTGTTTTGTTTTAATGCTCATGTGTTAAGTTGATGTTTCAAAAGTTATTCTGATCTTTTATGTATTTACTTATGTCATAATTCCTGTAACACTGATGTATATGTTTATTTCTATTCTTTTGTAAAGCCCCTATTACTACAAACGTTATCTGTATTATTATGTTTTTAATGATGTGTTTTGTACCTTTGTTATTGTATTCTTATGTTATAAAATTGTAATTGTCACCAGTTCATGATATTATTAACTTGTTAGTTACATTTCACTGCACACGTTTCTGTTGGTCATAGTATATGGATAATATGTGAGAAGTTGGGACTGTGAGTGTTTGCACGTGTGTTAATAACTCAGCAAGGGACTGGATAACAGCATTGCTGGATCTAAGGACAATTCCAGAAACTTTGTGAGTGCACAAGTGGTGGTTTATGGACTTGCTATATTGTCTGCAAGACTCTTCGATGGTGATTGTGCACCTGCACAGTCGCAACAGATGGCTGCTGGCCATTTCTACAAGGACTACAGTGGGTCTACACCTTTGCTGACTCACCAGTACCATTATTTCTACAAGGCCTGCAGTGGGTCTGCACCTCTGGTGGCCCACCAATACCATTATCTCTACAAGGACTACAGTGGGTCTACATCTTTGATGACCCACCATGCCATTATTTCTACAAGGACTGCAGTGAGTCTGCGCCTCTGGTGGCCCACCAATACCGTAATCTCTACCAGGACTACAGTGGGTCTGTTCTGTGATGACCTACCTACCAATATTCTTCAAAACGTCGAATGACTCTGCTGTGGGTTTGCTCTGTTGTGGAGCATTACCTGTCTGCATGTCAAGAGTCAGCACTGTCTTTCAGTTGGAAGGACAACAGTACTTCTTCAAGACTGCATGGAAATCCACTACTTCCGTGTGCATTTTCTTCTACTGCTCAGACTTTGAGAAAAACACTATATTTCACCGTAATGAATGATCAGGACTGTCTTTATGGACTGTGACAAAATTTTAGCTTTTGACCAAAGTTGTATCAATAAGTGCGTGCATTTGATATCTTTGTTATTGTAATTATGAAAAATTTTTTTCAAATCTGTATTGGGCACTGCCCAAACCAATTTGTAAAAATTTTTGTGGGGAGCATGGGGGCTATGTAAGTAGGCTGTTTATGTTTTCTTGTTGGCAACGTTAAGTAGGCTGTTTAGGTTTTTTTATGGTAACGCCACCTCTGTATGAAAATCACTGGCTGTGCTGTGTGCAGTCTGTGGGTAGTTTGCATTGTTGTCTGCCATTGTAGTGTTGGGCAGAGGCAGCTGGCTGTGAACAGCGCGTAGCGTTGCGCAGTTGGAGGTGAGCCGCCAGCGGTGGTGGATGTGGGGAGAGAGATGGCAGAGTTTTGAAATTTGTCATGAACTGCTATATTTATATATGATGATATCAAGGTAAATACATTGTTTGTTCTCTATTAATATCTTTCATTTGCTAACTATCCCTGTCAGTAGTTAGTGCCTTCCGTAGTTTGAATCTTTTATTTAGCTGGCAGTAGTGGCGCTCGCTGTATTGCAGTAGCTTGAGCAGCGAAGATTTTTGTGAGGTAAGTGATTTGTGAAAGGTATAGTTTAATGTTAGTGAGGGCCATTCTTTTGTAGGGAATTTTGAAAGTCAGATTGCGTTGCGCTAACAAAATATTGTGTGTCAGGTTAAGCACAGTCATGTAGAATTGTTCTAAGGGGACGTTTCACTGTGTGACATGAATTACATATGAACTGTGTTTTAAAGTGTAGTAGTGTGACAGATCGTTCTCGTTTATGTGTAAAAGTAACACGTTCCACTACTCAGCCTCCTCCCAGATAGTCAGAAACGCCACAGTAAATTTAGAAGAGGAATTTATGCCGTAAATGACAACAGATTTAAGAAATCAAACATGAAAGGAATCCAACAGAGACCTTTCACTAGTATTCGATCGATAGCGCACGGGGTGTACACTGTGCTGCAGTTTAAAATCGGTCTGTCGCCTCATGACGATAAAAGGGTCATCTGTGATGACGGCATTGAAACTCGCCCGTACTCACACTACTCACTTGTAGCGAGAGAAGGGGTGGGGGACTCTGATTGACAGAGAGAGAGAGAGAGAGAGAGAGAGAGAGAGAGAGAGAGACGGCGAGGGTGTCTGTAGAGTAGTAGTATGACCCTTTTATCATAGTGTAAATGTTGAATGAGAGTGTTTTGTAGCGTGTATCAGCTTGCGTACTTCCGTGTATGTCTGAGTGTGTGTGAATGTGTGTGAGCCTGTGTTAAGTGTGCATGTGTGTAAATATTATTTATTCTATAAAAAAATCATAAAAAAACAAACAAACTAAAATAATCCCATTTATAAAAAAGTCTTTATATATATATATATATATATATATATATATATATATATATATATATGTATATTTTTTTGCCGCTATTACTAGTCAATGGCTATATGACTGAAAGCAAATAAAAATTTTACACCTCTTATAATCAAATAGAAGAAGACGAAAATACAATTTGCGCAATTCGTATCTGCTTTGATCTTAGTAGTAGTTGTAAGTTTCACCTGCCGCTAGCCATCCAGTCAGAACTAGATTTTTAAGAATGTGAGTTCCACCAATTAAGTTCTTTATATATACTTCACTGTAGAAAAAAATCTTTATACCCAGAAATATGTGTTCACCTGCTTGTTGTAGTGGAAAATGTCTAGAGCTACTTACTTCAATGAAATATAATTTAAAGTGCTAGTGGAAAACGCTTTAGAGCCACTATCTTGAGTCCGCAGCTCGTGGTCGTGCGGTAGCGTTCTCGCTTCCCAGGCTCGGGTTCCCGGGTTCGATTCCCGGCGGGATCAGGGATTTTCTCTGCCTCGTGATGACTGGGTGTTGTGTGCTGTCCTTAGGTTAGTTAGGTTTAAGTAGTTCTAAGTTCTAGGGGACTGATGACCATAGATGTTAAGTCCCATAGTGCTCAGAGCCATTTGAACCATTTGAACCACTATCTTGAACTAAAAATACGTTTCCCTTCAGTTGAAAAAGTGCTTCTGGTCGAACTTCACTAGAGATATTATTCACCTTGTAAGATAATATAATTACGTCCTAGTACCTCTGCTTTAGTTTTATATACATACAGTGCTTATATATTTATAAATAATGTAAAAACACGTATCTGCGAAGATCAGAACTTTCATATTTTTACTTGAAGACAAATAATGTATCTGTAAACTCATATAATGTGAAAAAAAAGTGAATCATTTTACTGTAAACTGATACGTCGCAAACAAAATCTGAATTCAATAATAAATTCCATTATTTTATTTAAAAAAATACCCGAGTTTGTTATTATTTGACCCTCAATCATGATCCATATACGTTGCACTGGCACAGAGAGGGACCTATAAGGTTTTTATACTGATTTAAAGACAGAGATGAAATCTGAATGACGCGTGCTGGACTTGGTCCGCCGGTCACAAACGGACCCCGCCACTCTCTTTGTGGTCCTGTCACTTTAAACGGCGGGCATCTGGCGAAGCCGACCCTAGCACTCTCTCTTTCAGGTCCTGTCACTTTCAACGGTTGACTCATCGCCGCGCCGGCGAGGTGGAAGCGGGTAAACTGGCTCAGATAGCTCCAGTGGAATGCGCTTCACGAACAGTATCACCAATAAACTTACTTCTACGGAAGTGGGTGTCACAGAAAGAAAACAACAAGAATTCTTATGGAGCAAAAAAATTATTTATTTATTTGTGAGCCATTTTAAAAGTAATTTCGCATTTTCAGGTGCTGACACAAAACTATTTTTTTCTTCTTCACACGTTCGCTGTCTAAGTTGATGGATAGGTGGACAATCGTAGTATTCCAGGTTCTGGATAGCCGCATATTTGAAGATTCGACGCAGCCAGCTACTCTTCTCATCGCGTAGATTACTGTCTCCTTGTGATCAAATACTCTCAGCAATTGCAGCAAATTTTTATAAGAGATACCAGGGGCGTCCCACTTAATCCCATGATAGAATCTTGTTAGCCACATCACGCTTCTGACTGTCTTATTGCACTTGACGTCTTTAAATGGTTTCGGCGATTCAATTCTTGATACAAATGTTCCTATTACTCCATCACTTTGCGTGAATGCTATTAATGCACAGTCTTTAATTATGAAACGCCTGCACTCATCATAGTAAAATCCTTGAACGTCAGCTACGATCCTCACACATTCAGGTAACATCGTGATCTACGCTAGAGCTAGCAGAGTGCGTATCAATTTATACAACTCGTTGCACTACGCCAGTGAGTGGACAGTTGTTAACGAGACTAGCATGCAAAACGAGAGCATATGCCGAAGTCTGATCAGGGAAGTTTGCTGAAGATTCAAATTCAATCCATACATCTATAGGTCCTGATTTAATTATCTCATTCTGTTAAGAACAGTCAATCACGATTATTGGCGGTAGCTTCTTGAAACTCTGTGGGCTGAGTAGGCATCCTTCATTTTCAACACCTTCGTAGTAAGATGCTCGGCATCTCGCGTACATGTCAAATGCCAGACTGTATACATTGCTATCCCACCGTAGATGTAGATTCCCATATGGGTAGTATTCTGAATTCGAGTAGGCTCTGGCGTTAGTTAACTTTCAGTGGTCAAATTTAGTTGAGTCCTTTGATACATTAGCACACCTTTGAGTTTTAAATGCTAGTGTGATGAATCGAGGTGCTTCCAACTGCAATGATGTTTTAATAGCCCAAGTATGTGTGGATGCTGTAGGTAGGACTGGGTATTCAAAAAGATCCCATGGTCGGAAAGTTAGTGGTAGGTAGGTGCCAGCATTCAGAACTTTTAAGAGCTTCAAGCGCTCCTCGTCGGCAACGGTGATGTAAGGCATTTTCCATGATATGCTATTAATCTTGATTTGAACATTCTCTGCAGCTGTTTGAGAGAATGAATTCGTGTCACTTGCACTTCTCACCAAAATAAGTTCCTGTTCAGAGTTGATAATTATTCGCTGCATATCCTCAAAATAACCCATAAGCATTTTTAGTGGCACGACGCAGTAAATCGGCTTTGTCCACCCTTCCCATCCGCTGCGTCTATGAACCACCCAGCATTTTCCACACTGTTTGAATCGGAGGGTGAGGCTGAAACATATGTCTTAAGGGCTGATGTAATGCCAACATTTCTAGTTCAGTCTATTTCAATTCCGTTGAGTTCATAGCGTATCTCTTGAAACAGGAATGCTACGGCATTTCGAGTGAGCTTCGAGAGCGCTACGGCAGCCCCGTCAGCTTTCTTAAATGTGTAGTCCAGATAGAGGAGGTTCTGGCTAGGCAGTATTACCGCGTCCTGATGCTGGATAACAATCCTAATTTCATCATTTTTGTTAAATGTGCTTGAAGCGTAGGGTTTGTGTGAGTGGTATTCATGGCGAATAATTCGGTCATCATACACTACTGACTGACGTCATTCTGCGGCTTTAACCCTGCTGAAATGAGGAATCCGTAATTAAGGCGTGTTATCACCTTGCCCTTCCGCGTTGCACTAACGGGATGTAAGCCTGGTGTGCTAGCTTTATACCTTATTCCCATCTCGCCTTAGATGCAGGCGTACAATGATCTCTTCTCCTCTAAAGTTAACAAGCTGATTATTCTGATCCACAATACGCAGTTCAAGGTAGTCCAATGTCTGAACAGTCACCGGGAGATATATAGCGTTTGTGGGGGCTTGAACTATTTTATACCCTGTGCCGACTGTAGGAAAGAATCCGTAAATTGAATGAATCAATTTATCGTTCAGGTATGAGTTTGTGGAGTATATCTACAGTATGATCTGGTGCGTAAAATTTAGTTCCGTCCTTCACCAAAACACGATCCTTCGCAAAACTTAGCAGTGGACCAATTGAATGTCTCTGTGTAAAGTCGATCGTAGCACTCTCTGTCCGTATTTCAGATTTAAGGGTATTAATGTTTTCCCGTAGTTCAATACCTTTTTCTGACTGTTTTAAGAGTTCGTTTAAATCATCACTATCGTAGGCACCAGGTTGTATTTGTAGAACTTCCGGCCGTCAATTTCAAGATGTAGTTTATTGTTGCTCTGTGTAATATTTGGAATGCTGTTATCCGTCTCTAGACCAATCAGTGCAATACTCCAGTCCCCTGCACTTAAATCAATCGGCGGAAAGTAATTTGCGCGTAATACTGATCCTCGCTCTTTTAAAGTCAGATTGTACGACATTGCATCTAAACATCAAATCATGGTCATGTGTTCAATGACAGCTCTTTTATATATCGCGCACATGATCTGACGATGACGCATTCTAGAGGTGGTTCGCCGTCGCTGTGATGAGCAACATAGCGCAGAGATGACCACAGAGATATGTGTTAAAGTCCTGATATCGCCGGACATTGTAGAAGACACGTCTTTTGCTGGTGAAATAGCGTTGTAATTCTTCAGGCGGCTGTAAATCGCCGAATGTATCGAAATACTGAACTGTATTTGGACATTTCTTAACATACGCAACCCAATGGGTCCCTGGACCCCCAGCAACATCTAAATTTGCAATTCCGCACTCATTAGTCCACCACATGGTCTTCGGTAATGTATTCCACATAAAGACGCCGCGGAATCCACGAATGTGAAGTTTTTGTTCAATAATTTTAACTAGATCTTTATTCGTGAGCGCTCGGTCGGGTAGGATAACCAACGGGCTTTTTTTTTATTTATGAAGAGACCTAGTCCTTTCCTGTATGGTTTCAAGTAGAGACCTTTTCCGATAGCTGCTGCCTCCATAGCGCGATTATGTCTTCTGGCTTCCTCTAGTTGGGTTTGTGCATTCTGTGCGTTTTTGACGGATTTGGCTACAACTGCGGCACCGCCTGTGAGTGAACCTATAGCGGACAGTGCTGCAAGGGCTGGAACGAGGAACGGGATAATTCCGCCCGAAGTCTTTGGTAGCGGTAGGACCCTAGGTGGTTTAATTGAAGTCGTGTTTTTTCTTGTTCCCACCATTGAACACACGTTTAGCTGCAGACATCGAGGTGAGAATACAGTTTTTCAAACAACCGGTTTTGTTGTTCTTCTTCCTGTTCTTCTTCGCTCGCAAAGCTGTTCGCGCTGCTTTCATAATTCGTTTGAAATTCATCACACCCAAGCCCAACTTAATTTTCCCACGCATGGTTTTATCAACCACGAATGCAGCAACGCGTTGACCTATTCCGAGATCTTTTCTTCGCCTTATTTGCTTGGCTTTATCTGCTAATATCCGGTCGGCGACGTGGCGTGCTGGGAGATCCTTATTTGCTAAGTATGCGAGGTCGTGCTCAAGGCAGGCTTCGTCTAGTAGGTTAATACCCTTATCGCCTCGTGCCAGGCGCGTCTGAAGCTTTGTTCCAGGCCGACAGAAGTTATATCCGGGAATGTGCAATTCAACAGGCAACTTGTCGAGAACACCATCTCCACCTCGTATTATGACGTGCCTCCTATCGTGCATGGTACGCTACAGAGGGGATAGAGGTCTACTCTCCCCGTTATATACTAACATGTCAGCTTCGATCCAACTGTTTTCTGATGACGGAAATCCTAGCCATTTAACCAGTGCTCTATTCCCACGACGTCTTATCACGCGCTCGATGAGAAATACATCTGGTTCAGAACTCTTCTGCAATTCCTCCGTGTAAAAGCATCCTGCAATTTCTTCGCCCTTGCCGTCCTTTAAGATACATGTCCTAGGGTTGGTTCGCTGCACTTTGGACACTGTGAATATCTCAGCCGACCCATTTGGTAAGTACGATTTCTCGAACGCTGTCTTGTGTTTTGAAATACGTACTAAGTCATCTATATTGAACCTCTGTTTGCGAGGGTCGAGCATTTTAATCCGGAAATATACTGTGTTCAAGAGTGAATTGTCACGTACATCGATCGGTCTCATTTTTATTGTACTATGTTTGGTTCGATTACACTTTGCAATTATCTGTGAGAGGATATCTACCCACTTGTACCAACCGCGAAGATTAAACTGCATCCACATTTGAGCTTTGATTGTTCTGTTCAACCACTCGACGATACTAGCTTTAAGGTGGGTAAACGTGGAGTAGTGGTGTATGCCATACCGCGCCATCACAGTCTTGAAATGGTCATTGTAAAACTCCCCACCGTGATCGGTTTGAAGATTGGCCGGGCATCGAACCGTTCCTGCCTGCAGCAGACGCTCAAACACCACAGCAATATCTCTACCGGTTTTCGTTTTCACAGGTAATGCCCATGCGAATTTAGAGTACGTATGAATAACCATTAAAATGTATTTGAATCCATTATTATGAAGTGAATATCGATTCATATCTACAAGATCAGCTTGCCAGAGGTCATCCAGCCCTTTAATTATGACATGTCTACGGGGGAATGTTTTGCGTGCTGGCTTGTGCAGTTCTCGAACCACGGTCTCCATACTTATTCGATGATACCTCTCTCTCGAAGCACTGAGATTATGAATACAACCTCATTCGAATGAGCTGTATTGCTCGCAGCAGCCGAAGCCATCAACACTCGAAGTCTGTCTATTAGATCACCTGGGTCATCGTAATATATATACTGCTGGACTTGACTGCTCACTCCTTTATGCTGAAAGTCTACACCCTCACCGACACTTTTAGTTTACTCATTGAGTAAAGGTTGTATAATGGTAGTGTATTTAGAGTTTTCAGGCTTTTTCAGTGTTCCGTCGGGATTTTTGTACAGATCAGTCAAGTTAATTATTTCCCGATAGACTTTGCGATCATCAGTTGAGTATTTTAAGTTTTTTGATGGCCTTAGGAAGATTAGATTCATTAAGCTAGGTTTTCTTTAAACTCTGTATCCCCGATGCGTATTGTGCTATCGGATAAAGTTATACTTCGAGAGCCCAGCATGTACGGTCTCGCCCTGCTGACACCAAATGTTCTATCTATCTTAACGGTCGGATACTGGTTGGTGAATTCTGCGATTGGGTCATTATTATGTAAAGCTATCTTCGTGATAGATTCGGTAACAGGTTCAAAAGTTTCATTTAGTGTTTGCTCGCGATCTATATGCCCCAACTTCAGCAAACGTAATTTCTCTCGAACTGCTTTGCGCGCCTGAATGACTTTATGCTTTGTCGACATCTCGAAGGATACTAATCAGAGCTCTGAATATCACGTGGTTTTATATATGCTTTGTTGTACTTCTTCTTCTCCTTTTTTCCTACGCCACCTTCTTCAATAACAACGGCCTCGGCTTCTATCACGCCCTCAATTGCACTAATTCTGTTCTCTATCCGGTTTTGGTTAATGGCAAGAAGTTTCTGGGTGTCCTTTAATTCCCTTGCAACTTTAACTAGTCTGGACTCAAGATTTTTAAGTTTGATATCGGTGTACATTCGGGCACTCTGTTTTTGCACACCTAATCTCTCAGACTGAGCGTCTGCCATGAGCGCGAATTTGTCCATGGTGAACTGATGGGATAAGGTATTTTCGTACGTTTACATATGGAGAAAGTGTTGGAAGTTCCTGCTATACCTACCGTCATTTAGTTTACGGGTTTTATCAATAACGAGAAAGCCGTATTGTGAGTGGTTCCAGCAATCAGCACATATCTTTACAAATTCATTGTACGACATGTCGGTCCCTACGTGAGCATGGTAAATGTGCTTTAAATTGAGGTTGTCTTGTTTGAATGCTATAATGAGATTTGCATTGTCCCTCACCAGCTGTTTTGGGATCCTGGAATACGTTTGACTCAGATAAAATACATCAACACCCATATGACGGCCAAAGCAGAAATATTTACGGATTTGATCTTGCTTTTCAACAGCGGCATCGTCAAATATGAAGGCAGTGTTAGGCTTTACCTCTTCAGGTGGGGGGACGTCGTCGCTTTCACTGAAGGCTCTGTACGTTACACTGTCTACTCCATCTAATATTTTCTTCAGTAACTGATAATGGGGGTGAAAGAGTGTTTTGGAGAAGAAAAAAAAGGTGCTCGAAGTAGACTCCGTCTATGTGCGTTAACAGTGCCATGAGGACATTTGTCTTACCACAGCTGGATGGATCTACAATTATAGCTCGTATGCTGTCGGGAAGTAGTGGTCTATTCTTGTTGGTCTTCTGGTCTTGGTCATCATCACAGGACCAGTCACCTACAACAAAGCGCTTGAGGCGAGGGTGTTTCACCCAGCCCGCCATGATACCTACTGTGGTAGGTGAAGGTGTGGAATACGCTTTTACATGATTAAAAATATGTGTTTGTGTGTAATCACTATAGCACAGTCACCAACTGAGCTACAGCGGCTACACAATAGAATGAACTCGAGGTGGTATATTTAAAGGGAAGGCATTCATATAGATTAACGTAGGCGACATTTTGTGTTGACAAATAAAAAACACGCAATGACAAATTTAATATTATAAAATAATATCTTTATTTATTAAAATATTTACAAATATGATCAGCATAAGAAAAAATCAGTACATTCTTTTTCAAGCGGTGCAGCAGAAGTATAGTATTTGGAAAATAGCTGCTTCTTGTATGCTTGAAATTCAGCATGTATATCTCGTAATGTTATGGGTGAATTACAATAGTCCGGTATTCCATCAGTAAATTTGAGTTCGATATTTTCAGCACTTATTCGAGGAATAGAACAAGACTTGGGCACTGGTGTTATACACATCCTAAAACAATGTTCTATATCATCTATGTGAATGCTACATGTGTGAAGCCAGTTAATGATGTCAGTGTACACTGCCTGAACGTATGGGCGCCATCTATTTAGTCTCTCTGTCGTACTAGTTAGAGCCATGTCTAAATTGAACAAGTTATCAACAGTGGGGTGATGCATGAAAATTCTATAACCATCAGCACTTTTAATTTTTAGTATAGCATCATCATACATTGATAGAATACTCACAGTTAGACTGCCACAGTACATGTCCTGGTAGGAGTGGGATGAATAATATTCGGTAGTCATATGATTCTTGATTTGTGTTTTTAAACGACACAGTTCATCCCACTCGTAGTCAGAAAATTTCACTTTCATATTTTTGAGCACATTTTCCGGCACTAACACAATTGAGAGGCTACCGTATTGTGAAACTTCAAGTCCTACATAGATACGTTTTGAACCATTAACTGTTAACACACACCTTGAGGCGAATAGTAAAGGATGAGGTGAAGCGGCGGTCGGTATCTTCTCATCCACGACATCCACACCAGCGCTGTTAGCCCAGTACTGGGAAGCCCCGTCAAGCGCAGCCTCTGGCACCGACATTAACACCTGGCTATCCTGCTCCAGCATGCTGAGAAGCTGAGCTACAGGATCCTGCGTGGACGAGTCCAAGGCCTTCACGTGCGTGGACCGGGACATGCTGGGACCTGCTGATTCTGGCGTCATGGGTGGAGCTGCTGGAGGACCAAGACGAATAATAATAATAATAATAATAATAATAATAATAATAATAATAATACATGGATGATCTAAAACTACTGGCAGCAACAAATCAACAACTCAACCAATTACTAAAGATAACAGAAGTATTTAGCAATGATATAAATATGGCTTTTGGAACAGACAAATGTAAGAAAAATAGCATAGTCAAGGGAAAACACACTAAACAAGAAGATTACATATTGGATAACCACAGCGACTGCATAGAAGCGATGGAAAAAACAGATGCCTATAAATATCTAGGATACAGACAAAAAATAGGAATAGATGATAGAAATATTAAGGAAGAGCTAAAAGAAAAATATAGACAAAGACTAACAAAAATACTGAAAACAGAATTGACAGCAAGAAACAAGACAAAAGCTATAAATACCTATGCTATACCAATATTGACCTACTCATTTGGAGTAGTGAAATGGAGTAACACAGACCTAGAAGCACTCAATACACTTACACGATCACAATTCTTTCTAGAACGAGCAGAAACTAGCAAAATACACAAAGCAATCACCCACATAAATACATCGGCTACACCACTACAATTTCATAACCACCTCTACAACCCTTTAGATCACATAACATCAACAGATACAAAGAAAGTAAATTGGAAAAAGAAAACACTACATGGCAAGCACCCTTATCATCTAACACAGCCACACATCGATCAAGACGCATCCAACACATGGCTAAGAAGAGGCAATATATACAGAGAGACAGAAGGATTCATGATTGCAATACAGGATCAAACAATAAACACCAGATATTACAGCAAGCATATTATTAAAGATCCCAATACCACAACAGATAAATGCAGACTTTGCAAACAACAAATAGAAACAGTAGATCACATCACAAGCGGATGTACAATACTAGCAAATACAGAATACCCCAGAAGACATGACAACGTCGCAAAAATAATACATCAACAGCTTGCCTTACAACATAAACTTTTAAAACAACACGTTCCTACATACAAGTATACACCACAAAATGTACTGGAGAATGATGAATACAAATTATACTGGAACAGAACCATTATAACAGATAAAACAACGCCACATAACAAACCTGACATCATACTCACCAATAAAAAGAAGAAATTAACACAACTAATTGAAATATCCATACCCAATACAGCAAATATACAGAAGAAAACAGGAGAAAAAATTGAAAAATACATCCAACTGGCTGAGGAAGTCAAGGACATGTGGCATCAGGATAAAGTTGACATTATACCAATTATACTTTCAACTACAGGAGTCATACCACGCAATATCCACCAGTACATCAATGCAATACAGCTACATCCAAACTTATATATACAACTTCAGAAATCCGTAATTATTGATACATGTTCAATTACCCGAAAGTTCATAAACGCAATGTAACATATACCGTACAGTTAAAAGGAAGTGACGCTTCATCAAGGTCCGTGTCACTTTCATTCCGAACCAGACCTAAGGTCTGACAAAGGAAAGATAATAATAATACAAGACATTTATTACCAGATACCCGGAATTAAAATTTGTAACAGAACAACGACTAGCTGATCAGATCCGTGTAATAATCAAAAATAACAGGATACCCCAGTCACAATTAGAAAACATCAAACAACACGTACAACAAATACTGGAACGAAGAAGAAGAAGAAAATACAGTAATGGACTCAAACATCCCAGAGCAAACAAACAAAGACCAACACGCATCAGTTAAACAATCAGAGGAAAACGAAATCTTAAGACAGCCACCAGAACAAGCACAAATAGAACACGAAGAGACACACGTGTTAGATATAGAAGAGAAATTTCAGCTGACATATATAGAATACAAAGACACAAATACAGACATTAGACCATTCTTGCATAGACCGCCAAATAACCCACAAGTCGAAACAACAATAAAAACTATCAACACAATCATACACAACAAAATAAATGAAAATACAACCATGGAAGATTTACAACTACTGGTTTATGTAGGAGCACTCACTACACTAAATATACACACTAGGCAGAGATCAGAACCAACCAACACACGGAAGAAACCCACAAAACCAGCATGGCAACACAGGCTACAGATCAGAATAGGAAAAACTGAGATAAGACATCAGACAGCTAACACAATTTATAAGAAACGAAATATCAGACAAAAACGAAAAAGGTTAGGTAAAATCTCACAACAAGAAGCAATAGAGCAATTAGATGAAAAGAAGCAGAAATTACAAGCATTGGCCAAACGACTTAGAAGATACAAAAAAAGTGAAAATAGACGGAAACAAAACCAAACATTCAACACAAACCAAAACAGATTTTACCAAACAATTGATAACACACACATTAAAATAGACAATCCACCAAATATAACAGACATGGAACACTTCTGGAGCAACATATGGTCAAACCCGGTACAACATAACAGGCATGCACGGTGGATACAAGCAGAAACAGACTCATACAAGATGATACCACAAATGCCTGAAGTGATAATTTTGCAACATGAAGTCACCCGAGCAATTAATTCTACACACAATTGTAAAGCCCCTGGAAAAGATAAAATAGCAAATTACTGGGTAAAGAAGTTCACCTCAACACATTAACATCTCACTAAATTATTTAACAGTTACATTGCAGACCCATACACATTCCCTGATACACTTACACATGGAATAACCTATCTGAAACCTAAAGATCAAGCAGACACAGCAAACCCAGCTAAATATCGCCCCATAACATGCCTACCAACAATCTACAAAATATTAACTTCAGTCATTACACAGAAATTAATGACACATACAACACAGAACAAAATTATAAATGAAGAACAAAAAGGCTGCTGCAAAGGAGCACGAGGATGTAAAGAGCAACTGATAATTGATACAGAGGTGAGATATCAAGCTAAAACTAAGCAAAGGTCGCTACACTACGCATACATTGATTACCAAAAAGCCTTTGATAGTGTACCCCACTCATGGTTACTACAGATATTGGAAATATACAAAGTAGATCCTAAATTGATACAGTTTCTAAACACAGTAATGAAAAACTGGAAAACCACACTTAATATCCAAACAAATTCAGATAACATCACATCACAGCCAATACAGATTAAGTGTGGAATATACCAAGGAGACTCATTAAGTCCTTTCTGGTTCTGTCTTGCTCTGAACCCACTATCCAACATGCTAAATAATACAAATTATGGATACAATATTACTGGAACATACCCACACAAAATCACACATTTGCTATACATGGATGATCTAAAACTACTGGCAGCAACAAATCAACAACTCAACCAATTACTAAAGATAACAGAAGTATTCAGCAATGATATAAATATGGCTTTTGGAACAGACAAATGTAAGAAAAATAGCATAGTCAAGGGAAAACACACTAAACAAGAAGATTACATAATGGATAACCACAGCCACTGCATAGAAGCGATGGAAAAAACGGATGCCTATAAATATCTAGGATACAGACAAAAAATAGGAATAGATAATACAAATATTAAAGAAGAACTAAAAGAAAAATATAGACAAAGACTAACAAAAATACTGAAAACAGAATTGACAGCAAGAAACAAGACAAAAGCTATAAATACTTATGCCATACCAATATTGACCTACTCATTTGGAGTAGTGAAATGGAGTAACTCAGACCTAGAAGCACTCAATACACTTACACGATCACAATGCCACAAATATAGAATACATCACATACATTCAGCAACAGAAAGATTCACATTAAGCAGAAAGGAAGAAGGAAGGGGATTTATCGACATAAAAAACCTACATTATGGACAGGTAGACAATTTAAGAAAATTCTTTCTAGAACGAGCAGAAACTAGCAAAATACACAAAGCAATCACTCATATAAATACATCGGCTACACCACTGCAATTCCATAACCACTTCTACAACCCTTTAGATCACATAACATCAACAGATACGAAGAAAATAAATTGGAAAAAGAAAACACTACATGGCAAGCACCCGTATCATCTAACACAGACACACATCGATCAAGACGCATCCAACACATGGCTAAGAAAAGGCAATATATACAGTGAGACAGAAGGATTCATGATTGCAATACAGGATCAAACAATAAATACCAGGTATTACAGCAAGCATATTATTAAAGATCCCAATACCACAACAGACAAATGCAGACTTTGCAAACAACAAATAGAAACAGTAGATCACATCACAAGCGGATGTACAATACTAGCAAATACAGAATACCCCAGAAGACATGACAACGTCGCAAAAATAATACATCAACAGCTTGCCTTACAACATAAACTTTTAAAACAACACGTTCCTACATACAAGTATACACCACAAAATGTACTGGAGAATGATGAATACAAATTATACTGGAACAGAACCATTATAACAGATAAAACAACGCCACATAACAAACCTGACATCATACTCACCAATAAAAAGAAGAAATTAACACAACTAATTGAAATATCCATACCCAATACAGCAAATATACAGAAGAAAACAGGAGAAAAAATTGAAAAATACATCCAACTGGCTGAGGAAGTCAAGGACATGTGGCATCAGGATAAAGTTGACATTATACCAATTATACTTTCAACTACAGGAGTCATACCACGCAATATCCACCAGTACATCAATGCAATACAGCTACATCCAAACTTATATATACAACTTCAGAAATCCGTAATTATTGATACATGTTCAATTACCCGAAAGTTCATAAACGCAATGTAACATATACCGTACAGTTAAAAGGAAGTGACGCTTCATCAAGGTCCGCGTCACTTTCATTCCGAACCAGACCTAAGGTCTGACAAAGGAAAGATAATAATAATACAAGACATTTATTACCAGATACCCGGAATTAAAATTTGTAACAGAACAACGACTAGCTGATCAGATCCGTGTAATAATCAAAAATAACAGGATACCCCAGTCACAATTAGAAAACATCAAACAACACGTACAACAAATACTGGAACGAAGAAGAAGAAGAAAATACAGTAATGGACTCAAACATCCCAGAGCAAACAAACAAAGACCAACACGCATCAGTTAAACAATCAGAGGAAAACGAAATCTTAAGACAGCCACCAGAACAAGCACAAATAGAACACGAAGAGACACACGTGTTAGATATAGAAGAGAAATTTCAGCTGACATATATAGAATACAAAGACACAAATACAGACATTAGACCATTCTTGCATAGACCGCCAAATAACCCATAAGTCGAAACAACAATAAAAACTGTCAACACAATCATACACAACAAAATAAATGAAAATACAACCATGGAAGATTTACAACTACTGGTTTATGTAGGAGCACTCACTACACTAAATATACACACTAGGCAGAGATCAGAACCAACCAACACACGGAAGAAACCCACAAAACCAGCATGGCAACACAGGCTACAGATCAGAATAGGAAAAACTGAGAAAAGACATCAGACAGCTAACACAATTTATAAGAAACGAAATATCAGACAAAAACGAAAAAGGTTAGGTAAAATCTCACAACAAGAAGCAATAGAGCAATTAGAGAAAAGAAGCAGAAATTACAAGCATTGGCCAAACGACTTAGAAGATACAAAAAAAGTGAAAATAGACGGAAACAAAACCAAACATTCAACACAAACCAAAACAGATTTTACCAAACAATTGATAACACACACATTAAAATAGACAATCCACCAAACATAACAGACATGGAACACTTCTGGAGCAACATATGGTCAAACCCGGTACAACATAACAGGCATGCACGGTGGATACAAGCAGAAACAGACTCATACAAGATGATACCACAAATGCCTGAAGTGATAATTTTGCAACATGAAGTCACCCGAGCAATTAATTCTACACACAATTGTAAAGCCCCTGGAAAAGATAAAGTAGCAATTTACTGGGTAAAGAAGTTCACCTCAACACATTCACATCTCACTAAATTATTTAACAGTTACATTGCAGACCCATACACATTCCCTGATACACTTACACATGGAATAACCTATCTGAAACCTAAAGATCAAGCAGACACAGCAAACCCAGCTAAATATCGCCCCATAACATGCCTACCAACAATCTACAAAATATTAACTTCAGTCATTACACAGAAATTAATGACACATACAACACAGAACAAAATTATAAATGAAGAACAAAAAGGCTGCTGCAAAGGAGCACGAGGATGTAAAGAGCAACTGATAATTGATACAGAGGTGAGATATCAAGCTAAAACTAAGCAAAGGTCGCTACACTACGCATACATTGATTACCAAAAAGCCTTTGATAGTGTACCCCACTCATGGTTACTACAGATATTGGAAATATACAAAGTAGATCCTAAATTGATACAGTTTCTAAACACAGTAATGAAAAACTGGAAAACCACACTTAATATCCAAACAAATTCAGATAACATCACATCACAGCCAATACAGATTAAGTGTGGAATATACCAAGGAGACTCATTAAGTCCTTTCTGGTTCTGTCTTGCTCTGAACCCACTATCCAACATGCTAAATAATACAAATTATGGATACAATATTACTGGAACATACCCACACAAAATCACACATTTGCTATACATGGATGATCTAAAACTACTGGCAGCAACAAATCAACAACTCAACCAATTACTAAAGATAACAGAAGTATTCAGCAATGATATAAATATGGCTTTTGGAACAGACAAATGTAAGAAAAATAGCATAGTCAAGGGAAAACACACTAAACAAGAAGATTACATAATGGATAACCACAGCCACTGCATAGAAGCGATGGAAAAAACGGATGCCTATAAATATCTAGGATACAGACAAAAAATAGGAATAGATAATACAAATATTAAAGAAGAACTAAAAGAAAAATATAGACAAAGACTAACAAAAATACTGAAAACAGAATTGACAGCAAGAAACAAGACAAAAGCTATAAATACTTACGCCATACCAATATTGACCTACTCATTTGGAGTAGTGAAATGGAGTAACTCAGACCTAGAAGCACTCAATACACTTACACGATCACAATGCCACAAATATAGAATACATCACATACATTCAGCAACAGAAAGATTCACATTAAGCAGAAAGGAAGAAGGAAGGGGATTTATCGACATAAAAAACCTACATTATGGACAGGTAGACAATTTAAGAAAATTCTTTCTAGAACGAGCAGAAACTAGCAAAATACACAAAGCAATCACTCATATAAATACATCGGCTACACCACTGCAATTCCATAACCACTTCTACAACCCTTTAGATCACATAACATCAACAGATACGAAGAAAATAAATTGGAAAAAGAAAACACTACATGGCAAGCACCCGTATCATCTAACACAGACACACATCGACAAGACGCATCCAACACATGGCTAAGAAAAGGCAATATATACAGTGAGACAGAAGGATTCATGATTGCAATACAGGATCAAACAATAAATACCAGGTATTACAGCAAGCATATTATTAAAAATCCCAATACCACAATGGATAAATGCAGACTTTGTAAACAACAAATAGAAACAGTAGATCACATCACAAGCGGATGTACAATACTAGCAAATACAAAATACCCCAGAAGACATGACAATGTCGCAAAAATAATACATCAACAGCTTGCATTGCAACATAAACTTTTAAAACAACACGTTCCTACATACAAGTATACACCACAAAATGTACTGCAAAATGATGAATACAAATTATACTGGAACAGAACCATTATAACAGATAAAACAACGCCATATAACAAACCTGACATCATACTCACCAATAAAAAGAAGAAATTAACACAACTAATCGAAATATCCATACCCAAACAACAAATATACAAAAGAAAACAGGAGAAAAAATTGGAAAATACATCCAACTGGCTGAGGAAGTCAAAGACATGTGGCATCAGGATAAAGTTGACATCATACCAATTATACTATCAACTACAGGAGTCATACCACACAATATCCACCAGCACATCAATGCAATACAGCTACATCCAAACATACACTCCTGGAAATGGAAAAAAGAACACATTGACACCGGTGTGTCAGACCCACCATAATTGCTCCGGACACTGCGAGAGGGCTGTACAAGCAATGATCACACGCACGGCACAGCGGACACACCAGGAACCGCGGTGTTGGCCGTCGAATGGCGCTAGCTGCGCTGAATTTGTGCACCGCCGCCGTCAGTGTCAGCCAGTTTGCCGTGGCATACGGAGCTCCATCGCAGTCTTTAACACTGGTAGCATGCCGCGACAGCGTGGACGTGAACCGTATGTGCAGTTGACGGACTTTGAGCGAGGGCGTATAGTGGGCATGCGGGAGGCCGGGTGGACGTACCGCCGAATTGCTCAACACGTGGGGCGTGAGGTCTCCACAGTACATCGATGTTGTCGCCAGTGGTCGGCGGAAGGTGCACGTGCCCGTCGACCTGGGACCGGACCGCAGCGACGCACGGATGCACGCCAAGACCGTAGGATCCTACGCAGTGCCGTAGGGGACCGCACCGCCACTTCCCAGCAAATTAGGGACACTGTTGCTCCTGGGGTATCGGCGAGGACCATTCGCAACCGTCTCCATGAAGCTGGGCTACGGTCCCGCACACCGTTAGGCCGTCTTCCGCTCACGCCCCAAACATCGTGCAGCCCGCCTCCAGTGGTGTCGCGACAGGCGTGAATGGAGGGACGAATGGAGACGTGTCGTCTTCAGCGATGAGAGTCGCTTCTGCCTTGGTGCCAATGATGGTCGTATGCGTGTTTGGCGCCGTGCAGGTGAGCGCCACAATCAGGACTGCATACGACCGAGGCACACAGGGCCAACACCCGGCATCATGGTGTGGGGAGAGATCTCCTACACTGGCTGTACACCACTGATGATCGTCGAGGGGACACTGAATAGTGCACGGTACATCCAAACCGTCATCGAACCCATCGTTCTACCATTCCTAGACCGGCAAGGGGACTTGCTGTTCCAACAGGACAATGCACGTCCGCATGTATCCCGTGCCACCCAACGTGCTCTAGAAGGTGTACGTCAACTACCCTGGCCAGCAAGATCTCCGGATCTGTCCCCCATTGAGAATGTTTGGGACTGGATGAAGCGTCGTCTCACGCGGTCTGCACGTCCAGCACGAACGCTGGTCCAACTGAGGCGCCAGGTGGAAATTGCATGGCAAGCCGTTCCACAGGACTACATCCAGCATCTCTACAATCGTCTCCATGGGAGAATTGCAGCCTGCATTGCTGCGAAAGGTGGATACACACTGTACTAGTGCCGACATTGTGCATGCTCTGTTGCCTGTGTCTATGTGCCTGTGGTTCTGTCAGTGTGATCATGTGATGTATCTGACACCAGGAATGTGTCAATAAAGTTTCCCCTTCCTGGGACAATGAATTCACGGTGTTCTTATTTCAATTTCCAGGAGTGTATATATACAACTACAGAAATCCGTAATTATTGATACATGTTCAATTACCTGAAAGTTCCTAAATGCAATATAACACATACCGTACAGTTAAAAGGAAGTGACGCTTGATCAAGGTCCGTGTCCTTCCATTTTTAACCGGACTTAGCGTCTGAGAAAGTGAAGGAGATAATAATAATAATAATTTGAGGACTTACTTTTCTGGTGCTGCTTGCTCCTCCTCCTATTCTGCTGTGGTGGTGACTGACGCTTGATCTTGATCGACTGGAACAGAGATGGAGGAGCTGCTGAGTCCTCCTTATATAGAAGCCAACTACATCATCATGATGCTGTGCTGCTATTGGTTGAATAAGGTGAACACGCAACCTATCGAAGTGCCCTCTAGTGGAGAACTCGTGAACTAGATCGGTTCGTCACTCTGCTAGGTCGGAGGCAGTTGTCTCTTGTGGGCTGGGAGCTTATATGAGGGCTTTAGAAAATGCAGACAGTTCAAACAGTAGCAGATGTTTCCATGAGATGGGTAATGCATTTTTAAAGCATTTCGTTGGAGGGAATTTATTTGGAGGACTATGTTCTTATTCATATGTTCCAGAATTCATGCACATTTCCATTCAGCATGTAGGAGGTTATGGGGGCAGTCCTCGGCAGTATGCTTGCAAACTACACTGCTGTTAAACTCATCGCGGTCGAACACCAATAACTCATCGATTGAACACATTCTGCAGGATGGGCTTCAGTGGTATATACGTTGTATACGAATATGCTTACGCCGAAGCGAATTGGCGTCAACTGAACGTCTCTTGCGGTTTGGAAGAGTGAATGTTTGATGGTAAATAAGCCTGCAGTTTGTGCATGCACATCACCATATGCTGGTTACGGGATGCATCCTAGCTCCATTCTTCTACATTGCCGAAATCTGCTGAACAGAATTCTTGTACTTATTGCTCCGACACTCCTCCATTATTTCACGCTTCCACACCTCATGTAGTGAACTGTGGCTACAGTCCTCCCTCGAATGTCTACATGAAATGCAGTTATTGAAGGCTGCTCTATCATCTCTATGCTCGAACACATGGCAACGACAGCTCAGCAAAGACTGAATGTGCAGGAGAATGCTAATGGTAGTTCAGTGGAGGTAGCGCAATTGACTTTCTTCCCGCCAAAATCATCCATCTTTAATGACGTCACAGTGGCGCTCTCTGGTGGCAAGGGCATGAACTAACACAGCTGGATTGCACACACAGGTGCATGATATAAATAATAATGAATGATAATGAATGCTAATGAATGATAATTAATAATACTAAAGACAAGTACGGTTTTTTGCATGCATTATCGTGTTGGAATTCAAACTTCCTGCCATTTTTTCTTCTGGACGCTTAGGTTAGTGGACATAGCACAACTGGGCTATTTTCCCGCCAAAATTCAAACTTCCCGCCATTTTTTCTGGAGGTTAGGTTAATGGACATAGCACAATTGACCTATTTTCCCGCCAAAATCCGCCATCTTTGATGAAGTCATGCGATGTTGCCATGTCTACATGCCTCCATCTTGGATGACGTCATCGCCGCCATCTTCAATAAATTTGGCAACAATGCAGCGTGTCCTGGCGAGAAGGTTGTCCCCCTACTCACGTGGTGCATAGTTTCAAACTCCAACAGCCGAGAAAGCTAATAGATGGAGTTGTTGCCAGTTTTTGCGATTGCTGAACATTTATGCTAGCGTGTGTCGATGTTTAATAACTTATTGAAAATTTATTGACGTGGGTAGCTTTTCTAAGATGAATCGTTTCGTATTCAAGCACTTCGCGCTGGAGATACCAGCCACGACTCCTGCTCGATGCCAGCCACTATACATAGAAAATCTGCATAGAGGAATAGTTACGATATTTGCATTTCAGTGATAACTTAGTGCATGTGCATGTATCAGCATAGTAGTAGTGACAACGTGCTCTCCAAGATTTTCTTTCCCCCCACAGGAAGATGCAAATCAAAACCAACACGGTTTGTAATTCAAAGGAGAAATAATCTATGTGCATAGTTAAATAATCTTTGTCCATAGTTAATGTGTAATCAAAAGATTGTTAAGAAGTAGCTTCGTAAATTTGTGTAATGTTGGTTAAAATAAAATTAACTTTGTTTTTCGAAGTAATTTCCGTTCTCGGCTTGCTCTTTTAAACCATACCTATAAAAAGAGAATCATATCAATCACGCTGCCCCTTTACTAAAATTGTTGGCACAAGACTAGATTCGTGCAGGATGTAGTTTAAGATCCTTCTCCACAGCAGGCTTATATAAAAATGAATAAAAGTAATCCCTGCTGATAAAATTAAGCAAACTCCCTTCTCAGCCTGCCACAGACAGGGAGAATTAACAACATTTACGATCTAAATACCAGTCGTTGGGAGCTTGCAACATTATACTTCAGTCGGGTCATTCGACCTATTGTGCTGCCACTCATGAATAGCACACGAAGGGATGTTTTCCAACAGAATAACGTTCGACAGCATACACTATGTGATCAAAGTATCCGGACAACTGGCTGAAACGTTTGTGGCGCCCTCCATCGGTAATGCTCGAATTCACTATGGTACTGGCTCACCCTTAGCCTTGATGGCAGATTCCACTGTCACAATCATACGTTCAATCAGGTACTAAGAGTTTTCTTGGGGATTGGCAGCCCATTCTTCACAGAGTGTTGCACTGAGCAGAGGTATCGATGTCGGTCGGTGAGGCCTGACACGACGTCGGCGTTCCAAAACATCCCAAAGGTGTTCTGTAGGATTCAGGTCAGGACTCTGTGCAGGGTAGTCCATTACAGGGATGTTACTGTCGTGTAACCACTCTGCCAGAGGCCATGCATTATGAACAGGTGCTCGATTGTGTTGAAAGATGCAATCGCCATCCCCGAATCGCTCTTCAACAATGGGGAGCAGGAAGATGCTTAAAACATCAATGTAGATCTGGGCTTTGATAGTACGACGCTTAACAACAAGGGGTGCAAGCCCCCTCCATCAAAAACGCGACCACGCCATAACACCACCTCCTCCGAATTTTACTGTTGGCACTACACACACTAGCAGATGTTCACCGGGAATTCGCCATTCCCACACCCTGCCATCGGATCGCCACATTGCGTACCGCGATTCTCACAGGTATTGTACCTCGTCCATTATAAAGAATATCACACACAGGCCAATTATAACTTGCAATGGCTGTTTACAAAACATGCTACAAAGATATTACGACACTATGCTTTCACAAAGCGTTTGTACATAATCAGAGGTGTTATATATATAGTCGTAAATTATCAAATGTACTTCTACCACTATTGACTATTTAATCACCGATTACAATTTCTTTTCTCCCTAATAGGAAAAGATCTTAAGATACTCCACCACTGCCAAAAGCCTCATACAATGGATTAAAAGGATAAGCTTTAAATTTTCGTACATCACAAAAAACAAGGATTTCTGTCTCAGTGACAAGGTAGGTAGTGGATTAGTCATGTTATTTCTCATAAACATATAGTTTCCTCATTTGGGAAAAAGTTGTAATCTACAGTTCAGTAATTAATAGGGTCTGAAAATACATATTTTATAATTGACACTTTTATAGATATAATCTAGAGAGGAGAGGACTATCTATGTAACTCCGATAGTGCGCTCAAAATAACCATCGTTCAATAAAAAAATATGTTGAGGAAAGGACATGATGAAATAGCGTTGTTATATCTGCTTCTAAGTTACTGCTGATGAGTGACAAAGATTGTGTGGTGTCACCGCCAGACACCACACTTGCTAGCTGGTAGCTTTAAATCGGCCGCGGTCCATTAGTACATGTCGGACCCGCGTGTCGCCACTGTCAGGGATCGCAGACCGAGCGCCACCACAAGGCAGGTCTCGAGAGACTGACTAGCACTCGCCCCAGTTGTACGGACGACTTTGCTAGCGACTACACGGACGACGCATAGCTCATTAGCCGAGCCAATAGTTAGAATAGCCTTCAGCTAAGTCAATGGCTACGACCTAGCAAGGCGCCATTAGTAACATTGCATATATCTAAAGAGTCTCACTTGTATCGCCACAATCTCCAGATGTACCAAAAAGGATGGATTAAAGTTAAGTATTCCAGAAGCTACGTACATTTTTGTTAAAGCATTCATAACGTATCCTGTTTCAGACCTCACGCACCCTGCTTTGGCTTAGCGCGTGCCTCTCGGCTTCCTCTCATTGTGTCTAGGCTGTCTTGTCTTGACACAACAGATTGCATGAGAGGGACCCTAGAGAAAAGTGAGACTGCATCGAAGCTAACTAATAACTTAAACCCGATGTCTTCTGTTGATATGTAGATGCTACGATTGTAATGTGGTCCAGCGGTGAAGAAGAACTGTTATGCTTCCTGCACCACCTGAATTCAATCCACTAGAATATCAAATTTACCATGGAAGTGGAGAAGGGCGGTAATCTGCCGTTTCTGTGTGTCTTGGTCAGTCGAAAAGTGGATCGATCATTGTGGCATTGCGTTTACTGTAAACCAACACATACACAGGGTGGTCTATTGATCGTGACAGGGCCAAATATCTCACGAAATAAGCGTCAAACGAAAAAACTACAAAGAACGAAACTTGTCTAGCTTGAAGGGGGAAACCAGTTGGCGCTATGGTTGACCCGCTAGATGGCGTTGCCATAGGTCAAACGAATATCAACAGATTTTTTAAAAATAGGAACCCCCACTTTTTATTACATATTCGTGTAGTACGTAAAGAAAGATGAATGTTTTAGTTCGACCACTTTTTCCGCTTTGTGACAAATGGCGCTGTAATAGTCACAAACATATGACTCACAATTTTAGACGAACAGTTGGTAATCGGTAAATTTATTAAATTAAAATACAGAACGCAGGTACATTGGAACATTTTATTTCAGTTGTTCCAATGTGATACATGTACCTTTGTGAACTTAGCATTTCTGAGAACGAATGCTGTTACAGCATGATTACCTGTAAATTCCACATTAATGCAATAAATGCTCAAAATGATGTCCGTCAAACTCAATGCATTTGGCAATACGTGTAGCGACATTCCTCTCAACAGCGAGTAGTTCGCCTTCCGTAATATCCTTCAACTTTCCCCACAAAAAGAAATCCAGGGACGTCAGATCCGATGAACGTGTGGGCCGTGGTAAGGTGTTTCGACGACCAATCCACCTGTCATGAAATATACTATTCAATACCGCTTCAACCGCACGCGAGCTATGTGCCGGACATCCATCATGTTGGAAGTACATCGCCACTTTGTCATGCAGTGAAACATCTTGTGGAAACATCGGTAGAACGTTACGTAGGAAATCAGCATACATTGCACCATTCAGATTGCCATCGATAAAATGGGGGCCAATTATCCTTCCTCCTATAATGCCGCACCATACATTAACCCGTCTAGGTCACTGATGTTCCACTTGTCGCAGCCATCGTGGATTTTCCGTTGCTCAATAGTGCATATTATGCCGGTTTACGTTGCCGCTGTTGGTGAATGACGCATCGTCGTTAAATAGAACGCGTGCATAAAATCTGTCATCGTCCCTTAATTTCTCTTGTGTCCAGTTGCAGAACTGTACAGGACGTTCAAAGTCGTCGCCATGCAATTCCTGGTGCATAGAAATATGGCATGGGTCCAATCGATGTTGAAGTAGCTTTCTCAACACCGACGTTTTTGAGATTCCCGATTCTCTCGCAGTTTGTCTGCTACTGATGTGCGGATTAGTCGCGACAGCAGCTAAATCACCTACTTGGGCATCATCATTTGTTACAGGTCGTGGTTGACGTTTCACATATGGCTGAACCCTTCCTGTTTCCTTAAATAACGTAACTATCCGGCGAACGGTCCGGACATTTGGATGATGTCGTCCAGGATACCGAGCAGCATACATATCACACGCCCGTTGAGCACTTTGATCACAATAGCCTCACATCAACACGATATCGACCTCTTCCGCAATTGGTAAACGGTCCATTTTAACACGGGTAATGTATCACGAAGCAAATACCGTCCGCACTGGCGGAATGTTGCGTGATACCACGTACTTATACGTTTGCGACCATTACAGCGCCAACTGTCACAAAGCGAAAAAAGTGGTCCAACTAAAACATTCATATTTCTTTACGTACCACACAAATATGTATTGAAAATGGGGGTTCCTATTTTTAAAAAAACGCAGTTGATATCCGTTTGACCTATGACAGCGCCATCTAGCTGGCCAACCATAGCGCCATCTGGTTTCCCCCTTCAAGCTACACGAGTTTCACTCTTCGTAGTTCTTTCGTTTGATGCTTATTTCGTGAGATATTTGGCCCAGTCACTATCAATGGACCACCCTGTATGTAGTTGTGATTTATAAAATGTATTTCTACCACTAATGACTACTTAATCACCGATTACAATTTCTTTTCTCCCTAATAGAAAAAGATCTTAAGATACTCCACCACTGCCAAGAGTCTCATACAATGGATTACAAGCAGGAACTTTAAATTTTCGTACACCACAAAAAGCAAGTATTTCTGTCTCAGTGACAAGGTATGTAGTGGATTAGTCATGTTATTTTTCATAAACATATACGTTTCCTCATTTGGGAAAAAGTTGTAATCTACAGTTCAGTAATTAATAGGGGCAGAAAACATATTTTGTAATTGACAACTTTATAGATATATTCTAGAGAGGAGAGAGGACTACCTATGTAATACCGACAGTTCGCTCAAAATAACCACCGTTCAATAAAAATTGTGTTAAGGAAAGGACATGATGAAATAGCGTTGTTATATCGGTTTCTAAGTTACTGCTGATGAATGACAAAGATTGCATGAGAGGGATCCTAGAGAAAAGTGAGACTGCATCGAAGCTAACAAATAACTTAAACCCAATGTCTTCTGTTGATATGTAGATAATACGATTGTAATGTGGCCCAACGGTGAAGAAGAATTGTTATGCTTTCTGCACCACTTGAACTCAATCCACAAGAATATCAAATTTATTATGGAAGTCGAGAAGGGTGGTCGTCTGCCGTTTTTGTGTGTGTCGGTCAGTCGGAAAGTGGATGGATCATTGTGGCATTTCGTTTATTGTACACCAACACATATAGACCTGTATTTGCAGGTATCTAGCGATCACCACGCATCACAAACATTCTAACGTTGGTGCACTGTGCACATCTTGAATCTAATGGAGACAGCCTTCCAAAGGAGCTGGAACACCCGCAGTCTGTGTTCAAAGCTAAAGGATATTCTCCACATCAGATCCGCACAGCTTTAAGGAGAAAGAAACGTGCCCACCCACAAGATCAAAAGGAGATGAGGCGGTTCAAGTCCGGGGCAATATTTCGCCGAGATTAGGCAGAGTCTTAAGTGATCTTCTGCCCACCTACAAAGATTCCTTTCAGTTCGACGAAGGACGATCCGGGATTGCGGAGAGCTGGGATCTACAAAATACCGTACCAGTGTGGCAAAGCCAACATCGGTCAGACATCGCGGACAGTGAGTGAAATGTGCGTTTTGCAGCCTAGTAAGTCAGCCACAGCCGAGCATCGTATCTACACAGGATATTCTATGGATTATTCTTCCATAGAATTCTTGACCTCGACGAGATTCTTCTGAGATTCAGTTATTAAGAAATCAGTGGAAATACGTTTGGCAAAAGATCTTATCAATCGTGATGGCGGATTTCAGCTGAATAAGGCGCTGGACTTCGAGTATAGATTTAAGTGTCAGTAAGTCGTTTCTGAAAGTATTTGTATAGAGTGTAGCCATGTATCGAAGTGAAATAGTTTAGACAAGAAGAGAATAGAAGCTTTCGAAATGTGGTGCTACAGAAGAATGCTGAAGATTAGATGGGTAGATCACATAACTAATGAGGAGGTATTGAATAGAATTGGGGAGAAGAGGAGTTTGTGGAACAACTTGACAAGAAGAAGGGATCGGTTGGTAGGACATGTTCTGAGGCATCAAGGGATCACAAATTTAGCATTGGAGGGCAGCGTGGAGGGTAAAAATCGTATGGGGAGACCAAGAGATGAATACACTAAACAGATTCAGAAGGATGTAGGTTGCAGTAAGTACTGGGAGATGAAGAAGCTTGCACAGGATAGAGTAGCATGGAGATCTGCATCAAACCAGTCTCAGGACTAAAGATAGCAACAACAACAACAACAACAACAACAAGGCGTGGGACCCAGTGATTTCTTTGATATTTACAAGAAGAAAACGTTTTATGGCTAATGAAACAACCAGAGACAGTTAATTTTATTGATTTGATATCTGCATTTTCGTCCGCCATGAACCATGAACCTTGCCGTTGGTGGGGAGACTTGTTCAGGGGCAACACTATGGATAATGACTGATCTCGCTTGTAACATCAACCTAAATGGCCTTTCCATGCTGGTACTGCGAAAGGCTGAAAGCAAGGGGAAGCTACAGCCGTAAATTTTTCCGAGGGCATGCAGCTCTATTATATAGTTAAGTGATGATCGTATCCTCTTGGATAAAATATTCCGGAGGGTAAAGAGTCCCACATTCGGATCAAGGTGGAGAATACCCAGGAGAAATAAAACTGGCGTTCTAGGAATGGAGCGTGGAATGTCAGATCCCGTAATCGGGCAGGTTAACTTAGAAAATTTAAAAAGGGAAATGAGCAGGTTAAAGTTAGATATAGTAGAAGTTAGTGAAGTTCGATGACAGGAGGAACAGGACTTCTGGTCAGGAGAATACAGGGCTATGATTACAAAATCAAATAGGGATAACGCAGGAGTAGGTTTAATAATAAATAAGGGAGCAGGAACACGGATAAACTACTGTGAATATCATAATGAATGTATTATAATCACCAAGTTAAGGGAGAAGAAAATTTAATAGTCATGGTGGACTGGAATTCGATAGAGGTAAAGGATCTGAAGAAAAAATAGTAGGTCAATATGTACAGGGCAAGAGGAATGAAAGAGGCAACCGCCTAACAGAAGTTTGCACAGAGCATAATTTAACCATCGCTAACAATCGGTTTCAGAATCATGAAAGAAGGTTGCATACGTTGAAGAGACCTGGAGACACTGGAAGGTTTTAGACTGATTACATAATAGTAAGACAGGGTTTTTCGGAACGAGACTTTAAATTGTAAGACAGGCAGCTGTGGACTGTGAGCACAATTGTTTGTTATAAACTCTAGGTTAAAACTGAATAAATTCCAAAACGTTAGCAATTTTAGTAGATGGGACCTGAAAAATCTAAAAGAACTAGACGTTGTAGAGAGTTTCACAGGGAGTGTTAGGGACCGATTAACAAGAACAGGGGAAAGAATACAGTAAAAGAAGAATGCGTATCTTTCAAGGAGGAAATAATAAAGGCAGCAAAGGATCTAGCAGGTACAAAGACAAGGGCTAGTAGATATCCGTGGATAACGGAAAAGATTTAATTGATGGAGAAGATATAAAAATGTAGTAAATAAAGCAGGCGAAAGGGACACAGAAATCTAAAAAATGAGACTGGCAGAAAGTGCAAAATTGCTAAGCAGGTACGGCTAGAGGACAAATTTAAGGGTTTAGATATCACTAGGGGAAATATAGATACAGCCTATAGGAAAATTAAGGAGAATTTGGGAGAAAAGAACCAGTATGAATATCAAGAGCTCAGATGGAAAATTAGTGCTAAACAAAGAACGGGAAGCTCAAAGGTGGGAGTATATGTATACAGGAGAGATATACCTGAGGGCAGTGTTATGGAAATGGAAGAGGACGAAGATAAAGATCAGATGGAACATAAGATATTGCGAGAAGAGTTTCACAGATTACTGAGAGACCTAAGTCAAAAGGTGGCGGTGGGAGTAGACAACAATCCATTGCAAGTACTGATAGCCTTGGGAGAGCCAGCCATGACAAAACTCTTTCTTCTGGTGAGCAAGATGTATGAAACAGGCGAAACACCTCAGAATTCAAGATGAATGTTATAATTCCAATTCGACGGAAAGCTGGTGCTAACAGGTGTGAATATTACCGAATATTAGTTTAATAAGACGTGGTTGCAAAATACTAACACGAATACTTTACGGAAGAATGGAAAAACGTTTTTACAACTTGTAGCGAAACCAGACGGCAGTTATAAGAGTTCATGGGCATGAAAGGGAAGCAGTGGTTGAGAAGGGAGCGGGATAGGGCTGTAGCCTATGCCCAATGTTATTCAATATGTACACTGAACAAGCAGTAAAGGTAACCACAAAAAGAGCTAAATAGTAATTAAAGTTCAATCAGAAGAAATAAAAATTTTGAGGTCTGCCGGTGAAATTGTAATTCTGTCAGAGACAGCAAAGGGCTTGGAAGAGCAGTTCAACGGAATGGATAGTGTCTTGAAAGGAGCATATAAGATGAACATCAACAAAAGCGAAACAAGAACAGTGAAATGTAGTCGAATTAAATCAGGCAGTGCAGAGGAAATTAGATTAGGAAACGAGACACTTAAAGTAGTAGATGAGTTCTGCTACTTGGGCAGGAAAATAATTGATGAGGGTAGAGAGGACATAAAATGTAGACTGGCAATGGCAAGAAAAGTGTTTCTGAAGAAATTTGTTAACATCGAGTATAGATTTAAGTGTCAGGAAATCTTTTCTGGAAGTATTTATCTGAAATGTATCCATGTGTGGAAGTGAAACGTGGACGATAAACACCATAGGCAAAAAGCGAATAGAAGCTTTTGAAACGTGGCACTACAAAAGAATACTGAAGATTTGATGGGTAGATCATGCAACGAAGAAGGAAGTACCAAACAGAATTGCGGAGAAAAAAATTTGTGCCATAGCCCGACAAGACGAAGGGCTTGGATGGTAGGACAGATTCTGAGACATCAACGGATCACCAATTTAGTAGTGGAGAGAAGATTGTGGCGTAAAATTCATAGAGGCTGACCACGAAATGAATACAGTCAGCAGTTTCAGGAGAATGTAGGTTGCAATAGTTACCCGAAGATGAAGAGGCTAGCACAGGATAGAGTAGCATTGATAGTTGCATCAAACCAGTCTTTGGACTGACGACCACAACAGAAACATCTGAGTATTTGCTGTGGGAGCCCACTTTCCGACAGAGAGCGTGCATGCAGTATCACCATTAGGTGCGCACAGGAAGAAAGCGGGCGGCCTGTGCAGGGGGGTTCCAGGGCGAGGCGGCTTGACCCAGCGTGGAAAATGTCCCCCTGTTATCTAAAGAGGCAGCACATAACGACAGCGCAAGCGCCGCCCAGCGGCTGTCGGCGAGCCGGAATGTAGGAGACATTCTTTGCCCGCCTTTGGAGCGTCGGAAACGTCGCGCTGCGCTGACAGAATCGAGGGGCCATCCATGCAGTCATTCTCAAATGATTTTACAAAATCTAAACGAAAAAATGGCTGACATTGAAATAAGTGTCCAAGGAATAGAAAAGCAACTGGAATCACTCAACAAAGTCCACTGCACCTGACAGGATACCAATTCGATTCTACACAGAGTACGCGAAAGAACTTGCCCCCCTTCTAACAGCCATGTACCGCAAGTCTCTAGAGGAACGGAAGGTTCCAAATGATTGGAAACGAGCACAGGTAGTCCCAGTCTTCAAGAAGGGTCGTCGAGCAGATACGCAAAACTATAGACCTATATCTCTGACGTCGATCTGTTGTAGAATTTTAGAACATGGTTTTTGCTCGCGTGTCATGTCGTTTCTGGAAACCCAGAATCTACTCTGTAGGAATCAGCATGAATTCCGGAAACAGCGATCGTGTGAGACCCAACTCGCTTTATTTGTCCATGAGACACAAAAAATATTAGATACAGGCTCCCAGGTAGATGCTATTTTCCTTGACTTGCGGAAGGCGTTCGATACAGTTACGCACTATCGCCTGATAAACAAAGTGAGAGCCTACCGAATATCAGACCAGCTGTGTGGCTGGATTGAAGAGTTTTTAGCAAACAGAACACAGCATGTTGTTCTCAATGGAGAGACGTCTACAGACGTTCAAGTAACCTCTGGCGTGCCACAGGGGAGTGTTATGGGACCATTGCTTTTCACAATATAAATAAATGACCTAGTAGATAGTGTCGGAAGTTCCATGCGGCTTTTCGCGGATGATGCTTTAGTATACAGAGAAGTTGCAGCAATAGAAAATTGTAGCGAAATGTAGGAAGATCTGCAGCGGATAGGCACTTGGTGCAGGGAGTGGCAACTGACCCTTAACATAGACAAATGTAATGTATTGCGAATACATAGAAACAAGGATCCTTTATTGTATCATTATATGATAGCGGAACAAACACTGGTAGCAGTTACTTCTGTAAAATATCTGTGAGTATGCGTGCGGAACGATTTGAAGTGGAATGATCATATAAAATTAATTGTTGGTAAGGCGGGTACCAGGTTGAGATTCATTGGGAGAGTGCTTAGAAAATGTAGTCCATCAACAAAGGAGGTGGCTTACAAAACACTCGTTCGACCTATACTTGAGTATTGCTCATCAGTGTGGGATCCGTACCAGATCGGGTTGACAGAGGAGATAGAGAAGATCCAAAGAAGAGCGGGGCGTTTCGTCACAGGGTTGTTTGGTAAGCGTGATAGCGTTACGGAGATGTTTAGCAAACTCAAGTGGCAGACTCTGCAAGAGAGGCGCTCTGCATCGCGGTGTAGCTTGCTGTCCAGCTTTCGAGAGGGTGCGTTTCTGGATGAGGTTTCGAATATATTGCTTCCTCCTACTTATACCTCCCGAAGAGATCACAAATGTAAAATTAGAGAGATTCGAGCGCGCACGGAGGCTTTCCGGCAGTCGTTCTTCCTGCGAACCATACTAGACTGGAACAGAAAAGCGAGGTAATGACAGTGGCACATAAAGTGCCCTCCGCCACACACTGTTGGGTGGCTTGCGGAGTATAAACGTAGATGTAGATGTAATCGGTAAACAAATGATTTTATTGTTGCTTATAGCTTCATATGTCATCAACAATGTGAAGTGCCCAAAATGTTGATTATGATCATACTCACTGTGACGTTCTCATCTAAGTAAGACTGCGCGAAATTTGAAGAATTTCTGCAATGAAACATGGATCGCTATGATTATGCGTTTGGTGCATATTACATTATACCTGTGGATGAAATTTGGCTAAGACACTGAATTTTTCTTTTGACATGTAAGGAGGCTTCTATGTCTCCACTCTCGAGAAAATCGAATTTATGTAGCACTTACACTTCCGATCGCATGCGAGTGAGAGTGAAATAGTCACAAAGCGCCTCAAATCCGCTAAACTGATCAAGATATCATACAAGATTTTGGCAAGTGGTAGCACGAAAAGAGGAGAGTGTTTTGCTATATGGTTAACAGCGATATCGTAGAAACTATGGTTTTTATTTTATTTATTTCAAGCCAGCACTATATTTTTTTTAAGAGTTTTCGACAGCTATCGAAAAGAAAATTTGCTAGTATGAAAATAAACGTGAAATTTCTTATCTTATATTACAAGTAACCGACAACTTCAGGTTTCCCATAGGGTATTGACCACCCTAGTCGCCTACTGATTGTTTAATTAGACGCTCTGTTTCAAGATTCTGCCGCAGTATCTATTGCAAGGCGAGTTTGTCGGAATTACACTGTGTCTTGGCAAAAAAAAAGCAAAATTAAACTTGTCAACAAGAGAGATGTAGCTGTAACTCATAACTAAAATGGTTCAAATGGCTCTGAGCACCATGGGACTTAATATCTGAGGTCATCTGTCCCCTAGAACTTAGAACTGCTTAAACCCAGCTAACCTAACGACGTCACACACATCCATGCCCGAGGCAGGATTCGAACCTGCGACCGTAGCAGTCGCACGGTTCCGGACTGGAGCGCCTACAACCGCTCGGACACCGCGGCCGGCAAGTCATAACTGATGACGCTTTTTCAAAAGAGTAAAGGTTCACAATTCCAACAAAAATAAATCACCAAGTATGTTGCCATTTTGGCAGAATCCTGTATTCCATCTTATTTTTAACAATGAACTACTGGATAGGAAACTTATCAAAGGATTTTGTCCCTGTGTTTCATCTGAGAAATGTGAAAATAATTCGCAGCAAATAGTGTACCATGTTTCTATTCCTGCCCCCATTCAGCACGAAGTGGTGCACTTCTCCACCATAATTATCTCTTAATGTGTTAAAGACAGACTGTATATATTTGTAATCTATTTTGAGCTCACTGAATATTCTAATTGTGATTCATAAAGTAATGACTACTATGTGTTTGTAACATTCTTATCCATACACACACGCACCAAATTTGCTATGTCTAATAAAACGACACTGTATTTTTGCTGCAGAATGGGACTGCCCTAATAAAACTCTTTTGTAGCTCTGAAGCTGTGAACACACTGACGACCTGCATAAATTTGCTAATTATTCATCAAAGTCAGTATCACTGATTAATTAAAAAATATTTGTAGTAAGATGATTCACTCCTTCACTCTGTACAGGGATAGGACTGTACAGTATTTGCTGTACGTTTTCATATGTCAAATATATATGAAGTGTAGAAAGAGAAACCTTTGGTAAGTTTCAGTCTCAGCCGTTCATTATTAAAGATACACTATGTTACAGGATCCCCAGATATTACAATAGAATTGACGATTTATTTTCATCTGAAATGTTGAACTTCTTAGCCAAAAATCGCCAATGATGACGCATTTCGGCAAGAGAGAAGGTTAACACGTCAGCCCAAAATAAATCTTTCCTTTTGTTGCAGATTTAGGTAGTCTTGTACCCCAGTGTCTTTTTAGTATGGGACAGGTGGTACTGAAACTAAGCAAATGATGTTCCTTCTGCACATTAAAGCCCAGGAAACAGTGGTTTTTTAAGAGAGAAACTCAGGACAAATCAGGTCGATAGCTTATCAACAAGTACATCGTCGATATGAAAATAAACCTGTAATTTCCTTACTTATGTTGCTGCAAGAATCCACAACAAATCTCGTTTCACCACCTATCAATGGCCGATAAAAATTAGATTGTTTCATTACTGTATGAATGGCTTGAGACAACTCATTAAGGTTGAAATATAAAAAATAATTGTGGTAGAGAAGTTCACCACTACACACTGAATGGAGTAGGAACAGAACTATGGTACACTATTCGTTGAGATTTATTTACATATTTGTCAGATCAAAATCAGGGAGAAAATGCTTTGATAAGTTTTCTTTCCAGTCGTTCACTATTAAAATAGGGTGGGTTACAGGATTTCGCCAAAACTGCAACGGAATTGGCGATTTATTGTGTCACAATTGTTAACCTTTTCTCTCTTGAAGAAGCGTCATCAGTTATGAGTAATGGCTAAATTTTTTTGTTGTCGGGCTTCATTTTTCTTGTTTTTCGAAAACACAGTAGAATTTGCACCAACTCATGTTGCAGTAGCTATTGCGACAGAATCTTGAAACAGTGTGTCTCGTTAAACAAGCAATTGGCGGCCAGATGTGTCGGTATATGGGAAACCTCATTGTGTTGGTCTGCAGTAACAACGTAAGAGAAGAACTTCCATGTTTATTTTCATACTAGCAAATTCTCTTTTCGCGATCTATCGATGACTTTTTTAAAAAAAAAATGCAGTACTGGAATGCTAAAAGCTGTATCGGCGTCAATAAGAAGGTTCCTTATGTTAACCTTATGCCAAAATACACATCTCTTTGTGTGCTATCATTTGGCCAAATCTCGGTTAGTTATCTCCAAGCGTTTAAGAGATATGAGGTATGGTATGAATATTTCATTCGAGAGCACATGCTGTCGGAATTGAACGTGTTACATAATTTTCATTTTCTCAAGATTGGAGACAGATGAAAATTTCCTCCCAAATGTAAATAAAAATTCGATATCTTAGCCAAATTTCATTTGCAGCAACATCGTAGTGGCCCATATTTTTAATTGCAAACTTTTTCGATCTTCGCGCAGAATCTTATTTAAATGAGAATATCAACAAAATGAGCATTAGTGAGATGGTGAGCACTTCACTGTGAAGCTGACATGTAAAGCTATACGAAACGTAGAAATGCGGTTTTTTTTACCGATTAGTTTCTGTAAAATCGTGTGAGAAAAACTACAGAGCTAAGGGAGCGCGTGTGACATTCTACCCTGCAGTGACACCTCTGCACCTTGCCTAGCAGGTTAACCAGCATTCTCTGCATGCACCCACAGGTGCATATAGTTGCGCTAGACAGCGCGGCGAGTTGGCACTCAGACTAACGGGTTTTTTGTGTTCTTACTTACACACATGCATGCACCTGTGTGCCATAGATAAGGCATTATTCGAAGAGGGCACAAAAGTCGACAGAGGTCACTCACGTAGCTGTTACCTTTGCACATGCAACTCTGTGCAAATTTTTGGTATCCAGTTAACGATGTTAGCTGGTACCCTCCAGTGCTACATACTCACTTGAAGATGGCTGAACGGCTGTCAGCCAAAATACTGTGACAAGAAGTTGACATTATTTGGCTGCAATCCTGAAATTACATGGAACACACTATATCCCAGGAAAGTTTCTAGAATCAAAAGATTACAGTTCCAGAAAAATTGGGTGATGGATTTAAGAGAAACAGCTTCATATATTGAGCAAGTCAATAAGGCATTCGTCTACTTGTAGCCCTTATGTAAGTAGTTGCTCGGCTTGGCATTGTTTGATAGAGTTGTTAGGTGTTCTCCTGAGCGGTATTGTGCCAAATTCTGTCCAATTGGTGTGCTGGAAACCCTGTCCACAATGCTCCAAACATTCTCTATTGGGAAGAGGCCTCGTGACATTGCTGGCCAAGTCCTACCTTGGCTTGGCAAGCATGAATGCAAGCAGTAGGCGTTTTATTGCTGAAATGTAACCCCAGTTTAGTTTTCTGATCATTAGGGACTGGAGTCTCACTGATTGGAGTAGAATTGTCATTGGTAAGTCTTGTTTCGAACTGAACCCTGATGACCAGTAAAGACATGTCAGGATACGCCCTGGACTGTGGTGGAGTGCCAGCTTCACTGTCGCCCGCCATACAGGCCCAAAACCAGGAGTGATGGACTGCGATGCTATCTAATTTCAGGGCAGGACCCCTTTGGTTGTCATCCGTGACACCCTTACAGCACAGCCGTATGTCGACGATATTCTACTTCCCATTTTGTTGCCCTTCATGGCAAACCATCCTGGGCTTACGTTTCAGCAAAATCGTCCCGTCCGCACGTGGCAAGAGTCTCTGCTGCTTGTGTTTGTTCTTGCCAGAACCTACCCTGTCCAGCAAGGTCGCCGGATTTCACCCGTACTGAAAACATTTGGAGCGTTACGAGCAGGGCCCCGCAACAAGTTAGAAATTTTGACGATCTAACACGCTAGTTGGACAGAATCTGGCACGACATCCCTCAGAAGGACATCCAAAGACTTTACCAATCAATGTCTAGCTGATTAACAGCTTGCGTAGGGGTCAGAGGTGGATCAGCACGTAATTGAGTTGTTCAACTTGTGAAGCTCTTTTTCTTGGTTAAGTCATCCAATTTTTAATGACATTTTAATATTTTATTTCTCTGTACATATACATCTACAGAATTCAGTCCAGTTCTGATAACTGGTTGTGGTGAATCAGTTTTTTTTTTTCATTTAGAGCTGGCGTTACAACCTCTTAACTTTCCAGGGCCGTATTTCAAGAAGGCAAGTATCTTTGGGCTTCATATAATATGCTTTACCCTAACAACAACCAACGAGAAGATATTGTGGAGGGTTAATAGTTAACAAAATTAGGTAATCTTTATTCTGAAAGCTCAAAATGGAATTAATTTGACATCCTATGTACGAGATTTCATTAATAATTTCATATATAAGCAAATAATAATCATAGAAATAATATGACGTTCGTCTTTAAACTTGGGAAACTTGGGTGTCAATGTCAGATTCGAAACAACTGATGGCATTTCTCACATTGTTGTCAAGGTTTTTTTTCTAAGAGTTTGGTTTTATTTTTTACTATTTGTATGCTTTACTCTTAAAAATAACTGTTCACAAACGTTCATAGTTTCCAAAGATAGGAAAATATATAATGCGTGATTGTGCAGCTAGGGATATTTGTCTTTGACAGATTTGATTGGGAAAAGTCCATCAAAGATACTGTTTGTTCGTGTTGGTTGACAGTAGTTCCAAGACGACGACTTCCAGGCATCTGCCGATAAGCAGCGACCAGAGATACGAGCGAAGTTGTTACGGCTATGAAGTACAGTACAACCACATTATAAAGAACTTTCTCTGCTGTGTGTGAGGAGAACGAGCATGATGACCGCTGCAGGGTAACGAAGGGCAAGGGAAGAAGTATCTGTCATCACGTGGAGTAGTAACATATTTCGTTTTTTACTGATGATATGCTATGGTAGGCATTGCACAGGAAGTTAAAAAGGTTTCATGGAAGCCCGTTATAGAGACGATGATATTCAAATGTGGGTCTTATTTGCAGCAAACGATGTGGTATCAAATTAAACGTGCTATAACAGAATTACGGTACTGTCAGACAGCAAATATTGGTAATAACTGCAGTCCACATAAAGTTTTCTAGCTTCTACCGACTTGTAGTAATCAGAGCTACGGTGAAAGAGCTTGTTTATCACAACTGAACAGAAATAACACAGAATTTCCTTGTATTTCCATATTTCATTACACGTCTCTAAATCTCTAGTTTCGCATTTTGAACTGAAGCTGCTGTAAGGTAACAGACCAGAACATCTGACGGAATGACCAGTTGTAAGAAAGAACTCTGGGGGTTCAAGTACACTACTGGCCATTAAAATTGCTACACCAAGAAGAAATGCAAATGATAAACGGGTATTCGTTGGACAAATATTTTATACTAGAACTGACATGTGATTACATTTTCACGCATTTTGGGTACATAGATCCTGAGAAATCAGTACCCAGAACAGCCACCTCTGGCCGTAATAACGGCCTTGATACACCTGGGCATTGAGTCAGAGGTTGGATGGCGTGTACAGGTACAGCTGCCCATGCAGCTTCAACACGATACCACAGTTCATCAAGAATAGTTACTGGCGTATTGTGACGAGCCAGTTGCTCGGCCACCACAGACCAGACGTTTTCAATTGTTGAGGGATCTGGAGAATGTGCTAGCCAGGGCAGCAGTCGAACATTTTCTATATCTAGAAAGGCCCAAACAGGACCTGCAACATGCGGTCGTGCATTATCCTGCTGAAATGTAGAGTTTCACAGGGACCGAATGAAGCGTAGAGCCACGGGTCGTAACACATCTAAAATGTAACGTTCACTGTTCAAAGTACCGCCAATGCGAACAAGAGATGACCCAGACGTGTAACCAATGGCACACCATACCACCAGGCCGGGTGATACGCCAGTATGGCGATGACGAATACACGCTTCCAGTGTGCGTTCACCGCGATGTCGCCAAACACGGATGCGACCATCATGATGCTGTAAACAGAACCTGGATTCATCCGAAAAAATTACGTTTTGCCATTCGTGCACCCAGGTTCGTCGATGAGTACACCATCGCAGGCGCTCCTGTCTGTGATGCAGCTTCAAGGGTAACCGCAGCCATGGCCTCCGAGCTGATAGTCCATACTGCTTCAAACGTCGTCGAACTGTTCGTGCAGATGGTTGTTGTCTTGCAAACGTCCCCATCTGTTGACTCAGGAATCGAGACGTGGCTGCACTATCCGTTACAGCCATGAGGATAAGATGCCTGTCATGTCGACTGCTAGTGATACGAGGCCGTTGGGATCCAGCACGGCGTTCCGTATTACCCTCCTGAACCCACAGATTCCATATTCTGCTAAGTCATTGGATCTCGACCAACGCGAGCAGCAATGTCGCGATACGATAAACCGCAATCGCGATAGGCTACAATCCGACCTTTACCAAAGTCGGAAACGTGATGGTACGCATTTCTCCTCCTTACATGAGGCATCACAACAACGTTTCACCAGGCAACGCCGGTCAATTGCTGTTTGTGTATGAGAAATCGGTTGGAAACTTTCCTCATGTCAGCACGTTGTAGGTGTCGACACCGGCGCCAACCTTGTGTGAATGCTCTGAAAAGCTAGTCATTTGCATATCACAGCATCTTCTTCCTGTCGGTTTAATTTCGCGTCTGTAGCACGTTATCTTGGTGGTGCAGCAATTTTAAGGGCCAGTAGTGTATAGCACGGGTGGCAGTGATAGGAATGAGGTCGACCAATGAGAGATCCGCATCGTGTGGCAATTTCAAACTGAAAATATTCATTATATGATAAATTTGCGTATACGGAATTTTATGGATTTTTTCTTCCGACCGTGTGATAGATGCTCACTTCTTGGTCCATACAGATACTTGCTTTGGGTTGCATGCGGTCAGCGAGCCGCGGGTTGGACACCCCAGCCTTATAATGTACCTATACCGCTTAACTTTATAGTTGTTAGATAATTAAACTAAGGGAATACTCGTTGACTTCCCGTTGTAAAGAACATTTGAAAATGTTCAGCATTTCTGCTATCAATTTGTTATCCTCAGTTTCAGTTTTGGTCTCGTCCATGATAGTCTGAATACTGACTTTGGTACCGCTGACTGACTTAACACATAACCGGAATTTCACTGTCTTTTGTGAAAAGTCTATCTATAATATTCTGTTACAGTAGTCAGGAACGCTTCAGCCGTCGCCCTCTTGACAGTAAAATGTGAGTCGTTCAGGATCTATCTTTCGAGATATGCTTCCTTTAGCACTATCCAGTGGATATAATTAGATCTACCTCTCGAACCCATCGATAAATTAAGACACCGCTCACTTTAATCTTGGTTCTACCGTGCGGCTCTTACATATTAATTCCAGACTTGCCAAATCTTACAGAACTGAGGACCACTTAAAGAGAAACGATACTAATTGCGAACCAGTGGGCATCCGCGTTCACTTACTATAGTCAAGAACAATCAGGTTCAGACCGCTGGCGAGCTCAAAACATACCTGCGCGGTAAGGATGACAGCGAAACTCCGGAACGGCTAATCTACATCTACGTCTATATACATATTCCGCAACCCATCGTGTGGTATGTAGTACCTTGTACCACTACTAGTAATTTCCTTTGCTGTTCTACTCGCAAATAAAGCGAGGGAAGACAGACTATCTATATGACTCTGTACCAGCCGTAATTTCTCTTACCTTTGTGGTCATTGCGCGAAATGTACGTTGGCGGCAGTAGAATCATTCTATAATCCGTTTGGAATGCTTGTTCTCTGAGTGTTCTCAATATTGTTCCTCTAAAAGAACGTCACCTTCCCTCCAGGGATTCCCATTTGAGTTTCTGATACTTGCGTATTGTTTGAATTTAACGGTAACAAATCTAGCAGTCCGCTTCTGAACTGCTTCGACGCCTTACTTTAATCTGACGTGTCAGGGACTCCAAACACTCTAGCAGTACTCAAGAATGGTCACATTATTGTTCCGTACACGGTCTCTTTTACAGATGAACCAAACTTTTCTAAAATTGTCCAAATAAACTGAAGTCTACAATTCACCTTCCCTACTACAATCCTTACATGCTAGTCCCATTTCATACCGCTTTGCAACGATACTCCTAGATGTTTAATCAACGTGTGAAACAGCGCAATGCTAATGCTGTACTCGAACATTACGGGACGGTTTTTTCCTACTCATCTAAACTAACTTATATTTTCATACATATGGAGCTAGTTGGCATTCACTACCCCAACCAGAAATTTTGCCTGAGTCAACTTGCATCCTCCTACAGTCAGTCACTACAACACCTTTTCGTACTTCATACCATCATAATCACACGGCCGCAGATTGCACCTCACCCTTCCCGTCAGGTAAATTATGTATACATAGGACAACAGCGGTCCTATCACACTTCCCTGGGACGTCTCTGACGCCACTCTTATCTCTGATGAACACTCGCCGTCGAGGACAATACACTGGAATCTATCATGTTAAAAGTCTTCAACTCACTCACACGTCAGGAAACCTATTCCGTATGCTCGTGCGTTCGTTAACAGCTTGCAGTGGACAACGTGTCAAAAGCTTTCCGGATTATGGAATATGAAATCTGCCTGTTCCCCTTCATTCATACTTCGCAGCGTATGATGCGATAAAAAGGCAAGCTGAGTTTTGCACGAGCAATGCTTTCTAAAACCGTGCTGATTTGTGGACAGAAGCTCTCCGTCTCAAGGAAATTGATTACATTCGACCTAAGAATATGTTCAAGAATTCTGCAGCAAGCAAATACTAGGATATTGGTCTCTAATTCTGCGGATCCGTTCTTTTCCCTTCTTATATACCGGAATCATCTGCACCTTCTTTTCCACTCACTTGGAACCTCGCGCTGGGAGAGAAATTCGCGATTAATGCAGGCTAAGTAAGGGGCCAGTTTTGTAGAGCAATCTTTGTGAAGGAGAACTGGGGTTCCATCCGGACCTGGAAACGTATTTGTTTTCAAAGCTTTCAGTTGTTTCTCCAGGCCATGGATGTCTATTACATACGGAAGTCTGTGTCGTGGTCAAATGACGGTATGTTTGTACAATTCTCCTGCGTGAAATGTCTCTTAAATGTGAAATTTTAAACTTCCGTTTTCCTTTTGCTATCCTCTGCTGCCAAACCAGACGGGTCAACGAGGGACTGGCTTCACAATTTTACGTAGGACGAGAATTTTCACGGGCTCTCGGCAAGGTTGAATTGGATTGGGTTGTTTTGGGGAAGAGACCAAACAGCGAGGTCATCGGTCTCATCGGATTAGGGAAGGTCGGGGAAGGACGTCGGCCGTGCCCTTTCAAAGGAACCATCCCCGCATTTGCCTGGAGCGATTTAGGAAAAACCTAAATCAGGATGGCCGGACGCGGGATTGAACCGTCATCCCCTCGGCAAGGTCTTTTAATAAGGTATGACGGTGATAGCATTTTTACGCTTCGCACATCGATCTTCTTACAGAAGCACGTGCTTCCCCAGCATATTCCGAATGTATGGTGATACATCAGTTGTTGTAAATCTCAACGATGCTGCTGCTGCTCTCCCCGCAGTGCATACTGATAAAATATTATGACAGTGTAGCAGCTTCCCTGGAGCTCTTGGAAGAATAATCGCTACAGTGTCTTCATTATCAGTTACACAATTTTTCCAACAACCATTCCAACACAAGGACTTCTGTGCCCCATCGAAACACCTTCTTTAAAACCAGAAGGAACATCTACATATAGCCCATGTTGAGTGATCAGTAGCCACTATTTTAAACAATTTTTTTCTCCGCAAATACTTGAGACCTAAATAAAATTCATGTATGCACCTTATCACACCTACAGTTGAACAACTCTTAGTAGCGCGCTTGAAAAACTATAAAATGCTGCGCGCCATTTTCCTCTTTCCCTTCTCGGGTAAACGAACAGTCCCAGTGCTGCTGTGAACGCGTGTCCTCACATGGAAACTGTGCTGTTGAAGATTCGGCGGAAATAATCTGGCAGCAGTATTATACAGGGTGTTCCATTGATAGTGACGGGGCCAGATATCTCACGATATAAGCATCAAACGAAAAAACTACAAAGAACGAAACTCGTCTAGCTTGAAGTGGGAAACCAGATGGCGCTATGGTTGGCCCGCTAGATGGCGCTGCCATAAGTCAAACGGATATCAACCGCGTTTTTTTTAATAGGAACCTCCATTTTTATTACATATTAGTGTAGTACGCAAAGAAATATGAATGTTTTAGGTGGACCACTTTTTCCGCTTTGTGATACATGGCGCTGTAATAGTCACAAACGGATAAGTACGTGGTACCACGTAACATACCGCCAGTGCGGACGGTTTTGCGTCGTGATACATTACCCGTGCTAAAATGGACGGTTTACCAATTGCGGAAAAGGTCAATATCGTGTTTATGTATGGCTCTTGAGATCAAAATACCCAACGGGCGTGCGCTATGTATGCTGTTCGGTATCCTGGATGACATCATCCAAGTGTCCGGACCGTTCGCAGGAAAGTTACGTTATTTAAGGAAACAGGAAGTGTTCAGCCACATGTGAAACGTCAACCACGACCTGCAACACATGATGATGCCCAAGTAGGTGTTTTAGCTGCTGTCGCGGCTAATCCGCACATCAGTAGCAGACAAATTGTCCGAGAATCGGGAATCTCAAAACGTCGGTGCTGAGAATGCTACATCAACATCGACTGCACCCGTGCCATATTTCTATGTACCAGGAATTGCACGGCGACGACTTTGAACGTCGTGTACAGTCCTGCCACTGGGCACAATTCTATTTAGCGACGAAGCGTCATTCACCAACAGCGGTAACGTAAACCGGCATAATATGCACTATTGGGCAACGGAAAATCCACGATGGCTGCGACAAGTAGAACATCAGCGACTTTGGTGGGTTAGTGTATGGTGCGGCATTATGGGAGGAAGGATAATTGGCCCCATTTTATAGATGGCAATCCAAATGGTGCAATGTATGCTGGTTTCCTACGTAATGTTCTACCGATGTTACTACAAGATGTTTTACTGCATGACAGAATGGCGATGTACTTCCAATATGATGGATGTCCGGCACATAGCTCGCGTGCGGTTGAAGCTGTGTTGAATCACATATTTCATGACAGCTGGATTGGTCGTCGAAGCACCATACCATGGTCCGCACGTTCACTGGATCTGACGTCTCCGGATTTCTTTCTGTGGGGAAAGTTGAAGGATTTTTGCTGTCGTGATCCACCGACAACGCCTGACAACACGCGTCAGCGCATTGTCAGTGCATGTGCGAACATTACGGAAGGCGAAGTACTCGCTGTTGAGAGGAATTTCGTTACACGTATTGCCAAATGCATTGAGGTTGACGGACATCATTTTGTGAATTTATTGCATTAATGTGGTATTTACAGGTAATCACGCTGTAACAGCGTGCGTTCTCAGATGTGATAAGTTCCACAAAGGTACACGTATCACATTGGAACAACCGAAATAAAATGTTCAAACGTACCTACGTTCCGTATTTAATTTAAGAAACCTACCTGTTACCTACTGTTCGTCTAAAATTGTGAGCCATATGTTTGTGACTATTACATTGCCATCTATCACAAAGCGAAAAAAGGAGTCCAACTAAAACATTCATATTTCTTTAGGTACTACACGAATATGTAATAAAAATGGGGGTTCCTTTTTAAAAAAAACGCAGTTGACATCCGTTTGACCCATGACACCGCCATCTAGCGGGCCAACCATAGCGCCATCTGGTTTCTCCCTTCAAGCTAGACAAGTTCCGTTCTTTGTAGTTTTTTTGGTTTGACTCTTATTTCGTGAGACATTTGGCCCGCTCAAGAACAATGGACCAACCTGTTGAATGTGTGAAAGACGCCCACACGGAAACTATTCATGATGCAAACATTCATATGCGAATGCATCATATCATATATCGTGTACTACCATGAAACAATCACACACAGGAAGAGAACGTAGCCCGAAACGATGCAGTGTCTCATGAAGGATGACAACTATATATAGAGAGAGAGATAGAGTTGTTATCCTTCATGAGGCACCGCATCCTTGTGGGCTACTTAGTGTCCCTGTGTATGATTGTTTCATGGCAGTCCACGATATATGATTGATACCATTTGCATATGAATGTTTACATCATGAATATATATATATATATATATGAGTGTGTGTGTGGGTGTGTGTATACACATGAAAAAACCAGAAAAGCTTACTGAGTAGCGCACATCTCAAAAAGTACTCTTGCGTATTAAACATAAGTGATCACGAGGAAGTAATTGAAATATGAAATATATAGTTATGAATAAGTACATTGTAACTAATACACACTTAGGTCTTTCGATGACATTAGAACCAAAAGCCGTTACATGCCAGCGATTAGAAAATTTCCAGTCATTCAAAACATGTCAAAGTCAAGCCACATTAATAACTAACCAGTGAGGGGACCACACACCATGCTCATAATTATAGCGCAACTAATTGTAATTTTACATCAGACGTAAACTGTTAACGAGTGAAAGCTATCTGTATGTTTGAAATATATACACTATTACAACAAAAACACTGGCAATGCCACGAGTCGTATGCAGTGGAACTTGAGGTGATCTACGTGAAATAGAAGACAGGTACATAATCAGTGCCTCATATATGGCTAAGGCAATCGTATGTTATAGAGAGCGACATTTACCATGCACAGTTCTACACCAAACATGTAACTAGTGGCCAGTGGCAGCAACGTTCACGTCAGCTTCCTGACCAGCAGCCTACTCGAAAAGTACTCATGTAAATGAAACCCAAGTAAACACGCAAAAATACAACAACATTTTTAATTGCATTTACTTATGAGCAAACGTATTGTAACCATTACATATCTTGGACTTTGAACTACATCAGACCTAAATCTTTCTTTCTTAAAAGTTAATATCTATAGTTACAATGAACATGGCCAGTACAGAGAGAGATGATGTGATAAAACTGATACTGTATTAAATCAAGGAATTATTCCTACAGATTTAAAGAAATAATTACGCCTGCAGATATCAAATCAAAATAAAGAGTGGACAAAATAAAGAATTGACAATGTAAATAAAGAACTAAATCCTCAAAGTAAAAAAAAAAGAAAAAGAGAAAAAAAGAAAAGAGTTACTTTCCAGACGCCTTTGAAGCTTCTAACCTCCATAATACAAAGAGATTTTCGGAATGAAATGTTAATATGAGTAAATACGACAAACTACTGGAGATCATATCACAGGGTCAAGAGTAGAAAAGACACAGTTAAAATCAGATATTGATATATGTGACGTTAAATTGAACAATTTAAAACGAATATTAGAAGCAGAACTGATTAAAAATAACAGATTATGAATGAAACAACACACAGCACTGGTATAATATTCTACAATAATTATTCTTTCTGCTAGCTGCTTCTCAGATAACATGTTTTGATAAGAGGGCTTTAACAACAATGCAAAAATACTGTAAACTGAAGTCATGGAGCTCGTGCACCAAGTATCGTCTGATGTAAGTGTCCTCTGAAAAATGCGGAAGGATTTCTTACTTGTGGCGAGCGCACGGAGGCTTTCAGACGGTCGTTCTTCCCGCGAACCATACGCGACTACAACAGGAAAGGGAGGTAATGACAGTGGCACGTAAAGTGCCCTCCGCCACACACCGCTGGGTGGCTTGCGGAGTATAAATGTCGATGTAGATGTAGATTTAAGGAAAAACTGACAGAACTTTGAAACTCTAAAGGAACTGATTACTGTAAGTCTAATGGAGTTCATTACTGAACTGAAAAAAAAAAAAAAAAAAAAAAAAAATTTCATCAACATGTGGCTAGGGCAGTGGGAATAGTACATTCAGCAACAGTAAATTTTGTACACAGAATAGAACATACTGAGAGTAGGTTATAGGAAATTATTGGACAGCTGGAAGAGATTGGTATCCACAGAGATACTGATTGTACAGATAGGACTATTAGTAAAGATACTGGAGAGAAAGCTTATAGGACTCACACTTTCGATTTGAAGGGGAAATTTGAGAAATATTAAAAGAGAGGAAAATTAAGAGGAAGCGATCTGTCCTCATCCAGAATGACTATTGGCAATGTGGCCGATGGTGGGAGGAATTTCGCCTGCAAAGTAGATGTCACCTGTCCAATAGGTTTCCATGTTTTAAGCCTGTTGTAGACATACGTGTATATCCTATAGTCTTTTTGCGAACATTTGAAGGCGCTTTTACACCTCTGAGGAAAATGGGGAGTCCTTAATGAGAAGGAATTCCAGAATCGGGAAGCTTTTGAAAAGCTTTTGAGAAGTAATTTAGAGGGATATATTGGACTAAGGAAGGACAGCAGAAACTGAGTCTAGAACTGCTGCTTTAAATGGGACTGGCTTCGAAAGCACTTCGAATGGCGTCTCACAAGGGTAAAGCCCTTATATCATACAGTACGTGAAAGCCGCTTAACAAGAGCTTTAATCAGTAATCCACCCACTTATATGCGAGATAAAATGTTTGGGAAGGAGTGAGCAATAGTCAGTTCAGTTTTGAGTTATTTAGAACAACTGAATATTTTTAAGGAGTTAGTCCCCCCTGAACATTTCAAAAAATCCATTTATTTTTTGGTTGAAGTATCCTCTTGGATGTCTACTTAATTCTAAGGTCCATCCCAAGTTCAGCAGAAACTCCTTTATCAAGTTACAACCCAATTCGTGAAAAACTCTCTCGGAAAACCAGTCATAGCGCGAAAAAATCAGGCGACATATAGTTTCAGCGATGAACTAACAGGCATTGTGAATATTATAAACGTGCTCGAATTTAAGATCGGTTCAGCCTGTTACATCTTCTGCGCGAAAGCGGACGAATAGAGTATCGATTGAGCAGAGCAGCATGTGACAGAAGCTGCCAAAGAAGCCCGCAGGATCATCTTGGCCACAAAACAGATGAGGGGGACCTCTTTTTGGATATGGAAGGGTTCTGTAAGGGTTAAGGAATCGCTGACTGGAGGTATATTTAACTTAACTACAAAAAAAAAAAAAAAAAAAAAAAAAAAAAAAGTAACTCAAAATTTCAAACGATTTTTTCTCGAAACCGTGGTTTGCAAATTGGCGGGAAACATAACGTGCGTACGATACGCACGAGTTTGATCGAAATTTGATGGAGCTATTCTAAAGTGAATTCTCTGCCAGCGTATACTGCCGTTTCACGATATCTTCCAAAGTCTGTTTTCGGTGTGCGCTTTTGTCTTAGTTTTTCGGCCGAGGAAAATGACATTTGTTTCGAAACTTCACCATTTTGTTAGAACTCATTTTTTTCAATTGTCTTACATATGCTTATACGAAATATATTGAAAGTGAGAATATACAAACCTATTTCGTTACATGATCAGCAGGAGGGCTTCGGGAATTTTTGCCGACGCCCAGTGTTCCGGCTACAAGGGGTTCAGCGGTTACAGGGAGCGTCCGACGCGCAGAAAAAAATCATTTCTTAAAGACAAAATTGTAAGGAGAAAAAATGTATCACCAGATTTAGCATTAAGTTTTATTTTACCTGAAAAAAATCAGGAAAAATACCTATTTGTCGCCCGTTCCGGGAAAGCAGCCCCATTAATAAGGCTCATGAAGAAGGAAAGTGAAGAAAGAAAGGTCAGGATTCACAAATAGAGACGCAATCTCATCAGAAACCAACACCAAGCAAAAGTAGTTGCTACTGTACGATAAAGAAACAAAAACAGACAAGCTTTGTAGGGAGTCCAAATACAAAGGGAGTAGAAGAACTGGGAAGCTGGCATTGTTGACATTGAAGATAAGGAAGAGTCTTTGGACACCAAGGCAGCCGTTGCTCCATCACGTCGCAAGCATGGTACAACAACCAGCGACATACGATGAAGAAACAGTCAATCTTGGTTGCAGTGCGTAACTAAGACTGGCTGTTTCTTCGTGTTAAAAAACTGTATTGGAGAAACACAAGTTGCAACATGTGTGACTAAACGCTTCCAGCCGTAGATCATAATGATAAAACCTATTTTTACGTTTCTGTGAGGTGCACTTATATTAGTTTTAAGTTACAGGGAAGTGTTTTAAGCCTTTTATGATAGTAGTTAAGAAAGTGGGATTGTTAGTCGGTAGTGAGTTCTTGTAACACGTAACTCGTGCAAAACACGATACTGTAACATTGAGATTCTACAGTATTTAGCAAAATAGACCTAAACTGCTGATTGTTCCAAGGTTACTTCACTGTGATGACACATCAGAGTAAGATGCTTTTGTAGGACAAGTAATTATGAAAGAAGATGAAGTAGCACCTGAATCATGACCAGTGACTGCTAGTTTCTGCTTGACTGTGCATTAAGTTAAGCTTTTGTAAGTAATAACATTTTGTATAATGTTTATAATGGTTTTGCAGTGGGTTGAAATTGAGTATAGGTTAATCTGGTTAATCTTTGTTCCTATAACATTTGGACTGACTTCAGTTGGCTGAAAGTGGCGACTGAGGATTACCATCTTGTTGGAATAGTATGTGTCAAGATTCTCCCGCACTTTTGTATGGGGGAGGGGGGGGGGGGGGAGGGAGGGATGGGCTAGGTACAGACGTTCCCGAAACCACTGAAGGAAGAGAGTTCCCCTGTTGGATTTGAAACGTAATTTTGTTTAGGCATTTAATCTTGGGCTAGCCAAAATGTGGATACCATTAGAAATGGAATGGTTATGACTTCCCAAATTCTGGAGCTGATACCCACTCTATACTTACAGAACCAGACATTAGGATTTCACATTACTGTCCCAGACCAGATTGTTTAAGCCTGTGACTAGCATCGCAGTGGAGCGAGGACAAACGACCGCCCCAAGTTCCGTATATCACACTGTCTACACTCTATATCTGGAGGCGTGCACGGGTAGCCACAATGGTTAGGGTGACCGATCGCGGTAAATGGGGAAACCAGGTTCGAGTGACGTTTCGCCGCAAATTTTCGTGTGACAAACATCTATAATTAACTCAACTGATTCCAAAATGTTCGTGTTCGTAGAATTTATTTGGAATTAATTACGGACGGCTGTCAGTCGTCATTAATGTCAGTTCATCCAGACATGTAAATAAAAATTTTACATTGTGTCGCAGTTCACGACTGAAACGAATTTTCTGAAACTGACCATACAGTTTCTACTGAACACGCGGTGGCCTTACCTGCTGAACCTCCGTGTTAAATTGGTGTAGTGTTCTGATCTTTATCACCAAAGATGGATTTTGGAGAGGGAAATCTTGATCGTGGGCTGTGCATCCAGTGTTCTGATCTTTATCACCAAAGATGGATTTTGGAGAGGGAAATCTTGATCGTGGGCTGTGCATCCAGTAATCAAGGTATCTTCCACATTCCTCACTTCATTCCTTAACGCTGAAATGTTTGAGAATATAAACTTCGCTCGGCCATAGTTGTTATTGTTGTGTCCATGAACTTCCTGATCCATCGTCCTAAATGTGTTCTTCAGTGTCAGCTGCATAACCACACTGCGTTAAAATTGCATACATATAACTGCCAATTCAATGTGTTGCAGTACTGGTCCTTCATTAATTTTTTGAAAATTGTTGCTGTTATTAAATTCAGTGAGAATACCCTTGCATATATGACTTAACTAAATATTGTAGTTTTTTGTGTGCCTCCACAGCACTCTTCAGGGATTTCTACTTGTTGAGAGGACTGAGTTGCAGTCAGTCCCTTGAAATCAATTCAGAAATTAATTGTATGAGAAGTAGCGGCTACTAGGAACAGAATGGTGATAGTGACTAAGAGAGCGCTATGCTTGTAGCGTGGCACTGGGTTTGAGTCCTTGCGCTATCCCTCGCTCCATTCCACCTAATTCCACCTTAATGATAATTATTGTGTGATAAACATGATTATAAACACTATACTGAAGAAAATATCACAAAACCAAAAAAATATTTATTTAGAGTAGTGAAATTTCTGGAATACACTTGTCTAGGTGATTTATGTGATTGACATTTCAAGATTATAGGTTAATATAAGCGTGATATAATCCATTGCAAACGTGAAATGCTGATACATTAGTAACCGCCAGAAGGTAGAATACAATCAAGCAAAAGTGCATGCATTGTGTTGTACAGGTGGCGCATGTCAGTTTATGGGATGCACTTCCATCCACTTCCATGCACTTGGTCGATCTATACAGTGACGGTTAATGCTGTTTGTGGATGATGCTGGAGTTTTCGTCCGATGACGTCCTATATGAGATTTATTGCAGACAGATCTGTTGATCAAGTAGGCAAAGGCAACATGTCGACTCTCTGTAAAGCACGTTGTGTTACAACAGCGGTATGTGAGCCAACGTTATACTTATGGAAATCGTCCCTTGGAGTGCTGCTCATGAATGGCAGCACAAAAGGTCGAATCACCAGACCGACGTGTAATATTGCCGTTGGGAAGCATGGGATAACCATAAGTGCTCCTGCTGGCTTACTGTAAAGTATACGGGCACTTCTGACACCAACTGTAAATGTTTAGGATCCCTGACACCGATGTTAATGTTTATGATCCCACTTCTGGTCACCAATTGTAAATGTATACGGGGTTTGGGGAAGAGGGAAGGCGGTTGTTACATATACCTCATGACGACAGGGCGCAGGAGGTCGAGCGGTCAGGATTAGAGAGTGGGCATCCAGGGCTGCCGTTGAATGACAAAACAGGAAATTAAGTACAATAGAGAGGATATATTTCAATATACGGAGTACAAAAGGCGCGCCTAGGGTCGGAAGTTAGCAGGTTTCGGTTGGTTGGTTTGAGAGGTTAAAGGGACCACACTGCTACGGTCATCGGTCCCTAGCGGGTTGAGGCCATTCTAGGAGGTCGAACAAGTAAATGAAATGGGCAACGGTAGGAGAAGCGGTTCATGTTAACTTACGTTGGTGGCCAGTCGCAAAGAGCAGAGTCAGAGACTCTGCCTTCCGAAAAGATGTCTGTGCTCCTGGATTGCGAGAGAGAGAAGCAAATGTGTTCTGCGCCACAGGGCGCTCTGGCGTCCACACACGTGATCGGTATCCCGCGCACGTTATTGGCTAAAATCAATGGCGTGAATTCGCTGGCAGTTTTAGCTGAGAGCTCAGGGCGTCTCCTGTCAGCAGGTTTAACTGGACAGAACTGCCCCGGTTTTGAAAGACAGGCGACTTGTGTCACGTAGTCACCTGATGAATTACTCTGCGAGAAAAACTGTAAAGATTCCACTGGGCCTTTGAAATAAATTTCTTAAACCAGTTCCCTATAATATTCCTTGACTGGCTGCCATCTTGTACATTACGAAGTCGCACCCCAGACCGAACCTCCAGGTAGAGATCCAGTGTGTCTAGTACATAAGACAGGTTGGGTGCAGATCCTCGTCAGGCCCGCTCCTAACCAACACAAGGCCATCAATGGCATCGAGGAAGAACCAGGTTTCATCAGAAAACGCAGCAGAGCTCCATCCTGCACTCCACTGAGTTCTCGCTTGACACCACTGAACTCGCAAATGGCGGTGGTTTTCGTCAGTAGAATGCACGCTGCAGGACATTTGGCTCGGAGCTGTCCTTGAAGTAACCGATTTGTAACTGTTCGTTTTATCACTGTGGTATCAACTTCTGTCCAAACTGCTGCTGCAGATGCAGTATGATGCGGCGGAGCCATAAACCAAACACGATAATCTGCCCTCTCGGTAGTGCCACGTGGCCGTCGGGAGCCCAGTCTTCATCCGATCGTACATTCTCGTGACCACCGCTGCCAAGGGCATGCACAGTGGCCACATTCCTGCCAAGTTTTCTCTCAAGAACGTGGAAGGAACGCCCATCTTCTTGTACCCGTGTTAAACGTTCTGGTTGGAACTCAGTGAGGTGTTAACAATGGCGTCTTTGTCGCCTTAAAGGCATTCTTGACTAATACCAACCCACCACGTCCAGTCTGAAAGGTAACTAAAGCTCGTGACCGTTACAGCGTGCATTTGACAAGGGGAGGCCGCCAATTGTGAAATTCAGATTCGATTCATACTGCGCATAATAAAAGCTCATGGCCAGTGGTGTAACGTGGCAAAGCACCAAGATGCACTTCTCAGCCGTTGTCGAGAAAATCGACAGTTAAAAGAAACCGTTGCGGTGAAATACCCTCTACGATTTACTACTTCCTACAGCGTCGTGGCGCAACGGTAAGCGCTCGGGTTCGTAATCCGAAGGTCGCTGGAACGAATCTCGCTCCATGTAACTTTTTTTTAGTATTTGTTTTTTGTAATTCAAATATATATATATTATATATACATATATATATATATAAATTCCCGGCAATCAGTTGCAACAATTATGCATACAATAAGTTGTTGAAAGTCGTTTGTCGTGGAAAAACTGGCGACTTCGAACATCATCATGTTTTCCGCAAACAAAGTTGTATTTCACAAATGTTATTAATTGTCTTCATAATGTTTACACGTGTAGTTAACGGAAGACGTAGAAACGATATTCCGAAACGAATACGTATAGGGTAAGTCAAACGTTCGAATTAGAGTAGAGACCCCACGTTATTTTTATATATATATATATATATATATATATATATATATATATATATATACTAAAAAAAAAGGTTGCATGGCACGAGATTCGATCCGGCGACCTTCGGATTACGAACCCGAGCGCTTAACGCTGCGCCACGACGCTGTAGGAAGTAGTAAATCGTAGAGGGTATTTCACCGCAACGGTTTCTTTTAACTGTCGATTTTCTCGACAACGGCTGAGAAGTGCATCTTGGTGCTTTGCCACATTACACCTCTGGCCATGAGCTTTTATTATGCGCAGTATGAATCGAATCTGAATTTCACAATTGGCGGCCTCCCCTTGTGAGTAAACCACATTTGCATCGTCATCGATGCGCTACTAGCACCACTCTTACGCGATTGGCGCAAAATTTGAACAGACGTCATCTGTCAGAAGTAGAAACACGACAGCTAACTTTCGTTTCTGTGGCACAAATCCTTCTTGGTGTTGCTATTGTTTTTCCGTCAGTTTAATTGAGGCAGAGGAAGATGACTTAAGAAAAATTTTTTGGTTGAGTGACTGTCTGTAAGTGAATGATTTACTCAGCAAACTGAGCTCGAATTTTTCGACGGAAAAAGAGTGTGTTTGACGCAAATCATCGAGAAGCAATATATCCGATTAATCTCGTCCCTCTGTACAGCTGCGTAAGGTGACGTCTCCCACATAATCAACAAGTAGGCAGAGGTTATAATTCGGTATGTCTGTAAACTACTACAGGGTGGTCCATTGATCTTGACCGGGCCAAATATCTCACGAAATAAGCGACAAACGAAAAAACTACAAAGGCGGAAACTTGTTTAGCTTGAAGGGGGAAACCAGATGGCGCTATGGTTGGCCCGCTAGATGGCGCTGCCATAGGTCAAACGGATATCAACGGCGTTTTTTTAAATAGGAACCCACATATTTTATTACATATTCGTGTAGTACGCAAAGAAATTTGAATGTTGTCGGCAGCTCGTGGTCGTGCGGTAGCGTTCTCGTTTCCCTCGCCCGGGTTCCCGGGATCGATTCCCGGCGGGGTCAGGGATTTTCTCTGCCTCGTGGTGACTGATGTCCTTAGGTTAGTTAGGTTTAAGTAGTTCTAAGTTATAGGGGACTGATGACCATATATGTTAAGTCTCATAGTGCTCAGAGCCTGCCAAATATGAATGTTTTAGTTGGACCACATTTTTCGCTTTGTGATAGATGGCGCTGTAATAGTCACAAACATTTGGCTCACGATTTTAGATGAACAGTTGGTAACGGGTAAGTTTTTTAAATTAAAATACAGGACGTAGGTACGTTTGAACATTTTATTTCGGTTGTTCCAATGTGATACATGCACCTTAATGAACTTATCATTTAAGAGACCGCCTGCTGTTACAGCGTGATTACCTGTAAATACCACATTAATGCAATAAATGCTCAAAAAGATGTCCGTCAAACTCAAAGCATTTGGTAATACGTCTGACGACATTCTTCTCAACAGCGAGTACTTCGCCTTCCGTAATGTTCGCACATGCACTGACAATGCGCTGACGCATGTTGTCAGGCGTTGTCGGTGGATCACGATAGCAAATGCCCTTCAACTTTCCCCACAGAAAGAAATCCGGAGACGTCAGATCCGGTGAACGTGCGTACCATGGTATGGTGCTTCGGCGACCAATCCACCTGTCATGAAATATGTTATTTAATACCGCTTCAACCGCACGCGAACTATGTGCCGGATATCCATCATGTTGGAAGTACATCGCCATTCTGTCATGCAGTGAAACATCTTGTAGTAACATCGTTAGAGCATTACGTAGGAAAACAGCATACATTGCACCATTTAGATTGTCATCGATAAAATGGGGGCCAATTACTCATCCTCCCATAATGCCGCACCATACATTAACCCGCCAGGTCGCTGTTGTTCCACTTGTCGCAGCCATCTTGGTTTTGCGTTGCCCAGTAGTGCATATTTTGCTGGTTTACGTTACCGCTGTTGGTGAATGACGCTTCGTCGCTAAATAGAACGCGTGCAAAAAATCTGTCATCGTCCCGTAATTCCTCTTGTGCCCAGTGGCAGGACGCGTGCAAAAAATCTGTCATCTTCCTGTAATTTCTCTTGTGTCCAGTGGCAGAACTGTACACGACGTTCAAATTCATCGCCATGTTGGTGAATGACGCTTCGTCGCTAAATAGACCGCGTGCAAAAAATCTGTCATCGTCCCGTAATTCCTCTTGTGCCCAGTGGCAGAACGCGTGCAAAAAATCTGTCATCTTACCGTAATTTCTCTTGTGTCCAGTGGCAGAACTGTACACGACGTTCAAATTCGTCGCCATGCAATCAACCCGCCAATTCCTGGTGCATAGAAATATGGTACGGGTGCAATCGATGTTGATGTAGCATTCTAAACACCGACGTTTTTGAGATTCCCTATTCTCTCGCAATTTGTCTGCTACTGACGTGCGGATTAGCCGCGACAGCAGTTAAAACATCTACTTTTCATCATGTGTTGAAGGTCGTGGTTGACGTTCCACATGTGGCTGAACACTTCCTGTTTCCTTAAATAACGTAACTATCCGGCGAACGGTCCGGACATTTGGATGATGTCGTCCAGGATACCGAGCAGCATACATAGCACACGCCCGTTGGGCATTTTGATCACAATAGCCGTACATCAACACGATATCGACCTTTCCTGCAATTGGTAAACGGTCCATTTTAACACAGGTAATGTATCACGAGGCAAATACCGTCCGCACTGGTGAAATGTTACGTTATACCACGTACTTACACATTTGTGACTATTACAAGGCCATCTACCACAAAGCGAAAAAAGTGGTCCAACTAAAACATTCACATTTCTTTACGTATTACGCGAATATGTAATAAAAAATGGGGGTTCCTATTTTTAAAAACGCAGATGATATCTATTTGATCTATGGCAGCGCCATCTTGCGGGCCAACCATAGCGCCATCTGGTTTCCCCCTTCAAGCTAGACAAGTTCCGTTCTTTGTAGTTTTTTTGGTTTGACTCTTATTTCGTGAGACATTTGGCCCGCTCAAGAACAATGGACCAACCTGTTGAATGTGTGAAAGACGCCCACACGGAAACTATTCATGATGCAAACATTCATATGCGAATGCATCATATCATATATCGTGTACTACCATGAAACAATCACACACAGGAAGAGAACGTAGCCCGAAACGATGCAGTGTCTCATGAAGGATGACAACTATATATAGAGAGAGAGATAGAGTTGTTATCCTTCATGAGGCACCGCATCCTTGTGGGCTACTTAGTGTCCCTGTGTATGATTGTTTCATGGCAGTCCACGATATATGATTGATACCATTTGCATATGAATGTTTACATCATGAATATATATATATATATATATATATGAGTGTGTGTGTGGGTGTGTGTATACACATGAAAAAACCAGAAAAGCTTACTGAGTAGCGCACATCTCAAAAAGTACTCTTGCGTATTAAACATAAGTGATCACGAGGAAGTAATTGAAATATGAAATATATAGTTATGAATAAGTACATTGTAACTAATACACACTTAGGTCTTTCGATGACATTAGAACCAAAAGCCGTTACATGCCAGCGATTAGAAAATTTCCAGTCATTCAAAACATGTCAAAGTCAAGCCACATTAATAACTAACCAGTGAGGGGACCACACACCATGCTCATAATTATAGCGCAACTAATTGTAATTTTACATCAGACGTAAACTGTTAACGAGTGAAAGCTATCTGTATGTTTGAAATATATACACTATTACAACAAAAACACTGGCAATGCCACGAGTCGTATGCAGTGGAACTTGAGGTGATCTACGTGAAATAGAAGACAGGTACATAATCAGTGCCTCATATATGGCTAAGGCAATCGTATGTTATAGAGAGCGACATTTACCATGCACAGTTCTACACCAAACATGTAACTAGTGGCCAGTGGCAGCAACGTTCACGTCAGCTTCCTGACCAGCAGCCTACTCGAAAAGTACTCATGTAAATGAAACCCAAGTAAACACGCAAAAATACAACAACATTTTTAATTGCATTTACTTATGAGCAAACGTATTGTAACCATTACATATCTTGGACTTTGAACTACATCAGACCTAAATCTTTCTTTCTTAAAAGTTAATATCTATAGTTACAATGAACATGGCCAGTACAGAGAGAGATGATGTGATAAAACTGATACTGTATTAAATCAAGGAATTATTCCTACAGTTTTAAAGAAATAATTACGCCTGGAGATATCAAATCAAAATAAAGAGTGGACAAAATAAAGAATTGACAATGTAAATAAAGAACTAAATCCTCAAAGTAAAAAAAAAAGAAAAAGAGAAAAAAAGAAAAGAGTTACTTTCCAGACGCCTTTGAAGCTTCTAACCTCCATAATACAAAGAGATTTTCGGAATGAAATGTTAATATGAGTAAATACGACAAACTACTGGAGATCATATCACAGGGTCAAGAGTAGAAAAGACACAGTTAAAATCAGATATTGATATATGTGACGTTAAATTGAACAATTTAAAACGAATATTAGAAGCAGAACTGATTAAAAATAACAGATTATGAATGAAACAACACACAGCACTGGTATAATATTCTACAATAATTATTCTTTTTGCTAGCTGCTTCTCAGATAACATGTTTTGATAAGAGGGCTTTAACAACAATGCAAAAATACTGTAAACTGAAGTCATGGAGCTCGTGCACCAAGTATCGTCTGATGTAAGTGTCCTCTGAAAAATGCGGAAGGATTTCTTACTTGTGGCGAGCGCACGGAGGCTTTCAGACGGTCGTTCTTCCCGCGAACCATACGCGACTACAACAGGAAAGGGAGGTAATGACAGTGGCACGTAAAGTGCCCTCCGCCACACACCGCTGGGTGGCTTGCGGAGTATAAATGTCGATGTAGATGTAGATTTAAGGAAAAACTGACAGAACTTTGAAACTCTAAAGGAACTGATTACTGTAAGTCTAATGGAGTTCATTACTGAACTGAAAAAAAAAAAAAAAAAAAATTTCATCAACATGTGGCTAGGGCAGTGGGAATAGTACATTCAGCAACAGTAAATTTTGTACACAGAATAGAACATACTGAGAGTAGGTTATAGGAAATTATTGGACAGCTGGAAGAGATTGGTATCCACAGAGATACTGATTGTACAGATAGGACTATTAGTAAAGATACTGGAGAGAAAGCTTATAGGACTCACACTTTCGATTTGAAGGGGAAATTTGAGAAATATTAAAAGAGAGGAAAATTAAGAGGAAGCGATCTGTCCTCATCCAGAATGACTATTGGCAATGTGGCCGATGGTGGGAGGAATTTCGCCTGCAAAGTAGATGTCACCTGTCCAATAGGTTTCCATGTTTTAAGCCTGTTGTAGACATACGTGTATATCCTATAGTCTTTTTGCGAACATTTGAAGGCGCTTTTACACCTCTGAGGAAAATGGGGAGTCCTTAATGAGAAGGAATTCCAGAATCGGGAAGCTTTTGAAAAGCTTTTGAGAAGTAATTTAGAGGGATATATTGGACTAAGGAAGGACAGCAGAAACTGAGTCTAGAACTGCTGCTTTAAATGGGACTGGCTTCGAAAGCACTTCGAATGGCGTCTCACAAGGGTAAAGCCCTTATATCATACAGTACGTGAAAGCCGCTTAACAAGAGCTTTAATCAGTAATCCACCCACTTATATGCGAGATAAAATGTTTGGGAAGGAGTGAGCAATAGTCAGTTCAGTTTTGAGTTATTTAGAACAACTGAATATTTTTAAGGAGTTAGTCCCCCCTGAACATTTCAAAAAATCCATTTATTTTTTGGTTGAAGTATCCTCTTGGATGTCTACTTAATTCTAAGGTCCATCCCAAGTTCAGCAGAAACTCCTTTATCAAGTTACAACCCAATTCGTGAAAAACTCTCTCGGAAAACCAGTCATAGCGCGAAAAAATCAGGCGACATATAGTTTCAGCGATGAACTAACAGGCATTGTGAATATTATAAACGTGCTCGAATTTAAGATCGGTTCAGCCTGTTACATCTTCTGCGCGAAAGCGGACGAATAGAGTATCGATTGAGCAGAGCAGCATGTGACACAAGCTGCCAAAGAAGCCCGCAGGATCATCTTGGCCACAAAACAGATGAGGGGGACCTCTTTTTGGATATGGAAGGGTTCTGTAAGGGTTAAGGAATCGCTGACTGGAGGTATATTTAACTTAACTAAAAAAAAAAAAAAAAAAAAAGTAACTCAAAATTTCAAACGATTTTTTCTCGAAACCGTGGTTTGCAAATTGGCGGGAAACATAACGTGCGTACGATACGCACGAGTTTGATCGAAATTTGATGGAGCTATTCTAAAGTGAATTCTCTGTCAGCGTATACTGCCGTTTCACGATATCTTCAAAAGTCTGTTTTCGGTGTGCGCTTTTGTCTTAGTTTTTCGGCCGAGGAAAATGACATTTGTTTCGAAACTTCACCATTTTGTTAGAACTCATTTTTTTCAATTGTCTTACATATGCTTATACGAAATATATTGAAAGTGAGAATATACAAACCTATTTCGTTACATGATCAGCAGGAGGGCTTCGGGAATTTTTGCCGACGCCCAGTGTTCCGGCTACAAGGGGTTCAGCGGTTACAGGGAGCGTCCGACGCGCAGAAAAAAATCATTTCTTAAAGACAAAATTGTAAGGAGAAAAAATGTATCACCAGATTTAGCATTAAGTTTTATTTTACCTGAAAAAAATCAGGAAAAATACCTATTTGTCGCCCGTTCCGGGAAAGCAGCCCCATTAATAAGGCTCATGAGAAGGAAAGTGAAGAAAGAAAGGTCAGGATTCACAAATAGAGACGCAATCTCATCAGAAACCAACACCAAGCAAAAGTAGTTGCTACTGTACGATAAAGAAACAAAAACAGACAAGCTTTGTAGGGAGTCCAAATACAAAGGGAGTAGAAGAACTGGGAAGCTGGCATTGTTGACATTGAAGATAAGGAAGAGTCTTTGGACACCAAGGCAGCCGTTGCTCCATCACGTCGCAAGCATGGTACAACAACCAGCGACATACGATGAAGAAACAGTCAATCTTGGTTGCAGTGCGTAACTAAGACTGGCTGTTTCTTCGTGTTAAAAAACTGTATTGGAGAAACACAAGTTGCAACATGTGTGACTAAACGCTTCCAGCCGTAGATCATAATGATAAAACCTATTTTTACGTTTCTGTGAGGTGCACTTATATTAGTTTTAAGTTACAGGGAAGTGTTTTAAGCCTTTTATGATAGTAGTTAAGAAAGTGGGATTGTTAGTCGGTAGTGAGTTCTTGTAACACGTAACTCGTGCAAAACACGATACTGTAACATTGAGATTCTACAGTATTTAGCAAAATAGACCTAAACTGCTGATTGTTCCAAGGTTACTTCACTGTGATGACACATCAGAGTAAGATGCTTTTGTAGGACAAGTAATTATGAAAGAAGATGAAGTAGCACCTGAATCATGACCAGTGACTGCTAGTTTCTGCTTGACTGTGCATTAAGTTAAGCTTTTGTAAGTAATAACATTTTGTATAATGTTTATAATGGTTTTGCAGTGGGTTGAAATTGAGTATAGGTTAATCTGGTTAATCTTTGTTCCTATAACATTTGGACTGACTTCAGTTGGCTGAAAGTGGCGACTGAGGATTACCATCTTGTTGGAATAGTATGTGTCAAGATTCTCCCGCACTTTTGTATGGGGGAGGGGGGGGGGGGGGAGGGAGGGATGGGCTAGGTACAGACGTTCCCGAAACCACTGAAGGAAGAGAGTTCCCCTGTTGGATTTGAAACGTAATTTTGTTTAGGCATTTAATCTTGGGCTAGCCAAAATGTGGATACCATTAGAAATGGAATGGTTATGACTTCCCAAATTCTGGAGCTGATACCCACTCTATACTTACAGAACCAGACATTAGGATTTCACATTACTGTCCCAGACCAGATTGTTTAAGCCTGTGACTAGCATCGCAGTGGAGCGAGGACAAACGACCGCCCCAAGTTCCGTATATCACACTGTCTACACTCTATATCTGGAGGCGTGCACGGGTAGCCACAATGGTTAGGGTGACCGATCGCGGTAAATGGGGAAACCAGGTTCGAGTGACGTTTCGCCGCAAATTTTCGTGTGACAAACATCTATAATTAACTCAACTGATTCCAAAATGTTCGTGTTCGTAGAATTTATTTGGAATTAATTACGGACGGCTGTCAGTCGTCATTAATGTCTGTTCATCCAGACATGCAAATAAAAATTTTACGTTGTGTCGCAGTTCACGACTGAAACGAATTTTCTGAAACTGACCATACAGTTTCTACTGAACACGCGGTGGCCTTACCTGCTGAACCTCCGTGTTAAATTGGTGTAGTGTTCTGATCTTTATCACCAAAGATGGATTTTGGAGAGGGAAATCTTGATCGTGGGCTGTGCATCCAGTAATCAAGGTATCTTCCACATTCCTCACTTCATTCCTTAACGCTGAAATGTTTGAGAATATAAACTTCGCTCGGCCATAGTTGTTATTGTTGTGTCCATGAACTTCCTGATCCATCGTCCTAAATGTGTTCTTCAGTGTCAGCTGCATAACCACACTGCGTTAAAATTGCATACATATAACTGCCAATTCAATGTGTTGCAGTACTGGTTCTTCATTAATTTTTTGAAAATTGCTTGCTGTTATTAAATTCAGTGAGAATACCCTTGCATATATGACTTAACTAAATATTGTAGTTTTTTGTGTGCCTCCACAGCACTCTACAGGGATTTCTACTTGTTGAGAGGAGTGAGTTGCAGTCAGTCCCTTGAAATCAATTCAGAAATTAATTGTATGAGAAGTAGTGGCTACTAGGAACAGAATGGTGGTAGTGACTAAGAGGGCGCTATGCTTGTAGCGTGGCACTGGGTTTGAGTCCTTGCGCTATCCCTCGCTCCATTCCACCTAATTCCACCTTAATGATAATTATTGTGTGATAAACATGATTATAAACACTATACCGAAGAAAATATCACAAAACCAAAAAATTATTTATTTAGAGTAGTGAAATTTCTGGAATACACTTGTCTAGGTGAGTTATGTGATTGACATTTCAAGATTATAGGTTAATATAAGCGTGATATAATCCATTGCAAACGTGAAATGCTAGTACATTAGTAACCGCCAGAAGGTAGAATACAATCAAGCAAAAGCGCATGCATTGTGTTGTACAGGTGACGCATGTCAGTTTATGGGATGCACTTCCATCCACTTCCATGCACTTGGTCGATCTATACAGTGACGGTTAATGCTGTTTGTGGATGATGCTGGAGTTTTCGTCCGATGACGTCCTATATGAGATTTATTGCAGACAGATCTGTTGATCAAGTAGGCAAAGGCAACATGTCGACTCTCTGTAAAGCACGTTGTGTTACAACAGCGGTATGTGAGCCAACGTTATACTTATGGAAATCGTCCCTTGGAGTGCTGCTCATGAATGGCAGCACAAAAGGTCGAATCACCAGACCGACGTGTAATATTGCCGTTGGGAAGCATGGGATAACCATAAGTGCTCCTGCTGGCTTACTGTAAAGTATACGGGCACTTCTGACACCAACTGTAAATGTTTAGGATCCCTGACACCGATGTTAATGTTTATGATCCCACTTCTGGTCACCAATTGTAAATGTATACGGGGTTTGGGGAAGAGGGAAGGCGGTTGTTACATATACCTCATGACGACAGGGCGCAGGAGGTCGAGCGGTCAGGATTAGAGAGTGGGCATCCAGGGCTGCCGTTGAATGACAAAACAGGAAATTAAGTACAATAGAGAGGATATATTTCAATATACGGAGTACAAAAGGCGCGCCTAGGGTCGGAAGTTAGCAGGTTTAGGTTGGTTGGTTTGGGAGGTTAAAGGGACCACACTGCTACGGTCATCGGTCCCTAGCGGGTTGAGGCCATTCTAGGAGGTCGAACAAGTAAATGAAATGGGCAACGGTAGGAGAAGCGGTTCATGTTGACTTACGTTGGTGGCCAGTCGCGAAGAGCAGAGCCAGAGACTCTGCCTTCCGAAAAGATGTCTGTGCTCCTGGATTGCGAGAGAGAGAAGCAAATGTGTTCTGCGCCACAGGGCGCTCTGGCGTCCACACACGTGATCGGTATCCCGCGCACGTTATTGGCTAAAATCAATGGCGTGAATTCGCTGGCAGTTTTAGCTGAGAGCTCAGGACGTCTCCTGTCAGCAGGTTTAACTGGACAGAACTGCCCCGGTTTTGAAAGACAGGCGACTTGTGTCACGTAGTCACCTGATGAATTACTCTGCGAGAAAAACTGTAAAGATTCCACTGGGCCTTTGAAATAAATTTCTTAAACCAGTTCGCTATAATATTCCTTGACTGGCTGCCATCTTGTACATTACGAAGTCGCACCCCAGACCGAACCTCCAGGTACAGATCCAGTGTGTCTAGTACATAAGACAGGCTGGGTGCAGATCCTCGACAGGTCTGCTCCTAACCAACACAAGGCCATCAATGGCATCGAGGAAGAACCAGCTTTCATCAGAAAACGCAGCAGAGCTCCATCCTGCACTCCACTGAGTTCTCGCTTGACACCACTGAACTCGCAAATGGCGGTGGTTTTGGTCAGTGGAATGCACGCTACAGGGCATTTGGCTCGGAGCTGTCCTTGAAGTAACCGATTTGTAACTGTTCGTTTTATCACTGTGGTATCAACTTCTGCCCAAACTGCTGCTGCAGATACAGTATGATGCGGCGGAGCCATAAACCAAACACGATAATCTGCCCTCTCGGTAGTGCCACGTGGCCGTCGGGAGCCCAGTCTTCATCCGATCGTACATTCTCGTGACCACCGCTGCCAAGGGCATGCACAGTGGCCACATTCCTGCCAAGTTTTCTCTCAAGAACGTGGAAGGAACACCCATCTTCTTGTACCCGTGTTAAACGTTCTGGTTGGAACTCAGTGAGGTATTAACAATGGCGTCTTTGTCGCCTTAAAGGCATTCTTGACTAATACCAACCCACCACGTCCAGTCTGAAAGGTAACTAACGCTCGTGACCGTTACAGCGTGCATTTCACAAGGGGAGGCCGCCAATTGTGAAATTCAGATTCGATTTATACTGCGCATAATAAAAGCTCATGGCCAGAGGTGTAATGTGGCAAAGCACCAAGATGCACTTCTCAGCCGTTGTCGAGAAAATCGACAATTAAAAGAAACCGTTGCGGTGAAATACCCTCTACGATTTACTACTTCCTACAGCGTCGTGGTGTAGCGGTAAGCGCTCGGGTTCGTAATCCGAAGGTCGCCGGATCGAATCTCGCTCCATGTAACTTTTTTTTTAGTATTTGTTTTTTGTAATTCAAATATATATATATATATATATATATATATATATATATATATATATATATATTTAAAAAATTCCCGGCACCAGTTGCAACAATTATGCATACAATAAGTTGTTGAAAGTCGTTTGTCGTGGAAAAACTGGCGACCTCGAACATCATCATGTTTTCCGCAAACAAAGTTGTATTTCACAAATGTTATTAATTGTCTTCATAATGTTTACACGTGTAGTTAACGGAAGACGTAGAAACGATATTCCGAAACGAATACGTATAGTGTAAGTCAAACGTTCGAATTAGAGTAGAGACCCCACGTTATATATATATATATATATATATATATATATATATATATATATATATATATATATATATACAAAAAACAAATACTTAAAAAAAGGTTGCATGGCGCGAGATTCCATCCGGCGACCCTCGGATTACGAACCCGAGCGCTTACCGCTGCGCCACGACGCTGTAGGAAGTAGTAAATCGTAGAGGGTATTTCACCGCAACGGTTTCTTTTAACTGTAGATTTTCTCGACAACGGCTGAGAAGTGCATCTTGGTGCTTTGCCACGTTACACCTCTGGCCATGAGCTTTTATTATGCGCAGTATGAATCGAATCTGAATTTCACAATTGGCGGCCTCCCCTTGTGAGTAAACCACATTTGCATCGTCATCGATGCGCTACTAGCACCACTCTTACGCGATTGGCGCGAAATTTGAACAGACGTCATCTGTCAGAAGTAGAAACACGACAGCTAACTTTCGTTTCTGTCGCACAAATCCTTCTTGGTGTTGCTATTGTTTTTCCGTCAGTTTAATTGAGGCAGAGGAAGATGACTTAAGAAAAAATTTTTGGTTGAGTAACTGTCTGTAAGTGAATGATTTACTCAGCAAACTGAGCTCGAATATTTCGCCGGAAAAAGAGTGTGTTTGACGCAATTCATCGAGAAGCAATATATCCGATTAATCTCGTCCCCCTGTACAGCTGCGTAAGGTGACGTCTCCCACATAATCAACAAGTAGGCAGAGGTTATAATTCGGGTTGTCTGTAAACTACTACAGAGTGGTCCATTGATCTTGACCGGGTCAAATATCACACGAAATAAGCGACAAACGAAAAAACTACAAAGGCGGAAACTTGTTTAGCTTGAAGGGGGAAACCAGATGGCGCTATGGTTGGCCCGCTAGATGGCGCTGCCATAGGTCAAACGGATATCAACGGCGTTTTTTTAAATAGGAACCCACATATTTTATTACACATTCGTGTAGTACGCAAAGAAATTTGAATGTTGTCGGCAGCTCGTGGTCGTGCGGTAGCGTTCTCGCTTCCCTCGCCCGGGTTCCCGGGATCGATTCCCGGCGGAGTCAGGGATTTTCTCTGCCTCGTGGTGACTGATGTCCTTATGTTAGTTAAGTTTAAGTAGTTCTATGTTATAGGGGACTGATGACCATAGATGTTAAGTCTCATAGCGCTCAGAGCCTGCCAAATATGAATGTTTTAGTTGGACCACTTTTTTCGCTTTGTGATAGATGGCGCTGTAATAGTCACAAACATTTGGCTCACAATTTTAGATGAACAGTTGGTAACGGGTAGGTTTTTTAAATTAAAATACAGGACGTAGGTACGTTTGAACATTTTATTTCGGTTGTTCCAATGTGATACATGTACCTTTATGAACTTATCATTTAAGAGACCGCATGCTGTTACAGCGTGATTACCTGTAAATACCACATTAATGCAATAAATGCTCAAAATGGTGTCCGTCAAACTCAAAGCATTTGGTAATACGTCTGACGACATTCTTCTCAACAGCGAGTACTTCGCCTTCCGTAATGTTCGCACATGCACTGACAATGCTCTGACGCATGTTGTCAGGCGTTGTCGGTGGATCACGATAGCAAATGTCCTTCAACTTTCCCCACAGAAAGAAATCCGGAGACGTCAGATCCGGTGAACGTGTGGACCATGGTATGGTGCTTCGGCGACCAATCCACCTGTCATGAAATATGTTATTTAATACCGCTTCAACAGCACGCGAGCTATGTGCCGGATATCCATCATGTTGGAAGTACATCGCCATTCTGTCATGCAGTGAAACATCTTGTAGTAACATCGTTAGAGCATTACGTAGGAAATCTGCATACATTGCACCATTTAGATTGTCATCGATAAAATGGGGGCCAATTACTCATCCTCCCATAATGCCGCACCATACATTAACCCGCCAGGTCGCTGTTGTTCCACTTGTCGCAGCCATCTTGGTTTTGCGTTGCCCAGTAGTGCATATTTTGCTGGTTTACGTTACCGCTGTTGGTGAATGACGCTTCGTCGCTAAATAGAACGCGTGCAAAAAATCTGTCATCGTCCCGTAATTCCTCTTGTGCCCAGTGGCAGGACGCGTGCAAAAAATCTGTCATCTTCCCGTAATTTCTCTTGTGTCCAGTGGCAGAACTGTACACGACGTTCAAATTCGTCGCCATGTTGGTGAATGACGCTTCGTCGCTAAATAGAACGCGTGCAAAAAATCTGTCATCGTCCCGTAATTCCTCTTGTGCCCAGTGGCAGAACGCGTGCAAAGAATCTGTCATCTTACCGTGATTTCTCTTGTGTCCAGTGGCAGAACTGTACACGACGTTCAAATTCGTCGCCATGCAATCAACCCGCCAATTCCTGGTGCATAGAAATATGGTATGGGTGCAATCGATGTTGATGTAGCATTCTCAACACCGACGTTTTTGAGATTCCCGATTCTCTCGCAATTTGTCTGCTACTGACGTGCGGATTAGCCGCGACAGCAGCTAAAACACCTACTTGGGCATCATCATGTGTTGAAGGTCGTGGTTGACGTTCCACATGTGGCTGAACACTTCCTGTTTCCTTAAATAACGTAACTATCCGGCGAACGGTCCGGACATTTGGATGATGACGTCCAGGATACCGATCAGCACACATAGCACACGCCCGTTGGGCATTTTGAACACAATAGCCATACATCAACACGATATCGACCTTTCCTGCAATTGGTAAACAGTCCATTTTAACACAGGTAATGTATCACGAGGCAAATACCGTCCGCACTGGTGAAATGTTACGTGATACCACGTACTTACACATTTGTGACTATTACAAGGCCATCTACTACAAAGTGAAAAAACTGGTCCAACTAAAACATTCACATTTCTTTACGTATTACGCGAATATGTAATAAAAAATGGGGGTTCCTATTTTTAAAAACGCAGTTGATATCTATTTGACCTATGGCAGCGCCATCTTGCGGGCCAACCATAGCGCCATCTGGTTTCCCCCTTCAAGCTAGACGAGTTTCGTTCTTTGTAGTTTTTTCGTTTGATGCTTATACGAGGTGCGGCTAGAAAAAAACCGGACTGATGCTGGAAAAAACATTTATTTACAATTATTTACAATTTCATGTTATCTCCTTCAATGTACTCTCCTCCTCGGTCTCTACACCGCTCCATACGAATTTTCCACTGTTCATAGCAATGCTGCAGATCATTTTCGGTAAGTCCATACATTACTTCCGTCGCTTTTTCTTTTACTGCTTCAACAGTCTCAAATCTAGTTCCTTTCAAAGCTGACTTGACTTTAGGGAAAATAAAAAAGTCACAGGGGGCCAAATCAGGTGAGTAGGGTGGATGATCTAAGATGGGAATGTTGTGTTTTGCCAAAAACGTCTTCACTCACAACGCACACTGAGCTGGGGCATTGTCTTGGTGAAGAATCCATGACTTTTTTCTCCACAAATCGTTCCGTTTTCTCCGTACTCGCTCACGTAGGGTAGCCAGGACGCTAATGTAGTAATGCTGATTCACTGTTTGTCCCTCTGGTACCCAATCAATGTGCACAATCCCTTTGATGTCAAAAAAAACAATCATCATTGCCTTGAATTTCGATTTTGACATTCGTGCTTTTTTTTGTCATGGAGAACCAGGAGTTTTCCAATGCATCGACTGGCGTTTAGTTTCGGGATCGTAAGTAAAAAACCACGATTCATCGCAAGTAATAACATTCAGTAAGAAGGTGGGATCACTTTCAATGTTTTCCAGGATGTCAGAACAAATCATTCTTCGGCGTTCCTTCTGTTCAATTGTGAGACACTTTGGAACCATTTTTGAACACACTTTGTTCATGCTGAAACTTTCATGAAGAATCTGCCTAACACTTTCCTTGTCAACTCCTGTTAACTCAGACACTGCTCTGATTGTTAAACGGCGATCTTGTCGAACAAGTTTACCGATTTTTTCAATGTTTGCATCAGTTTTTGCTGACAATGGTCTGCCAGTGCGAGTGTCATCACTGGTGTCTTCGCGGCCATCTTTAAATCGTTTAAACCACTCAAACACTTGTGTTCGCGATAAACAATCATCGCCGTATACTTGTTGTAACATTACAAACGTTTCACTTGCAGATTTTCCTAGTTTGAAACAAAATTTGATGTTAACACGCTGTTCTTTCTGTACACTCAACATTTTCCGACGCACAGACAAAACGCAACTACTTAAAACAGACGCCACGGGCAGACTGAGTGCAGGAGGCAGATGAAACTCGAGCAGTAGGCGGAGCGAGAGTCACGTGACAGGCCACGCGACTTTCAGCCTTATTGCATTCGTTTTATTGTTTCACCAGTACTAGTCCGGTTTTTTTCTAGCCACATCTCGTATTATGAGATATTTGGCCCCGTCACTATCAATGGAACACCTTGTATATATGTGGGTCCTACATTCGGTTTATACCACGTCTTGGACGTTCATTTTATACATATGACATAGTGTATGCATCTCATCTCTGTACAAATAAGCATTTTATACTTTTACACGACACATAGGTCATGTTCCTTCTTTTTACTTCTTTGTGAGGTATTGTTTGCTTCCATTCATCACCTTTTACAGTTATTTCGTCTTACAGAAAGTTATTTCAGGATTGTGCAGATAATGCATGTCCGACTGTCAAATAAATCGTGAATAGTATTTAAAGAAGTTTTAATACATAGTATACTTGTACAATATATTAAGTGGAAATTCGTGATGGTACATTTTAGGTATGTGACAGTAGATGTATCTGTTTTGTCTGTCAAATGATCGGTGTAAATTCATTTGTAGAGTCTTGCCTTGGTTCTCATTCTGTTTAATCTTTTTCTATGTAACTTGACTGATAAGTTGATAATACTATCTTTAATGTTTTATGCATACAGGCCTGAAGATGACGCAATGAATAGTTGAAACTGGTAGCGACAAAATAAAATAAAATCATAAGGACGGCTGTAGGTGTTTTTATTCACTTGTCTCGATAGAAAATGTCCACCAGTTACACCACGTCGATGTAATCGCAACCACACATTAACTTGTGGTGTGTCCCTTTCGTGCTCAATCGCTTCTTCTGGAGTCTCTCTTCCCCATATTCGACAGTTATGCCGGTTAACTTCGCCACAGATGTGGAATATAGATCAACCACTGAACAGCACTGCACTGACGTACACACAGTTTTCGTCTATACAATGCAACATTTCTTCAGCAAAGTAGCATTGTCTGTGGTGATCGTCAGACTTAATGTGATGCAAAAGTTGGTAAAATGGCTCTGAGCACTATGCGACTTAACTTCTGTGGTCATCAGTCGCCTAGAACTTAGAACGAATTAAACCTAACTAACCTAAGGACAACACACACATCCATGCCCGAGGCAGTATTCGAACCTGCGACCGTAGCGGTCGCTCGGTTCCGGACTGTAGCGCCTAGAACCGCACGGCCACTCTGGCCGGCCAAAAGTTGGTAGTTTGTAAGCACACAAACGGAGACGTTTGTGCACAATGTTGTCCAACTTCGAACTGGGGACGGATAGTCACCTGCCAGCTTGTCTAATGGATTCATGTGGGCTTTTAGCGAATGCTTCGCATATACATTCCACGAGCTCTTCATTCACATGCGTTTTAGGATGTTTTCCAGCATTTGAAATCAAACTTTCCGTTTCTCAAGGGTTCAGCTCACTGGAGATTTACGTATGGGAGCATCCGAGTTCCATTCTCTTCCTGCAAGCTTCTGAGCACGCGTTACGGATTTCAGCTCTGCTAACCAAAGCACACTCTGCACCACACATTGTGGCGTCTACTGTTGATTGTTAGAGTACGTCGGTCTGTTGTACAGTAAACGTAAAGGCGCATGCGCGACCCAGTGCTGTTCACGAAATAGTGAGGATCATATCTAGTGGAGGGTCTCTATCGATCGTGTATCTACCCAACAACACAAAATGTCGAGTTCTTTTGTTCCAAGCATTTGTTTGTCTGTACCTGCAATCGGGCGTGCCCGGTTCTCTTTGGTATAAAGCAATCTGTTCCTGAGAGTTCTCGGAAAGCACAAACTGGGAACATTGTCTTGAGCTGAGTGAGTGTGTTGTCATGCGGAGCTTCTGTCATTGGTGACACAACTTCTTGCTAATTCTCCCCCTTATATGACAGATATCGTGCTTACGGAAAGAACAGGAAGTATTACTGATGTGTGCAAAGGCTCTTAGTCTGTGCGTGGCTTTTAAACGTTTTTGTAATTGATTACCCCTGAATCTGAGTAGTGTTGTAATTACTTCACTGGCTCCTTTTGCAATGAGTGACTTATGAACCTAGTCTATTCTTTTCGATATTGTAGCCCATAACGCCAGTTTCGTGTACAAGGCCTAAAGCTATTTTGAGAAACTATTTTGAAAACTCTCATCCTGTTATATTTCTGAATTGTACTGAAATTCCTTGTGCCTTCTTATACAGGGCTATAACAAATGATTGAAGAGATTTCATAAATTCACTGTAGCTTCATTCACTGACATATGGTCACGACACACTACAGATACGTAGAAAAACTCATAAATTTTTCTTCAATAAAATTCTTCAGGGTATCAGACCGCATCGTCATAATTTAAAATGCGCCAACGTTTCGGCCAGCGTTGCAGCTAGCCTTCATCAGGGCCTTACGTTAACTGCTAAATGAACACACTTGGTTCCTTAAATAGCTGCACGAGAAAACCGTGTCGTTACCTGATTGGCTGTGAAAGGAGGAGGAGGAGGGGTGAAAGGTATGCTTTATTGGTGTTTCCTTTATTATCTGTCATTGGCTGAAATAGCTGTTTTCTATTGGTCTTTATATTAACCCACCCCATTGGAGGAGACGGACGAATAGCGAACAGGGTGATGGCTGTGACGTCACACTGTTTCCATGCTGTCCAGAAGCCGGGTGCGGCGTGCCATTGCTTTGTGTGCTCGCGACCACTACTGCGGCTCTCCGCGTGTCTGCATGGGCCGCCACGGCTCTGCCGCCGCTCCGTAGCCCTGCTATTGCAGGCAGCCAAGACCTCGGAAGCTTGTACCCATCCTCTCTATTCATGTTGGCGGGTCTTTTGGCTATTTCTATCGCCTCTCTAATCTTTCTTTTGAAAGTGAGAGGCTGTTTCGCCAGGACGCGGGCTTCTTGAAAAAATATTGGTTTCCCGCACTCGTCTCGGTGTTCCGCCACTGCTGACTTAGTGTGTTGTTTCAGGCGGATATATCTTTCATGTTCCGAGAGCCTTGTGCTAATCGGACGTCCCGTCTCACCTATGTAGACTAATCCACACGCACAACCAATTTCATACACACCAGCTGTGTGTAGTTTGTCAACTGCATCCTTGGTAGAACCGAGCATGTCTGATATTTTGTTTCTGCTTCGGAAAATTGGTTTGATGTCGGCTTTTCATAGAATTTTGCCAATACGTTCGGTGACCCCTTGTACATATGGAAACACAGCAATGCTCTGTGCCTCCTTCTCCTCTTCCCTATTAGTCTTCTCCCTTGTCGACATGGTGCTGTCTATCATCTGCTTCCCATAGCCATTAGTTCCGAAGATGGACCTGAGGCGTTCAAGTTCTGTCTTCAGATGTTCTTCGTCGCTTATCCTGTACGCTCTCTTCGTTAGCATGTGCAGGGCGGACTTCTTCTGCGTGGGGTGATGGTTGGAGGAGGCATGAAGGTACCTGTCCGTATTGGTTGGTTTCCTGTACACTTTGTGGCCAAGTTTACCATCAGGTTTTCGATAAACTTCCACGTCGAGAAAAGGCAGCACCCCATTCTTCTCTGTTTCCATTGTAAACTGAATTTTCCTATGCTGTTTGTTAAGGTGCTTGTGGAAGTTCTGTAACTCCTCTTCTCCGTGGGGCCAGATGACGAAAGCATCATCGACATAGCGAAGCCAACAATTTGGACGTAATGGTGCGGACTGGAGGGCTGTTTCCTCAAATGCCTCCATGAAAATTTCTGCTGCGATAGGCGAGAGCCCATAGCTACACCGTCAGTTTGTTCATAAAATTGACCTCTCCACTTGAAATAGGTGGTCGTCAGACAGTGGCGCACAAGCTCACATATATCAGGTGCCACGCGTTCTTCTAGGATGTTCACAGTATCTGAGACATTCGTGAATAGGGATTTGACGTCGAAACTAACCATCAGATCTTGGTCCGTAACACGCATTTCCTTTAGGAGAGACACGAAGTGAGTGGAATCCTTAACGTAGGACTCGGTTTGATGCACTAGGTGTCGGAGCCTAGGTGCCAGTTCTTTCGCTAGGTAGTAGGTCGGCGAATTTATACTGTTTACTATGGGCCTTAAGGGGAAGTCGGTTTTGTGTACCTTCGGTACACCATATATCCTTGGTGCCTGTGTCACTTGCGGGGTGAATCTTCTGGCCTTGTCGAAGTTGATTCTAGAGTGCTTGAGCAGTGCCTGCGTCGTTTTGATTACCTTGGCCGTCGGATCTCCCTGAAGTTTCTTGTAGATAGGTTCTGCGAGAATATCTTCCATTTGTTTGTTGTAATCAGTTGTGTCCAAGACTACAGTGCCGTTGCCCTTATCTGCCTGTACCACTACAAAGTGGGGGTTGTCCCTGAGTTCCTTGATGGCCTGGTATTCCTCAGCGTTGATGTTTTGCTTCGGTGGCTTTGGTTTATTCAACACCGACCTTTCCTATGTTGTATTGCTACTGGCGACGAGAAGTGCGGACTTTATGTTAACACAGGGAAAATAAAGGAACTGATTGAGCCCAAATACAGCAGCAACTCCCCCCACAGAGACATGCGTGCATCCACAAAAAATGTTATGCATCTGGTGGAATAGCGACGCTGTGGTATACTACGAACTGCTTTCCTGGGGTGTACCCATCGATGTTGACATTTATTGTCGCCATCTGAGACGTCTTGCAGATCCAGTTCAAGAACAACGACCAGGAAGACTGCATGAACTGATGCTACTGCCCAATAACGCCCCCCACATTCTGCTAGACACAAGAAACGATATACAGGGGTTGGGTTGGTAAGTCATTCCGCACCCACCATATTTATCTGACCTTGCGCCCTCAGATTTTCACCTTTTCTGCTCTATATCCAACAACTTTCAACTAACTTCGTTTCCGAATGAAAATGTTCTCAGAAAATGGCTCGACAAGTTCTTCACATCAAAACCACGTGATTTCTCTAGTCGAGAAATAGAGAAGTTACTCCATCGTTGGCAAACTATTGCAAGTAGTGAAGAGGAAAATATTACTGGTGACAACAATCTCTACTGGTGTGTTTAAACTTACGGAAAACGCTACGAATTTATGCACCAATCCAGCAGTAGGATTGTATTTGGTTCTCAGGCGTGTGTGCGATCAATTCATTTTTGTATCTTTTGTGTGTTTTTAAATTGTTCTTATTCTATGGGTTGCCCCAGTGTAATTTTATTATGTTACTTGCTTTTTATATCCTTCTTGTGGCCTATTACTTGACTTAGGATCTTGATTAATTGTAACGATTCTTCCAGTTGCCTTGACTGAGAGGATATTAGTGTCTTACACAATATCTTTTGTTATTTAGGCACTTGTTCTTGAATTTCAAATCATTACACTTATAGGCTTTTTTAAAGACTGAAGATAAAATGGAACCTCTGTTATCTTGTTAAGTAAAGGATTTAAAATTAGAGCCACTTACCGCTCAACCCAGCTCAGCCATTTCCTGTTCAGTCACAGTATCGCTGTAGACAGAAGGGTTAACTGTGATCTTCCTCTTTTTTCGTTCTGGGTGCTACGTTACTGTTGCGACGTTTCATTTAGTTTTTGTGTGCTCTCATGTGTTGAAAGAGTAAGTTTTGTGGCGCTGCTTCTTGTTTTCGCCCTGTTTTCCATTACTAATATCGAATTATGCTGTGGTCGTACATGAAAACGATAATCACAAGAACATACGTAGTAGCATTACCTGTCATAGTTTTCCAAAAGATTAAGAAACATGTTTCTGGTGGATTAACACTGTAGAAGAAGTAATAGCATTAACGTTCAACATGTTACTATCAGCAGGATACATTTTAAAGCGAACGATTCGTTAGGAGAGCTCCAGCCCGTATTACAGGAGTTTCCACAAGAGAGGATCTTAAAGCTGATTGCAGTGCGTACATGTCTACTCCACAGCTCACGCTGAAGAGCCTACAAAGGGTTCTTGGAACCAACTTCTGACTATTTCTCCGCAGTTCCCTTCTGTAACAGCTTGTCGGGAAAAATGAGCACTTACATCTTTCTGTATGGGCTATGACTTATCTTACTTCGTTGCTATGATTACTTCCACCTATGCAGATCGGTGACAGTAAACTATTTTCACATTCAGAGCAGAACCGAGCTAAATGGCGCAATGGTTACCACACTGGACTCGGATTCAGGAGGACAACGGTTCAAACCCGCCTCCGGCCATCCTGATTTAGGTTTTCCGTGATTTCCCCAAATCGCTTCAGACAAACGTCGGGATGGTGCCTTTGAAAGGGCACGGATGACTTCCTTCCCCGTCCTTCCCTAAACCGATGGGACCGATGACCTCGCTGTTTGGTCCCCTCACCCCAAACCAATCAACGAAACACGAACAATCGATTTTTTTTCTTTTTTTTTTTACGACACAGGGTTTGGAGCAATTTTCTCTTAATATAACATGTGTAACTTTCGAATATTAAGTTCGTCTGGTAAATCATGAATACTACAATGTAATATAAGGCCTCTCAGTAACTGTACATGTTGATGCACTTTAGATGTGGTTTCTCCTTTAATTTTGTTTCGTCTACTGTTTTCCTGTGGTGTCCATATGCTTTCCCCTGTAACAGCCAATGCATTTTTAAGAGTAATATGTCTGTTGGTGATGCCACGTAATGCCAAGAAGCCAAGAATACAACTGACGTTTCGTATTTGTCCTTCTCCATTAATAAGCACATTATAGATATATCAAAAACCGTGACTTGCACCTTCATCTGAACTTTTTATCTTCTTCGTATCCCAGGATTTACACTGAGGAGGCCAGTAAGGAGAATTCTGTGTATCATAGGAACCATGGACCTTGCCGTTGGTGGGGAGGCTTGCATGCCACAGCGATACAGATGGCCGCACCGTAGGTGCAACCGCAACGGAGGGGTATCTGTTGAGAGGCCAGACAAACGTGTGGTTCCTGAAGAGGGACAGCAGACTTTTCAGTAGTTACAGGGGCAACAGCCTGGATGATTGACTGATCTGGCCTTGCAACACTAACCAAAACGGCCTTGCTGAGCTGGTACTGCGAACGGCTGAAAACAAGGGGAAACTACAGCCGTAATTTTTCCCGACGGCATGCAGCTTTACTGTATGGTTAAATGATGATGGCGTCCTCTTGGGTAAAATATTCCGGAGGTAAAATAGTCCCCCATTCGGATCTCCGTGCGGGGACTACTCAAGAGGACGTCGTTATCAGGAGAAAGAAAACTGGCGTTCTACGGATCGGAGCGTGGAATGTCAGATCCCTTAATCGGGCAGGTAGGTTAAAAAATTTGAAAAGGGAAATGGATAGATTGATGTTAGATATAGTGGGAATTAGTGAAGTTCGGTGGCAGGAGGAACAAGACTTTTGGTCAGGTGAATACAGGGTTATAAATACAAAATCAAATAGGGGTAATGCAGGAGTAGGTTTAATAATAAATAAAAAAATAGGAGTGCGGGTAAGCTACTACCAACAGCATATTGAACGCATTATTGTGACCAAGATAGACACGAAGCCCATGCCTACTACAGTAGTACAAGTTTATATGCAAACTAGCTATGCAGATGATGTAGAAATTGATGAAATGTATGATGAGATAAAAGATATTATTCAGGTAGTGAAGGGAGACGAAAATTTAATAGTCATGGGTCACTGGAATTCGAGAGTAGGAAAAGGGAGAGAAGGAAACATAGTGGGTGAATATGGATTGGGGGAGAGAAATGAAAGAGGAAGCCGTCTGGTAGAATTTTCCACAGAGCATAACTTAATCATAGCTAACATTTGATTCAAGAATCATAAAAGAAGGTTGTATACATGGAAGAATCCTGGAGATACTAGAAGGTATCAGATAGATTATATAATTGTAAGACAGAGATTTAGGAACCAGGTTTTAAATTGTAAGACATTTCCAGGGGCAGATGTGAACTCTGGCCACAATCTATTGGTTATGAACTGTAGATTAAAACTGAAGAAACCGCAGAAAGGTGGGAATTTAAGGAGATGGGACCTGGATAAACTGACTAAACCAGAGGTTGTACAGAGATTCAGGGAGAGCATAAGGGAACAATTGACAGGAATGGGGAAAAGAAATACAGTAGAAGAATAGTGGGTAGCTTTGAGGGATGAAATAGTGAAGGCAGCAGAGGATCAAGTAGGTAAAAAGACGAGGGCTAGTAGAAATCCTTGGGTAACGGAAGAACGCAGTAATTGAAGCAGGCAAAAAGGAATACAAACGTCTCAAATATGGGATCGACAGGAAGTGCAAAATGGCTAAGCAGGGATGGCTAGAGGACAAATGTAAGGATGTAGAGACTTATCTCACTAGGGGTAAGATAGATACTGCCTACAGGAAAATTAAAGAGACCTTTGGAGAAAAGAGAGCCACTTGTATGAATATCAAGAGCTCAGATGGAAACCCAGTTCTAAGCAAAGAAGGGAAAGCAGAAAGGTGGAAGGAGTATATAGAGGGTCTATACAAGGGCGATGTACTTGAGGACAATATCATTGAAATGGAAGAGGATGTAGATGAAGATGAAATGGGAGATACGATACTGCGTGAAGAGTTTGACAAAGTACTGAAAGACCAGAGTCGAAACAAGGCCCCGGGAGTAGACAACATTCCATTGGAACTACTAACATCCTTGGGAGAGCCAGTCCTGACAAAACTGTACCATCTGGTGAGCAAGATGTATGAGACAGGCGAAATACCCTCAGACTTCAAGAAGAATATAATAATTCCAATCCCTAAGAAAGCAGGTGTTGACAGATGTGAAAATTACCGAACTATCAGTTTAATAAGTCACAGCTGTAAAATATTAACGCGAATTCTTTACAGACGAATGGAAAAACTGGTAGAAGCCGAACTCGGCGAAGATCAGTTTGGATTCCGCAGAAATGTTGGAACACGTGAGGCAGTACTGACCCTACGACTTATCTTAGAAAATAGAATAAGGCAAACCTACATTTCTAGCATTTGTAGACTTAGAGAAAGCTTTTGACAATGTTGACTGGAATATTCTCTTTCAAATTCTAAAGGTGGCAGGGGTAAAATGTAGGGAGCGAAAGGCTATTTACAATTTGTACAGAAACCAGATGGCAGTTATAAGAGTCGAGGGGCATGAAAGGGAAGCAGCGGTTGGGAAGGTAGTGAGACAGGGTTGTAGCCTGTCCCCGATGTTATTCAATCTGTATATTGAGCAAGCAGTAAAGGAAACAAAAGAAAAATTCGGAGTAGGTATTAAAGTCCATGGAGAAGAAATAAGAACGTTGAGGTTCGCCGATGACATTGTAATTCTGTCAGAGACAGCAAAGGACCTGGAAGAGCAGCTGAACGGAATGGACAGTGTCTTGAAAGGAGGATATAAGATGAACATCAACAAAAGCAAAACGAGGATAACGGAATGTAGCCGAATGAAGTCGGGTGATGCTGAGGGAATTAGATTAGGAAATGAGACACTTAAAGTAGTAAAGGAGTTTTGCTATTTGGGGACCAAAATAAATGATGATGGTCGAAGTAGAGAGAATATAAAATGTAGACTGGCAATGGCAAGGAAAGCGTTTCTGAAGAAGAGAAATTTGTTAACATCGAGTATAGATTTAAGTGTCAGGAAGTAGTTTCTGAAAGCATTTGTATGGAGTGTAGCCATGAATGGAAGTGAAACATGGACGATAAATAGTTTGGACAAGAAGAGAATAGAAGCTTTTGAAATGTGGTGCTACAGAAGAATGCTGAAGATTAGATGGATAGATCACATAACTAATGAGGAGGTACTGAATAGGATTGAGGAGAAGAGGAGTTTGTGGCACAACTTGACAAGAAGAAGGGGCCGGTTGGTAGGACATGTTCTGAGGCATCAAGGGATCACAAATTTAGCATTGGAGAGCAGCGTGGAGCGTAAAAATCGTAGAGGGAGACCAAGAGATGAATACACTAAGCAGATTCAGAAGGATGTAAGTTGCAGTAAGTACTGGGAGATGTAGAAGCTTGCACAGGATAGAGTAACATGGAGAGCTGCATCAAACCAGTCTCAGGACTGAAGACAACAACAACAACAGGAAGCCATACGACTGAATTACTTTATTAATTTATTCCTTTCTATAAATGGAACATTCTGGAAACACCTCAATCGTGAACACTTACAATCGTCACCTGTAACGTGGCTCATGGCCATTAATCTTAAGAATTACAAACACGCCCCCAAACGGTTCTTTTCGTTGTACTTATATTCTGGACAGAACTGGAATGTTCATCTTCATTCTCGGACATTTCTTATGGCTTCATTTCATTTTATGTAGGTCTTTGTTTTATTAGCAATCAATGCAACAGTCCGAATTTCTTTTACAGTTAGTGGCAGGCAAGTACCATGAAAACTGCCTACTGCTGACCTATATTGAAGTTCTAATTGACGGCACACGCTTTCAAAAATGACTGTATCTTTTTTTGCTCTCAGTCGTCACACACTGACAGACATTTCAGGGGTAAGATTCAAAGCGAGAAGATAACTACAATGAAATCGACGTACTGACAGTCTAATAAAACAAGAACGCAGTTCTGCATGGAGATATACCTCCAAGCAGTTCTGTTCCTTCGACATTTCGAGAATTTTTCGCTTTGTCGACATCAATAAATAGTGGTAGCATACCTTACTTAAAGAATGACATTTTCATTTTGCAGCAGAGTGTGCGCTGTTATGAAACTTCCTGGAAGAATAAAACTGTGTCCCGGGCCGAGACTCGAACTCGGGACCTTTGCCTTTCGCGTGCAAGTGCTTCACCAACTGAGCTATCCAAGCACGACTCACAGCCCGTCCTCACAGCTTTACTTCCGCCAGTACCTCGTCTCCTACCTTCCAAACTTTACAGAAGCTCTCCTGCGAAACTTGCAGAACTAGCAATCCTGGAAGAAGGGATATGGCGGAGACATGACTTTGCCACAGCCTAGGGGATCTTTACAGAATGAAATTTTCACTCTGCAGCGGAGAGTGCACTGATATGAAACTTCCTCGTATATTGAAATTGTGTGCCGGACCGAGACTCGAACTGAGGACCTTTGCCTTTCGCGGGCAAGTGCTCTACCAACGGAGATCTGGCTTCATTTAGCTATCGAAGCAAATACGGTAAAATCTGTACGCCGGTGGTGTATGTAACATATAGCGTGTATATATTTGGTCACCTAATTTGGTCTCCGCAATGGAATTCTCACACCTGCAAATGATTAATGACCCTGCTATTGACAGACTGTTCCTAAGGATTTCCATAAAACGAAGTATGGTGTTGTGGTTTTTCTTCTCTTCAATTTTGCTGTGTCGGCCGAACAAGACACAACCAGGGCAAAAGCACCACAGGCGCAAAGATGCGATCTGGTGCAGTGCCGTAGAGACTCGCCAGTTGCGCGAGTTCCAACACTGCCACGGGCAGGGCTGAGGATGAAAATATCAACTTCGCCTCGTCAAAATGCCGGCCGAGTACTATCCGCGAATGACCGGACGGCAACGAAGAGAAGCCTTCTCGGAACATGGAAGAGCAGCTCTCGCCCACTTGGTTATAGATCATCGTCGAGGGTTGATTTAGATATTGAATGTCGTTTAGTGAAGTCTTAGAACTGAACAGACAGTTGTTATAAATTGCATTTGTTATACTGTGAAGTTTACCTACGTTTATTAGCACTAAGCCGTTGTGGGCCTTTTTGTGCTATACTACATGCAGTGTTGCAGATTTCATTATTCCACAAGTCAAAAAGAAATGTAACCTTTTTAACTCATTTGTGTGAATTTGTTACTAATTTGTTGGAGTGTTGCAGAGCCTTCGTTCTCCTATCCTGTTACCTGACCTTGGGGCATAGCTGTGCTATAGTGGCAGTGAGAAATTGTCTTAACGGTGTACTGCACCAGAAGCTGTTTCACGAACTCACAAACTCTGCCTACTGCAACAACAGTGGCAACTAGACCTCCACAGCAGTAGCGACGAGGCCTTTACTAAACTGGCGACGAGGCTTAATAAAAAGAAATTTAGCACATCAAACTAATCATCCCTATTGGGATGTTACTCGAATGAATCAACTTGATATCATAAATCATTTGTTCTAAAAAAGACAGAGTTCGAAAAATTGTATTAATATGAAGTACACCCTGCCGGTTACTACTCTGCATGTAATTTCGAGATTGAAAGAACATGTGTTTGACTTTCTTTAGATTGTGCCCTTCGTTATTAAACGGACATGAAGTTGGCTGATTAGCGGTGAGGAACTGGAGAGTTGCACCCAGACTGTCACTTTCAGGAGGATCTCAGCACATTTACAATGAGACTTTCCTTATACGCCAAACTGGAGTCCGCTTTTCACCTATTGAAGTACGAAAAGCAGTTGGTCTGCACCGATGATCTGATCGTGGGAGCGATAGCCGCTATGCAGATGATGTCTGTGGTGCACCTGCAAAGGGGTCGCAATATGCCGTCCGCAAACTCCTAGAGCTGAAATTACCTAATTGCAAGATAGAATATGGGCCAAGATTTCTGCTTACTCACTGGCCAGGAAAAGAAATTCGACTCACGTATTCTTCCTAACCAAGAATTTCACTGTGCCTTAGACTTCACAGAAAGATAAAGGATCGTCACTCTAATAAACAGAATAACAATTCTGTTCACAGAGGAACGACTTCATGCGCACTTTTTCTTGCAAGCAACACTTCTCATAATCTAACCGCTAGGTCCTCCACTGTGGCTTTCTTTCTTTCTTTCTTGCGCTGCATTGTGCGCAGGGTTAAATACGGATTTGGCATAGTTATTATTTTAAGGGGTGGCCGGATGCCCTTCCTGCTGCCACCCCATACCCCCGGGACGGAATTAGTGTACCCCAGCTGTTTGCATCTAGTGTAAATCGTGAAACAGTGGGAAAGTGTTTCAAATGTCTGCGAGTCGTGTAACTGAGGTGGCACGTGCGGACCAGCCCGGTATTCACCTAGTAGGATGTGGAAAACCGCCTAGAAACCACACCGGCCGTCGTCGGGTGGATTCGATCCGGGGCTGGCGCGCCTACCCGAGTCCAGGAAGCAGCGCGTTAGCGCTCTAGGCTATCCTGGCGGATTAGGTCCTCCACTGTGGCTCTCGTCAGCGAATTCTCTGGGTCAGTCCCCAGAGGCAAGTGTTTTCAGTCGATCCCTACAGCGCAATGCTTCTTCACGCCGTACCCCGCAGCCTCTTGGACACGTGCCATCTATAATGTGCTCGGGCGACAAATCCCACCAGTCGTTACAAAAACGTTACCTCCCACTACATGGATCATGCATCTGCCCACCAATCACCTGATGCTCATACTCCTTTCAGAAGATTTTCTGGAAGTTTCCATTGCCCCTCCTACATCATCAGCATTCCCCTAATCAAACACCCATCTCTGATTTTTGGTGGGATGCACGCTCAAGGCCTTCCCATGAGAAGATTCTTTGGACGTCAGCTCGGGACCATAGTTTGTGACCCACACTTTCCTTTGCACTAAAAGGACATCTTTTCACCTTATTCTACACTCCTGGAAATTGAAATAAGAACACCGTAAATTCATTGTCCCAGGAAGGGGAAACTTTATTGACACATTCCTGGGGTCAGATACATCACATGATCACACTGACAGAACCACAGGCACATAGACACAGGCAACAGAGCATGCACAATGTCGGCACTAGTACAGTGTATATCCACCTTTCGCAGCAATGCAGGCTGCTATTCTCCCATGGAGACGATCGTAGAGATGCTGGATGTAGTCCTGTGGAACGGCTTGCCATGCCATTTCCACCTGGCGCCTCAGTTGGACCAGCGTTCGTGCTGGACGTGCACACCGCGTGAGACGACTCTTCATCCAGTCCCAAACATGCTCAATGGGGGACAGATCCGGAGATCTTGCTGGCCAAGGTAGTTGACGTACACCTTCTAGAGCATGTTGGGTGGCACGGGATACATGCGGACGTGCATTGTCCTGTTGGAACAGCAAGTTCCCTTGCCGGTCTAGAAATGGTAGAACGATGGGTTCGATGACGGTTTGGATGTGCCGTGCACTATTCGGTGTCCCCTCGACGATCACCAGTGATGTACGGCCAGTGTAGGAGATCGCTCCCCACACCATGATGCCAGGTGTTGGCCCTGTGTGCCTCGGTCGTATGCAGTCCTGATTGTGGCGCTCACCTGCACGGCGCCAAACACGCATACGACCATCATTGGCACCAAGGCAGAAGCGACTCTCATCGCTGAAGACGACACGTCTCCATTCGTCCCTCCATTCACGCCTGTCGCGACACCACTGGAGGCGGGCTGCACGATGTTGGGGCGTGAGCGGAAGACGGCCTAACGGTGTGCGGGACCGTAGCCCAGCTTCATGGAGACGGTTGCGAATGGTCCTCGCCGATACCCCAGGAGCGACAGTGTCCCTAATTTGCTGGGAAGTGGCGGTGCGGTCCCCTACGGCACTGTGTAGGATCCTACGGTCTTGGCGTGCATCCGTGCGTCGCTGCGGTCCGGTCCCAGGTCGACGGGCACGTGCACCTTCCGCCGACCACTGGCGACAACATTGATGTACTGTGGAGACCTCACGCCCCACGTGTTGAGCAATTCGGCGGTACGTCCACCCGACCTCCCGCATGCCCACTACACGCCCTCGCTCAAAGTCCGTCAACTGCACATACGGTTCACGTCCACGCTGTCGCGGCATGCTACCAGTGTTAAAGACTGCGATGGAGCTCCGTATGCCACGGCAAACTGGCTGACACTGACGGCGGCGGTGCACAAATGCTGCGCAGCTAGCGCCATTCGACGGCCAACACCGCGGTTCCTGGTGTGTCCGCTGTGCCGTGCGTGTGATCATTGCTTGTACAGCCCTCTCGCAGTGTCTGGAGCAAGTATGGTGGGTCTGACACACCGGTGTCAAAGTGTTCTTTTTTCCATTTCCAGGAGTGTATGTCCAATGCCTTTTCTCTACGTATGCTATTCTGATATTTTTCCGTTCCACTATAGTGCTACCTCTGCACCCACTGTCTGCACTACAGGGGTTCCAAGGCCTCCAGGGTTGTAAAATGTCGCCTGCTCACTCTCTTCTCTCTCAGGGCTGTAAATGTCTACCTCTGCAGAACACAACTGGTTTCTGAGGAACATGTGGTTTGTGCCACCTTCCCGTCAGTGCTCAGCTCTAATTAATTCCCATACACATGGTGATAGCCAGTACAATCCGATTTCACATCGTAAACAGTGATCTAATATAAATAAAATCGGAAAGAATGTTGTGGATTGGCAAGAGAGCCAACCCACTATGAGAGGAAGCCGAAAGGCACGCGTTTTAGCTCACGCAGGCTGGCATGAGGTCTGGAACACGTCAAGGAAATTAGACTAGCAAAAAAGGACGTAGCTGTGGAATACTTAACTTTAATCCATAAATGGTGAACATCGCTCTTGGCGGTACATGTTTTACAGCATCAATAGTAACTGGTAATGGCGCCTTGCTAGGTCGTAGCAAATGACGTAGTTGAAAGCTATGCTAACTATCGTCTCGGCAAATGAGAGCGTACTTTGTCAGTGAACCATCGCTAGCAAAGTCGGCTGTACAACTGGGGCGAGTGCTAGGAAGTCTCTCTAGACCTGCCGTGTGGCGGCGCTCGGTCTGCAATCACTGATAGTGGCGACACGCGGGTCCGACGTATACTAACGGACCGCGGCCGATTTAAAGGCTACCACCTAGCAAGTGTGGTGTCTGGCGGTGACACCACAAAGAATATACAGAATATTAAATGTATGGTGGAAAAATATTGCAGTCTTACACTAACGACGCCTTATCAACTAATTTTCTGTTATGATCATACAACATTTGTGATGTTACTTGATCTAGCAGAAAATTGCCTTCACAGAACATATCGTACGTGCTCTTGAGAGCAGGCCAAGTTCATGTTGTGCCAGTCTCTGTAATACCTTTTGATTGGTAAATGCTTTCTTTACTCATTAACCACTGGACGTTTGTTACGTGTTACGCTCAAGCTGGCAAAACTAGCAGTTTAACCTAGTTAGTTAGTTGGTTGCGTGTTCCATTGATCAATCGCACAGTATGGTAGCCGTTATGATGTGGAACGTGTTTAGTGCAAAAGAAATGAACATATATATATATATATTAAAATACAGCGTTGTTGTTGTTGTTGTTGTGGTCTTCAGTCCTGAGACTGGTTTGATGCAGCTCTCCATGCTACTCTATCCTGTGCAAGCTTCTTCATCTCCCAGTACTCACTGCAACCTACATCCTTCTGAATCTGCTTAGTGTATTCATCTCTTGGTCTCCCTCTACGATTTTTACCCTCCACCCTGCCCTCCAATGCTAAATTTGTGATCCCTTGATGCCTCAAAACACGTCCTACCAACCGATCCCTTCTTCTAGTCAAGTTGTACCACAAACTTCTCTTCTCCCCAATCCTATTCAATACCTCCTCATTAGTTACGTGATGAACCCACCTTATCTTCAGCATTCTTCTGTAGCACCACATTTCGAAAGCTTCTATTCTCTTCTTGTCCAAACTAGTTGTCGTCCGTGTTTCACTTCCATACATGGCTACACTCCATACAAATACTTTCAGAAACGACTTCCTGACACTTAAATCTATACTCCATGTTAACAAATTTCTCTTCTTCAGAAACGATTTCCTTGCCATTGCCAATACAGCGTTAAAGATTAATATTTCTATTATTTATCCCATTACCTTAAATGGCACAAAGTGTATATAGTATATTTATAAATTTATTTATTCCTATTCAAGAATTCACTATGGTGTAGAAGGAGTTGTCAAGGAGATATGATTTCAATTTATTTTTGAAGCTATTACTGCTGTTTGTCAGACACCTTATTTCATCTGGTAATTTGTGAAAAATTTTTATAGCAGCATATTTTACCCCTTTCTGTGCCGAGGATAGGTTGAGAAAACGATAGTGTAAGTCTTTCTTTTTACTGGTATTATAATCATGAACATCACTGTTGTTTTTAAACTGGTTCGTGTTGTTGAGAACAAATTTCATTAGTGAGCAGATGTATTGTGAGGCTGTTGTAAGAATTCCCAATCTTTTAAAAAGATGCCTACAAGATGTGCGACTATGAACCCCACACATTATTCTAAACGCTTTCTTTTAGTCTAAATGTTGAGTTACCCCAAAATATTAATCCGTATGACATCAGAGAGTGAAAGTATACAAAATATGTTACTTTACTTATTTCTGTATCCTCAAAATTGTCGATTACTCTGATCACAAAAGTTGCTGAAACTAGTCGCTTTAGGAGATTCAAAATATGAATTTTCCAATTAACATTCTCATCTATATGTACACCCAAAAACTTTGTATGCTCTACCCTGTCTACTGACTTCTGTTGGTGTGTTATATTTATTGAAGGAACTGTACTACGGTTCTGTGTCGCAGAAAATGCAACTCAATAGCAAAATGACCAGTGAAAAAAAAAATTACCAACAGGTTGGTATCAACTTTAACATAGTATCTATACTGTCTGTTGTCGCAGTGGCAGCCTTCGTATCTATGTGTGCGCTGATGCAACTCGCTCTCGGGACCTAACACATTCATTCGTCACCAAATGTTCGTATGGCATCAATTCTAAATACTGAACTTCGACAAATGGTCGATTATCGCCGTCCAACAAGATATTAATAAGAAGTCAAGCATGACCATTGTGCGACAATGTCAATTTAAACAACTTAAACTATGATTGAATTCAGGTAACATTTACTCTGATAGAATATACTGGTGATCTGCATTTATCTTTAAATTACATCTTGAAAATTGTTCAGTAGGACTGTAATTAGAGCCAAATATCTTATTTTATAGATCGGGATGTGTACTTATCAGCTAAAATAGAACATATCGATACAATAGGGCAAATACTTACGAGGGTTAAAAGACAAATCATTCTGACAAAGTAAAACACAGAAGAAACCATGGAACCACATATAAAACATGGTTAGTGAGCCATGGCAGCTCGCTGAGAAGCGGTCCTGCACCGAAAGGAGACACTTTCGTAGCTGTATGGTTTCGGTATTTTTGAAGAAGTCTATAAATATTGTTATGTCTAAAATAATTAGTGTCGATATAATAAAGACTCATATTGTTAAGGTGATAATTATACTTTCGTCGCTGCCGTACAATGAAGGTATGTGGCTCACGAGAGGCGGGTTAGGCTGTGTCGGTGGACTGGAGCTAGGGCCGGCTCAGCGGCTGCCGTCTGCGCTTTTCTGGTCCTGGCACTGCATTGCTGTCGTCAACATCCTTCAACTGGACCCGTCTTACGTCTAACATCTTATTTACTTCGGCATTTCCTCTTGGTGTCTCGTGTCGAACTTGAAAGGAGTAAACGTTTTTATTTTGGAAGCTGAGGTATTAAAATTAAAGCAATAACAACCCTCTGTCGCAAAAATGAAGTCTTTTGACATAGGTTTCGGCAACTACTAAGAGTGCCTTCATCAGAAGTAAAGCATTCAAACTGGCATGTCACATATAAACTAAATATCAAGAGATAAAGCCTTAGTCAGAAAATTTTAAAACAGAAAACATAGAACGGTAGCCACTAAGGACTGCTCACACATGTCGACCTGCGGTAGCTGAAAACCGAAGGCTGAGCAGCTTTCATTTAATCCTTACAGCGATTTGCCTGCATAAGGAATTGATGTGTATTTTAGTATGTTTTCGTGTTGTCCACGAAGCCCGCTATGTCTAATATGTACCCTACGTCACCGTGCGGTTGTGCCGGTTGATGTCCAGCGTATGTTACTTACCTGTCTGCTTGCTGGCGGTAGAGATGCAAACTGTATGTTAGTAGAGCTTTTCACTTCTCTTGATTTCTAAATTTTACCGAATGCTTACCAGTGAAGGACGCTCCTCAGGGCCCCGAGTTGTTTCTAGTATTCCATTTAATATTGTTATTGTAACAGAACATTTTTATTGCAATAGAATATTTTTATTGTAATACAATACCCTTTATATTTATTAACACTGGTTAGAAGTGCCTGTTGCCTTATAACTGTTAGTCGGCACTTCCTACCAAGGTGACTAAACTGGAGGCGCCTTGTATTTCGGCAGTTAATTTACGACACTGTCAGTATTAATTGTAAATATTAAACACAAAGATTTGCTTAACATTATCATAGTTAGGCTGTAGTTTAGTGCCTCGTATTTCCGCTCTGTGCACGTTATGCGACGTTCTGGTATTTGTATCTTAACCAACAAGATTCTCTGTATCTCAGGTGCGCCTGTCTTATGAATAAAGAACCCTGTTAATACATGTGTGCAATTGTGTTATAGAAAGAGGATACCAGCCACCAAATAACATCCTCTCCTCGATTCCCATGGTACAAGACTCTACAGTGACAATGACGACACAAAACAACGGGAACGTAATTCAGGAAGCTGGCAATTCAACGTTATTGCCGATTTCTTCTTAATTGAAGCAGGTCTTCCTGAAATATATTTTTGTACCATTTTTATGTCGTCCGTTTAGAAAAGTTTCTGTTTCATAAATGTAATCTATGTCGCATGTTACCACTGCCGAATTTGGACCAATGACATCGCTGTTTGATCCTTCCACCAAAACAACCAATGAACCAACGACTGCTAAATTACCTTTATCTACCTTTTTTTTGCTATTGCTGTAATTTCTTTAAATTTATTTATTTAAAAATCTTGTCTCCGAGCCTAATTTGCTAATACTTGCCTTGGGATCCCCAGAAATGCTCGACTAATTTTAACTGTCGTCTCTGTTACCTCAAGTTCTCTGCATTTGGTTAATTTACAGGCAATCTTAGCATCTACAGCTACATTTGTACCCCTTAGGTGAGATTTCCTGCCCTCAGGCAATAAAGCAGACGTAATGCACTACTCAACTGAATGGCAGTCAAAGTCTCTGGCAGGTGTATTTTTCATGTACTCAACAAAGTTGTGTGGGTGACATCAAGAGCGTCACCGAACTTCGAGGTCATAGAGGGACCATTCGCTGTTTTATTCAGGCACATGTCGATGTTGCATTCACGTCTTCAGCCGTGCTGCGGCTCACGTTGGTGCTGTTTGTAGTTTCCACCCTCTGTTGGAGGCCACACCGTTTCCTTTAGTTGGCATGGTTGTGGTTGTTAGCCTTCTTCTCGTATTCACTGGCGCCACTCTTTTCGCAAGCGGCGCCTGTCCGTTAGTGGCAGCAGCGGCGGTTATCGATATATAGTAACTGTTGTCCTATCTTTGGGGAAACATCGTCGTTTTTCCGTGTCATGTGAGTGTGCCTGTTCGGTTGGGGACTCAGGAGGAGCCAGATCCGCGCAATGAGAGAACACGCAGGGACCGCTGGCGGTGCGCGTGAACTGCCAGATGGAAGGGCTGTGGTCACGAGGGTGCACGACCTCGTGTCATAAAACCAGATCCTGCAGGCTTTAAGATTAGTGCATTTCAATTCAAATAGAGAAACCTTCACCATTGTGATATCTCGCGATTCTCCAGTGACTTGGGTTCGTGTTGCTGAGGCGAAGAGCATTGGATGTAGTACTTTGGAAAAGCGGATGTGATTAGCTTTCCTCGACCTCTTATTACTATTTATTGCGTTCAGCTTGTTACAATTTGTTAAGTTCAACCAGCGGTATTTTTCCTGCCTAGTGGCCACTAACGCCCCAGTTACCCGCCCTGGGGTTTAATGTATGTAGCGGCAGCGTACGTTTCCTCTCCTTGCCGCTGCTGTGGGGTAATAAGTGTAGTTCTGACAGTTTTCTTGATTGTAGGCCGTTTGTGATTCTTCTAGTCTGCTGGTAGTGATTCCTTTCTCATTCCAGATGCTCTAAGCATAGTATTCCGGGGGAGAGAGGGGGGGGGGGGGGAGTATTTCAGTCCGCTGGTTCCGGTTTTGGCGTGTTGTTCCATTCCTGCATTTGATTTATTGGACATCAGGTAGCTTCAGAAAGATTATCATTAGCCATTCGTTAGACTTCCATTAGTGTGAGTTACCATTTTGCGAAGTGAATGCAACTCTTGGCTGCCTATCTGATCCCTCACGAATGTGTTTGTTGCCTCACCTTCTCAGAGGTCGATTCCTATAGCACTGTCTGTGACTGGTCCTTATTTTTTTATTATTGTATTATTTATTACCATACCTTGTAATGCCTACATTAAAGGATATGTGTGTCTAGTTAATAGTTTCGGTCGCCTTCTGGAATAAATCTAGCAGTGAAAGGGTTGTGTTACAAGGTTATTCTCATCTTATTTCACCCGTTTGGTGGTCAGTTGCTTGTTTCGTTAATTAACCTTTGCTTGTATTTGCTGTTTTACAGCAGGTTTCTAAGTTTTTTATATAATTACCGCTCCTGGCGTGTAAGGCATACAGCCGAGATTGTGGTCATTTGCTTTGTATTGTTGCAGTAACCCTTAAAACCTTATTTACTGCCGTTCCTGGCGTCTGATACCTTCTCCTGTGTTGGCCACTTTTAATATTTCAATACCTGTAAGTTGTAATTGCAGTATGTTATTAAATATTCTTAATTTATTGCCATTATAGGCGCGTAAGGCCTTCATCCATGATCACAGTGGCTTTTTTTAACATTATCTGTATCTGTATTTTATGGTTATTTGCTAAATTGTAACGCACTGAAAATTCTATTATTTACACAGTTGTTTATTCAAATGGTTCAAATGGCTCTGAGCACTATGGGACTTAACATCTATGGTCATCAGTCCCCTAGAACTTAGAACTAACCTAAGGACAGCACACAACACCCAGCCATCACGAGGCAGAGAAAATCCCTGACCCCGCCGGGAATCGAACCCGGGAGCCCGGGCGTGGGAAGCGAGAACGCTACCGCACGACCACGAGATGCGGGCTGTTGTTTATTCCTTCATTAATAACGTGTATTTTTTATTTATTGTTGATTCTGGAATTACTGTTTTAAAAATAAATCTGTGTAACTATAAAAGGGAACCAATAGTAACTGATTATGGCCTCTTCCACAATCGTAACCTCAACCCTGCCTTCCCTCGACCACCAGGTTTCACCCCTCTTCCTGATCGTGGCACAAGCTGTCGAAAAACAGGAGGGCTGAAAAAAACGTAAGCTTCCATTTGCTGCTTCGGATCGTATTGGAATTTTGATGAAAGGTTTTGAACTGTTCCTATTGGTTTCACCCTGTACACTAGAGCGGAAAATATGATGTCGAACTACACTTGAAAGGGGTGCGATCACATTAAAATGGGTTGCTAGCACGCGGTGTCCTCAGACTAGGATTCAGTACCCCGTTGTCAATAGTGTTACGTTTGTACAAAGTCGTCCTGCCGCGATCTATTGTTTTCGACCGTGATATGTGTGGGAATCAACGCGCCAGGCGAAAGAGTTGTTTCATTTATGAACCCCTTTATCTGGAGTCTGACAAGGAGAGGACGCCTACTCGTCATCGCTGAATTCGCCCAAATTTATGGTGCATGTAGGGTGTGGTGAAACAATAAAGTGCCCCTAGTTGAACCTCCAGATGGCCAAGCGTTTAGGAAATAAAAGGAATTTTGATATGGATAAATGATCAAGTGCACCTTATCAATTGTCCCTGTCACAGTGTGTTCAGGAAGCGGTGTTTGGCTAAGCGGTAAGAGATCAGATTTAGCAGTGAAATGGGTCGCAGGTTCGACTCCGCCCAGTGGCAAATATTTTTTGCTCCTTGGCAATGTGTACACTACTGACAACACAAATAACCGCATCATCATACATGTTATTTTATTGTAAGCACAAAAAGCATAGGCCTAGGATGAAATGCAGGTTTTCAAACATTTAAAAGAGGATTGTGGTTAACGACTACACGGGAACGTCGATTTACGTACACGATAGACCTTCCAGTCGCGTGACATGTCCACAACGGCCTTGGGCAGAACTCTGGTGACAATGTGACATCACTAACCAACCTCACGTGAACTGAGCTATGGCGCTTTTTTTTTTTCATTTGTCGACACCTTGCTGTTTGAAGTGCTGCCTAGCCACATTTTTGCACCGTTACAGAGAAATGCTGTAGGCGCATTTGACGTAAATTTCAAACCTTTGGGTCGCAGTGGTTGACAAAAGCGATACTTTTTTGCACTGTGTAAATGATAGTCACATTAAACAACAAAACTAACTTTGTCACATTTAGTTGTATATAATTGTGACCTGGCTTATGTGCACTCGATTGTTAGGCGATTTCATTTAAAAAATCATTCGTCTGTTTTATTGGTGAGCTGCAGATGTATTGTTTAAGCATTCTGATACCTTCTGTATTGTTATTACATAATATCTGTAAAGAAAGTATACTAATTCTAGTAAAGCCTTATTTTTACGATTTGTTTTAACTGTAGCTCACGAATTAATGGTGTGTGGTAATAGCGTTGATTACCTCCGGTGACATTTTGCTGGTTTCTTTGCGTGTGGCTGACAGACTGCTTCGTTGGCGGTTGGATTTACGTGGATGCTTAGAGAAAGGTTTTTCTGGTCTCTTACATTAGAGAGCTACATATTTTGTTTTAATGGTCGATTGCGTTGTTCATGATGCTATGTAATTTTGTAATCCTTATTTTCAATAATGCCTCTTTCCACGGTACATTCATTACGTAATACGAGTATAGAAGCACAGTCGTCTGTGTTTTGAGACCCATTTGACTAATTCTTTGAGGAAAATGTTTACGGTTGATGAGGGCGAATATTTCTTTGGCGTTACGTGGACTGACCTGAAACAGCGACATCTGGCATGCAGAAGGTAGGCAAGTCACTCGCCACTGCATGGCAATACACATTCTGTAATCGGTTCCTTACTTCGTTTCCTCGAAGTGTCAGTTTGTAGGGCGTGTTGACGTCCATGGTGCTCATGATTTTTTGTTTTGTGTCGAAGCTTGTATTGTTGATTAATGCGACTATACCCTTTATAAGTGTAATGACGCGAATTTTATTGCATACCGGATCTACTCAAGTATGGAGATGATGCGTTTGCTGATACCGTTTTTTATGCAGTTCGGAAATACTGTACATCGAGCTACCATTGTCTCAGCGTTATTGATCATGCCTGCTTTGGACCCGTTTAATCAGAAATAAAAAAATTCTTGGCCATGTGCGTTTTCGCCTTTATTGTTTCCAAGGCATCTGCGATGGTCTGGAATATGCACATATTTTTGTTTATACTATTTCGTTCGCATTTAGGGTGCTGTATAAAGAAGTTATGAACCGTTCTAGCCCTTTTTGCTGTTCTACGATGTAAGTTAAAGTTCTACATGCAGATTTAGTGGATGCCGATCTATGTGAGTCCTTGTTGTTTTGTTACGACTGTTGTTCGTCTGCCTACTGCTATTTGAAATTTCGTTTTTACAGCACTAAGAATTTAATAACAGTTGCGATATGTTTCGGATGGTGCTGCCAACGCTCGAATATTATTGGCAACCATAGCGTGTTAAGGACTGAATCTAAGATGAGATTGAAGATGAGTGGTGGCAGTCCATCTCTCTAGCGAACACCTGCTTTCATTTCGAAAGATTCTGGTATTTCCAACACAAATTTTACTTCGAACGTTGTGCCCGTGAGTGTTTGGTTACGAGGCTTTCTGTCTTAGACTACTCCCTGCCCTTCTAGGATACAAGGTAGAAACTGTCCGTCAATCGAGTCATGCCGAAAATGCTAATGACTCGCCTGTTTTGGGTTGCCTTAGATTTCAGTAATGTAAGTCGAAGATCTATTCTGCGTATGAGCACTCTAGTGGAAAGCTAGTTTGGTTCCGCCGATCGTATGTTCAAGCAATGCTTGTGTTCTTCGAGCGAAGTATTTTGAGTATATCTTCTATGTAAATTGAACCAGAGAGATCCCTCAATTGTTTACACCTCTGCCATCTTTATTGCGGAGTGGTTGGACGAGTGGGTACTTCCCATTTTCTGGCAGTTTTCTGTGTGCTTCAATAATTCTGAAATGATGCCATGTCGCTTAGATCTACAGTTATTTGTGAGTCTAATGATGTGTGTAGATGTCATCTTTGGTGCGTGGTTGATATTCTGCTTATATGTGAACAGGAGTCTGCCTGTAAAATCTTTAAGGTGGTTCTGGACAAAATTAAATAATTTAACTTTGTGTGTCTCTTCTCCGCCAAATTGTTCGATGAAATCGCCTAATAGGATTCTTATATCAGCTGTTTACTTGGTGGAGTAGCTCTTTAAACAATAAATCGCCTGACCATTGGTGGCCTTGTTACTGCTGCGAAAATTTTGAACCCAACCATTTTTGGCCCCACTGAACACAACTTTGCTGGCTGCACATGACTGGCTTACATGCAGTAGGTTGTAGTGTTTCCATCCGAAGACTCCGTTGATCGCTGTCACTGCAATTCGTACTTTGATGGCAGATTATGCTTGGGACGTGAAGATGACGCTTTTTGGCGTCGAAGCTGGTAGCAAGTTTTGAATGAACAACGTTCGATACAATACACCTGTTGGTTTTAATTATCATTATTCAAGTATGAACACTGCAATCTCGTTTACGTCAATTTTGTAGGAAGTTTATACTACACATGATCTCTTTACTACTACAACAATTTGTTGTGCGCAATATTTTATATGAATGTAGTTAAACAATTTTTATTCTATTATGAAAATATCTAAACCCATGTAGGAAAATGGCAGACATGTTTTACGGGATGGTGGGAGCGGGCGCAAATTTGGTAGTTCTGGGAAGAATATGAAGTTATGATACTGAAAGGAAGAGCTAACTACTCTTAATATTTTTTTCTTTCAATATTATAGGAGCCAGAATTGAGAAAAGCCACAGTACACGAACTGAAAGAAAGATAGGCGAAAGAGATTACCGGTAGAATGATTTTACACTTTTTTGTGTCTCATGGCTACTTTCTAAAAATGAACGACAACAAAGGAATTCATAGTTTACCCGTAACTACTTTATAAGCGACGAAATGTTTACGATTGCAAACAAAGCTTTTTTTAATTGCGTTATGCAGTCGTGATCAAATATTATTCAATTACAATACAGGCACCCGTGCAGAAATCGCAGTTATCACCCCGGGCCGAATGCAGAAACTGTAAAAAGAGATTACAGTGCGAACTTCATTCAACACTGCTTTAATAGCAGAACTTTTGTATTTCTTTGATCCTTGAAGAGGCTGTCACGTGGCTATATATGAGACGACAATACTGTAACTTATGAGTGCCATCCTGTTGAATATATGAGTGTAAATGGGAGTGTGTTTTAAGAGTAACTCACTCTGCTAGAAAATACGAGATACGTAGCTTTGTTTGTATTTTAATGAACCTGCTGTTTGACAAGCAGAGGCTTTACAAACCAACTGATCACTTAAGCCGTTGTGTTGCCGAGGACACAGACTCATGTCTTGTGTTGATACGGCCTTGTTCGCCCAAGAGTAATATTACACCATCTTAGAGAGCCGTTTTGCGTCCACCCAGGGTGGATACTGGTGTTTTATCCACGGGCAACAGCAATACTGCTATTGTCTTGGACAAGCTGGATTATCTTCAAAAGATGCAGTGTTTATTAACTGATCTAGCATAACTCTGACTTAGTGCTGATCAAAGAAAATGGGTTGACAAGAATATTAGTAACTCCTGAAGGAAAGTGTCTTGTTGTAAGCGACTGTCGTGGGTCTTAATTCTTCTTCTGCTCCCCTCCTTAGATTATATGGCCTTCCGAAAATCCACAAGGAAGAGGTGGAGGCGCGTCCTCTTAGCTCTTTTTGTCAGTAAAACTGGTGCTCCGACATACTAACTTGGAGAAATCATTGCTGCTCTTTTGAGTCCACTAATGGCTCAATCTGTATATCACGTTAAGAACTCTGCAGATTTATTAAGTCGATTAGAAGGACTGCCTTTTAATGACTATTATTTTAGTAAGTTTTGATGTAGATACAACAGTCATCCGCATTTCTCTGATTTTTTACAGTTGATTGAGGCTAGGTCTAGCACTGAATTAATGAAAATTTTCTCTGTGTGTTGACTTCTGCTTAGTTATTACTCAACGATCAGTGCTATGGACAGACAGATGGAGTTGCAATCGGGATCTCTTTTTCACAGCTTACTGTCATTCTGCTTACGGACGATTTCGTGGAACATTCCTTGGAGTTGGTACCATTGAGGAATTTACACACCTTTTTAGGACGTCAGAATTCAATCCTCTTGAATATCTACTTCACAACTGCGGTATAAATGAATGGCTGGCTTTTGTTCCTTGATGTCCTGGTCAGGAGGAAGACTGATGATATGTTGGAATATGCTGTTTATCGGACGCCAACAAACTGACATTTTCAGGCTGTATATTATCACCGTCCTGGTCAGAGTGAAGGGCCGTATCGCTCCTCGTTTCTCAGAGCCCTCATCATAACAGACCATCAAAGTTTGTCAGCTGAATTAGTCTACGTTGAAGTCACCTATTGCCAAATGATGATTTTGAAAGACAAATCAGACACACCTTGCGCTAGCGATCAACTTATAATCGTGTGAAGGTTGAAAATAACGAGGTTGCCTTTACTGTGTTTTTCGCCTAACCCAGGATTTATCGTATTCTGCGGATACGCAGTGTGAAATCTAAGATAGGGCTTTTTTAGGTCTGTAAAGAATGCTCTTATTCCGCCTTAGGCCGAAGTCTACAGTACCCCTTGTTGCTGTGGTATGTCATTCATTGGTCAGACCATTGGAACACGTGTACTGAGCGTGTCAGCCGAGCAAAAGAACTAATGCGCAACACTGCCTTGACACTGGTGATCTTAGGGAAACTTAACAATACGGATGTGCACTTCCAGCTATCGGGGTAGTGTTGTAAGGAAGTTGTTGGGCCTACATTAGCAGATGACTTTTAAGAGATAGTGGTTTTCACTTTAATTCTGCTTGAACTTCTCCTCTATTCCGGTAAAAAACAGAGAGAGAGAGAGAGAGAGAGAGAGAGAGAGAGAGATAGAACTGTGGCAGGCCTTCTCAAACCCGGATTAACAATAACGATACGAAAATTTGAAGAGTGAATGATCTACCTCCTAGCCAAATAACTGCTGTGAGCAGGCAAATAAGGTCTATTCAGAATACATCCAGACAACTGCTGTGCCTACCTAAATGTTTCTTCTATTAGTCTACAAGCTATTACAGCTTCACAAAACAAAAATAATACTTAGTATGCTTGTTAGATATCAGAAGAGAATAGTCACAACGAGAATTAAAACTGGGTTATTCGTATATGTAATAGTCGTTCCTCAAAACATGCAACCAACAAAAACCAAGTACAGTATTTCGAATGTAGTCTTTAAACTGTAAAATTCTAGTATATAGGGTTCCCGTGAATGATGGACGATCACTGATATAGGTTCAAAAAGGAACACATTTTTTAAATAAGGTCTTACCTTGCCACAATTAGCGTTAATATAAGAACTAACAGACTGCTATTTACGAAATTTAATCACTATTTCAATACCCAAAATACGCATTTAAAACGGCTGTTAGGTTAGTATTTCGTATGAAAGCGGCTTTTTTTCTCGAAATAAAGGAAGTTTACGTCTAGCTTACTATGTACCTTGTAGTAAGCTACAAACTACATTTAAAGTAAGGATGCCGAATATGGAAACTCGTGAGAAGTATGATCACTGCTCGTCAGGGCATATCCCAGAAATTTATGTGACGTAGTAGTTATTCCCAGTCATGATAAGAACACAGAAGACCAAATATTTGACTTTGTGAGTGCCAAACTGCAGCTGTGTTGTGTTTGTGGAACTTACCACCATTTGTAAGTATTGCTCTGACTTGCAGGTCTCCGGGAGGCTTACATATTATTAGAATGGTGATAAATGGGTGCATAATTTACATTGTGTCATTCGGATCAGTCGATTAAATTAAACAGAATTTTCTGAAGCAGTTTATTTCACTAATTGCCATTTCACATAATTCCACAATCCAATACAAAAGAATTAATTTACACTTTTACACATAATTCTGGCAAATATAATCTAAGGTGTTGTCAGTTAGTGTCACAATATGAAGTGTAAGATTTTACACAAAATGTGGGACACTATTTTTGCCAACATAACTTGCTCTTATCTTAACTACATAGTAAATGTATCTTTTCACAGTCTCCGTGGTTTTCTTCAAGAACCTTTGCTACACCAATTTCCATGGCAGTTCATCATACGTAGATTTACCATTATTGCAAGACGTCTATAAAAACTGCCCAGTTATTTTTGTTTGTTTTATCTTCTTACGTTTATGACGCCATCTCGTGCTTCATTTTCTCACAGTTTTCTTCCAAATTCCACTACTCCAATTTTCTTTCCTCTTACTTCCAGTTACTATCGTCTATGTTATCGAACTTGACTGCCTTATCAACTTTGTTCCTATCTTCTAGTGAAGCGTGCCCAAGACATGAATTTTCTTGCCTCATTAAGGAATCCAATTCTTTGATATATTCAAGGAGTGGTACCTGTGATGCGTTTTGCTCATTATAATCTTTAGGCGTCGGAAGAGGGGCTGAATTAAAATGCTTCTTTTCTTCTTTAGTATTCTTCATCCTTTTATCATGAGGATATTGTCCCAGCAATCTCTGTGTACCGTTCCTGTGAAATGATAAATAAAATAAGAAAATACTTATCCCACACAGTAATTAATGGGTACTGAAAAAGAATAATGAGGCTTTTGTCTCTGCTACTGATTCATATAAATCATTCAGTAAGAAGTGGTGTAGCGCTGGAAAGATAGCAGGAAAAGGAAAGCTTCTGCTTGTTTTATCTTTTGAGTGTTTCGTTTGAGAAGCGGCAGTTTGCAGTACTGTTAGCGCAGATGTGTAGTGTATAATAAACCAACTTATCAGTTCCCATAAATTCGCAAAATATATCAGGACGACAGCATTTATTTTCCTGACAATAAAATCGAGTGTTTTCCAATTTTTTTCACAAATGTGGGGAAGGGAAACATCGACTTGAAAAAATTTTTCTAGCTCACTCACAGCTTCATCAATCAGACCATGAAACATCCGTAACATTGTCTGACAACAGAGCAAAAAGCATTTGTGACGGCAATGTTCTTATGACACTAAATGCCTGTAAGTTTGCCAACTGAGGCATTTTTGCACTAAAAGGTAGATTTCGTGCGGTATCATTCTCAATTTTCAGCTGTATAATACAGTTTCAGAGATGCATAATGACCATTTTTTGTGTATGCGACGTTGCTCTCCTAACAGTCGTCCGACTTTTTTGCGTTTTGGTGTAAATTTGATATTTCGTATCTGTGAAGGAAATTAACACAATGTTGTTGAAAGGAATGAGACAGTAGATGAAGATGAGATGTTACAAATGATACGGCGAGAATAATATGACAGCACTGAAAGACCTCAGTGGAACCAAGGCTGTAGAGGTCATTCCCCCAGAACTACTGATAACTTTGGGAAAACCAGCCACGTTCAAACTACTGCACTTGGTGTGCAAGACATATGGCACAGCGAAATACCCTTAGACTTCAAAAAGAATGTGGGATGGAGAAAATAAATCCAGGCTATTCTAAAGAGAGCAGGTGCAACAGCGGTAAATATTACTCAACTATCAGTTTAGTATGTGGTGGGTCCAAAATACTGGCACGAATTATTTACAGAAGAATGGAAAAACTGGTACAAGCCGACCTCGGGGAATATCAGTTCCGTTTGTAATGGTACTTGAATTACGCAACCATTACGGCACCTCACCTGAACCTCTCGATACCAGCTATATTTTACTGTGTTTCTGCAAAGTAGTTATATTTCTGAGACAACATTCAGAGTTGATTTCATTTTTGATACATCGATATGTTTATATTGCAATGATATTATTCTTATGTGTATTCTTTCTTTTGTCACTATGATCTTTGACGTACTTGTAAATCTGTAGTTTGGGCTCGTAAGCGATAGTTAGTTCTTGAGTTGTTAGAGAGTCGGACCTTGAAAATGGCAAGTCTTGGACGTCATGTTGGAAAGATGCATATTGTAGTTGGCTTATAAAATGTGAGGAAGATGTTTTCAAGTATGTTTTGTATTGTGAAGTGATGTTTTGTGTTTACGTGACATTGCAATTAAAAGGAAGTGTAACTTAAATTCGGAGTGCTGATTGCTTTTTATATATATCACCATTTTCCTGCAAAAGTCTAATCTTCAAGAATGATTTGTGAAGCGCATCTACAAAACTTTTGAATATAGCAGAATAAAACCTAGGCCTCTTTGCATCCGAGCTTGGAATCAATCACCTAGATTTTCAACGACTGAGCCATGATTTTACGACGAGACCAGCGTGGGAAACACAAAAAGATGAGTAACTAGTTTCTTGATTATTACATGAAATGACTTTATTAACTGTGCTCTAACGTCACCTGCCACATAATATGACTGTTGTTGCCAGAAAATGTAGTATTTAGCAGCGTGAGCAACACCACAATAGTTATTAAAATTTTGACCTTTGTTGTGGTAGGGTTATTAGACGTTCCAAAAGAACCCTGCGGAACACGCGAAGCAATACTGGCCCTCCGACTCTTAGATGGCAGGTTCAAGAAAGCAAACCTACGTTTACAGCATTTCTAGATTTGGATAAAACGTTTGACAGTTTGGACTGGAACACACTGGTCAAATTTTGAATATAGCAGGGGTAAAACAGCGGAGCGAAAGACTATTTACAAGTTGTACAGAAAGCAAACAGCAGTTACCTAAGTCAAAAGGAGGGAGGCGGGGAGGGGGGTGAACGGGAACGAGTGATTGGGAAGGAAGTGAGGCAGGGTTGTAGCTATCATCAAAGTCATTCCATCTCTACAATGAGCAAGCAGTAAGGGAACCTAAGAGACATTTAGAGACAGAATTCGAGTTCGGGGAGAAGAAATAAAGACGTTAAGTAAGCATAGGTGACAGTGGACATGCACGTTATGAAAGGCTCAACAAGCATGAACGAAATGTGCAACTGAAGTAACCCAACACGTCATCTGTACTGAAAAAAGTGGAACATGCATCTGAATGCAGACTTTGATAATGTAAGAAAAGTTTAGCAAAAGCATCACGTAACTGTAAACGGATAGTCCAGGATGCTAAACAATGGAACGATTTCAATCGTGACGATGGCTTCAGGCTGCCGACGACTTGGCAACCTATCCTCAGCGCTTTAATGACAAGAAAAATCAGCACATTGGGATGGTGCGAAGGGGGTGGGTGGGAGGGGAATGAGGGGGGGAGGCAGTAGAGAAACCTCAAATCACACTCCACAGTCCAGGTACTAGTGTTAACGGTACACCTGAAATTGGCTATTTTACATAGGAGGGTGTAGGCATCGGGAGTTAGTTTCAACCATCCAACTACTCGTATGGCTGCTGGCTGCATAAGATAGGATGGAGGTCATGCGCAGAATACCACTTCTTTACACAGTCTGCCTCAGTTAACAGTTGCATAGTAGCTGTTGTCAAATGCTTAGTTGACTCCACTTTGCTTTTTTCTGTGCGCGCGAGAGAGCGCGAGAGAGCGCGAGAGAGCGCGAGAGAGCGCGAGAGAGCGCGAGAGAGCGCGAGAGAGCGCGAGAGAGCGCGAGAGAGCGCGAGAGAGCGCGAGAGAGCGAGAGAGAGCGAGAGAGAGCGCGAGAGAGCGCGAGAGAGCGCGAGAGAGCGAGAGAGAGCGAGAGAGAGCGCGAGAGAGCGCGAGAGAGCGCGAGAGAGCGCGAGAGAGCGCGAGAGAGCGCGAGAGAGCGCGAGAGAGCGCGAGAGAGCGCGAGAGAGCGCGAGAGAGCGCGAGAGAGCGCGAGAGAGCGCGAGAGAGCGCGAGAGAGCGCGAGAGAGCGCGAGAGAGCGCGAGAGAGCGCGAGAGAGCGCGAGAGAGCGCGAGAGAGCGCGAGAGAGCGCGAGAGAGCGCGAGAGAGCGCGAGAGAGCGCGAGAGAGCGCGAGAGAGCGCGAGAGAGCGCGAGAGAGCGCGAGAGAGCGCGAGAGAGCGCGAGAGAGCGCGAGAGAGCGCGAGAGAGCGCGAGAGAGCGCGAGAGAGCGCGAGAGAGCGCGAGAGAGCGCGAGAGAGCGCGAGAGAGCGCGAGAGAGCGAGAGAGAGCGAGAGAGAGCGAGAGAGAGCGCGAGAGAGCGAGAGAGAGCGCGAGAGAGCGCGAGAGAGCGCGAGAGAGCGCGAGAGAGAGCGAGAGAGAGCGAGAGAGAGGTGCAGGAATTGAGTCAGTGAGTGTTTGGAAGCTACCATCATGGATGTGGAGCGATGCCGACTCTAGTGCCATAGCCAGCGACGCCAGATCTCTCGATTGAGGAGGATCCATGGCACGAACAGTTCGATCGTGGTAGTCCCACAGCTTCAGCTTCATGATTGGTTTTAAATTCTGGAAGTTGGGTGCCCGGGGAAGTACGGTAAACTGATTCACGTGCTCTTCGTACTACCCATGTACACCGTGATCTGTGTGACATGTTGCATTGTCCTGTTGGTAGATGCCGTCGTGCCGAGGAAAAAAACATACAGCAACTTCGGGTAGAATGTATGTGGTATTACTAAAACAAATTTATGTCTATGATTAGCAAAGGACTGTGAAAGATGGTACATTACCTTTTACAGGAACAGATGACAGTGGTTAATCCCACTGTAGACACAGCACCACTTGATTTTTTTTTTTTTCAAGGTAAGACACCACCCATGTCGATGTGGCAGGCAACTATTTATTATGAAACATAGACTGTACATAAACAGGCGCCTCATTCACTTTGCTCATTCGAGACCTCGGACGACCTGCAATATTCAACCATTCGTTAACAGTCTACTGAACGTTAATGAGCACCCATCATTGCAACACAGATTCCTAAAGGAAATTTGTGGTGTTATGTCTTTGTTTCAGTCTTGTTTCCATTGCAACAAATGCGTTTTATGGTGTCACAAAATTAAGTGAAAGCTGATTTCATAATACATTAATGCTAGAAGCACAGGGTGACACAGGCTAATATTACTTTCATTCAACCCGACAATACTTTGCCACAAACTAACCAAACACAAAGTTAAATGATCATGCTTCCAACTAGTGCGTACTGAACAGCACTGTATCAGTAAGATACAAGCACTTTAAGAAGGTGTCGTAACATTTGCTTTACAAGAGCCGCTTTCAATATTATTTTGCTGTGCAAGTTCGTAGCATTTTGTTTTACATGTTGGTAAGCCAGTTACTATAGGTTTACTTATCGACTATCGTTTTTGTGTGTATTCACTGTTGCTTTTTTAATTTACGTACTGTCATTTTCTTATATGGAGATAGTGGCTGGAGAAGTGGACGCCTGAAAATGGAGTGCCAAGTAGAAAAATCGGAACATTTCCGACAAATTTCTTTATCTGAGTTCAACAGAAGGGTGACAGCAGCGTAGGCAGCCAGAAAGAAGCGGATGTACTGAAGTGCACGAGGTATGGCCACCAGCTCTGCAGTGAATACACTGCAGCCATCGGGGAAGTAATGCTGTCCAGTACCACCTCTGTGTACAAAGGCGAAGCCAACATTACCGTCAGACATTGGTGTAAGCCACTTCACATCCGCAGTACACTTCAAGAGTCGAGATGAAGTGACAGCAGAGAGCTGCAGGGTTAACGGAGTCCTTAGGGGCACACAAAAGATCCAGGCGAAGCTTTGGCCTACAGCTACACCATGGAGACGTACATGAATGGACCTCGAGGAGAGGTGGTAAAGGGAAGGACTCCAGACAGAAGCAATCGCATGTGAACCGCAATCGTTAGACCTGACATGGGCCGCCTATGTGGGAGATGAACCACTTGGTTGGGAAAATAAGACGGTGATTAGGATCTTCTGGAGAGCTGCAACGTAACTGGCGAGCAGTTGTGCACATCTGATCTTCAATGGAGGGACTCCAGTCTCCACCAGTACGCTCGTCACCGGACTCGTCCTAAAAGCTCCTTTCGCTAGTTAAACTCCTCAATGGTGCAATGAGTCGAGCAAACACAAAGGTGAAGGCGCCGCCGAACAATAAATCACACCAAGAATCGATGTCTCCACTACAGTGAGTGGATCGTGTTGAAGGTAAAGTGTTGGTTCCGGATGAACGGTACGACCGACATAAATGTATGACACGCGTCTTCATGGCAGGAAAGTGGAAGACATGGACTAGAGCCCAAGACTGCGCCTTTTGGATGGATCCCTGTAAGCAACGCTCAGCAACAACAGTACTGGAGGAGCAGTACGAAATGCAGAAGTCATCTGCATACAGAGAGGGTGAGATGGACAGCCTTACAGCTGCTGTTAGACCATTAATGGCCACTAAGACTAGAGACACACTCAATACAGAGCCTTGCAGGACCCCATCCTCTTAGATATGGATGGAACTATGGGAGGCACCAACTTGGAAAGTACAGAGGACAGGACGTTTTGGATAAAAATCGTGAGCGGGCCCCGGAGACCCCACTCACACCATGTGGCAAGGCTATGTTGTCGCCAGGTCGTGTCATATGCTTTACGTAAATAAAAAAGACGGCAACCAGGTGTTGGCATCTTAAAAAGCTGTTAGGATGGTAGACTCTAGGGATGCAAGATTATCAGTGGTAGAGCGACAGTGGCAGATGCCACCCTGGCATGGATCCAGTAGGCCACTTGATTCCAGGGCCCAACCCAACTGCTGACTCATCCTACATTCCAGCAGCTTACAAAGAATATTGGTGAGACTGATGGGCTGATAGCTATCCACATCAAGCAGGTTTTTACCACGTTTGAGCAACAGAATTATGGTACTCTCCTGCCATTGCGATGGAACGATGCCATCACACAGGATCCAGTTGATTGCGCTTGTAGTGAGATGGGGGATGTTTAATCATCTGGCTGTGGATCGATTTGGCCCACGAGCTGCATCGAGGCAATGTGCAAGGGCGCTGAGGAGTCCCGCTATGGGAATGTGGCGTTATGGGATTCGCTGTAGTGTGTAGTGGATGAGGACATTCCCTTCCAGCCGCCATTTGGAAGTGAGATAGGCTGGGGGGTAATTCTCTGACGCAGAGGCTCGAGCAAAGTGCTAACCAAAGTGCCCAGAAAAGTACTCGGCAATCACGTTTGCGTCGGTAGGTAACATGCCATTTATGGTAACACCAGTAACATCTGTTGGGGTCTGGAACCCGAAAACACGTTAGATCCTTGCCCAGACTTGGGAAGGTGACTTACGGCACCCAATGGATGAGACTTATCTCTCCCAACATTCCTGTTTCCGTCTTTTGATAAGCTGGTGGACGTGGGCACTGAGCCTTTTAAAGGCCATGAGGTACTCCAGGGAAGTGTACTGTTTATGCCACTGTATTGCTGGCTGAGGCTCCTTAATTGCTTCAGCGACTTCTGGCGACCACCAAGGGACTGCCTTTCGCCAGGGGCGCCCTAAAGAGCGAGGGATCGTGTTCTCTGCCACAGAAACGATTTCTGTAGTCACCTGCTCAACCATTACATTGATGTCCTGGGAGGAGGAGATTCAACGGTGACAGCAGAGGTGAAAGTTCCCAGTCAGCCTTGTTCAAAGCCCACCTGGCCAGGCGTCCGTGGGCCTGACGCCAGGGCAGTGACAGGAAGATGGGGAAGTGGTCACTACCACACAGGTCGTCATGTGCGTTCCAGTGGATAGATTATTGTGGATTGATACATCAAGGGCCGAGTAACTACTATGCACCACGTGTGCGACTGCCCCAGACGCAGAGGTCGAACTGAGACTGTAAGGTTCCAACATCTCTGCACTGGCCAGTAAGCATTGCGCCAACCCGCAAGGGGTTATGGTCGTTAAAATCTCCCGAAAGTACGAAAGGTTTAGGGAGTTTATCAATCAGTGCAGCTAATACAATCAGTGTTACTGTACCATCTGGAGGAAGATACACATTGCAGACAGTTATTTGCTGGATCGTCCTTATTCTTACAGCCACAGGTTCGAGAGGGGTCACTACAAACGAAGCTTAGGACATAAACGCAAACTCCACGTAACACACCATTATAGTCGCTACAGTTCCTGTAATATCCCTTATAGCCACAGAGGGCAGAGGTCCACATTGCCGGGAACCAGGTTTCCTGGAGGGCAATGCAGATAGCAGGCATAAACCTTAACAGTTGCTATAGCTCAGCCAGGCAGTGGAAAAAACCGCCGCAATTCCACTGGAGGATTACGTGATCGTGGGACTGGGAAGGCATGGAACATTCAATGAGGCAGTTTATGCCTCAGGGTCACATGCTGCCACCGACTTATTGCCTGAGCAGTCTCTATCCATTGTGTCTGAGTGTCTGGTGAGAGCTAGGTCCTCAGTGAACACCAGAATCTCCACTGCATCCTCAGACACAGAGCTTGTAGGTAGCGATGGTGTGGGTGCCATCGCAATTTCCTTGGTATTTGGGGTCTTCTTTTTGGATTTCTCTCGCTGCTCCTTGGGTTTCCATGGGTAGGAGGGCTCCACTGACCCAGTCTCTGCGACTGAGGATGAGTATTAAGCCCTATGACCAGCTGCTTTTGAGCTCTTCAGCCACTGGCTGGTGGCTTCTTTTCCACTAGCAGAAACCTGGGAAGCGAGTGACCCAAAGAACCGCTTCCTAGCGAGAGAAGTTGAAGACGACTTGCGCTTCCCCAGCTTAGGAGTGGAGACAGACGTCCCCAATGGTTTGGGGGGGGGGGGGGTTGCTCCGGAAGTATGTGGTATGGGAACATCAGGCAGTGGAATGCCCCCCATCAAGGGGGCAGGTGTAGTCTTCCAGCTCTGAGAGATTACTGGGGTTGGCGGAGCTGATGGGCCCAGAACTGTTGTAGTGGTGGTGTAAGATGACATATGTACAGGATGCAAATTTTTTCTTAGCCTCAGTGTAGGTCATATGGTCCAGGGTCTTTTACTCCATAATTTTCCTTTCTTTCTGGAGAATCCTGTATTCTGGCAAGAAAGGCAAATGGTGCTCTCCGCAGCTGACACAGATGGGAGGCGGGGCACGTGGAGTATTGGGATGTGATGGTCGTCCACAAATCTCAACATGTGATGCTGGAAGTGCAACGGAAAGACATATGGCCGTACTTCCAGCACTTAAAGCACCGCACTGGGGGAGGTATATGGGGCTTTACATCACAGTGGTAGACCATCATCTTGACCTTCTCGGGCCTGTATCACCCCCAAAGGCCAAAATGATGCCACCGGTGGCAACCTGATTATCCCTCAGACACCATGGACGCGCCAGATGAAATGTACACCTCGCTGCTCTAAATTGGTGCGCAGCTCATCGTCAGACTGCAAAAGAAGGTCGCTGTTAAACATTATTCCCTGGACCATATATAAGCTGTTACGGGATGTGATGCTACAGAAACATCCCCAGCTATTCTCAAGCGAGTAACGCCCGTGACTGGCTAGAGGATGCTGTTTTGATCAAGACTGACCCATATCTCATTTTGGACAATCCCTTCACCTCCCCAAACTTGTATTCTAAATGCTCAACAAAAAACTGAGGCTTCATCGTCGTGAAGGATTCCCCATCAGCTCTCGAACATATGAAGGTACTGAAGCGAGTAAGAGTCACTGCCATCCTTAGCCTGACATTCCTCCCATGATGTGGCCAGAGAAGGGAACGATTTGGGGTCATACTTCTGTACATTGAATTGAGCTCGTGAATGCTTAAAGACTGCTGGTGATTCACCACCAGCAAGAGATGATGGGCTACACTTCGTGTGTCATCCACCCTGATGCCACCCACTCTGATCAGTGGCCCTCCCCACAGGCACCATCCAGCCACAGTGAAGACCACCTGACAGGATGGCCATTGCCCAGAGTCCGAATGCCCCAGAGGGATGGGCATCTACCCCTTAGCATATGTGGGGAGTTAAGTGCACAGGTATCAGCAGAGCGATCCCTGTGTGGTCAGGAGGCTACAACCAACAGGGTACATGGTGGCCCCCACAACAACGGACTAGCTACCATGCTGGATATGAGGTGCAAGGAAGTCCACAGTCATCGTCGACACAGAAAGCGGCAGTGCATAGTGCATGGTGGAAAATGCACCCAGGAAGGTGTCCTCCCAAGAGATGGAGAATGAACGGGACTGAAATGCGACAACGAGAAAGTGGGCGGAATGCACAATGGACAAAATGCACCATATAAGGTGCCCTTCCCCAGCTGGCTCGCTCTTTGGGAAAATTTTGAAAAATGGAGTTCAAACCCTACAGGGGACCATCACAAAGGATGAAACATGAGAGACTCCTTATAGTCGCCTCTTACGACAGGCAGGAATACCTCGGGCCTATTCTAACCCCCAGACCTGCAGGGGGTGCCCTGATGACAACAGAAACTTTCCAAGGCAAATGTATGTAACTTGTATATGTACTCATTTTCCGAAATGGCAAAGAAATGGCTTATCAACAGCCTAGGGGAATTTCTACAGAATTAAAACAAGCTCTGAAGGCAGGTCACGAGTCGTACCTGTATAGTTCCGTGGGTAGGCGAAAGTTTCCGATTCTAGTCTCTGTGTGGCACATAGTTTTCAACTGTCAGGAAGTTTCACACCAATATTAATGTTAAGCACATCGTTTTCGATGTTGCTAAGCTAATGGTGATATTCTTGGTTATGCTACACTCTTTGTAACGTTGGGTAGATGTGGAGAGAGAGGCTTGTGATAATAATCTAGAGGATATGAAGTTAACTGCAAACGTAAAAAATGTGGGCAAGTAACAAGGCAATATAAAAAAATTCATAGCTAACATACTGAAATTACCATCCTTATCACCACGGCCACTGCTACTACTACTACTACTACTACTACTACTACTACTACTACTACTACTACTAAATTATTATTACTATTATGACTGTTGAGTATTCACAATATACGACACGGTGCCTTACCCTGGAAGTTCCTGAAGATTGTGGTTGCAGGAGTGTCCCAGGAAGAGCTTCTCACCAACCGACCTGCAGCAGGAGCCATCGTTCAGCCACTCCGACAGAAACTGTCCTGGTTCTATCCACCAAGGGACGTCCACTGCATTTCCAGAATGCTTAGAAACTGCCTCCGCTGGTTCCGCAAGAGAAGATTCGCGGCACTTAATCTCCTCGTCCATTTCCTCGAACTCATCTTGCCAGAATTCTTCCAGAGTCGAACGCATCCTCAATGGCGCCAAAGATTGAGTTTGCTGCTGTAGCTGGCCCTCCGCCTCGAGGTCTTCCAACATCCTCTTACGCTGCTCTTTCCCTGGGTACGCAGGTACCACTTGTGACACTGCAGACTCGACAGAACTCTTCAGATTAGGAAGGAGTTCTCGTTCCACTTCATTTGCCAGGTTTGCCTGCTGCTTTTTATAGTTATTCGCCTGCTGCTCTCGAGAAGAATTCCAATGCTCGTCTTCTGGTGATGTATGTGGAGTGTTTGCCGTGTTACTCACTTGATTACGATGGGGCGATGTACCTGTCTGCTGCTGAGAAAACGTCTGCTGTGACACACCTACCTGCTGAGCCTTCTGCTCTGGTTCTCCACATCGCTGTAACAATGGCACCAGTGGCTCGTCTTTCTGGACTACTGCTACTCGCTTGCCTCCGCCGTGACTTTCCAGCTGCTGCTGACGCTTGCCTGTTGGCTGGAGTAGTGAAGTCCGCAATAAGCTGACATTTTGCTGATGCGACACTGTTTCCTGAGGACTGACACTTTTGATGTGTGCGACTTTAAACTGCTGATTCACTTGTCGCTGCTGCAATACAGGACTAGTGGCACGATTTGGGTCCTGTACCACTTGGGCTACAATCTTTTGTTGCCCAGTACTATTCTTTGCTAGCAACAGCCGTACTTCGCGACCTTGGGTATTCTGAAGCACGTTCAGTGGTGGACTGACTTGGGAAGGCTTAGTTTGTTGAGCCTGTCCAGTGTGGTTCTGAACCAGAGTCTGGTATGGTGTTGCAGACTGGAGCTGCAGGCGCACTACTCGTGTTCCCACTGCATTTTGGTTTAACACTATCTGTCGCGATGGTCCAGGTTGACTACCTGCCAGCGCTGGCAACTGTTGGCCTGATACCAACCTCACTACCAGCGGCTCTCCACTGCGTTGAATACCCACTTGTAGAGGCTGTGAGTTCTGTGCAGTTCCATGAGCTCGTTGAAGTGGCACCTGTAATACAGTTTGCCGCTGCTGACATTGATGTTGCTGCTGCCGCTGCTGCAGCAGCAATTGCTGCTGATTTTGTTGCTGTTGCTGCTGCTGCAGCAGCAATTGCTGCTGATGTTGTTGTTGCTGTTGCTGCTGCAGCAGCAATTGTTGCTGATGTTGCTGTTGCTGCTGCAGCAGCAATTGTTGCTGATGTTGCTGTTGCTGCTGCTGCTGCTGCTGCTGCAGCTGCAGCAATTGCTGTTGCTGTTGTTGTTGTTGTTGCTGCTGCTGCTGCAGTCGTTGCTGTAACTGTTGCAGCTGTTGCTGTTGTAGCAGTTGCTGCTGCTGCATACGCCGCTGCTGCTGCTGCGGCTGTTGCTGTTGTTCCACCTGCTGCTGCTGCTGCTGCTGCTGCTGCTGGTGGTGACGTAATTGTTGCACCTGTTGCTGGTATTGCTGTTGCTGTGATATCGTAGTTGTGCGATTCATAGCTTGTGTGCTGGGCTGTCTATAAGCTGTCCTCACTACACCTTGCTGCGACTGTCCTCTAGCAATGAAATTTCGTCCTGTACCAACAGGCATGTTTCGAATATTCACTTTTGATTTTCCCAGTATGACGTCCTGCGTCGATCCTCTGCTGATATTAACACGAGAAGCTCTGTTTCTGAATCCTTAAGTTTCTTCCTAAGGGATCTTCGTATGATATGCAGAAGAAAGATGATGAGCAGTATTTTTCAGCAGCCTGAAAGTCAAAGAAAGCATGATTAGCTGCTTGGTCAGAACAAACACACCTTCCAAAATAAGCAATTTACTTACCTTACTTTAATATCAACACATACCTGTATTTAACTCAATTTAAGCTGTACACTGACCAGCTTCACAGAAAACACAGAAAGGTCTTTAAATTTTGATGTGTTCCTATGAGGAGAGTAAATCACCGCACTTACTGACATGAATCTGATATGTGCTTTCTTATTATCCTCCTGATTTCCTCTCCTGAAGTATAGCGTGCGCACACTAAATTATCTGCTCAATATATGCTGCATACCTATCCATCACATGTTAGGGAAAACTTTTTTCTTCCATTTCTTCATTCCCTACTCCTGATTCCTCGACCCATTATAGCAGATTTTGTTCTGTCCAGGCAAATATTCCACTAATCTGGGAGAGGGAACACAGGAAATCACAACTGAGAATATATGGGGCAATATATGCAATTCTGGTATTGGCTTCGGCAAGAAGAATCCCCTTATTTCCTTGACTGTAACTGTTTACAAATATTTCTGGGACAACGCTACCCATTCTCACAGACAAAGCATTAACTTGTCTACGACGCACACACGCACACTGAAGCCCCAAAGAAACTGGTATAGGCATGCGTATTCAAATGCAGAGACATGTAGACAGACCGAATACGGCGCTGCGGTCGACAACGCCTATGTAAGACAAGAAGTGTCCGGCGCAGTTGCTAGATCGGTTACTGCTGCTACAGTTTCAGGTTTTCAAGATTTAAGTGAATTAAAACTTGGTGTTATAGTCGGCGCACGAGCGATGGGACACAGCATCTCGAAGGTAGCAATGAAGTGGGGATTTTACCGTACGACCACTTCACAAGTGTACTGTGAATATCAGGAATCCGGTAAAACATCAAGTCTCCGACATCGCTGCGGCCGGAAAAAGATCATCCAAGAATGAATCAACGAGGACTGGAGAAAATCTTTCAGCGTGACAGAAGTGAAACCCTTCCACAAATTGCTGCATAATTCAGTGCTGGGTCATCAGCAAGTCACCACAGGAACCATTGAACGAAACATGGTCGACATCGGCTTTCGGAGCCGAAAGCCCACTTGTGTACTCTTGATGACTGCACTACATAAAGCTTTAAGCTTCGCCTGGGCCCGTCAACACCGACATTGGACTGTTTATGACAGGAAACATGTTGCCTGGTCGGACGAGTGTCGGTTCAACCTGTGTCGAGCGGATGGACGTGTACGGGTATGGGGACAGTCATGAATCCACGGACTCCGCATGTCAGCAGAGGACTGTTCAATCTGGTGGAGGCTCTTTAATGATATGGGACCCCTAATACGTCTAGATATGACTGACGGGTGACACGTACGTAAACATCCTGTCTGCACAATGGACATGAATTGATGCAAGTGACCATTCTGACGGCCTTCGGTATTTCCAGCAAGACAATGCGACACCCTACACATCCAGAACTGCTACAGATTGGCTCCATAAACGCTCTTCCGAGTTATACACTTCCGTTGGCCACCAAACTCCCCAGACATAAACATTATTGAGCTTATCTGGGATGCTTTGCAACGTGCTGTTAAGATGAGATCCCCATCCCCTCTTTTGGTTTTATGGACAATCCTGCAGGATTCATTATGTCAATTCCCTCCAGCATTACTTCAGACATCAGTCGAGTGCATGCCACGCCGTAATGCGGCACTTTTGTGTGCTAACTGGTGCCCTACACGGTATTAGGCAGGTGTACCAGTTTATTTGGCTCTTCAGTGTGTGTGTGTGTGTGTGTGTGTGTGTGTGTGTGTGTGTGTGTGTGTGTGTGTGTGTTATATAATTTGACTTTTTGCTGTGTTATGCGATATGTCTCCAGAGAGGATGTGAGCAACTGTGGTATTTAGCCATGTGCTTGATATTAAGCCCCTAGATCATGTTGAGTACAAAAACATTGGCTTGCTACAGTAATCATTCTCGCGACCTTGTTGATATACTGATCAGCACAAGTAACAGACAAATTGCACTTCATACTTTTAGAAGTATTGTAAGTTAGGTAAATGTATTGTTGTGGTCTTGAGTCCAAACACTGGTTGTATCAGCTCTACCTGTTACTCAATTCTGTGCACGTCTTTTCCTCTCCGAGCTACTACTGCAACCTACATCCACTTAAACCTGCGTACTGTATGCGACTCCATGTCTCCCTCTACGATTTTTACCACTCAAACTTCCAATATTAAACTGCTGGTTCCTTGATGTCTTCAGATTCCTGCTTTCAGTCAAACGCCTCTGGCCAGTTGTGTTCAGTACCTAATTGGTTATTCGATCTACTTATCTACAGCATTCTTTCGTAGCGCCAAATTTCAAAGGTTTCTACTGTCTTCCTGCCTGCTTTTCGACTACGTTTCACTTTCCTACAAGGCACACTCCCGACAAATACCTTCAGAAAAGACTTGTGAACATTTCACTCTATATTCGATCTTTAAAAATTTCATTTCTTTTTCTTGCCGTTACCTGTCAACATTTTTTCCCCTACTAACTTCGACCATAATCAGTTATTTTACTGCCCAAATACAAAACCCTGTCTGATTTCCTGATCTAAATCCTTCCTGATTTAATCCGACTACATTTCATTACCACATGTTTTTTCTTTTGTTTATGTTCATCTTATATCCACTTTTCAAGACATTTTCCATTCCACTCAAATTGTCTTCCAAGTCCTCTGCTGTCTGCGATATAATTAAAATATCATTGTCAAACCTCAAAGTTTTTGTATCTTCTCCCCGAACTTTAATTCTTGCACCACAATTTTCTTTCGTTTCCTTTACTGCTTGTACAGGTTGATTAACACTGGGGTTCGTGTACAATGCTTCCTCACTTCCCCCTCAGTCACTGCATGCCTTTCACGCTCTTCTACTTCCAATTGCAGCCTGCTTTCTGTCCAAGTTGTTGAACTTCAGCTTGTCTGTTTTCACACATGCTCCCTCTACAATTTCAGAGTATTCAAACTAACATTGTCTAAGTCTTCAGAAGCTATGAACATAGGTTCCTTTTTCCTTAACAATTCTCGTAGTAAAATCATAGACCTTGTTGTCTCCCGTATCACATTTCCCCAGAATACAAACTGATCTGCCCCGAGGTTGCCCTCTACACAGATTTTTTTTATTATACTACAAATTTGTGTATGTATGTTACAACCGTTACTTAAGTACCTGATAGTTGGGTAATATTCACACCTGTCAGCACCTGGCTTCTTTGAAATTGGAATTATTACATTCTTTTTGCAGTATGACGTTGTTACCTGTCCCCTATCGTGTACACCAAGTGGAATAGTTTAGTCATGGCTTGATCTCCGAAGGGTACCAGCATTTCTGAGAAAATGTCGTCTGTTGCAGAGACCGTCTTTCGACTTTTTCGGTCCTACGTAAAATTCTTCTCGCACCAATATATTTCGTACCTCACTTTCCTCTACTTCCTTTTCCCTTTCGATAATTTTTTTAAAGTTACTTTCCACTGTATAGTCCCTCTACACACATACTGGTTCCACCTTTTCGTTTTTCCTTCTTTGCTTAGTGCTGGTTTTCCACCTCAGCTCTTGATATTCCCACAGCTCCTTTTCTCCAAGGGCCCCTGATTTTTCTACAGGGGATGTCCATCTTTGCCCTTGTTATACATGCTTGCATGGCCTTGTATTTATCTTCTAGCAACTCCTGCTTAGCCACCGGACTTTCTTTCAATCTAATTTTTCAGACTTTGGATCCCTTTTCGCCCTCTGTTTGCTGTTTTTCTGTATTTTCTCCTTCCATCCGTTAAATGTAATATCTTTTATGATATCCAAGGTTTCTACTATACCTTGTCTAGTTATCTGTTTGTTCCTCTGCTGCCTTCACTATTTCACCTGTCGAGGTTACCCACTCCTCCTCTTCCGTTTTCAATCGTTGCCTAAAGCTCGCTTTGAAATTCTCAACCACCCTGGTTCTTCAACTTATCCAGGACCCATCTCCTAATTTCCTATCTTTTTGCAATTTCCTCAGTTGTTATCTACAGTTCATCTGGGTCCTAAATTTGTGTTATCACTATGGGAGTCTATCTGGAAAATTCCATTGTCTTCAGGTGTCTCCCACGTGTACAACTTTCTCGATTCTTAGACCTAGTGTTAGTGCAGAGTAAGTTAAGCTCTATGCGAAATTCTACCAGTCTGCTTCCTCTTTCATTATTTTCCCCCCAGTCCACGTTCTCCCACTTTTTATTCTTCTCTTCCTCTTCCTACTATCGGATTCCAGTCGCAATGACAATGAAATATTGCTTTCCCTTAATTATCTGAATAATTTCTTTTACCTCTTTATACACTCTTTCCATCTCTTCATCTATTGCACTAGTTCGATTATAAAATGGTAGTACTATAGTGGGTGTTTTCGTACCTTCTCTATGCTGTTCATAGTAGTTTACCCACAGTCCCATTTTCTTATTCATTTTTAGACCTACTTCTGCATTACCCCCGTCTGACGGTAACTATACTCACTGCACCAGGAGCGCTGTTTATCCTGCCACAAAACTTCACTAACCCCCATTATATAAGCAGTACCAGGACTACAAGGCTATGCTGCCTAATTTTACGTGGCTAGGTCAGTGAACCGTGCAGGCTGTTGCCCCAGTAACTACTGGAAACGTTGCTGCCCCTCTTCAGGAACCACATGTTTGTATGACCTCTCCACCAATACCTTTCCATTGTGGTTGCACCTATAGTGTCCTGTGAAGCGCACCCACTGAAATACGCATTCAGTGAAATTTGCTCCTAGAAAAGGACGAGGAAGGGTCCATTAATTCCCCCTCCCCCCCCCCCCCTCCCTGGTACGAACTCCTCTATTTTCACTTACGTGACAAAAGTCACATATACAGATAGCGGTAGTACCGTGTACACAACGCATGAAAGAGCAGTGCAATGGCGGTGCTGTCATTTGCACTTAGGTGACATGTAAAACGCTTTCCAGTGTGATTATGGTAGCACGGCGGGATTTAACAGACTTTGAACGTTGAATGGTAGTTTGATACAAGGGACATTCCATTTTGGAAATAGTTAGGGAATTCAGTATTCCGAGATCCGCAGTGTCAAGAGTGTTCCGAGAAAACCAAATTTCGGCCATTACCTCTCACGACGGGCAACGCAGTTGTCGGTCTTCACTGAACGACCGAGAGCAGCGTCGTCTGCTTTCAGTTGTCAGCTGAAACAGCAACACTGCGCGAAATAACCGCAGAAATCAATGTGGGACGTACGGCAAACGTATCCGTTAGGACAATACGGCAAAATTTGGTATTAATGGACTATGGCAGCAGAGAATCTATGCGAGTGCCTTTGCTGACAGAGTGATATCACCTGCAGCGCCGCTGGTGGACTCTTGAGCCCACCAGTCGGACCCTGCCCGCTAGAAAACCATGGCCTGGTCAGTTGAGTCCAGATTTCAGTTGGTAACAGCTGATGGTAGAGCTGGAGTATGGCGCAGACTCCGCGAAGCCAACGACCCAAGTTGTCAACAAGGACTGTAAGCTGCTCCAGTATGATGTGGGCTGTGTTTACATGGATGAAGTGGATCCTCTGGTCCAACAGAACCGATCATTGACTGGAAATGGTAAGGTTCGGCTACTTTGAGACCATTTACAGCGATTCATGGACTTCATGCTCCAAAACAACTATAATTTTTTGTAGATGACTATGCCCATGTCACTGGGCCACAACTGTTCGTGATTGGTTTGAAGCATATTCTGGACGATGCGAGCGAATGATTTGACCACACATATCTTCCGACATCAATTCCCTCGGACATTTATGGGACATAGTCGAGAGGTCAGTTCGTTCAGAAAATCTTGCACCGACAATACTTCTGCAATTATGGACGGCGATATTTCTACAGCGGACTTCGAAGCAACTTGTTGAGTCCACGCCACGTCAAGCCGCTGCAATATTCTGAGGAAAGGACTTCTCTTTCCATTAGTCTTAAGCCGGCCGCTGGTGGCCGAGCGGTTCTGGCGCTACAGTCTGGAACCGCGCGACCGCTACGGTCGCAGGTTCGAATCCTGCCTCGAGCATCGATGTATGTGTTGTCCTTAGGTTGGTTAGGTTTAAGTAGTTCTAAGTTCTAGGGGACTTATGACCTTAGCAGTTGAGTCCCATAGTGCTCAGAGCCATTTGAACCATTTTTTTAAGCACAAGGAACTGAAATATTAGCCTGATTTAAAATGTGTTTCGATAGTTTTCATTTCAGGATCTTTTCCCCCATTAAGTTTGGTAGGTCCGTTTGTAGAGCTGTGCGTTCTTATTTCAGTAGTGCTCAGCAAGAGTATTGTTTCCTTAGAATGTATGTTTTCTTGTAATGATTCGTACTTCACCACGTGTTAGTAATCTTACGCGCACAGCAGGATTCAACATCTTTTCGCCCTTTTAATTCCCTACCTGCCGGACAATTGATTAATAAAGCCTACTTCCTAATTTCCCTTTTAGTGAATTCCAGTCTCGAAGAAGATTCTCTGTAATTATTTGGCATCTCCATTCGGCTGGTTTCACCTGCATGTAGGCTATTCTGTCCGTATTCTGTTGTATCACAGAAGTTCTTGCCCTCTTTTACGTGTTGGGCAGCATGCACAGTGATGTCTGCGAGACACACATTTCTGTGGAAAATGGTCTCTAATCTGGCCGTTCACGTTCGCGTATACTGCGAGCATATATTCGTTGCTCACCGAATATCGAGTTTATATTGGTTTAACGCCTTTCGTAACGCTATTCCCCAAATAAACAATATCTATGGGTACATCTTTGTCAATTTGATTGAATTATCCAGGATCTTAAGTTTGCTTTTATGCAATTTGTGTTTTAATTCTTCCTAATGTGAAATGATTTACGAGGCTGCGGGCCCTCAGTAGTAACAGAGCCTTTCTCCTGAATTTCTACGTTAATGAATATCCGTCTCCATTTTAAAAGTAAGAAGTTTTTTCTGCAGTTGGACTGCAGATGGCACTGTGTATCAGCGTGTATGAATCTCCTTGGGATATGACTGAACATGAGCATATGGTCATTCTCCCCATACTTTAGGTTACTTCTATTGTACGAATTATGATCTGTGAACGTAGATCACGGGTATATGTGATAACATTTGGCGTCATGGTTTGTAAGTGTGTATCTGGTCCACGAGACTACCACCTTGGTCCAAACACTCAACGTATGTCTCAGGCGTAATCATTCGCTGTATTTCCTGTTCATTTACGTTATCAGTAAATGCTAGTGGTGTAATAAGTTTGCATTGTAGATAATTTAGTGGACGATCATTGTCGACAATTACACCTGGGGATATTGATTTAATTACCTAGGCTGCATTAGTAATGTTGGGGCGCTGCTAGTCTTCCCTCGATTTATTGCTATCTGCCCCTTCAGCACGAGGGTTTTATTTTGCGGCATTTTTCTCCGAAATTCCGGCACCGATTCAGTTTTACCGCTGCCCTATAGAAGGCAGCAGGTCTCTTCTCATTTTAATAATTTTTAATGAATGTATAAACAGCAGCTCCCTTTGTCTGTTATAAACAGTGTATCGATGAAACCCTTCCCGTTGAACCTTGGACCCTGTTGTTGGTGGGGAGTCCCGCGCGCCTCAGCGATACAGATAGTTGTACCATATATCAGCCACAACGGATGGTATCTACGAACATGCAGCATGCTGCAGGTCAAAGGTATCTGTTGAGCAGCAAGACAAACGTGTGCTTTCCGAACAGTGGCAGCAGCCTCTTCAGTAGTTGCAAGGGCAACATGCTGGATGACTCACTGGTCTGGCCTTGTAATATCAACCGAAACAGCCTTGCTCCGAAAGCTGGAAACAAGGGGGAACTACACCGTAATTTTTCCACGAGGGCATGCAGCTCTACTGTATGGTTAAATGATGACATCCCCTTGGGTAAAATACTCCGGAGGTAAAATAGTCCACCTTTCCGATCTCCAGCAGGTAACTACTCAGGAGGATGTCATCAGGAGAAACAAAGCTGACCTACGGACCGTTGCGTGGAATGTCAGGTCCCTTAATCGGGCAGGTAGATTAGAAAATTTAAAAAGGAAAATAGATAGGTTGAAGTTAGATTTAGTGGGAGTTAGTGAAGTTCAGTGGCACGGGGAACAGGACTTCTGATCAGGTGAGTACAGACTTATAAACACAAAATCAAATAGGGGTAATGCGGGAGTAGATTTAATAATGAAAAAAATACGATCTTGGGTAAACTACTATGAACAGCATAATGGACACATTATTGCAGCCAAGATAGACACGAAGCCCACACCCACCACAGTAGTACAAGTTTATATGCCAACTAGCCTCGCAGCTGAAGATAGTGAAGAAATATATGATGAGCTACCAGAAATTATTCAGACAGTTAAGGGAGACGAAACGTAAGTCATGAGGGACTGGAATTCGAGAGTAGGAAAAGGAAGAGAAGATAGCATGTGAATATGGACTGGAGATACGGAATGAAAGAGGAAGCCGCCTGGTAAAACTTTACACAGAGCATAATTTAATCATAGCTAACACTTGGTTTAGGAATCATGAAAGAAGGCTGTATACATGGAAGAGACCTGGAGACACCAAAAGGTTTCAGATTGATTATATAATGGTAAGACAGTTTTCGGAAACAGATTTTAAAATTTAAGACGTTCCCACGGGCAGATTCGGACTCTGATCACAATTTATTGGTTACGAACTGCAGATTTCAACTGAAGAAACTGCAAAAAGGTAAACAACGAGATCTGACCTCGATAAGCTGGAAGAAACCGAAGATGTAGATGGCTTCGGAGGAAGCATTAGGGAAATACTGATAATTACAGTAAAAAGGAATACAGTAGAAGAAGAATGAGTAGCTTTAAGGGATGAAATAGTGAAGGCAGCAGAGGATCAAGTAGGTAAAATGACATGCGCTAGTAGAAATCCTTGAGTAACGCACGAGATACTGCATTTAATTGATGAAAAGAGAAAATATAAAAATACAGTACATGAAGCAGGCGAAAGGCAGTAGAAATGTCTAAAAATGAGATTGACAGGCAGTGCAAAAAGGGTAAGCAGGAATGGCTAGGGGACAAATATGAGGATGTAGAAGCATACAACATTAGGGGAAAGATGGATGCCGCCTACAGGAAAATTAAAGAGACCTTTGGAGAAGTGAGAACCACCTGTGTGAATATCAAAAGCTCATATGGAATAACAGACCTAAGCAAAGAATGGAAAGCAGAAAGTTGGAAGAAGCATATAGAGGGCCTGTACAAGGAAGATGTACTTGAGGCCAATATTATGGAAATGGAAGAGGACATAAATGAAGATGAGATGGGAGATAGAGCACTGAAAGACTTAAGTCGAAAAAAGACACCTGGAGTAGGCAACGTTCCGTTAGAACTACTGATAGCCTTGGGAGAGCCAGCCATGACAAAACTCTTCCATATGGTGATGTTTGGTTTTGTTGGGAGTTCAACTGCGAAGTAATCAGCAAGTGAGCAAGATGTATGAGACACGTTTAATACCATCAGACCTCAAGAAGAATATAATAATTCCAATTCAAAAAAAGCAGTAGTTGGCAGGTGTGAAAATTATTAAACTATCAGTTTAATAAGTCACGGCTGCAAAATACTAACTCGATTTCTTTACAGAAGAATCGAAAAACTGGTCGAAGCCAGGAGGATCAGTGTGGTCTCCACAGAAACGCAGGAACGCGCGAGGCATTACTGGTTCTACGTCGTCTCATAGAAGATAGTTTAAGGAAAGGCCATCCTACGTTTATCGCATTTGTAGACTTAGAGAAAGCTTTTGATAATGTTGACTGTCAAAGCTGTGTTTTATAGGTAGCATTGGCAAAATACAGAGAGCGAAAGGCTATTTTCAGCCTATACTGAAAGCAGATGGCAGTTATATAAGTCGAGGGGCTTGAAAGGGAAGTAGTGATTGAGAAGGAAATGAGAGGGTTATAGCCTATCCTGCTGTCATTCAATCTCTGTATCGATCAAGTAGTATAGTGAACAAATTAAAAATTTGCAGTGGGAAAAAGAAATAGAAGCTTTGAGGTTCTCCGATGACGCAATTCTGTCAGTCAGTAATGGACTTTGAAAAGCAATTGAACGGAGTGGGCCGTGCCTTGAAAGGAGGATATTACATGGACATACACAAAACCACGAAGAGGATAATGGAATTTAGCCGGATTATATCAGGTGATGCTGAGGGAATCAGATTAGGAAGTGAGACAAAGTAGAAGATGAGTTATGCTATAGGAGCAGCAAAATTAGTGGAGATAACCGAAGAAGAGACGATATAAAATATTGACTGGCAATGGCAACGAAAGCCTTTCTGAAAAAGACAAAAAAGTTGTTAACATCGAGTATAGATTTAAGTGCCAGGGAATCTCTTTCTGAAAAGTATTTGTGTGGAGTGTAGCCAAACGTGGAAGAGAAACATGGACTATAGACAATTTAGACAAGAAGGAATAGAAGCTTTTGAAATGTGGCGCTGCAGAAGAATGCTCAAATTAGATGGGTCGATCACTAATTAGTGAGGTAGTACTGAATAGAACCGGGGACACAAGAAACTTGTGACAACCTGACTAGAGGAAGGCATCGGTTAGTAGGACACACACTGAGTCATCAAGCGACCACCTATTTAGTGCTGGAGGGACGCGTGGAGGGGTTAGAAATAGTAGAGGGCTACCGAGAGATGAATACAGTAAGCAGATTCAGAATGGTGTAAGTTGTAGCAGTTACTCGGAGATGAAGAGACTTACACAGAATAGAGTAGCATGGAGAGCTGCATCAAACCAATCTTTGGACTGAAGACCGCAACAGCAAGATCGGTAATGGAAATTACATTACAGCCACGTTACAAGATTCTTCGCAAAAAGTACTGCTCAGATAGGGCACGACGAATGAGTGAACTTTGTTTCTGGCATGTGAAATACGAGCATCGGAAACAACGACAAGGAAAAGCAAAAAATTGATCGAATGGCCAACCGAGCCCAAGGATCGTAACACTAGCTGGACTCTTCGAACAGTTATTTGATAGGCGCCAGACTACGACACACAAAACTGAGGAACACGGACGGCACCTGTTAATGTCCAGTCCGTATTATTCCGAAATGAATCACTTTAATAACTTCGATATTGATTAGCACCTAGTTATTTAGGGAGAACGGTGGTTTTCAACATCACAAATTCCTTAGCTACCACTACAATCCTGGCGATAACCAATTTCGTTGAAAATGAAGGAAGTTTTGATATAAAAGTGTAGCTGGACTCTTTATACCCCAGGGCGTTGCTGATGAAGGTGATGAAAATGCAGAAAATACGTGGCTGATCTGCTCCATGTTTGTTCGGCGGAAAAAGGTTTCATTGCCCTTATGGTCACAAATCGCTTCCATCCATTCTAAAAACCATCCCCCGACTCCCCCTTCAACGATACTAGTGAGTTGACGATATGGTGGGATATCGCCTGTTGACTGGTTGGTTGATTCGGGGAAGCTGGCCGAACAGGGAGGTCATCGGTCCAATCAGATGAGGGACGAAAGGGGAATTAAGTCGGCCGTGTCCTTTCAAAGTAACCATCCCGGCATTTGCCTGAAGCGACGTAGGGAAATCACGGAAAACCTCCATCAGGACGGCCAGACTTGGGTTTGAACCGTCGTCCTTCCGAATGCGAGTCCAATGTGCTAACCACTGCGCCACTCCGCTCTGTGGAGTCTCGCCTATGAGAAAAATTACCGTACACTTTCCGACTGTCAACCGAGTGGCGACATTCTATGCAAAATTTTTGTAAGCCATCATCAATGCTCTTACAAACTGCGAGCACCCATGACGGCCTCCTTCAAGAACACGTCTATTGTTTTAGTTTTTGTGTGTCCATCCTTCTGGTTCGTGGTTTGAGGGACTTCGGTGGTTCACTTACGTAGTAAAGTCGAAGACCTGCAATCGTCCCTACGATGTTATTTATTATACGGATACCAGTTTTGGTGCTTCATTGCGCCATCTACAGGCCTAAACTGACGCTGAGGGGATTAACTACTATCGAATACCGACCCATCAATGGCCAACTGGTTTTTCACAGACTATATGTAACAACCATGTTCTGTCTCGAAACATGAACTACCAACTTCTTTTTTATTTAGAATTCCAGACTTAACCGGTGGCTGCGGAATTTTTGTAAGATCACTTTGTCATCGGTCTATAGGTCCATCTTAACGACCCTATTTGCTTAAGAAAGAACAGAGGTATCGAACTGAAATTTACGTTAGATAGAAAGTCTACGACCCCTTGGCGGCATGAAAAATGTAGACTAAGTACGTGCAATCAGGCCGTTTATGTCATACTTTGAAACTCGCATGCTCACTTATGTTGATGAACTATCCAACATGTAAAAAAATGTTTGTAAGAAGCCCTCACACCGCGAATCCTACTCTCACTGTTCGGTTTTATTTATTACATAATTTTATTGCATTTTGGTTTAGTGACTGTACAGTCAATAATGACTGTCCCTTTTACTGCTATCTATGAACAACATTTAATGCCATTTATAGCAAATGAGATATATTGTTTATAAAAAACATACGTATTCACTACGCTTATTATTGCATAAAATTAAATTCAGCTAAAACGAAATTATTTTCAGCTATAAAAACTTGTACAGTCTGTATGTACGAATCGTCTCGTATTGGGTAACTGGGCTCTGTCCTCCAGGCAAGCACTTGTTTGTGCACTTTCCCCACGAAGTGGTCTCGCATTGTCGGTTTCCTCTGGCAAAACAAAAGTAAATAGAAAATAAAAAATAAAAACATGAAAATGAAAAAATATGAAAATTAAAAATGAAAAAATATGAAAATTAAAAATGAAAAAATATGAAAATTAAAAATGAAAAAATATGAAAATTAAAAATGAAAAAATATGAAAATTAAAAATGAAAAAATATGAAAATTAAAAATGAAAAAATATGAAAATTAAAAATGAAAAAATATGAAAATTAAAAATGAAAAAATATGAAAATTAAAAATGAAAAAATATGAAAATTAAAAATGAAAAAATATGAAAATTAAAAATGAAAAAATATGAAAATTAAAAATGAAAAAATATGAAAATTAAAAATGAAAAAATATGAAAATTAAAAATGAAAAAATATGAAAATTAAAAATGAAAAAATATGAAAATTAAAAATGAAAAAATATGAAAATTAAAAATGAAAAAATATGAAAATTAAAAATGAAAAAATATGAAAATTAAAAATGAAAAAATATGAAAATTAAAAATGAAAAAATATGAAAATTAAAAATGAAAAAATATGAAAATTAAAAATGAAAAAATATGAAAATTAAAAATGAAAAAATATGAAAATTAAAAATGAAAAAATATGAAAATTAAAAATGAAAAAATATGAAAATTAAAAATGAAAAAATATGAAAATTAAAAATGAAAAAATATGAAAATTAAAAATGAAAAAATATGAAAATTAAAAATGAAAAAATATGAAAATTAAAAATGAAAAAATATGAAAATTAAAAATGAAAAAATATGAAAATTAAAAATGAAAAAATATGAAAATTAAAAATGAAAAAATATGAAAATTAAAAATGAAAAAATATGAAAAAATATGAAAATTAAAAATGAAAAAATATGAAAATTAAAAATGAAAAAATATGAAAATTAAAAATGAAAAAATATGAAAATTAAAAATGAAAAAATATGAAAATTAAAAATGAAAAAATATGAAAATTAAAAATGAAAAAATATGAAAATTAAAAATGAAAAAATATGAAAATTAAAAATGAAAAAATATGAAAATTAAAAATGAAAAAATATGAAAATTAAAAATGAAAAAATATGAAAATTAATAATGAAAAAATATGAAAATTAAAAATGAAAAAATATGAAAAATAAAAATGAAAAAATATGAAAAATAAAAATGAAAAAAATATGAGAAATAAAAATGAAAAAAATATGAAAAATAAAAATGAAAAAAATATGAAAAATAAAAATGAAAAAATATGAAAAATAAAAATGAAAAAATATGAAAAATAAAAAACTAAAAGTATGAAAAATAAAAATATGAAAAAAATGAAAAATATGAAAAATAAAAATTGGAAAAATAAAAATAAAAACATGAAAAATAAAAATGAAAAAAATAAATTCGAAAATGAAAATAGAAAAAAAATATCTGTTGCCGTACTAGCAGCATCTAGATTTTGGCGTGGCCGGTTATGGACACAATGACCACCTCGAGAGCACCGTGTGTGGGTTTATACAGCCTTTCGTTTATTGCTTCAGAAAGAAGTGATTAACACAGTGGGAACCTTTGTGCTTCATAACGCTTAGTTGACTGATCAGTCCCGTCTGCCCTTCGGGGCATCCTAAATTTATACAAGGCGGAGAAAAATTGTGTCACGTAATTTTAACCCTGAATAGCTGATGCCAGTAGGAACCAAAAGTACTGATGAGGTGTAGGTCGACAACACACAGTTTCTAAACTACGGAAACTTGGCGCCACGCGCTCCGACTGGCCGTGGGATTGCCCTGTAGGCTGGCGCGCTGCCACCGAGGGTAGCTAATCGCGATCTCAGACAGGCAAAGCATTCGCGGCCATGCGTCGTCCAGAGCATCCGGCAACAGGGCAATCCCGCGGCCAATGGGGTGCCAAGTTTCCTTAGTTTGAAAATGGTGCTTGTCCACCTACACAACATTAGTAATTTTGGTTCCTACTGGCATCTGCTATCCAGGGCGACACACTTTCTCCGCTCTGTGCAGGGTGCCCCAAAAAGAATGACCCGATTTTAAAATTTAATAATATTGAGACAAATGTCACTAGGTAACTGAAACAGCGCTAGATGTAATCGTCATGGTCTAGAGGTTTCAGAAAAAATCCGCTAGATGTCGCTATGAGGGCTGACCTGGAGCGTGCAGACAGTCTCGCGCAATATGAAGTCCGTGCAACAGAAGGCGTATTGTGTTATTGAATTTAGTCGTACTCAATAAGTGATCGCAGTTCAGAGGACGTTTCATATTCTATTTCGTGCTAAACCGCCATCATCAAAGAACATTCGACGGTGGTATGAACAGCTTGAAGAAACAGGGGGCCTCTGTAAAGGCAAAAGTCCTGGCTGGCCACACGTTCCTGAACAAACAGTGGAACAAATCCGATGAACATTTGAGCGGAACCCCCGCAAGTCTACGCGTCGTGACTCTGACAATTTCATCTACCAGCGAGATAGAGCACCACCGGACTGGCACAACAACGTACACAGTTTACACAGTTTCCTCAATGCCAACATGCCTCAACGTTGGATAAGGCGTACAGGACAGCTAGACCAGGCTTTAAACTCTTTGCCTCCTAGGTCTCCTGACTTAACACCATGTGATTTCTTTCTGTGGGGTATGTTAATGTGTTTATGTTCCTCCCTTACCTCGTGACATTGATGAACTAAAAACCAGAGTATCAGCTGCTGTACCTTCAGTGAAAGAAGACACCTTACGATCAGTTTGGTATGAATTCGGTTTTCGGCTAGATGTCGTCCACGCAGCCAATGGAGGACAAATTGACATTTTTGATGGATATTTATAAACTTCTGTCTTTTCTGAGGAATTTAGTATGAAATTTGTTGGTGTTAAGCCCTTCTTCCTAATAAATAATTCTATTTAAAATCGGGTCATTCTTTTTTGGGACACCCTGTATACTTCATGTCGTCTCCCGCTGTTGTTGCTTAAGAAGTTCTAAGAAGGTTGTTGATCAGTCCCAGGCGATGTGCTTTTTAAAAAGGCTATGACAATTTCATTCGTGCAATGGCTGTAGGAACTCCTCTTGATACCGTTTGCTCCTTACAGTGTATTGTCCGGATCACAGGTTACATAGCTGTATCATGTTTCCCTTGGGACTATCACAATCGTTTATGGCGAATTCCGGTGTAGTTCTTTAAGAATGGGTGAGGACGAATTAGTATGTTAGTATTGCTTGTCGAACCCAGCATTCCGTCTCTAATACACACACACGAGAGAGAGAGAGAGAGAGAGAGAGAGAGAGAGAGAGAGAGAGAGAGAGAGAGAGAGAGAGAGAGTGTGTGTGTCCTTCCAAACAACTTTATCATCGAGACAGCAAATAATACGATCCGCTAAGTCAGTGTATTACAACAAGAGCAACGGTCTTATTTCTACGGCAGTACCTCGGGGGATACCCGATACTACTTCAGCGTCTCTATATGTCTCCACCGATGAAACGAGACGTGTCCTACCTATCGGCAATTTTTTAATTTCGATGAAAAACTGTATTAAAGAGTCTTTTCCTTTTTTTTTAGAAAAAATAGATGTAGCGCAGAATCGATATGTTTGTAAAGCCTAGAAACGTGTTTTCCTCTATCCTATGCACTAATTGTATCACGCTGTAAATGGTACCGGTTGAGTTCCGCGTGATATATGCTCCTGATTTTCACAGGAAATTTTATTTCCTTCCAGGTAGACCATAACGTTGGAGTATGTTGTTCTATCCTGCTACAGTTGGATGGTTTATAGAGCGGTAAACACTCTGCATCAGTTCTACTTCCTGCTTTGTGGATGACTGATTATGCGGTTTTCACATCATGGAGTACCAATCTCTGGCCATGGAATCTTCAGCAAATTACAGTCAAGAGCGGAACTAATTCACGGGGCCTTATTGGTGGTCCGTTAGTCGGGGGCTAAGGATCTCAACAGTGAGGTCATCATCCTCGGTCAAGAGTTAAGACACCTGTCAAAAAAACATGATTTAATTATGAAAGTATGGAAGTCCCCTGACCCAGCATGCGACAGGAAACGCCTCTGGGGCCTTCATTAATTTAGCGTTTTAACACTACTAGCACTGGATACTGTGTGTCTGACTCGTCTTCGAAGATACGGTAGCGTCTAGCGAAGATACATCCCCGTTCGCTCTCTTATCAATTTCCGGCGTGCGAAACTAATGAGAGAGACTGCACCACTGAACAGCAAGGGAAGGATTGATTTACTAATACCACTGTGGACCTTATAAAATACTTTTAACAATGTCGCCATCCCCGCTCTGAAACGCGAGGCAAGATTAAGAGTGCCAAGACTACAAAACCAAACACAAATGCTCTGTAGTCCGCCAACTGTATTCAGAAAGATTCCGAGAAATTACTGTTGGACCGAAAAATGTTCACCACCAGCATTCAGTACTCAGTCTCCAACTTGTCCTTGCAACTTGTGCTACAATCTCCGCAATGTCAAAGACAAGGTAACAATTCACAGCTACGTTGACCGAAAACGAAACAAAGTTTGCACGGAAACAAATGCATTGTATTGGAATTAGTCTCGTCAAAACCGCCCCCCTTTACCGTCACCTCTAGCTAGCTCTCCAGTTCTCTTACAAATCCTTCGCTTACCGATCACATGCACGCTCCCACACCTTCAACGCTTAAATCAACCAGAAAATTACTACTAATTTCACGGCCGCGGACGTGAACACATACGAGGGCTCATTTCGAACTGGCAGAATAACTTTACTGAACACTGTGGTTCGCTTACTCCCGAATTCATAAATGCGAAACACTAACTTCTTCGGTCAAAGGGTCCATGACTAGCCTGCTACACATAGGTTGCTGTCGGCAGACTTATTTACAGATCCAACAACTCAACAAAAATGTGTTAACATTACGTGCTTCAGCATATTTGTTCCAGGAGCATACCCCTTTGTCCACTAACTGACATCCCTCGAAAATGCCGGGGCCACTCGCGCGGTCGTTAACAGTACTGGGAGACTACCTGGAGTGAATGGCAAGTGATGAGAATGTGTCTAACCCCCTTAATGAGCCTGCTACGCTCTGAGCACAACATCCAGCATTATAGTTTACCACCCGCGCGGCACACTTCAGGCGGACTGGGGAAAACCACCGCTTTAGCAACAGGCCTGGAGACAAGCAACTCCAAACTGACCTGTTCCAGTGAGCTTCGCAGTAGAGGGGTCTTGCTTTAGTGACAAACGTTACAACTCGACTCAGCAGCGGTATGACTATGAACTTTTGAAGACAGCATTCAACCTTTCGATTTTAGTTCTGACATTTTTTTTACTTCGGTTCCTATCTGGTCTCGAAGTATCAGAACATTGTTTTCTGTGCCATCGCCAGTCTTATTACAAGACCAGACTTGGATGTTATTGAAATGTTCACGGGCCCTATCGGTAGCAAGGAAACTATTGCGCGTTTCAATTAAGATCTGCCTACCCCCATATTACTTTTTGTGTGCAACAGGCGCTGTTTCTTAAGATGCTTTCCGATACCGGCCGTATACGAAAGAGTATGTCTGGTATAATTATGCCAGGTACATATATTTTCTCTGAGTTTGGTCAACTACTCGTTTGAGTAATCCGTAAGAGTAACAGAATTACATATACTAGCCTCCATAAGTTTGGAAACACCAAGTGACTACAGAACATGGAAAAGAGACATTACAAAACTGCATTTTATTGTTTTCTAAATGTTTGTGAAGCTCAAACAACAAATAGGTAAATGCGACTATTAAATTTTGAACCCCTCAAAATAGCCACCCTTTGCTTTAATCACAGCCTTGCATACTCTCGACGTTCGATGGGTCAATTTTTCCACGGTTTCAATTTGAAGTAGTCTCCATTCTTGCTGCAGGACATCCCACAATTGTGTACCACTCATGATTACCGGGTTAAGGACCTTCCTGTCCACATCATCCCGCAGTAGCTCGACTGGGTTAAAACCAGGGGACTGGGCAGGCCATTCCATGTATTTCAAAATTATCTGAACCTCTAGAGACTTCACATAGTTCTGACACAAGCGGAATGTACTTTTGGGGCGGTCGTCCTGCTGCAAGACAAACCCTCTTCCAACCAGGGGCAAACCAGGTATCTTGACATGTCGCCGGTGAATAGCATCATAATACTTTTCGTTCATATTTCCACCTACTTTCACCAAATCTTCGACTTTATTCCCTCCAAAAGATCCCAATACTATCACGGAACTCACTCCATGCTTCGCTGTTGGAATTACGCACGAGGATTCTAGCGTTCGTGTGGTAACCGGCGTAAGAATTGACGTCGTTTACTTCCAAGTATTTCGAACTTTGATTCATCAGTGAATAAGCCTCATTGCCCAATACCCTGCTGTCCATTGCTGGTGTGTCGTAGTTCAGTTTTTTATTCTTGCTAACAAAACAACCGTTGTTTTCTTGCTGCTACATAACCGTGGAGGCTATTTTCTGCCAGGCACCATTTCACTATTACCTCACTCACTTGTTTATCTAGTTGTGTTTGTTCAGTAGCCATCTCACCGCCAGTTTTGAATCTGTTGCGTTTACTGGTCACTAAAAAATGCTTTTCCTGTCGTTCTGATATTTTCCAGGGTGCTCCGGTGCGAGGACGATCATCGTGAGAACCTGTATCTCGATGCCGGTGTGTGTGGTCTAGATAGCTACGCTGATTGAAAGCTTTGATTTCTGATATTTGTCGGACACAGTTGCCTTCTTCGTGCAAAGCGATTATGTTGAACAGTGAATCAGAAGGAGTCTGTCGTTTTGAGGTCACTTTCAGTTACTTTCTCTTTGTGTTCTACCTTCTTTAGCGGCATGTCCTACGATCATACATACGGAACTACAACTCAGATTTAAACACTGGCCTCTAGAAAGGCCGAACCGTCTACTGGGGCCACTTTGCATGTTTAGTAGAACTGCCTGGGTAGGTAATGTCAGTTTATACATAACTGAGCAATACCATTAAGCATGTATATGTACAATATCTGTACAATACCGTATCATTATTAATCCTTATTTAAGCATACTGTTCTGTACTCTAACCAATAACTCACAAAGAGCACTCCCATCCGATTCCGTTGTAATACGCAGCATGTTGCTTCCACACTTACGGAGGTCACTGAACCTTGTAAAAAAATATTCAATTCTAGGTAAAAAATATCATTTCTAGGTCAGAATAATATACACTGTGGAAGAAGTTGTGCTGAAATTTATTGAAACAATTTTCTTGGCAACACAGGCATCAACCTCTACGATCATTTTGACACCACATTCTTTTGACTGAGTAAATGCTACTGGCTTCATACGACGATCTATAAATAACATCGCCGGCCAAAATGACCGAGCGGTTCTAGGTGCTACATTCTGGAACCGCGCGACCGCTACGGTCGCAGGTTCGAATCCTGCCTCTGGCATGAATATGTGTGATGTCCTTAGGTTAGTCAGGTTTAAGTAGTTCTAAGTTCCAGGGCACTGATGACCTCAGAAATTAAGTGCCATAGTTCTCAGAGCCGTTTGATGAACCATTTATAAACAACATCAGGAAGCCTCGTATGAACTCATAGCTGCACGCCGAATCCGGAAAGTTGAATGGCTTCATACCTATTATATACCATTTTCGGTTCAGTCGTAGGTGAAAATGACTAACATGTCTACGGAAAACAACGCGCTTGTACCAATCGGGTGTAGAGCATCTAGCCCTCAGATTTTTAATTAGTCGCATAACCATCTTATCTGTTGATTGTCCTAGACATCTTATTGAAGGTACGAAAAGCTTATACGCGGACCAAAAACTATACTAGAAGTTGGTAATAATATAACTGAAGAAATCACTGTCGATTAGGAACTTAAACAAGGCTGTTGCCGCGGCGAAGCTTATTTAACGCACGATAAATTATTTGATTAAGAACTGGACACAGGACGTAAATCCGGGAATACATATTAAAAGACATGACTGTGGATATGAACCTGAGGACAATGTACAAGTCAGCCATATGGCCTCAGTTCATATGAAGGCAGGTTTCAGCAAGTCTCGCCATCCATACCCGTAGACGTTCAAAAATCCCAGGCGGTTTCCGAATGCCATGGCAACCATCCACAATGCGCTCCCAGAGGTCGACACTATGAACAGGGTTTGAATACACTAAAGCGTTTAAATATCCCCGTGCATAAAGATCCACTGGGTTCAAGTCGGTGTGCCTCAGGGCCGTCGTATTTGCGGACCACGACCGATACACCTCTTGTTTAAACACCTACCAGTAATTACGTATACGAAACAATGATGGATTCGAACGAGGGCAGTTTAATCACCTCTTAATTTACGCCTCCTAATTTAAAGTGTTCGGAAATAAACATGGCCTTAGGCACGAAGTGGTGTAACATTGGAGTGACTGCACATTCACGTAAGTCGTATCGGAGAAGTCTGATTTGCGGACGTATGTTTATTAGGATTATTTGCTTGCTTCATTGTGCCCTTCTCGCCCTCTTCAGTTTGTGCCTATAATGGGCAAACTGTCTATATATTAATCGAAATAACTGAAGGAGTGTAACAATCACAAATACCAGTTCCTTACCCGACAAATAATTGCAGGAAGCGGAAGAAACTTCCAGAAAGGCTTCGCATACAGCGGTAATGTATCGCTCCCAGAGGCTCACGCCAGATTTCGCCGAAGTTGTACACGCAGGTTAAGATCTTCTTCTTCTTCTTCTTCTTCTTCTTCTTCTGAACTTCACGTTTAGTACCATCTTTTCACTGCCAGCTCGTGCTGGGGTCTTTCTACGTCCCTTCCTCTTCTCGGCAGATATACTATGGTCTGACGTCGATTTCTCTTTGCACTCATTCTTTGCTGGCGATTTTTGCATAATGACTCATTTTTTAGTCTTTTCATTAATATTACAAATATATAAACCATTACTAATATCTTAATTTCTTGTGTGGGCTTTCCTGGTGACAGCCCTCACTTTCCTAAGAATTCTCATTTCTGCTCTATGTCTTTCACTTTTATCACGTGTTTTAGGAACACAAGATTCACAACCATATAGAAATACAGAAGTAGCCACTGTCTTAAAAAAATTTGTTTCGTCCCACATTTTGTCCCGGAGTGTTTAGTTTATCGTTGATTGCCCTTGTCCATATCATAACTTACGTCATATCCTAAAAAATTAAAGTAGGAAACCCGCTGAGATTGCTATATTACCTATTACTATTCCCAAGCGTGTAGAGTGTTCCCCATGATAGGCGATTATTTTAGTTCTCGTTGTCAATGTTCAAGGGATATATTTTTTCGCTAAATGATGTAGTTTGTAGACTGCTTTTGTAGCTCATCTTCACTTTTCTCCAAAATTACATTATCTGCGTACATAACTTTCGTCTACAGGTAACAAGATTCGACGAAAGCGAGTTGTCTTCAGAACTAATGGAGACATTTAAACGCGATCATTCATGTTTCATATAATATCGACAGAAACTGTAACTATGAATATTTTTTTTTCTTGCAGTGCTGCATTACGACTATCTGAAATGGAATGATTAATTGTACGTTACACAAATTTGTTTCACAATATTGTATCAAAAATATGTCGGAAATGCTCACGCTTAAATGTAGCCCAGTGAGAAAACTTAACACGAAAAAATATTGAACTAAATCGTTTGGCCAGCGAATGCACTTCTCCCTCACTTTTTTGTATCAATATCTGTAGTTCCATTTTCTCGAAAGCATTCAAACTGATGGTTAATGACCTGTCAACCGTGCACGTGGTCCAAGAAAACGAACGCGGGCTGTAACGTCGGTCTTAACCAAAACGTTCCAAAAGGAATATGAGAGTTTGACGTCCCACTGACCACGTCATTACTGACGCAGCATAAGCTCGGACTGGGGAAGGATCGAGAAGGAAATCGGCTGTTCATTCTGAAGGAACCATCCCGGTATTCGCAATGAGCTATTTAGGGAACTCACGGAAAACCCGGCTCTGGATGGCTGTAAGGGGATCTAAACGGCTGTATTTCCGAAAACGAACCCAATTTGTTACCGCCGCGGCACTTCGAACTGTAGTACATTCATGTTCACAATAAACGGAACCCCTTCAACTACTGGAGGTAGGACGTTCATACTCACAGGACATGAACATTATTATGTTCTGTAGAAATGATTAGCATTTCAACAATGTCGGCCCGCGCGTTCAAGGTCAACATCGATACCACGGCGCAACACCACGTACCGGCAAAATATGCCTGGGGCTCTCATTATCGCTATAAACCGAAGGTAATAGGTCAGTATATATGACGGTAGTATCTGTTCCGGAATGAACACCATGCAGCTTTGCTAGAATGAAGTGATAATTAAATAGACACCCTCGCTGCAAACAGGCGTTTATATACTTCATTGGGGACGTGTTGAAAATACGTGCCCCAACCAGGACTCGAACCCGGGATCTCCTGCTATCATGGGCAAACATCTATTAGGCGCACTACGAATGTAGTGGTGTGGACATGGTGGGAATGTGGATCTCACGGGGAGCGTGCAAGGGATAAGTCCCTGCAGGCGCACTATTCTCTGTGCCATCGGTGGCTCAGATAGAGAGAGCGTCTGCCATGTAAGCAGGAGATCCCGGGTTCGAGTCCCAGTCGGGGCACACATTTTCAACATGTCCCCAATGGAGTATATAAGCGCGTGTTTGCAGCGAGGGGGGCCATTTAATTACAATAGGTCAGTGTGACTGGAGCAGACTTGAAGGATGCCTCACAGACGTAACAGACGTATGCACGAACTGTGCCGCAAATCAGCGAGCTTTAAAGAGGGCGCATTATTGGCATGTGAGAGTGTGATGTATCCGTCCGGCAAACTGCTGCTCGCGTGGAACGAAGTGTTTCAGCAGTGGACTGGTGTGTGGAAAATGGTTCCCGCAAGGCCGTAGAACACGACGAGATGGGTCAGGTCGCACCACCCAGACTATCCCCCTCCCCTCCACCCCCCCCCCCCAAAAAAAAAGATCAACACCACTACCGCAACAGTGGAACAGTTTAACAAATCGTACACTATCAGGGGTAACAGTCAGTCGCCATTTATTATGGCATGAGTTACGTGTATGTCGTTCACTGCCGGCCGGTGTGGCCGAGCGGTTCTAGGCGCTACAGTCTGGAACCGCGAGACTGCTGCGGTGGCAGGTTCGAATCTTGCCTCGGGCATGGATGTGTGTCATGTCCTTAGGTTAGTTAGGTTTAAGTAGTTCTAAGTTCTAGTTGACTGATGACCTCAGAAGTTAAGTCCCATAGTGCTCAGAGCCATTTGAACCATTTTGTCGTTCATTATTTCGCCTACCATTGACGAATGTGCATCAATATGCTGAACGGTAATGATGTATGGGGACAGGAATGCCTAAGTATTTTCAGACGAATGCGATGGCCGCATTTCGGCTCGCCGCAGACAGGGGGAGCGGCATCGCAGTGACTGCATTCGCTCACGACACACAGCGCCAACTCGAGGTGCGGTGTGGCATTGGGTACAACCGCAAAACACAGTTGGTGCGTGTCCATGGCATTGTGGCCAGCACGACCCTCGAGAATGATATACTGCTGGGCAGCAAGATACGCAGACTTTTAGGCTATCGAAAATGTGTGGGATATGGAGATACCCAACACCAACAACACCACAGATGAACTTCGAAACAGGTGAATGCATGGCTGTACCACAGGGCGCCAGCGCGCCTTATACCCGTCGATGACATCACGCATGTAACAAGTTATCGGGACTCTGTGTCGACTAGGCAGCAGGACACATGCTGAACAGAGGTGACTGAAATATTCATCAATTCTGCAGAACATACTAAAGTTCACGTCCTGTGAATATGAACGTCCGATCTCTAGACGTTGATGGTGTTCTATTTTTCTGACTAAGTGTAATAATCCACTGTACCTATTATTCGAAGTATGTCCCCACACTGTCGTTACGAACGAAAATTAGAGCTTTGCTTACTGTTGATTTTACACCTCTGGCTCTATACTTCCTTATCGACAGGGGACCACAAATTTACTTCGTATTTCTCGATTTCTAGAATACTTTTGATACAGTTCCTCACAAGAGGCTTCTAATCAAACTGCGGGCCTGCAGAGTATCATCGCAGTTACGCTACTCCGTTCGTTATTTCCCGTCAGAAATGTCGTACAAAGTGAGGGACAGTCATCAAACGAAACAGAAATGATATCTAGTTTCGCAGAATGAAGTTTTATAGGTCTTCTGCTGTTCCTACTATATACAGAGTTGTCTACATCTGCGCACACACACACACACACACACACACACACACACACACACACACACACACACACACACACACACACACCGCAATCCACCATACGGCGCGTGGCGGAGGGTACCTCGTACCACAACTAGCATCTTCTCTCCCTGTTCCACTCCCAAACACAACGAGGGAAAAATGACTACTAATATGCCTCTGTACGAGCCCTAATCTCTCTTATCTTTGTGGTTTTTCCGCGAAATGTAAGTTGGGGGCAGTAAAATTGTACTGCAGTCAGCCTCAAATGCTGTTTCTCTAAATTTTCTCAGTAGCGATTCACAAAAAGAACGCCTCCTTTCCTCTAGAGACTCCCACCCGAGTTCCTGAAGCATTTTCGTAACACTCGCGTGATGATCAAACCTACCAGTAACAAATCTAGCAGCCCGCCTCTGAATTGCTTCTATGTCCTCCCTCAATCCGACCTGATAGGGATCCCAAACGCTCCAGCAGTACTCAAGAATAGGTCGTATTAATGTTTTATAACCGGTCTCCTTTACAGATGAACCACATCTTCCCAAAATTCTACCAATGAACCGAAGACGACTATCCGCCTTCCCCACAAATGCCATTACATGCTTGTCCCACTTCATATCGCTCTGCAATGTTACGCCCAAATATTTAATCGACGTGACTGTGTCAAGCGATACACTACTGATGGGGTATTCAAACATTACGGGATTCTTTTTCCTATTCATCTACATTAATTTACATTTATCTATATTTAGAGTTAGCTGCCATTCTTTACACCAATCACAAATCCTGTCCAAGTCATCTTGTATCCTCCTACAGTCACTCAACGACGACACCTTCCCGTACACCACAGCATCATCAGCAAACAGCCGCACATTGCTATCCACCCTATCCAAAAGATCATCTACGTAGATAGAAAACAACAGCGGACCTACCGCACTTCCCTGGGGCACTCCAGATAATACGTTCACCTCCGTTGAACACTCACCATCGAGGACAACGTACTGGTTCTATTACTTAAGAAGTCTTCGAGCCACTCACATACTTGGAAACCAATCCCATACGCTCGTACCTTAGTTAGAAGTGGCAGTGGGGCACCGAGTCAAACGCTTTCCGGAAGTCAAGGAATATGGCATCCGTCTGATACCCTTCATCCATGGTTCGCAAGATATCATGTGAAAAAAGAGCGAGTTGCGTTTCGCAGGAGCGATGCTTTCTAAAGCCGCGCTGATGCATGGACAGCAACTTCTCTGTCTCAAGGAAATTCATTATATTCGAACTGACAATATGTTCGAGAATCCTGCAACAAACCGATGTTAAGGATATTGGTCTGTAATTTTGAGGATCCGTCCTTCCACCCTTCTTATATACAGGCATCACCTGCGCTTTTTTCCAGTCGCTCGGGACTTCACGTTGGGCAAGAGATTCGCGATAAATGCAAGTTAAGTAAGGAGCCAATGCAGTAGACTACACTCTGTAAAACCGAATTGGAGTCCCATCAGGACCTGGCGATTTATTTATTTTCAACCCATTCAGCTGCTTCACAACCCCAGGGATGTGTATCACCATGTCCTCCATACGGGAATCTGTACGAGACTCAAACGACGGTATGTTTGTACGATCCTCCTGCGTGAAAGATTTCTCAAATGCTAAGTTTAAAATTTCAGCTTTCGTTTTGCTGTCTTCCTTTGCCAGGCCAGACTGATCAGTTAGTGACTGGATGGAAGCCTTCGTCCCGCTTACCGATTTTACGTAATACCAGAATTTCCTTGGGTCTTCAGCAAGATCTTTTGCTAAGGTAGTGGTTGAATGCTTCGCGTATCGCTCTTTTTACAGTAGCACGAATCTCTACTACCTTTTGCCTGTCCTCATTCTCCCCGACCTTTCTTGTACCGCAAGTGCAACTGCCTTTGCTTCCTGAGCATTCTCCGAATTGCGCTGTTAAACCACGGAGGGTCTTTTCCGTCCGTAGCCCACTTTTTTGGCACATACTTGTCCAATGCGTGATTTACAATGTGTTTAAAATTTGCCCATAATTCTTCCACGTCCATCGTACCGGAAGTAAAGGAAGTCGATTCATTTACTAAGTGGGATGCTAACAACTGCGTATCTGCTCTTTCTAGTAAGAATAGTCTCCTAGCCTTCTTGACCGACTATTTAACTTTCGTAACCACAGTCGTAATGACAACATCATGATCACTAAGCCCTGTCTCAACACTGACACCGTCGATGAGGTCTGGTCTGTTCGTGCCTACCAGATCTAAAATATTTCCATTACGCGTTGGCTGTCGATTTAGCTGCTCAAGACAGTTTTCGGATAATGTGTTCAAAACTAATTCACACGACGGCTTGTCTGTACCATTGATAGTGACCGGGCCAAACATCGCACAAAATAAGCGTCAAACGAAAAAACTACAAACTCGTCTAGCTTGAAGGGGGAAACCAGATGGCTCTATGTATGATTGGCCCGCTAGATGGCGCTGCCATAGGTCGAACGGATATCAACAGTTTTTTTTTAATGGGAACCCCCATTTTTATTACATATTAGTGTAGTACGTAATGAAATATGAATGTTTTAGTTGGACCACTTTTTTCGCTTTGTGATAGAAGGCGCTGTAATAGTCGCAAACGTGTAAATACGTGTAAGTACGTGGTATCACGTAACATTCCGCCAGTGCGGACGGTATTTGCTTCGTGATACAGTACCCGTGTTAAAATGGACAGTTTACCAAATGCGGAAACGGTTGATATCGTGTTTATGGCTATTGTTATCAAAATACCCAACGGGCGTGTGCTATGTATGCTGCTCGGTATCCTGGACGACATTATCCAAGTGCCCGGACCGTTCGCCGGATTGTTACGTTATTTAAGGAAACAGGAACTGCTCAGCCACACGCAAAGCGGTAACTACGACCTGCAACAAATGATGATGCCCAAGTAGGTGTTAATCCGCACATCAGTAGCAGACAAATCGCGCGAGAATCTGGAATCTCAAAAACGTCGGTGTTGAGAATGCTACACAAACATCGATTGTACCCGTACCACATTTCTATGCACCAGGAATTGGTGGGTTAATGTATGGTGCAGCATTATGGGAGGAAGGATAATTCGCCCCCATTTTATCGATGGCAATCTAAATGGTGCAATGTATGCCTATTTCCTACGTTATGTCCTACCGATGTTACTACAAGATGTTTTACTGCGTGACAGAATGGCGATGTACTTCGAACATGAAGGATGTCCGGCACATAGATCGCGTGCGGTTGAAGCGGTATTGAATAGCGTATTTCATGACAGGTGGATTGGTCGTCAAAGCACCATACCATGGCCCGCACGTTCACCGGATCTGACGTCCCCGGATTTCTTTCTGTGGGGAAAGTTGAAGGATATTTGCTATCGTGATCCACCGACAACGCCTGACAACGTGCGTCAGCGCATTGTCAATGCATGTGCAAACATAACGGTCGGTTGGTTGTTTGGGGGAAGAGACCAAACAGCGAGGTTATCGGTCTCATAGGATTGGGGAAGGATGGGCAAGGAAGTCGGCCGTGCCCTTTCAAAGGAACCATCCCGGCATTTGCCTGGAGTGATTTTAGGGAAATCACGGATAACCTAAATCAGGATGGCCGGACGCGGGATTGAACCGTCGTCCTTCCGAATGAGAGTCCAGTGTGCGAACATAACGGAAGGCGAACTACTCGCTGTTGAGAGGAATGTCATTAGACGTATTGGCAAATGCATTGAGGTTGACGGTCATCATTTTGATCATTTATTGCATTAAACTGGTATTTGCAGATAATCACACTGGAACAGCATGCGTTCTCAGAAATAAGTTCACAAAGGTAGTTGTATCACATGGAACAACCGAAATAAAATGTTCAAACGTACCTACGTTCTGTATTTGAATTTAAAAACCTACCTGTTACCAACTGTTCGTATAAGATTGTGAGCCATATGTTTGTGACTATTACAGCACCGTCTATCACAAAGCGAAGAAAGTGGTCCAACTAAAACATTCGTATTTCTTTATTTACTACACGAATATGTAATAAAAAATGGGGTTCCTATTTTTAAAAAAACGCAGTTTATATCCATTTGACCTATGGCAGCGCCATCTAGCGGGCCAACGAAACCACCATCTGGTTTCCCCCTTCAAGCTAGACAAGTTTCGTTCTTTGTAGTTTTTTCGTTTGACGTTTATTTCGTGAGATAATTGGCCCGGTCATGATCAATGGGCCACCCTGTATATGATTTAGGAGACTATCTGTGTAGCCCTCTTAGATTGTTTACAGATGTTTAACGGCTAGTAAAGTCATAAGAAGGTCTGTATCAATTGCAAAATGATTTAGACAACATATCTGGTGCAAGAAAAGTGTCAGTTCACTCTGAACAACGAAAAGTGTGATGGTGACATGAGCACTAAAAGGAACCAGTTAAATTACAGTTACGCCATGTTTTTGTTGTGGTCTTCTGTCCAAAGACGCGTGTGATGCAACTCTCCAAGCTGCACCTTCCTGTATGATCCTTTTCATCTCCGAATAACTACTGCAACCTACATCCTTCTGAATCTGCTTGCTATACTATCTCCTGGTCTCCCTCTACGATTTTTATCTCCCACACTTCCCTCCAACACTAAATTGTTGACCCTTGATCTCTCAAAATGTGCATTATCTACCGAGTCCTTTTGCCAAGTTGTGCCACAAATCTTTATCAGTATGTTTCTCAGCACCGCCTCATTAGTTGCGTGATCTACCTATCCACTCTTCAACATTCTTCTGTAGCAACACATTTGAAAAACTACTCTTTTGTCTAAGCTGTTTTTCGTCCTTGTTTCACTTCCACACGTGGCTACACTCCAGACAAATACCTTCAGGAAAGACTTCCTAACAAATATTCGATGTTAAATTTCTCTTATTCAGAAATTTGTTTCTTGCCATTGCCAGTCTACATTTTGTATCTTCTCCACTTTGGCCATAATCAGTTATTTTTCTGCCGAAATAGAAAAACTCATCTATTACTTTCCCCGTCTGATTTCCTAATCTAATTCCTTCCTGGTTTAATTCGACTACATTCCATGTTCCTTGTTTTGCTTTTGTTGATGTTCATTTCATGTCTTCCTTTCAAAACACTGTATTCCGTTCAACTGCTCTTCCACGTCCTTTTGCTGTCTGACAGAATTACTATGTCATCGGCAAATCTCAGTTTTTGGTTCTTCTCCATGAACTTTTAATTTCTCCTCCTAATTTTTCTTTGGTTTCCTTTACTGGTTGCCCCACATATATACTCAATAACATCTGGGATAGGGCAACCCTGTCTCACTCCCCTATGAACCACTATTTTCCTTTCATACCCCTCGACTCTTACAACTACTGTCTGGTTTCTGTATGTGTTGTAAATAGTATCTGTCTCCCTGTTTTGTACCTCTGCTACCTTTATTCCTAATAGCACTGTCAAACGCTTTCTGTAAATCTACAAATGCCGTAAACGTAGGTTTACCTCTCCTTATCTTCTAAGATAAGTCGTAGGGTCAGTATAGCCTCGCGCGTTCCTCCATTTCTCCGGAGCCCAAACTTATCTTCCCCGTGGTCGGCTTCTACCAGTTTTTCCATTCTTCTGTATAGAATTCGTGTTAGTATTTTACAACCGTGACTTGTTAAGTTGACAGTTCGGTAATATTTTCGCGCCTGTCACCAATAGCTTGCATTGGAATTATTATTTTTTTTTTTCAAGATAAATTACGGAATTTGAAGGGAGTACACTTAACAATTTAAACCAGAACCATCACACAATACTGTTGGGAATCGGAACCGAAAACTGCTTTTTACTGGTAGAACCCTTACAGGATGCAACGGATCAACTGAAGATACTTCCTACACTACGCTTCTCCGTCCTCTTCTGGAGTACTGCCGCGCGGTATGGAGTCCTTGACAGACAGACTTGACGGAGACCATACAGAAAGTTCAAAGAGCAGCAGCTCGTTTTGTATTATCGCTGAATAAGGAAGAGTGTGTCACGGGTATAGCAAGTGAGTTGGGGTGACCACTATTAAAATAAAATTCGCGAAACTCCTGGGAAGCAATTCTGAACTGCATAGTAGTTACGTAGATGTACACAGACTAGCAGGACTGTACACTTGCTCTTCAAAAGACGGTGACGTTCTAAAAAGGAAAGATCTCAGTGGTGCGATCGACTGTTTTGAAACTACCTATACACTGATGTAGGTTAAGATCCATGTGTCACACGCTGCAGCCATTCACCGTGGTGGGCTCTCATTTGCGGGTAACTGACGGAAAATATTCTGGATTTTGTGTGACCCTCAATACTGTTAAAAAGGTTATATTAAATAGTCTGTGTGATGTAACGGATAGGATAAATCCTCATATGCTGGAGGTTGTGGGTTTTAATCTTATCAAGCAGCTTTTTTTATTTTTCCATCTTTATCGAACTGACCATTTTTATTAAATTAATTGATTTTAATGTAATTTGTAACTCCATTCGTTTGTCACGTAATTTTAATCATAATATTAACTTCATTTGCTGTCATTTCTCTTCCTGTCATTCATTCTCCAATTCAAATCTTGTTCATGTGCTTTAATTTTATTTATTAATTTACATTTAATTTGTTTTGCTTTATTTCACTGTTTTTTTGTCCACATTATTGCGTTCATTGTATCTCATTTTGCTTGAATATCGTTTCACTTATAAACGAGCCTTTCATTTAAATTTTGTCGATGGCCAATAGGTGTTTAGGTTACATTTTAAATGTTTGTATGACGTTTCCCGTGCAAAAAAAAAATTGCACGTCTGGTAACCAAATTTCATTTTTGACACCATTGCACAAATTAGACTATTTCGTCTTTCGTTTTTTACCTGACTTATCGTATTTTCAAGTAATTCAATATTATAACAGAAAAATTAAATTAACAACAAATTCCGACTGGGAAAGTATGAAAGGAAAAAAAATTAAATAGTTCATGAAGTGATTAAGATTATGTCCCAAAGGAATGGAAATAAAAATTATATTTAAAGCAATTAATTGCATTGAAATAATGATCGAAATAATTTCGATAAAGGTTTAAAAATAAATTATTTGCCTGCCAAGATTCGAACCCACGAGCTCTTGCATGTGAAGGCTTTATATCTTTTTTTTTTAAGGTGTCAAGTTGGTTTGTCACCACAGAGAACAATACAATGCATACAATGCCACGTATTACAAAACTTTCAGTACGGTATAACATACGTATACACTGTAAGGTGGCCAGAGTATAGCTGATTGCAGTATTAATATTAAATCATTCACATATTATTTTGTCTCTGTGAGTAATCATAATCGTGTCACAGTACGTCAAGGCTCCGGACTTGTTACTTTTGACGATGACCATCGCCCAGCTGAAGAGTCAATCCGGTGAAGGAGAATTTCCGTGCCGCGCGGAGAGTAACCGTCAACTTGTTTGTCAATTGTCCTTATGAGTTACAGCTATGAAAATGTTCCTCCGGGCCGGATAGTTCCACGCAACTTCTTCCTGTTTTCTCGATTGATCTGTGTTCAGTTTTTCAAGGCCTATCCACTGTGCCAACTTATAACTAAATCTGAGGGGGGTGCGATGGGGAGGTTCCCTTGTATGTAATATGTAATTGACCACTATATGTTTGGAGAGGTGGACCTGCCAGTATATAAGGAGGCGAGGGGAGTATGACGTTGTCAGTAAACTATCAGTGAAAGCAGAATAGGCCGGTCGAGAGCGCTCCGTGGCTTCGAAAGCGGACTCGTCAATGCATGCAGTATTTCCTGAGTATCAGATCCATGAGCGGCATTTCAATCCTCCTGAGGACTGAAGTGGAGGCGCGAAAGTGCAACCGCAACTAAAGCAAGACCAGACACGACGTCTTTTACTGACGGACCGTCCAGCATTGCAGAGGGTGGTTGTAAAACATCACATTAATCAGAATCGAAGTGCTACTAGCACTCCAGCTAACACAATGATTGTGCGTAGAGAGTAAAAAAGAACGGGGGACAATGGTCGGGCATGTCTTCATAAGCCACGCATTTCTCTGGTCGGCGCTAAGCCACGCTTGAGGGGGTGTGAAGTCCGACGCCAATGCACAGTGTATAAATGGAAACGAGGGATTTGGAATGATGAATCACGCTATACCCTTTGGCAGTCCCGATGGAAGAGTTTGGGTTTGCTAAATGCTTGGGTAACGTTACCTGCCATCATGCGTAGTGCCAACAGCAAAGTACCGAGGCGATGGTGTTACGGTGCATAGGAGTCTTTCGTGGTTAGGTTGTGGACCTATTAATGTGCTTAAGAAAGCACTAAATGAGGAAGAATACGAACTCATTTTACAGTGTTGTGTAATGCATAGAAGATCAGCTCGAAGAGCACGATTGTAACAGCGTGACAGTGGACCCTGTCGTTAAGTGTTATCCGTGAGGCAGTAGTTTATGGACAATAACTTTCCTGAAGTGGACGGCCCTTCGCTGCCCTGTTCACAGTCCCGATGTGATTCCAGTAGAAGACCTCTGTCGTGCGCCGTAACGTCGATATTGCTCCAACCCCCAGCGTCAAACATCCCTACCTTTCCAGGTTCCAGTTGCTGAGGAAGAATTCCTCCACAGACATTGAAACAACGTTGAAAGTGTCCTCAGCAGAGCTTCAGAAGTCGTGAAGGCCATGCATAGACACGCCGCATACTAATATCCACTAATATGCGTCCGGATACTTTCGACCAAATTGTCTATCTTGTTTCTTTTACATGACAGAGGTTAAAAAATACTGCCTGATTTGTAAGGCTCTTTTTTTCAGTAGTTAAAACGCTAGCGGTTTCGGGATCTTACATGCCGTCATCACGTGTTACACTGGGAAAAAACAAAAAGATGATGATTTAGTTGAGGGGCACTGGACATCATGGTCATCAGCGCCCTGACGAAAAGTCAACATGAAATCTCATGGATGGGGCCGAAGTCTGTCCCCACATGCGGTGCTGTTTCTAACGTACTAAAGTCTGCCGCCCTTCCCTACAAGTTTAGGAATGAGGTCTGACAGTTCACATAATTTCACCACTCTTAACACTGGCATTGGTATCTGTGAGGATCGTAGGGCTAATATCAGTGTACGGGACACACGCAGCCACAATATGCAGAACTGAAAGAGAGACGCCACAAACTTCACAGAATGGCGGATCCTCCCCCCAGAGGAGGAAGAAAAAACGAGACACCAGAGCTAGTAACAGTTTTTACACGCAGTAGTACATGCAAACAAGCTGAACTGTTCCACATAAAATTTTAGTAAACGGCGGCCGGACCAGGTACAGTAAAATCTAAGTCAAGGGCAAGGTGACACCAGAGAATACTGTGGACGACTGTGAGTAAAGAAATGTGCAGTAAACACCAGGGCACTTATACTTTGTGCTGTGACCCCGAGCGCCGCGGTGAAGGGGTACAGGACGCTGTGTATCATGAGCGAGCGCAGGGCGCGGAGTAGCGTTAAGTTTCGATGAATCCTTTGTCAGTATTTCACTCCAGGGTCTAGAAGCCTTCATTTTCAATATGGTGACTTTGCTGTACGAATCTAAGACATCACAAATTTTCAGTGCGTGTGAATCAGGGAACTTCAGAGTGTTCAGCTGTTCCGTGGTTTTGCATGAGAACCACGTTATAGTATTTGTGGCGGTATGCGTAGTACTGTTGCCTTCTTGCAAGATTTCATTCATTTCACTTACACCTTAAGATTTATTTGAAAAGGTCACGTATTCCTATAGGAGGGAGTTTTGATCAAAATTAGAAGAAAGTCCCTATAATTACACGCCCCGAATCCAATACCTGTTGAGACAGAGGCCGTTAAATTCGTGACGAGTAATATGCAATATTCGGAGATGTAGGTAGCATTAACAAAAGCTGACATAATTACTTTGTAGCTATCATGGAGATGAGATATTAGGATCGCTTCAGTATCGGGACGGGCAGAAATTATGTGACAGACTCACAGGGCCATACACTTTACCAGACAAACAGATGCAGTGCATCATCGATTTTTGCGTAGTGAGTTACCAGCGCTATTGGAGAACGTTACCCTGGCGGAAAAGAAGACTTGTTTCTTGTTCGACAGGAGACAGCCCCATTTTCTACCGAAAGTGGGACAGTACACCACGGCAACGTTTCTTGGGCGATGAACTGGGCGAGGAGGTCCATTAGCGTGACCACCTCGTTCACCGGAACTGAATGTGTTGAATTTCTGGCTTATGTGATATTTAAAGGCTTTTATGTATGCTCAACCCATCCACAATGTGCAGACGTTGAAGTAGCATGTGACGCAATCCCAGAGGATCCAGATGTATTTTAAAGAGTACGTAATTCACTGCGAAGAAGGGCAGAAGGATGTGTCAGGATGTACAGGGCGATTCAAAAAGAATACCACAACTTTAGGAATTTAAAACTCTGCAACGACAAAAGGCAGAGCTAAGCACTATCTGTCGGCGAATTAAGGGAACTATAAACTTTCATTTAGTTGTACATTTGTTCGCTTGAGGCGCTGTTGACTAGGCGTCAGCGTCAGTTGATGCTAAGATGGCGACCGCTCAAGAGAAAGCTTTTTGTGTTATTGAGTACGGCAGAAGTGAATCGACGACAGTTGTTCAGCGTGCATTTCGAACGAAGTATGGCGTTAAACCTCCTGATAGGTGGTGTATTAAACGTTGGTATAAACAGTTTACAGAGAATGGGTGTTTGTGCAAAGGGAAAAGTTCTGGACGGCCGAGAACGAGTGATGAAAATGTAGCACGCATCCAGCAAGCATTTGTTCGCAGCCCAGGAAAATCGACTCTCAGAGCTAGCAGAGAGCTGCAAATTCCACAATCAACTGTATGGAGAGTCCTACGAAAAAGGTTTGTTATGAAACCTTATCCCGAGGCGATGGATCGGCCCGCAGGCAGCCCGTGACAGAGCACTTCATCACTGGCCTCCAAGAAGCCCTGATCTTACCCCCTGCGATTTTTTCTTATGGGGGTATGTTAAGGATATGGTGTTTCGGCCACCTCTCCCAGTCACCATTGATGATTTGAAACGAGAAATAACAGCAGCTATCCAAACTGTTACGCCTGATATGCTACAGAGAGTGTGGAACAAGTTGGAGTATCGGGTTGATATTGCTCTAGTGTCTGGAGGGGGCCATATTGAACATCTCTGAACTTGTTTTTGACGAAAAAAAAAACCTTTTTAAATACTCTTTGTAATGATGTATAACAGAAGGTGATATTATGTTTCTTTCATTAAATACACATTTTTAAAGTTGTGGTATTCTTTTTGAATCACCCTGTATTTTCACTACTTGCAGTGAAGGGACAGATTGGCCCATATCTCAAATGGTACTTGTTTCCAAACCTATCGTTACAGGAACTTTTCTTCAACTTTGACCAATATTACCTCCTTAAGAACATGTTAAGATTTTCTTCAAACACCTCGTGTAGTCCTGCTATGTAAACGAACAATATGAAGCGTAGCGTACGGTACTTAGTATACCAGTTTCAATCCCAAACCTAAAACGTTACTACAACTATCTTTTTCTTAACACAACAACCGCGATTTGACTGTTTTGAAAAGCGGCACGCTTCACAACTACCCACACTACAGTGATTTGCATACACTGTGAACGGAAGACAGCACAGTTCGACATTTCTTTAAAATCTTTTCGAGATTCTCGTGATTTTTATTATTTTCCTCGAGAAATTCCGAAGAGTCGAATTCTCTGCCCTACCTACATCGAGACAAATTCCCAGTCTCACGTCCAATAAATGTGGGTAAGTGCTACACAACATGTTGGATGCTGGCAAAGTTTCGTTATCACATTGTATACGAATACACATTCTGTGAAAGTGTGTGAGCTGTGGTAGGGACTGGCCATCACAATGGAAGCAGGCTCATGAATGCTAACACCAAAAGCTGTCCATCCTGTCGCAAGCCAGCACCTATCATTATGTCTGAAATAGCTACGCAACTTCCACTGAAGATGAGCCTGAGAAGTTTCCAAAACCGGCTCATGGAATTATAAATAGCTATTTCAAAAAATGACGTTAAGTCACACCTGTTGTTGCACAGCCTGTCAGCCATTCTTTAAACAGTCGCCAACATTGTTCAGTCGTTACCAGCGAATTGTGAGGATATATAGGGATAACACTGTTTTGTATGCATATCAGCCCACGTATCTGCTGTACAAGGACAGATACATGCGCCTACAGCCTGGATAATTCTAAGCATCATTATGGTTAATATTTTATACGTGTTATGTTGCGTCACACTGAAATAGATACTTTTATTAACATAAGCCAACTGATCCATACACACCACCATTTGTTTTCTCCAATTTCATTGTGCGGAATATCGCGCGTTTCCTAATTTGTCTCTTGTGGCAAAATGGACAATTGTATGGTTTTCGACACATGTAATTAGTGTTTATGAGGTAATTACGTTATCTGAAAACATTATTCTATATTTAAGGGAATACGATAGCCCAGTTTGGAATACATTTTCATTCCATGTAAGATATTGTCAAGATGGCGGAGATTTCGTTGTTCAAACAAGAGAACATCAATTCCCTTGTCTGGCGGAGGGTGCTGGTGCGTTGGAGACGCAGTAAGGTCCCGCAGAGATCCTTTTGACCGTTAACAATAGAAAACATTGTCCCGAATAGAGTCTAAAGTAAACGATCTTTCTTTAAATCGTACGATTAGCTGATTTCGGCGACTTATTTTTAAGCACATGTGTGATTCTACGTGTTACATGTCGTAATCATTTTTCACCACACACAAAAAGTAGACGATATATTCCAGCCTTACTCTAGGGATGGATCCGCATCCAAGTGACAACCTTGAATGCCATATTGGTAACTTTGCTCTAATGCTTGGCTGGCAGAAGACTACGTGGAGGATGTCGAGTAGCGATTTTGTACGCTACGTTATTACGCCGATGGAAATTACTGCTGTATTAAACCCAATGATTATTACAAGTGTATACTTGTGAATTTGATCTGTATGGAAGTTGAAAGAATGCTAAGTACATATTTCTGATAAGAACTTATCTAGATGCTCAGATGTATCCAACTTAGAACGGGTGTGTGCTGTTTGCGTTTACCGTGTTTCGCCATAACTGGATATCAAATTTCCATCCTAGCTTCCCTCCGCGACTGTTGAGACTTTCGTCACACCAAACTGTTGAACGACAGACTACCAGCGCAAAACCCCATCACGCTGAATGCCGATCTGCTGTTTATGAATACCAAAGACTGGATTTACGCCACTACCAAGATCGTTCATTTTGTCTAGGTGAAGCGGCTGTCGCGTATTTCATTGTGGCATCAGCGAAGCTACGTCATCAGAAGCTATGTCCACCTATGGCATCTCTCTCATCTTTGACTAAACTCGGTGGTGACAAGAAAAGACTATGAAGCTATTGAGGACTTTGTCTGCCAAATTTTTATGAAAATCAACTATACAGTTACTGAAGTACAGAATTAAAACTAACAAAAGGGTAAGATGTTACGACTTTGGAGAAAAACTTCCTTTGTAACTAAGCAAAATGGCTCTGAGCACTATGGGACTTAACTGCTGTGGTCATAACTAAGCAAAAAGTGCAAAAGATTACGTAACGCGTTTGCTGTGATCCGAGTTTCCTTTTATGTGGTCTGGAGGTCGGTAATAAAGTGCAGCCTCCAAACCAGATGAGAGGAAACGCAGATCACAGAAAACCGAACGTAATTACTTATTTACACAAAAAAATCGCGACGTGAACTATTTGGTAATCTAAAAGTAACAAAACTGTATCGTTATATATCCTTTGATGATACCTTAGAGCAACGAAAGGCTAAACGCGTCTGGGTAAAATAAATTAAGATGCAGCAAGAATAGGCGGCTTTATTTACTAACAAGTATCGTCTGAATTGGTTACTCGTGTCACTGCGCGCTCGGTTAAATACTTCTCTGATGTACGTGACAGGGCGGAGTCAGATTAAATAATTAATAATAGAGTTCCCGGAGAAATTTAAAGACTGCAGATGTTTGTGGGACATGTGCGAGGAATATATCAACACAGACGCAGGCAATAAGCACTTTTTACATTTATTAACGAATCCATAATGGTTTCCTGTGGCTCACAGAATGAAAGTCCGTCGAGCTTCTGTATTTCCGTTGCAGTGTTTTACTTCCGATACTTACTGTAAATCAAATTTAAAACCGGAATATCGGCGTTCAATGGACGTTAATCGATAAATGTACTTGTTTCATTGCTGTAAGAGTTAAAAATGTCCAGCCTGTATCCAAACCCTTTTCTTTGAAGACCAAAGTGTGGGATCTTTTTTCACAGTTCTAACAGTTACTAAATGCTTCGTTTCTTTCATATCTGCCGTATTTATTAGATGACGTGCGCCACTGCCATACGCAGTCTTCTTTTATTCCAATCTGAAATGAGTTCCTTAAACTTACAGGTCATCTTTTATAAATAATTTAATAATCTTTACAGGAACGTATTTTGTTTGATTTATTTTGCTTTATCATGATTTAATTCTTCAGTCAACTACAAATCGCGTTCCTGGTTTCAGGAATAATTTTAGTAAATAATATTGAGGATGTAACAGCACTGAATTTGAGGTCTCGCAATGACGTGGAACGTGGCATTTTGCATTCACATTACAGAGGCTAGAAATCGTAATGGATCCAACAACTTATCTTCGTAGCTTACAGCCCCTCTCATGATTTTTAATCTTTTTGGTTAAGAATTGATTGATGATCAGAAGCTCCGAAATGCTTGATTCATTGTTTGTTAAGTACAACTAAGTAACAGAACGTGGGTTAGTCTTTTTTTGCATTATAAACTTTTCCCACGGCTTTCTCTCTACTATTTTTTAAGTCTGCCGGCCTTTGTGGCCGTTATCAGTTAAAATCTTCTCGGTTGTTAGGCCGCGTCATATTTCCTTCTAAAATAATCGATGTTTCGTCTCCTCTGCTGGGATCTTCTTCGTGGTGTTTCGGTGTCCACTACTGCTAAAACACAGTCAGAGACCCGTGTAGCGTTCTCTTACACCGTCAGAGGACTGGAGAACCTCTGCAGAAGAGGTGGTAAATTATTAAGCGATCTGGACTCTCTCTCCCGGTGTCGTAATAATATTATTCCCAAATTCGGCACAATTAACCACCATGCGCATACAGTGAAAGCCAAGGGATCTACCAAAGGACGAGCCGAGCACTTCTTCGTGAAATAATCCAGCAAATACCCACAGACTTTGTGTCAGCTCCGTTTTAATTGGTCAGAATTTTTCCTGGCGGCAACTATCTCACCCCAGAACTGGGATAAAGCGGACAGAATGACGTTTCATCATTCAGGAATGTTTTCCAATTTCAGTGCCATGAAACAAAAAGAGAAGTTCGAGAAGCTAACGGTTAGAGTGCACAAGGAAGACATGCGTGGGTCCAACACGAGTAGTGGTAAACCTCTCGTCAGAAGTACTCGATGAAACAGCTGTTCCAGTATTGGCCAAGTGTCAATTTCGCAACTACACCGAAAAGAGTACCTGTTGAAGAAATTCTAAGTGCCGTCGAAGCGGCGTCCTTTGGTCTTCCGACAGTGCAGGCCAAGGAAGATGTGTCGGAGTTTTACGGAAATCAAAACCTCCCAAAGGCAACATATCGGCGGAGGAGAGGAAATCTCGTAATGAACTGAAGAGAAACGAAAGCATCGTTTTAACTAAATCGGGTAAGGAGAATCCTTCCGTAGTTTTGGACGCTGTGGATTATCACAGGAAGATGTAACAACTACTAGCTGATCCTGTGTATCCCAAGTTAAAAAGCGATCTGACTAACAGAATCGTTCGGAAAGTAAAAACCTGATACCAGACTCAAGAGAGGACAGCCCTATTACAAAGAACGTAAAACCCAGAATGTATGGACTACACAAGATACGTTAAGAATCGGTTCCTTTGAGGCCTATCGTCAGTGGGATTAACTCGCCAAATAGTTTTTAGCACCATATTTATCTGGTAAACAGATCTAGTTGATAAAACAAATACTTTTGTTAAATATTCGAAACTCTTTTTTTTAAAAAATTATATGCACAGTGAAGATACCTGCAAGTGACATTCTTGTTAGCTTCGATGTGACATCGTTATTTACCAAAGTCCCATTATCAGATACAATGGAGACCATAAGGGAAATAGTTGCCAAAGATGTTTGAATTATGTCTTCGTTCGAGCTATTTTCAATACAATGGTGAATTCTATGAACAGGCTGACGGCCTTACTGTGGGCTCACCCGTATCGCCAGTTACAGCTGACATTTTAATGGAACATCTTCAGCAACAGACATTAAGTAGTGCTCCTTTGAAGGCGCCTTGTTGGCTCCACTACGTGGACGATACATTTATTACATGGACACGCAGCAAAGAAGAACTTCATTCGTTGCACAATTTCTTAAATGGAATTACCCTAAAATCAAATTTAGCTTAGAGGTTGAGAGTGAGGTCGGTCTCCCGTTCATAGTTGTGTTGTTATACAGAATATTTGATAACACTCTAGGTCACACAGAGTATAGAAAGCCGACCAGCACAAACAGGTATTTAGATGCCACTTCGCACTACCACTCAGCCCAGAAGCAAGCGATGCTTATCACACTGTCTTTACGTGCCTTTCGTATCAGCGGAGTTGGAGTTCTTAAAGAGGACAATGAAGGCAAATGGCTATGATAGTTGTTGAATCGACAGGTCTTTCAGACGGAATATTAATCACTCTAATAAGAACAGCCTTCTCATTCCGTTAGGTTACCGTTCGTTTCTGGGGTCACTGATCGTATAAGCAGAATTCGAAAGGCAAATGGTATTCGGACAGCTTTCTTTAGTCAAAACAAAATATTTTTTCCGAAGAAAAATGAATGCACCTGACTGCCTCCAGAATGCAGGCGTCTATCAAGTGACATGTGGCTGCGGCGAAGTGTATTTAGGCGAAACGGGAAGAACTGTTACAGAACGCGATATAGAACACAAACGTCACACGCGGCTAAAACAAGGTGTAAAATCGGCAGTAGCGGAATATCGTAAGAACTGTGGCTCTGACATCGATTTTAATAACGAAAGTGTGTTGGCTAAGGAAACCAACATTAATAAAAGGAAAGTCCGAGAAGTGGTTGAAATTTCCAAGAATGCATTGTAAGGGGTTCACCACCCTGCTGGAGCAAATATAATCTCGATGTATTGCTCACTTGCTAGAACGACAATTTACAGGCGCTGCCTAAGACACAAAATATCTTTGCCCCTGTCAAAAGAGAGCTGCAGTAGAGTCGCAGATCAGAGCAGTCTCTGCGGCAGTTGCAGTCACTCGCTCCTACAGTGTAGTTGTACTCTGTCGTTGGTACAGCGCAGTGAAAAAAAAAAAAAGAAAATAAATTGTAAAATTTTATTACATGGAACTGAATAATAGTGCGATCAGCCGCAGAGCTAAATGATACCATGGAATGAGATGATGATGATGAAAAAATGAATAACTTAATATAATGAAAAGTCAACAGTGTAATTAAGTCGACCATCTATTCTAAGGCAAATTTTATTATTTTTATTGGGATGCGCGTAGTTAAGTCACTTGTCTGAGAGGTTAATATGAATTTGTTTCCCTCTTGTGATTCGTCAGCACCAGTTGACCCTGATTAGTAACAAATTCAATTTTCCCGTATAATGGATTGTGGATCTTTATCAATAACGTAAAAAATTTTCAGAATGTAATTGTTTTGCCAGTCAACTATAAAAGTATAATTTCCCCATAAGTCACTGCCAGTCCCGATCCAGTCATTTATCGACATTAAAATATTCCAGAATTTTTGTCATATCAGTCATGTGCTGTTTGGCAATCAGACGACCAGCTGTGTCACTAAGTAAAGCCAGTTTTTCTAGTAATTCAGAGCTCAGACAAATGTTATCCAGTATCATTAGATAGGCCGGCATTGTACTAAGCTGTGCCATTTACGAGCAGATATATAGACAGCGTTATCCGGCGACACCATCACGAGGTAAGAATTTTTCAGTTTATTTCTCACGGACAGATTCAGATTGATTTCACAGGGCCATGGCGTAGCGCTGCTTACGCCAAAATTTATCAGTTTTTCACGAGTTAAGATTTATCAGTTTTCATACGTCAGAATTTAACTATCCAAATTTAATAATTTTTATTTTCTGTTCGGGAAGGTAACACATTTTATATTTTTTTGTTTATACGGGAAGGTTACAGCATGTAAGTTCAATACAGAGGACGGCTATAGGCTGCCGGCATCGCGTTTCTCCGCCATCAAGGAAGTGAATATACAGCCACTATGTGGAAGCGATACAAACAACGCGCTGCAAGTCACCTCGACGAGCGATAATATTTTGGGTAAACATTCCCCCCACTCTTGTTCTGTCCGTTTCGCATCTAGCCAGTGATGATGACCAACCAATAGTAGTAGGAGAAATTTCAACCAATAACCCTTCTCCAGCGAAATTGGTGGAAAGTGCTTTTCTATCGAGTGACGATGGGCTAAAAATAGTATAAATAAGAGTTGGCGAGTAACATCCCTTCTGCATCAGAGCAGGAATATTAGCCTATGACAACGGCCCACCAATGGTAGCCACACGAATTTTAACCTCTACTCCCACATCTCCAAAACAAACGATGGAAATATCCCCTTTAAAATAGAGGGCGACACTGGTCTTTGACAGTGTTCCTAGCAATAATGGACAGCGAAACATCCCGATGAAGATCCCAGCAGAGGGGTCGAAACGTATATTATTTCAGGAGGAAAAGCCTAACGACACAGAATATTTTAACTTTAGTAACTCCGTTTCTGTTTGTGTGAAACCAAGCGGGATTTCGTAGATCAAGACAAACAAATCACAACATGGCGGCGCTGTAATCGCTGAGTGCTGTCACGTACGACACTGGTCGACCGATAAATTTGTGTGTATGAGCCTTAAGCGACTATATTGACATCTGCCGGACTTTAGCCGAACTACTTGCACCGAGCAATGTTCGACCGAGCAAACCTACAGCACACATCCCAATCAGCTATATGCACCGTTAATTCTCTGCTTGTGCGGCCCCGCCATACGCGAGATATCACGTGTAAAGACCTCATTAGAAGTTAGTTCGTGTTAATGACAATATACAAGAATTATTCGAAAAACAAGCGCACTTGTTCAACAGTGGGAATATGTCCCATACTCAGTTTCCTCGCATTACGTGCTCCGTGACCTTTTACTATCGCTTCGAGATAAAAGTTTTTTGGTGGGGCATCCGGACTACAAGTCCATTTAAAAAAAAAAAAAAACATGACTATTTGTCACCAGTAACACTTCCAATATGTTACTGATTGAAGATGACGAAATACATGTAACTCATCTTACACAGTTTTAATAATATTTTAATCATGCAACTTCAAATGATATATCAATATTGCCATTCAACACGTTCAATCTACTGAGCACTACTCTTTTCAAAAAATCTTTATAAAATGGTACTTATTTATTCACTCCCACCCCACTCGCGTTAACGGACGCAATCACACTATCTCACAGACCTTATTGCAACTGGGAAGGGTGAAAGCTGCTATTCCTGGGCTTAAAATAGAAGTAAAACCACAGAAAAGCTTACAAGAAACATGTGTGTGCCAGTCACCTTGTGAACGGTCGAAGCGATCTGCAGGCAAATCTGCCTCTGTCCGCTGGTCCGCAAATAAAACTTAGTCAACTAAAATGTGTCACACAGATGTCTGTAAACATCAAACACCACAGACTGGAGGATACTCTCGCTGGAGCAACAGGCCATGCGTCATAGGACTGTGGCCTACGCAAAGACGAATAAGTACGATCTCATCCCACCCTCGTGGCCGAAATGGGGTACCCCACGTTCACATATTGGGCTTCACTAGACGCAGCTTATTATCAGTCACTTCCAGACACTTCTTTCCATCGATGCGTAACTCTCTACCTCAACAGTGAGATAACAGCAGGGGGTTGACAGACTGAAATAATTGAGGATCGCTACATGCCTCCTTGGCTGATACATCCGCCCTTTCGTTCCCCGCAATATCCTAGTGTCTTGGTGACCATCAGGAAGTCCTCAGACGTTGTAGTTGAAGGACTGCATCCTGGATATTCTGGACTACTTTATCTGCTGGGTACAAGCGTTGTACAGAGAGAATCGGAACAAGCAAGGCATCTACCACTAAGCATGCCTGATCTGCTTCAATGTGCTCAAGAGAGCATACAGTTCCACGACCAAGACATTGAAGTCTTGAGGCAGTCGTCGGACCTTGAAGACACGATCAGAGGAAACAACAGAGCAACTGCCAGTGTCCCCCCGTTTCGACTCATCCGCAAAAACAGCAGTAGAGTTAATACCATATTTGCTTATGAAGAGATTCTATTGTAATTGTATTTTCACTTCCATCAGTTCTGAAAGTGAACACTGATTGGAACCAGTCAGTTATGAACAGACAAAATCTTGCTTCTTCCAATAAAATTGTTAAAATACCGTATTATGTAAGTAGCCTACATACTTTTTATAACCCCGTCAATTTTTCGAAGAACACTTTCAATTCTCACGGAACATAAATCGACTCGGCAACTATTAACAATACTTTAGGAAACAACTATTTTAGCGCAAGTGATGGCTATGGATCAGCACTTACGTAAGTATATGCAGACGTGTTACGCATATTAATTTTAACGTAAGACGAAGTATTAGGACATTTAAACACGTTTACTTCCAATCTTCTTGATGAGTGAATCTGCTTATCACTTCGTACACAAACAGGAGCTTGGAGCTTGCTGTGAGATGACTCGTTGTGCCAAGGAGTGCACAAACAGACTTTCAAATAGGCAAAGCTTTTCTCGTGTGATGTACCGAAAGTTAAAAGTAATGACCAAATGAATGCCTGAAATATACAGGGTGTTTGAGAATGAATAAATGTGTTGTAAGGGTTTGTAGCATTTCCTAAAAAATTGTTCAAATGGCTGAGCACTATGGGACTTAACTTCTGAGGTCATCAATCCCCTAGAACTTAGAACTACTTAAACCTAACTAACGTAAGGACATCAGACACATCCATGCCCGAGGCAGGATTCGAACCTGCGAGCGTAGCGATCGCGCGGTTCCAGACTGTAGCGCCTAGAACCGCTCGGCCACCTCGGCCGGCAGCATTTCCTATAGTCAACTTAGAATTCTAAGTAACCCGTCCCATGAAAGAACAATTGTAACAGTTTGTACACCTGTGCGCACAGGAAATAGTCTGAAGATTGTGTTGAACGAGTGTCAGTCCCTCACACGTATCCCCAAGACATCGTTTGCAGTTGGCCCAAGTTCTAAAGTCTTCAGACTGCAGTTTACGTGCCACCTTCGCACAAGAAATGTTGCTGCATAACGAAGGTCTTCTGGGTCGTATCGGTGACGAATACACATTTCACCTTAGTGGAAATATGAATGCACGTCATTTGCGCATCTGGGAGTCAGCAAATCCCCAAAATTTTATGTTTCTTATACCATATCCCGGATGAAAGTTTATGGGCCTTTCTTTTTCGCTGAAGCAACAAACTGGTGTTTCTTATTTTGATGCGCTAGAGCTATGCCTCCTTCCTGAGCTGGAAGAATCTGAACCACAGAAATTTATTTGGTGGCAAGACGGTTCGTCTCCTATCTGGTATAATTCAGTACGCGACTGGTTAAACGACACTGGATTGGCCGCAAGGATTCTGATAGAGCTGCTTCTGAATGACCACATTCACGCACGATCTTTACGCCATGCGATTTTTGCATTTCAGGGTTCGTAAAACATCACGTGTACGTGCCTCCACTATCAGGTGATTTACCCGACTTTGGAAACAGTTTTGTTACAACAATTACCATAGACATACTGATCAAGATCTGGGGAGAACTCGCCTATTTACTATGAGTGATGAATGTTACTAACATTGAGCATTGGAGTTGCTCAATCATCTGATAAGTTATTTATACTCTAAGATGAATGTAATGAATGTTACAAAGCTTTAAAACCTGTATATTCATTTTGGAACAGCCTGCATATAGCAACAAACTTATCGGTATCATATGCCTTTCCTTTATTGGAAATGATTACTGGTACTGTTACTGACACCAGACACGCCCTAATGGAGCTTCACGGGACAGCTGTCAAAATGCCTCGAGAATCTCTGAACAGTACGTTGCTCCGAGCATGCGTACTTGGAATTCTGCGTTGGGGGATACGGCATCACCACACGGATTAAGCACTGCATGTAATTTGGTTGGAATTATAAGTACCACTAAAAACCACAGTGCATAAAGCGTACAGACATCTGGAACGTCTCCAGAATGAGATTTTCACTCTGCAGCGGAGTGTGCACTGATATGAAACTTCCTGGCAGATTAAAACTGTGTACCGGACCGAGACTCGAACTCGGGACCTTTGCTTTTCGCGGGCAACAAGTGCTCTACCACCTGAGCCACCCAAGCAGGACTCCCGCCCTGTCCTCGTAGCTTTGGAAGGTAGGAGACGAGGTACTGGCAGAAGTAAAGCTGTGAGGACTGGGCGGAAGTCATGCTTGGGTATCTCAGTTGGTAGAGCACTTGTCCGCGAAAGGCAAGGGTCCCGAGTTCGAGTCCCGGCACACAGTTTTAATCTGCCAGGAAGTTTCATCTGGAACGTCTGTAACATGTCCCTTTGACGAGTGCCAAGCTTTGCCTCTTCCGTTCTCCCAGCACTCTACGCAGTTAATTAGTTAGTTGCTTGCGTGTTCCAATGATCAGTCGCACGGTACGGTAGCCGTATGATGTGGAACGTGTCTAGTGCACAAGAAGTGCACAAATGAAACAAAATTTTTACAATATAAAGTTAAAAATCAATATTTCTATTATTTCCCCCATTCCCTTAAATGGCACAAAATGCATATACTATATTTATAGATTTATTTATTCCTGTTCAAGAATTCATCTATGGTATAGAAGGAGTTGTCAAGGAGATACGATTTCAATTTATTTTTGAAGCTATTACTGCTGTCTGTCGGACACCGTATTTGATCTGGTAATTTGTCGAAAATATTTTACCCCTTTCTGTGCCAAACATAGGTTGAGCAAAGGACAGTGTTAGGCTTTCTTTTTTCTGGTATTATAATTATGAATGTCACTTGTTTTTAAACTGGTCCATGTTGTTGAGAAAAAATTTCGTTTGTTAGTAGATGTATTGAGAGCCTGTTGTAAGAATTCCCAATCTTTTAAAAAGATGCCTACAAGATGTGCGACTATGAACCCCACACATTATTCTAATCACTGTTGAGAGGTTATCACTAACCATCATCAACAATATCATTGCGGCACTAGTAGAAAGGGTAATGAGGAAAATATTCGACCCAACGTCCACGTCAGAATCTTGTTGCGCGGAACCTCAGAACTACATTCCCTGATCTTGAGATATGGTTGTCACAGGGAAAAGATGTCTGAAATTTTATGGACATGTAGCACTAATTAATGGTTCACAGTTAACCAAGAAAATACTAAACATCGCAAATGGGTCGGGAAATACCAATGTATGATCGGCAGCCGACACACAAGTTGCTCGTAAGGAAGTTGTCGCTGATCCACTTGGCGACTACATATAGATAAATAACCGACATGTCATTTCGTTTCCAAACAGACAAAGGAGTCAAAAATGTATTAAACTATAACGGCTACATACCTGTAACTAGAAAAAAGTTTTTAGAGGATAAGCATAAGACGGCTAAAGGTAGCAAATCGTTCTACGTGGTCTTTAAGAAGTCCAACGAAGGATTAATAAAGTAAAATCTTAAGTAGACCTATGTAGTAACAAGTACAGGGCTATTCAAAAAGAAGGAACAAATTTTCAGATATTAATTGCTTCCAAACTACAAAAGATAAACAGTTCGAACGTTCCTGGAAAGAGAATGTTTCAATTTTTTTTTTGCATTCAATGTGAGCACCAAGTGTTACACAACTACCGAAATTGTGGTTCATTTCCTGACTCACAAAGCAGCTGGTCTCTCGTTATCGAATTCACAGCTTCAAAATGCGATGTCGCAGACTTTCAAGAGTTCAAGCATAGGGAGATAAAAAAGGGGTCATTTACGTAACACACACATAAAAATCAGAAGGTGTGAGGTCTGGAGACCTGGGAGGCCATTGGCGATGTTCATCCTCTTACAATCCAGCGTCCTGGAATGGTGTCATTCAGATATTCGGACGTCCTTAGAGAACTTACGAAAAAGACGGCGTTTTTCATCCCACGTATGCCTGACATTCTTGAAAGTCTTCGACAATACGTTGTTGAAGCTGTGATTTCGACAACGAGAGACCAGCTCCTACGTGTGTTTTTTTTTTTTTTTTTTTTTTTTTTGTGGTTTTAGGGCGCAAAACTTCTATGGTCATTAGCGCCCAGCCCGTGACGTAGAAAACAGGAAAAAAACGAAATTTAAAATCAGCAGCAATGGAAACAAAGTCAGAAAATTTGAGAAACTAAAGGCAGAAGGAATGCTTAAAAGTCCACTATAGAAAGGGGTTGGTTGTCCCCAAAAAAAAAAGGTTCAAATGACTGACGTCATTTCACTGTCACTAATAAACTGTAGAACGCGGTCAGCTGAGCGCGTGTCATCTGCTAAAATCAACGATAGATCAGGCGATAGCTGTAGACGGGAGCGTAACGGATTAAAATAGGGGCATTCAATTAAAAGGTGTCTGACCGTCCACAGCTGAGAGCAGTGGGGACAGAGTGGGGGAGGATCACCGCTTAAAAGATGTCGATGACTAAAAAGACAGTGCCCTATCCGGAGTCTAGCTAAAATTACCTCCTCCCGACGACGCGTTCGGGAGGAAGAGGTCCAAGCGCAAGGAACGGCTTTCACTTCCCGCAATTTATTGTGGGGAAGTGTTGACCAATGCGCATGCCATAAGTGAGTAACTTGGCGACATAAACCGCTCCGTAGATCGCTAAACGGAAGAGACTGAAGAGCTGGCCGAGGAAGAGAAACTGCAGCCTTGGCCGCTATATCGGCCGCCTCATTTCCACAGATACCAGCGTGTCCCGGGAGCCAGAGGAACGCCACTGAGACGCCCCCCAGGTGGAGCAAGCGCAGACAGTCCTGAATCCGGTGGACCAGAGGGTGCACAGGGTAAAGAGCTTGGAGACTTAGGAGAGAGCTGAGAGAATCTGAGCAGATTACGTACTGTATCCGCTGATGGCGGCGGATGTAGTGGACAGCCTGGAGAACAGCGTAAAGCTCCGCAGTATAAACCGAACACTGGTCGGGAAGCCGAAAGTGATTTGGGGTGTCGCCAACAATATAGGCACTCCCTACACCTAACGATGTTTTCGAGCCATCGGTGTAAATAAATGTGGCTTCCGTCATTTGTGCACATAGAGCAGCAAATGCCCGACGGTAAACAAGTGTAGGGGTACCATCTTTGGGAAATTGACATAGGTCTCTGAGCAAGTCGATCCGGGGACGGTGCCAAGGCGGTGCTGTACCCCAAGTTGTCAAGAAGGTTTTAGGAAAGCGGAAGGAAAGAGAATGGAGCAGTTGACGGAAGCGGACTCCCGGGGGTAGTAGGGAGGAGGAGCGGCCTGCATACCCGACATCAAAGGAGGCGTCGAAAAAAAGGTTATGGGCTGGATTAGCAGGCATGGAAGACAGATGGCTAGCATAACGACTCAGAAGGACTGCCCGCCGATTGGACAGCGGAGGTTCAGCAGTCTCAGCATAAAGGCTTTCCACAGGGCTGGTGTAAAAAGCTCCAGACACTAAACGTAATCCACGGTGGTGGATAGAGTCGAGACGCCGAAGAATAGACGGCCGAGCAGAGGAGTAGACTATGCTTCCATAATCCAATTTCGAGCGCACTAAGGCGCGATAGAGGCGGAGAAGGACCACCCGGTCCGCTCCCCAAGAGGTACCATTCAGGACACGGAGGGTGTTAAGGGAACGCAGACAGCGAGCCGAAAGATAGGAAACGTGGGAGGACCAGCACAGTTTTCTGTCAAACATAAGACCCAAGAATTTAACGACGTCGGAAAACGGAAGGTTGACAGGACCTAGATGTAAGGAGGGCGGAAGAAACTCCTTACGTCGCCAAAAATTAACACAAACGGTCTTACTGGGTGAGAAACGGAAGCCGGTTTCGATGCTCCACGAGTGGAGGCGATCGAGACATCCTTGAAGACGTCTTTCAAGAAGGCTGGTCCTTTGAGAACTGTAGTAGATCGCAAAATCGTCCACAAAGAGGGAGCCCGAGACATCAGGAAGGAGACAATCCATAATTGGATTAATGGCGATGGCAAACAGTACAACACTCAGCACGGAGCCCTGGGGTACCCCGTTTTCTTGGGAGAAGGTACGGGAGAGAGTAGTGTTCACCCGCACCCTAAATGTGCGCTCTGCCATAAATTCGCGAAGAAAAAGGGGCAGCCGGCCTCGAAAGCCCCAAGAGAACAGTGTGCGGAGGATGCCTGTCCTCCAACAGGTATCGTACGCTCTCTCCAGATCAAAAAATATTGCTACCGTTTGGCGTTTCCGGAGAAAATTGTTCATGATAGAAGTGGAGAGAGCAACAAGATGGTCAACAGCAGAACGATGCTTTCGGAATCCGCATTGGGCTGGTGTTAAAAGACTGCGGGACTCCAGCCACCAAGCTAAACGGTAATTCACCATACGCTCCAAAACCTTACAGACACTACTCGTGAGAGAAATGGGGCGATAGCTAGAGGGGAGATGTTTGTCCTTTCCAGGTTTCGGAACGGGAACGACAATAGCTTCCCGCCATCGCCTGGGAAAGGTACTGTCGGTCCAAATTCGATTATAAAGGCGAAGGAGGTGACGCAGGCTATGGGTTGATAAATGCAGCAACATTTGGACATGGATACCATCCGGTCCTGGGGCGGAGGAGCGAGAAGTAGAGAGTGCATGTTGGAGTTCGCGCATGGAGAAAACAGTATTGTAGCTTTCGCGATTTTGAGAGGAGAAAGCAAGATGTCGCACTTCCGCTGCACGTTTCTTCGGGAGAAACGCTGGCGGGTAATTTGAAGAGCTCGAAATCTCAGCAAAGTGCCGACCCAATGAGTTAGAAATTGCGACGGGGTCCACTAAGGTATCATGCGCGACAGTGAGCCCAGAGACCGGGGAGAAACTAGGCGCGCCTGAGAACCGTCGAAGCCGACTCCAAACTTCCGAGGAGGGAGTGAAGTTGTTAAATGAGCTAGTAAAGAATTTCCAGCTTGCCTTCTTGCTATCGCGGATGACGCGACGGCATCGCGCACGGAGCTGCTTATATCGGATACAGTTGGACAAAGTTGGATGGTGACGGAAAATGCGAAGAGCACGTCGCCGCTCACGTATTGCGTCACGGCAGGCCTCGTTCCACCACGGAACTGGAGGGCGCCGGGGCAATTCGGAGGTGCGTGGTATTGAACGTTCCGCAGCTGTGAGAATAACGTCGGTAAAATGTGTGACCTCATCGTCGACGCTGGGAAAGCGACGGTCATCGAATGTCGCTAGAGACGAAAAAAGTGTCCAATCGGCTTGGGCAAACTTCCAGCGTCGCGAGCGCATATATGGCAGTTGAGGCTGCAGTCGAAGAACACATGGAAAGTGGTCACTCGAGTGTGTATCATCAAGGGCGAACCATTCGAAGCGCCGAGCTAGCGGAACAGTACCGACCGCAAGGTCCAAATGGGATAAATTTGCCGTGGAGGCAGACAAAAATGTAGGGACCCCAGTGTTGAGGCAGACTAGATCCGCTTGGTGGAAGACGTCTAGCAATAGTGAGCCACGTGGACAAGGATGTGGAGATCCCCAAAGCGGGTGGTGGGCATTGAAGTCCCCAACCAGCAAATAGGGGGGTGGAAGCTGATCAAGAAGATGAAGGAGATCAGCTCGTGCCATTGGTGTAGACGATGGAATGTATACCGTACAAAGTGAGAACGTGTATCCAGAAAGGGAAAGACGGACGGCGACAGCTTGGAAGGAAGTGTTTAAGGGGATTGGGTGATAATGGAGAGTATCATGGAGCAGAATCATGAGTCCTCCATGGGCTGGAGTGCCTTCAACTGAGGGGAGGTCATATCGGACGGACTGAAAATGAGGGAGAACAAAGCGGTCATGGGGACGCAGCTTTGTTTCCTGAAGACAGAAGATGACCGGCGAGTAGGATCGTAAGAGGATCGACAATTCCTCCCGATTGGCGCGAATGCCGCGGATATTCCAGTGGATAATGGACATAGGGTGAACAGAAAATGGAGGAACGGCACCAAGGGTGCTGTCAACTCAACGACTGCTCAGAGCTTGCGACCGACAGCATGGAATGGCATTCAGTCGAAGGCAGAAGATCCTGATCCATAGGTTGGTCAGGAGCAGCTCCTGCCACCAACGATCGGCCAGTTGACCGGCCACCAACAGTGCGCCTCGGCGACACAGAAGATGGCCGAGGGCGATTTCCGCCAGGTGGTGCTGTAGATGGGACACGCCTTGGCGGAGAAGGAGAGGAACTGTGTTTCTTCGTAGCCTTCTTGGAGGTATGTTTAGATGAAGGAGGAACCGATGGTTGTGAAGTTGCAGTACGTAAAAACTCTTCACGAGAATGCTCTTTTTTTGTAGACTTGGCGTCTGACTTTTGGGCTCGAGATTTAGCAGAACCCGACGAAGGGTGAGCCATAGAGTGGGCAGGCGAAAGAGGTGAGGTTGAACGGGCGATCTTTGCGCTGGCCGATCTGACGACCGTGGTACTAAATGTGAGGTCGCAAGTCTGCGTGGCCGCCTCCTTTGTTGGCCGAGGAGAAGCAAGGACAGCGCTGTATTTTCCTTTCTGAGGCACGGTTGGCTGTCGACTGGCGAGTAACTTTCGAGCAGCAAAGGTCGACACCTTTTCCTTCACTCTTATTTCCTGGATCAGCTTTTCGTCCTTAAAAACAGGGCAATCTCGAGAGGAAGCAGCGTGGTCACCCATACAGTTGATGCAGCGAGGGGATGGAGGTGGACAAGCACCCTCATGGGCATCCCTGCCACACGTAACACATTTGGCCGGATTGGAACAGGACTGGCTGGTGTGATTGAACCGCTGACATCGATAGCAACGCGTAGGGTTTGGGACATACGGGCGAACGGAAATTATCTCATAGCCTGCTTTGATTTTTGATGGGAGTTGAACTTTGTCAAAAGTCAAGAAGACAGTGCGGGTTGGAATGATGTTCGAGTCAACCCTTTTCATAACCCGATGAACAGCAGTGACGCCCTGGTCAGACAGGTAGTGCTGAATTTCTTCGTCAGACAATCCATCGAGGGAGCGTGTATAAACGACTCCACGCGAGGAATTTAAGGTACGGTGCGGTTCCACCCGGACAGGGAAGGTGTGGAGCAGAGAAGTACGCAGCAATTTTTGAGCCTGGAGGGCACTGTGTGTTTCTAACAACAGGGTACCATTCCGTAATCTGGAACAAGACTTTACAGGACCCGCAATTGCGTCGACACCTTTCTGAATAATGAAAGGGTTGACCGTGGAAAAGTCGTGACCTTCGTCAGACCGAGAAACAACAAGGAACTGTGGCAACGATGGAAGAACCGTCTGTGGCTGAGACTCAGTGAACTTACGTTTGTGAGCAGACATAGTGGAAGGTGAGGAAACCATTGCGGAAGAATCCCCCATGATTACCGGCGTCTCCGATGGCGCGCTCCTCCCTTGTGGGGGCCCTCACCGAGGGCACACCCGCCTTAGGTGATTGTTCACACCTCAGGTCACACCTCCCGACATACGGACGGAGGGACCAATCGGCACTTTCGGAAGGTATCAGCTCGGGTAATCACCCCTCCCTGGGCCTGGCCTTTACCAGGGGGTACGTACGTGTCCTACCTGTCTACCCGGGGCGGGGAATTACGCGTTACCCCGTCACCGGCTACGCATGGAAGTGCGTGGGTCGGCCTTCAGACACGCACAGGGAGGAAGAAAGAGAAAGGGAAAGGAAAGAAGAGGGGGTCTCAAACGCCGCAGCGGAGAAAAGGGTAAAGAGAAGAGGTAAGGAAAGGAGAAGGACAAAGGAAGGAAGAAGACAGACAAGCAAGGAAGAAGAAGAATGCGGTACATTTACAAGCGTCCGTCTCCGGACGTAGGCGCAAACCATGCTCCCAGAGGGGGAGAAAGTAAAGGAAAGAGCAAGAGGTGAGGGGGGGGGGGGGGGGTGAAGACAGGGGATGGGGAAGGATGCGGAAAGGGAAGGTATGCAGCCCGGAAAGGAAGGAAGGCCACATTAGCTCGGGGCCCCGTGCTCGCTACGCACGTATCCACAAAAGAGATGTGGATCCCCTGGGGGGTCCTACGTGTGTGGCAGGCAATGAGCCACCATTTTCATACCTGTCGCGTAACACGTGGTGCCCACATGGAATGCATAGAAACTTGAACTTTTCTCTGTTCAGGAATGTCGGAATTGTGTTTCTATCTTTTGCAGGAATAAACAGTTGAAATCTGTCCCTTATTTTTGAGTAGTCTGTATTTGGACAAAACAAATTCACTTTTATATTTCAGTTCATTAATTATGAAGTTTTCTAGGAATTAATAACTGAAAATAAACCCACCATCCTATTGACAGCGAACGTCCTCCTCTACAGAATAATAAAAACTATAGGTTACTTCAGAAAGTGGTAGTTTAGTTGTGAGCTTGCGACCGCAGTTACTCTTAATACATAAACGGATGTAAGTAAAAATGTTTGTTTCTTGTTGAAGAATTATCTAACGTTGTTCGATGCCAATTGGTTTGGAAGATGGTACGCTTCTTTCATATGCCGCGCGGAAATGCTAAGTTTTTTCTGTCACCAAAAATACTGGCCAGTACTACGTTGAGTTACAGGAACATTAGTTGCACGCAAGCAGAGCCTCCCGCGGACAGTCTCAAATTCAGAAAAACATTTCCAGTCGTTGGCCGCTTCCTTATGTTTTAAAGACGAATGCTTCTGTGGCTGTTGCATGTGGCAATCATCAGAGGTGTATATTTACTGCTGGACCACTGACCCGTTCACATCGGGAGATCAGTTGCAGCCGTGACCGAAGCGTAGGTCTTCAAAACAGGATGTCGCTTTGGAATAGTTTGGATGAATTGATAGCAATTTGCTATCGCTATCGGTTGTACCTACATCATCGCCTACCGAGAATGAGTTATTGCTCTCTAATCGCACTATCAGATGCCTCTCGATGTAGCCGTTGGCAATGCGACTCATTTAGAGGCGGTGAGTGGGCACTGGACTGTTAAGGGTCTCGGTAAAATAGAAGAAACCTGTGTCTATTCAGACTGTTTGGTCACACCAATGACATGAATAACACAGATGGTACTAGAGTGCGCTGTTTTCAGACAGTGTAATGCAGAGACCAAAGAAATTGCTGTAAGTTGTACGATCTCAGAGTGGCACCTTCACATACAATATTCTCATAAAAATATGAAGTCACTGCAAATAGCTAGAAATTGTTTTGGCAGATAAACTTAGGCCTGTATATATCGTGCGCAACATTTTAAAAGGGATCAGATTTGTTGTATTACCACTGCTTCTGAATTGTCAAATATAAACAATATCTTGGTTGAAAACTTCGCTAGGGGCAGACAAAGGTGGTGCCCAAGAGTAACAACTCCAAAATACAGATCAAAAGTTAGTGCACACTTCCGAAATATTGAAAAGGATGTGTCTTGACGCTTTAATCGATAATATGATCTTTATGATAGTTACGAAAACTGACCCTAACGGTGTCAGTCACCAGACAGTTCTTACCGTGAAAGATAAATATACAGGGTGAGTCACCTAACGTTACCGCTGGATATATTTCGTAAACCACATCAAATACTGACGAATCGATTCCACAGACCGAACGTGAGGAGACGGGCTAGTGTAATTGTTTAATACAAACCATACAAAACTGCACGGAAGTATGTTTTTTAACACAAACCTACGTTTTTTTAAATGGAACCACGTTAGTTTTGCTAGCACATCTGAACATATAAACAAATACGTAATCAGTGCCGTTTGTTGCATTGTAAAATGTTAATTACATCCGGAGATATTGTAAACTAAAGTTGACGCTTGAGTACCACTCCTCCGCTGTTCGATCGTGTGTATCGGAGAGCACTGCAACATACATCGTGTTTCTACAGAATGATCTGCCAACGATGCTCGAAAATGTCCCACCGGAAACGCGTCGACGTATGTGGTATCAGCATGATGGTGCACCTACACATTCCGCAATTAACACTAGGCTGACCCTTGACTGGATGTTCGACGGGCGTTTCATAGGACGTGGAGGACGCATAAATTGGCCAGCCCGTTCTCCTGATCTTACCCCTCTGGACTTCTTTCTGTGGGGTACGTTAAAGGAGAATGTGTACCGTGATGTGCCTACAACCCCAGAGGATATGAAACAACGTATTGTGGCAGCCTGCGGCGACATTACACCAGATGTACTGCGGCATGTACGACATTCATTACGCCAGAGATTGCAATTGTGTGCAGCAAATGATGGCCACCACATTGAACATCTACTGGCCTGACATGTCGGGACACACTCTATTCCACTCCGTAATTGAAAACGGAAACCACGTGTACGTGTACCTCACCCCTCATGGTAATGTACATGTGCGTCAGTGAAAAAGACCAATAAAAAGGTGTTAGCATGTGGACGTAATGTGCTGTTCCAGTCTCTTCTGTACCTAAGGTCCATCACCGTTCCCTTTGGATCCCTACGTAATTCGGTGCTCTCCGATACGCACGATCGAACAGCGGAGGAGTGGTACTCAAGCGTCAACTTTAGGTTGCAATATCTCCGGATGTAATTAACATTTTACAATGCAACAAACGGCACTGATTACGTATTTGTTTATATGTTCAGATGTGCTAGCAAAACTAACGTGGTTCCATTTAAAAAAACGTAGGTTTGTGTTAAAAAACATACTTCCGTGCAGTTTTGTATGGTTTGTATTAAACAATTACACTACCCCCTCTCCTCACGTTCGGTCTGTGGAATCGGTTCGTCAGTATTTGATGTGGTTTACGAAATATATCCAGCGGTAACGTTAAGTGACTCACCCTGTATAAGAACTGTAGAGGCTTAGGATTTAAGGTAGTAAAGTATAATACAATGCAGACCGTCAGCTTTATCTTTACCAGTGAAGTGACAATGTCATACAATACATAATTAACAATGTAATTATGTAACTGTGTGACAGCCACGACGGGGAGGGGTGTAGTTTCGGCAGCCACGCTTGACATTTCAACACAGCCTGCGAGTGGTGCCTAAGAAGTACGGTTACATGATGGCTGACCAGTACCGTTCGACTAACTCTAATCGAAGTATAAAAATGAAGTATCGGCACTCCTGAAGGAATATGGTGGGTTACGATGGGTATGTTCATGAGATTAACGTCTTAAAACGCTGATAAAAATGACAAAATTTCGAGGGGAAGGGGGGGGGGGAGTCTATAAACGGTCACCTCCGGCAAAATTTCAGAGGTTGTTCAGGAAGGAAGGACGGGCTGGCGGACGATCGACATCTAAGTAAATAGAGACTGAGCACAAGCACGTATTTTTTTCGAGGCTTGCCACTGAATCGACCGTGTCCTCAGAGAGGAACCATCCCGGCATTTCATGTCATTACGTCGTCCATGCTGGACCTGTACGAAATTGTGACTGTATGACAGAAGTTCACATACAACTATCTGCGTCAGTCACTCTTTATTTCATCCCACGACGCGTTTCGAGAGTTCACACTCACGTCTTTAGACAGATTATCATATGCTACTGCTAGCTGGATACAGCCGGTTGTTAAAAATGAACGCACAAAAAACAACTAGCTGCGTCCAGCTAGCAAAAGTATAACAACCGGAGCAGTACTGAATGCGAGCGTGAGGCGAAGGAGTAAAGTGGGTATGACAATTATCAAATGCAAGCATCGTGACTGCTGGACCATTTCTTTTTGAACATGACAGACAGCGCATATTGTTGACATTTTCACTGCTGTACGTACATTTTCAATGCAGTACAGATCCAAAAGTAAACGGGAGCGAGAAATAGGGCAAACAATTACTGCTTAACGAGCCACCGGAGACCACAGATCCCTTACAGCAAAAATAGAACATATCTTTAAACAACCCACCGAATGTGGGCATTTAGTCACCAACAGCTAGCCAACGAGTAGTACCAACTCTGACGTCGATGGTCGATGCAGAATGACAGTAATGCAATATTCAGAACCACCACCTTCCCCTCACCACGCTGTAATGCACCGGTCACGTCACGCTACAACCTTGACCACATTAGACATCACACACTTCGTGAAAAGCCTATGAAAGTAAACGTTCACTTACATCTCTAACAAATATGCAGTCGGAATGAATGATTTGTTTAAGTCCTCAAGAGAAAAATATTTGTTATGGACGCATAACGCGCTTATAACATTCATTTTATTGTGCCCAGGGAGAACGCGATGTTAGATGACAGTGTATCACTGACAAATAATGGGATGCAGATGTATACAAACAGAATTCTCGAACTCTGAACGACCAAGGGTGTGAAAGTATGAAGACTGACGTTCCGTGAACAGCAGAGGGATTTTAAGTTAAAGAGAACCACTTCAACACTGTTACTCTCCTCAGGATTGGAATTCCTTTCCTCCCTAAGCTGTAATACCACGAAACAGTAAAGCTTCCTATTAATACTAGCGATAAAAAAATCAGTGACTTGTTAAACGGATATCAGATGACTAATGAAAATTGCTTCTGTTTATATTTACTAAATATAAACCAGTACTCGGCAAGTAACGTGAATTTAAGTATATGGGTAATCCCCTACATCTCTAACATGTACTGCGACAACAGTGTCCAATTTTCGTCCCAAATGGTGGGCGAGCACATTCGTCTGTTCGGAAGAGGAGGCCGACATTATTTGCTACCTTTCGGCAGGTCAAGAGATTTTACAGAAAGTATTCGCTAAGGAAATTTACAACTTTAGATGTCAAGTTCGTGATGATGTGCTTGCCATTTCGTTAATGGTCATATTTATTGTGATATTTACATGGAAGTGAGACACTGCGAGATATTCGAAAAAGTTTATAATGAAAAATTGAGGTCGCTATGATTTTTTGTTTGTGCATTATACGCATGTTGCTGCGTACGAAATTTTGCTAACAAACTGAATTTTTCTTTAAACTTAAGTATATGTGTGTATTGGAATCTGATCTGATGCAGCACACTTGCAATCGCGACGCGCCACCGATAACGCCAGACTGAAGTATCCGCAACATTCCTCGTATTTCATAATCGGTTTGAGATACCGAAATGAGATTTTGGCAAATGATCGCGCACAGAGAGTAGTGTGTTTTTCCATACGGTTATTATGCCAAACATTCTCCACCGTGTTATTCCGCGAATGACAAACTTTTCCGACGTAAGAATGTAATTTTTGAAGGCCATCGATACCTGGTGGAACGAGAAATGCTATGCATTTTGGAGAAACGTAAGTGAAGACATCGTACGTTCATTCTGTACCGAGGATGTGCTTTACATAAGCTACTGACTTTTCGTTTCATCAGTTCAATAAACTATCACTGTTTCAGAACTCTCTCGGAATTATATGCATAGGGTACATGATAGTGAGGCGACACTGAGTAAACTACGCGTGCTTTGGCGAAAGAAGCAAATTTTAACATGACAACAAAATAAATGTAGGTTTCACTCAAAATTCGCCACTGATGACGCTTCTTTGTAAGTCACAAATGGTTAAAAATCTAGAAGAAAATAGATCGCTACATCTTCACCGGAATTCTCTTTGGATACTAACCAAAGCAGAAGTAAAATAACACGTTTGTTTGTATGGCCATCTTCCGCAGCAAGCATGTAAATACTTGTTTTGTAAATCAAACTGCCTTTTCCAGCTGCTATTTATTTTATTTAATCAATACGCGTTTCGCCTTCTACTGTTTTAAGGCATCAGTGGGCAGTGATAAACTATAACAAAACTGTACCATTATAGATCTCACTGATGGTGCCTTAAAACAGTAGAAGGCGAAACGCGTATGGATTAAATAAAATAAGTAGCAGCAGGAAAAGGCAGTTTGATTTGCAGAAGTAAAATATTTCTGAATGGTCATCATGCAAGTGTGGGCGTGAAGGGGCTCCACTTAAAATTTTCAAAAATGTGAGCGTTTACAAAAAATATGAGCGAAGCTTTCAGTTTACTTCGGCACTTCCCCTCCAGCGCTGAACATTTTCCCTGCAGCGCCTGCCCGTAACCCCCACCTCTACCGCTCCGCATGGGCTGCCAACCGCTCATCTCCCGGGTACTTTATTCTGCGCGGACTCTACCCTCTGCCATTCATTTCATAATAGTTTGTGGTGATAGATGCAGATGTAAAGATCAAAGATTCGAGTCAATATTTGATGCTGCACGCGGTTGTTACGAAGTACAATGTATTTCGTCACTACACATAGGTAGTAGGAAACGGATTTGAAAATACAGAATCTCATACTAATTGCGTGTCATGAAGGTCTTTAGATGATTATCTTAAGCAAATAAGCATTTTTTTTTCCTTTTATGATGCCACTTGTTGCATTTCTGTGGACAATAGTCACATTTTGTTTATTCCAGACTATATAGCGCCACGGTGGTGTTTCAAGAGGAAACTACAATCCACTTATGCCTTTATAATAGAACTACGACATCAAATAAGATGAAACCATCTCTTTACACTAGTATATTCTTGTACGTCAGCAGGCGGTACATCATTGCACTAAAAACAGTTTAAGCCAAATCACTGTAGAAGCCGTGCGAGACAGTATATTGTTCCGGCCAGTAACGTCGAATCAGCAAACTATGTACTCATAATTTTCATGGTTCAACTTACAACTGGAATTCATGTGACAAATGCAAGCCACTTTGTAAAGTGGATACGTGTTCTCTAACATTGCCACCGTTAGCGCGGAAGCTCCGCTACGCACGCCTTTCTTACCTGCGGCGATGACTAACGGCGAGCGGGCGATAAGCAGCTGAATGGGGCGGTCTGGCTACCACGCTGGCCGGAGGTTCATTAGCGACTAACCCCTATGAGTGGTTTGGCAAAGAGGCATCACTTTCCTGTTGCTAGTCTTTGGCAGAAGCACGCGCGATAGACGTCACAAAGCGTTAGTTGGCGAGTCTATAGGCTACGGCTGTAGAGTCTAACATGGGTGCCGGGAAGGGGAATGGCGGGGGCTGCACTTTCACCACCCCTCCCCCGCCACTCCTGCTGTCTTCGTGGTATACCCAGAAAAAAGATGAAAAAATAAAATTTTTATAGTTGTCCCATTTAAAGAAATAATTATTTCAATGCAAGCTTTGGCGACAATCATAGTGCGAACAGAAACTGGAGGCGTCTGCACTGTTGCACAAAGCTGTTTAACACCTTGTCAACGAATTCCCATGTCCTCCACCATTTTCCCTTGAACGCTGGACATGTGCAGACGTCTGGACCTCGTGTCTTACATTGTAGACCAATTCCACGTTTTGCCACGTCGTAACGTACTGAATGTACGTACTGTGTGTTGATGAACGATCTTTGTAAATCTCGTCCCCAGAGTCAGCTAAAGAATGTACTGAACCGTCGTCGACTTTCGTGCAGTAATGTCAATATTGATTGCCACGCACACAAATGAGTAAAACGGGGTGGCTACAGCAATCAAATCCGCGAACTCCAAGGATTTATTCGAGGTCACATCACTTGCATCATTTGCTTCAAACATTTCGTAACAAGTGGTGGCCTCAGAAACACAATTCTGTAAAAAAATCTCCATAAATTTTCTATATGTCTTCTGCAAGGGATAAAAATAAATATTTGTCTGTTTTTCTTATATTTTCAGGGTGGAGCTTTTTTGCGTATAGAAGAAAACCGATCTGTCAAAGAGGAAATTACACTCTCTAAGTGTGAGATACGAGATGAAGACTGGCATTCTGAAGAATTCTTCTGTATTTTAAGATGGTTGTTTTGATCTGTAGATCTGCCTTGCCACCACACAGTACGTTTAAATTCAACACCCACTTCTCTGCAATTATTTTTTAGCTTTCTCGAAGATGATTCTGAACTCCGTCAAGGCATTATTGTGGTGTCATTGAAGCACATCGGTTAATTTATTTATGTAATCATGAACTGTCTTCATATATAGTTGTAGTTGGTTGCACATGGGTTCGCGTTTGACAGAATAGACAGTTTGATGGGTTGCGTGGAAGCTTTTCTAAAACTTGTATAATACTGATGAGGTCTTCGTAAAGTTTTATGTTACTCTTGTGTTTTTCTGTCCAACAGGTTTCGCAGAAGAGAGGGATATTTGGAATTTATGCCGTCGCAACGTACTCCCTCTAAAAAATATGTGTGATATCCTTTGTTGTCCCAGTGGCATTTTTCACATCAATGACGTCGTTCAGGTCATTTATGACAACATTTAATGTATGGCTTGCACAGTGGCAGAATAGAGCTATAGGACTGTTGTCTTCAATAATGTTTTGGACACCACCTATACAACTAACCATTTCAGCACAGCCATGGTATCCTTGATATACAAGTTTGTCTAAATCTAAATTAAAATCTTGTAGAAACTGAATTTATTTATTTACTCGTTTGACTAGGGCCCCCCGTCGGGCAGACCGTTCGCCGGGTGCCGGTCTTTCAATTTGACGCCACTTTGGCGACCTGCAGTCGATGAGGATGATGGGATGATGATGACAGCACAACACCCAGTCCCTGGCGGAGAAAATTCCTCTACCGAGCCGGGAATCGAACCCGGGCCCAGAGGATTGACAATCCGTCACGCTGACCATTCACCTACCGGGGCAGACGTAAAAACTGAATGATAGTCCTTGAAATGGCTTTCGAATTCAACTGGTGTAGCGACACATATCCCAAAAATTCTTCACAAGTTATTGTCTTTTTGTTATCTTGATCACAAAACAGACAGCGAACTCCGGTCGCTAATTGTTGTGTACCACTAACGTCGGAAGTCTCATCACCCAGAACTGAAGAAGTAGAAGCCCGCTTCACCGCTTCAATTATTTTGCTTCTTAGAACATTGCAACAAGTTTCAGTCCGTTCATTTTGAATTTGATAAGATATGTACGAGGAGGTTTTACCTTTCGACTCTTTCTAAATCTCGTCCCCAGTGTAGCACATCTGTGAAAACATAACCGTCGACTACTTTTCCTGCGTAGTGTAAGATCATGCTGTGCGCCAAATAATATTGTTGATACAATTGACGGAAGTTTGAGACGGTTTTCTTCAACTTCCTAGTGATATTCCGTAAGTAAAAGCGTTCATGAACCCTCAATCCATCTTTGTCCACGACCTGTTCAAAAGTTTTTGAAGACGCCGATGAATCACGGTGCCACTTACATTCGCATGAGATTGTCCAGCTTCATCAAACTTTTGAAATTTGAGGCAAGGAGAAATGATGAACCATTGTTGTAGACTACGCTGTAGTGACGATCTAAACAAAACGCATATTCGACACAGAGGCCCTTTACCTAAGGCCGAGTAGGCCAACACGGGTATATTGTAAGCCACACAGATCGATGGGTTCGTTTACCATCAATGATTACGTCATTTTTAAAATGATACATTTTACTAGGCGCCCAAGGATTTCTTAATGACTTCAAACGTAAATCTTCATTGACTTGATAATTTATAGTATACACTCAACCTAGTACCTAACAATGAATTAGTTTTGCTACTGCTAGCGAAATCGAGCGTTACATCTTGTAGAATAACTTCACTGGTACCTATAAGCGAAAGAAGAGATTTTTGTTGACTAAAGTAAGTATACTTCCACTCTAAAATTGAACTAGTGAGAGTTCACGAGAAATTAGTGAATATTCTCTATTTGTTTTTGAGAAATACGTAAAGCGAACCGTATTTCGATGTTTCACGGAATGCAGTCCACGTAACTCGCCATATCCCGACAATATTTTTTACATTAAAACCAGAAAAACTTCCAAACTTAAGTGAATGTCGTGGACACGTAGGTAACTTGCCATACCCCGACAACTATTTTTAAATTAAAACCAATATACTGGTACACCAAACATTACAGCGGCTAACAATCGATACGCTCGACGTATTACGCGTTCACAACATCCGTTAAATTACCAATAAGTTCACTAATTCACTTTCGGAGAGTAACGAGATTGAGATGTGTAGAGAACAAAAGATACAGAAATTAATGAGGGTAGCCTATGAATACAAACATAACATACTAAGACTGGATGGCTTAATTTGAGAATCATCATCTACGCTGATCTGGCGCCTTTTGCACAGAAAATGTCTTACGCGCTGATACTAGTAAACGCAGGCACTCTTTAGTTTTTGCGCGCCCTTGCCCCCCCCCCCCCCCCTTTCTAAAATCTCACGTAACACATCCACACAACACACAACGCGGCGCGCGAGGCACTAGCGCAGACGCGTTTCAGAGCTGCACATTCAAATACAGGCGTGAGGGTGAGATGCACATTCAGACTCACATTTGGGGCCGTGTGTTTTAAACTTATCATAAATGCCTATAACTGTAAGACAACATTGGTATAAATCAGATCGCGGTAGTGTAATGTATCGATCGATATGGATCCCCCATGCCCAATATCCTGGCGGTGTCATTGGTTTCTAATGATAACAAATGGTTCAAATGGCTCTGGGCACTATGGGACTCAACATCTGAGGTCATCAGTCCCCTAGAACTTAGAAACACTTAAACCTAACTAACCTAAGAACATCACACACATCCATGCCCGAGGCAGGATTCGAACCTGCGTCCATTACGGTCGCGCGGTTCCAGACTGTAGCGCCTAGAACCGCTCGGCCACATCCGCCGGCTTCTAATGATAATATAGAAACTGTACATGTGAAACGTCCCCTTTGAAGAATTATACAAGACTGTGCTTGTTCGTCCCAGTTCCAAATAGTATTTTTTCCAGTGAGAGAACAAAGTTTTGGTGTAACAAGAATTTGCATATTCAGAAAACGACGGTAAAAATTTACGAGACCTAGAAAATTGCGGACTTGTCTTTTTGTGGATGGAACTGGAATGGCTCTGATTGCTTCTAACTTTTCAGGATCCGGCTGAATGCCTTCAGAAGAAATAATATGTCCCAAAGACGTCACTTTTGTCCTACCGAATTCAGACTTTTCCAAGTTAACTGTAATTCCAGATTCTGCAAAAATATGTAACACACTGTTGAGGATGCGATTGTGTTGTTCCCATGAGGCTTCTGCTATCAGAATATCGTCTACATATAAGGTGATGTGACGTTTGAAGAACTCAGGTAATATGGAATTTAGCCCGCGAATGAATGCTGCTGAAGAAATGTTCAAACCAAAAGGAAGTTTCCGAAACTGATAACAAACGCCGAAACAAAGGAAAGCTGTGTATTTTCTACATTCTGGATGAAGTTCGATCTGATAAAAGCTGGATCTGAGATCAATAGAAGACAACACTTTTACACCATTAAAATTTTGAAGAAGTTCTTCCATAGTCTGCAGCCTGTCCGTTTCAGGAATGATGATAGTATTGATTTGTCTCGAATCTAAGACAAGCCTGATCGATCCATTCTTCTTCCTACTTTATTTTCGCTCTGACTCAATGCTTATGCACGTTCTATGTAAGTAGGCTGTTTAGGTTTTTTTATTGGTAACGCCACCTTTATATAAAAATCACTGGCTGTGCTGTGTGCAGTCTGTGGCTAGTTTGCATTGTTGTCTGCCATTGTAGTGTTGGGCAGCGGCAGCTGGATGTGAACAGCGCGTAGCGTTGCGCAGTTGGAGGTGAGCCGCCAGCAGTGGTGGATGTGGGGAGAGAGATGACGGAGTTTTAAAATTTGTCATAAACTGCTATATATATTATGACTATTGAGCTGGCAGTAGTGGCGCTCGCTGTATTGCAGTAGCTTCAGTAGCGAAGATTTTTGTGAGGTAAGTGATTTGTGAAAGGTATAGTTTAATGTTAGTCAGGGCCATTCTTTTGTAGGGATTATTGAAAGTCAGATTGCGTTGCGCTAACAAAATATTGTGTGTCAGTTTAAGCACAGTCGTGTATAATTGTTCAAAAAGGGGACGTTTCACATGTAGTGAGTTATTACACGACTTGCGACATTTTTTTTTTTAATTTTCTTTTTAAGCCACTGTATAGTGGGTCCAGTATTAGCGATTTCGTCCGCTCTGCGCCTTGAGCGAGGGAAAATTACTGTCAAACAGGTGAACCCGAAATCCATCGACAAAACTTCGGAGCTTTTACAGGAATATTATATGAGTATTTTGGTGCAAGAGACCCGTGGTCTGTGGTGGCTCATTACGAATTGAAAATGTACCATACAACTTTTCTCGGCTTGTCACTCCAATTGCTTATGTTTTTGTTTCTAATTAACAATCAGCAAAACATACAACACAAAGTACATCAAGAACGTCCACAACTGTGGGCAAGAGGTCACCGTCCCCCTTCTGTCCCCCCCCCCCCCCCCACCTCTTACCCCGCTTAGCTCTCATGGGAAGGAAAAATATAGTGTATTCAGGTGTTTTTCTTTCAAGAAAACGATTTAAAAGTCAGTATTACACATATTTTTAACATGGTCGTATTTGAAAACTCTTTATGGCTACTTGCAAATCGCCTATGCCATACCCCCAGGTCTAGCCCCTCCCCCCCCCCCCCCCCTCGCACTATAAGCTATCGTAATACAACAACCATCAGTCGACACACTACACCTTTTTCACGTCGTTTTCGGTCTGTTCACATAGTGTGCATAATAAATGGATAACGGTTCCCTTACAAATGTTGTTCATTAGTTAATCTGTCCACACAGATGTCATTCATTGCTAACACACAAGGGTTGGAACTTTATTACTGGCAACTATGATGTACAACTTATACAAAATAGATGCACGTTTCAAAGCGTTACTTTTCTTCACAGTAGTCATCAACGTTGTGTAGTAACCTTTGACAGTGATGTGAAAGTTGTAGGATAACCTTAGCAGCCCCAGTTGTGTTGATATTTCAAGTGCAGCGGCCTGTTGCCTGACGAATGTCTTTAACAGTCCTAAAGAGAAAGGCAGGGAGTGCTTCCTTCGTGTTAGGAATTGACTTGAAGTCACAAGGGCTTAAGTCTGGGAAGTGGTACACCACTTCCAACCTCATAGATCGAACAAATCAGTCACAACTTGAGCCATAAGCGCGCCGAGCATTGTCCTGCAAAATGATAGGTGAATCCTGCTTCTTTCTTTCTTTAATGTGTTCCAAAAAATGAACAGCTTGGAGAAAGTAGGGGAGACTCTTCCTGTAGGCGCCGCCGATCTTTTTAGCAGGGCAATACGTGGGCGCAAATGGCACAAGTTGTGACTGATTTGTTTGATAGATGGGGCTGGGAAATGCTGTACTACACTTACCGACTTAATCGCTTGCGACTTCTAATCGATTCCTAAGATGAAGCAAGCGCTTCATGACTTTCGCTTTAGAACTCTTATATAGATTCTTGGGGCAGTAGACCGGTCCACTAGAACTGTCAACATAACAGGTGCTGCTAAGGGTATCATAGGACTTCCACATTGCAGACAACGGGTTACATACAGTGCTGGTGACTTGGACAGTAAAACTTTCAAACATGTCTCTATTCTGAATAAGTTGTAAATATATTCTGTCATTATTAAAGTTTCAACCCTCGTACAACCAACACCGCTGGAAAAACAAACTCGGGGCACAACATAGGAGTACTGAATACAAGGTTGAGGATGAAGAGTAATGTGGCTGTTACTGTTGTCATGGGTAAGTACTTTCAGTGAACGGAGTAAGTTTCATAAATTAGAATAATAAGTCAAACAAAATGCGGTTACATTGAAAAGACCCATATGCCACTAACGCCGATAGTGAAAACATCCGAAACATTGTCGGTAAGAGCTCCTTATACTTTTCTGCATACACCGTCCTCTTATGGTGCGGCCACACGATGCCCTTTTTTGTGCTTAACTTTGCTCATGAGCATAAATTTCCAAGAGCATAAGTTCGCAAGCACATTTGTGGAAATGGAGGACGTATGTTAATCGCGTTGATTCCCGCCTTCCTTGAGAATCTTCACGCTTTTTAGCAGACGACAGGCGTTTGGGGCCCGTGTGTGCTTCATTGTGTTGCGTGTTCAGGTTATGCCGTGAAGCGATTTATGCGCAATAATGTCTGTTGACTTCAAAGGAAGCACGCTTAAATCTCTAGATGGTTACAGACCAAGGAAAATCGTATGGAATACCGCTTCTAAAAATTATTTGAATAAAAATTTGAGATGAGATGCCCTGAGTATCAAGTATTAGATAAAAAGCCACCGATCATATTACTATAAAGAATAAGATGCCGCAAGTTTCGATGTAGGAAAACAGAAGAATAAGCCAGAAATTTATGAAATGTACGTATGAGAACTGTGGACGAATATTTATGCTATAGCGACTTATTAGCACGACAACGGCGGAACCTGAACAAAAGGAGTGATGGGGTATGTGTAGAACCTCAACAAGCATTGATGGCGGAAAAAAAACAAAATTGGAAAACACAACATTCAAGCTAGTTGATTTTGGCGTCAATGAAAATCACAGATTTCTAGAATCCGATAATGTTAACTACATATAATCTTTCATGACTAAAGTTGTGTAAAAATATGACGCACTGAAAGTTAATTAACCTTCACATATCGACTAAGAACTTCCTTTAAATGTTTCTCAGTTTCACAAATAATCACTGAAATGCTTTGTTTTGAAATAAAAAATAAATAGTTTACGCTTATACATAAGTCGCCTGTTATCAGCTGACAAAATATTGTTGCCAGCCTCGCTGCAGTTTCCCACGCATAAAATGTAAAATCTCGCTGTGACCTCGTTCTAGAATTTGCAAACAAAACATTGTCGCCATTTCTCGTACCTCTGTTATTTAGACACTTGTGTCACTTTTGCCTTTCGTTTTTCCGTAGCCTTTTCGTCACATACAAGCAGCGCGCATGCCCTTCCATTGCGGTGTGTGTGTGTGTGTGTGTGTGTGTGTGTGTGTGTGTGTGTATTTGATTGTGCACGAGGAAAGGGCCATCGTGTTGACATCTTAATCTTATGGTCTCTGAGAAAGACATATGATTGTGACAGGGTAATTGTCACGTAGCATTCCTCGAAATCGGTTCTCCAGATTTTCCCCTTCCCCCCCCCCCCCCCCCCGCCCCCCCTTTTTTCCCGGCCTCCTGGGGTTTCAAGAAAATTTCGTCACCTCTCTTCTTACAACGGTTTCAACTGGAATGAATGTTTCATTCGTCGACTATAGCTTGTTTAGCTCAGTGCCTTCCTGCCACGTCTTTCGTTTTGTGTTCCCTTTGACAGTCACTACAAGTATACATTGGTTCTTTTCTGTGTGCTATTTACGTAGCGCTGCGTAACAGCAAAGCAGTAGCAACATTCGTTGTTCAAATGTGTCGGTAAACTCAGAATTATAGAATAGCGATATTCATGTTGCCGCAACACCCATATAAAGAAATAGGGAACAAAAATGGGGCAAATGTTACCTGTTTCTTAAAGCAGGGCTGCTATACTAGCGTAGAAATATTTACATCTCAAAACTAAAAAAGCAAAGGTTCATTCAAAAGTGTATATGAATCCAGTCTCTCCAAGTCATCAGTTATTATCACGCAGGAATTATTACTGGACCTGATTGCATACCTATATGACTGTATTATTATTAATAACTGGTTTCATGCGGACCGCCACGAATCGCTGTCCTGTGACATTCCTCACTCATCTGTTGTGTGTATTCCATTAACTGTCTTCCCCTATAATTATTGCCTTTTCTGGCCCCATTTAGTGTCATAGATGCTATTCGTCCCTCACAGACCCATCAGACCCATCTCTTAACACTTGCTATCATCCGTCCCTTCTTACTCTTAAAGCTCCCTGCACATTGCTATCATCGCCGTAGTTGCAGAGGACGTCCTTGTTTCTTAATCTGTCAGTACACTTAGTCGTAATTTTCAGCATCTATCTATAACACCACATCTCAAATACTCCACTCTTCTTCTTTTCCGTTTTTCCTACAGCCTACAATTCGCTGCCAAATATTGCTGTGCTCCAGACGACCATCCCCAGAAATACCTCAAACTGACTTCTAACTTAGTTACTAGTAGAGATACTTTAGCGATGAATGCCTGTACTACACTGCTTTCAGCGTCTTTCTTGCTTCGAATGTCAGGAACCTTCTGCTTCCAAGAGTGCAAAATTACTTCACTTCACCTATTCCACAAGCCATTATCTTGATTTTAAATTTGATGTTAATCTCATTCCCACTGTCTCTTAATACTTTCGTCTTTCCTCGGTTTACTCTCAGTCCATGTTCTGTGCAGTAGTATTCATTCCATTCAACAGTTCTGCAATTCTGTCTCATTTTCAAGTAGGGCAGTATATACATCAGATAATCTTATGTCGATACCCTTTCAACTTTGGTTCTCTTCTTGTGTATCAACTTTTCATTTACTTCCTTACTCACTTCTTTAACATATAGGTTGAACAGTAGAGAAGAAAGATACCATCCCCATCTTTCGCCCTTTTAAATCCTAACATTTCCCTCTTGAACTCCCATTCTTATTTTTCCCACTTGCCGGCCTCGGTGACCGAGCGGTTCTAGGCGCTTCAATCCGGAACCGCGCGACTGCTACGGTCGCAGGTTCGAATCCTGCCTCAGGCATTGATGTGTGTGATGTCCTTAGGTTAGTTAGGTTTAAGTAGTTCTAGGGGACTAATGACCTCAGATGTTAAGTGCCATAGTGGTCAGAGCCATTTGAAACTTTTTATTTTTTTTCCCTTTTGGTTTCTAACTATACTGTATGTTACCCTTCTCTGTAGATTCCAAACACCTACTTTTCGGCGAAATCAGTTTCTTGCGCCACCTTACATTATCGAACTTTTTTTCTAGATTAATAAGAGTTTTCGTAAGACTTGCTTCCATTATCGAGTGCAACGTCAGAGCCGCCCCTCTGGTGCCTTTACGTTTGCTGATTGTCATCGACATATCATTAGTTCTGTTTTACTTTCTGTTGTGTATTGTTCAAGTTAGTAATTAGTGACTAGCTCTAAAGCTCTAGTAGCAGCTCTCGTACAAAATAATCAGGGCAGTATAAAGTGACACAAGAGTTATGTGTTTCTCCTAAAGGAACTGGTCCGGCAACGTACCGGCAGTTACATCTCAGTATTAAAAAATCAAGATAACTGCGAGTAGGACTCGGGCACAAAGAGTTCTGCACAAACTTAATTATTTGTAGAGGTAGTTCATCCATCCTGGGAATCAAGAGTGACGATTTTCGCTGTTATCGATACCGATACTGGCAAATTATCGGTCCCGGGAACGCCAAGACTTTAGAGAATGACAAAAAAAGATATTTTTTTGAAGTGTTTTACTGTCAAACCTTGCTTCTTGCCAAATTTCATGGTTCTAGGTCAACCGGAGGTGATCTGTAGATTCTGACGAGTGAGTTTTCGAGTATCAAAATACGTGACATAAACGGCCGTATATCTTCCTGCACCGTTAAGGGACCGTACGCCTTAGTGTGTGACATGAATTTCAACTCGATGCATCGACCTGTTCCGAAGAAAGTGGGTTTTCAATAGTCGGACAGACAGACGGGCAGACAATAGACAGCAGACAACAAAGTCATCCTATAGTGTTTTCGCTTTTACCAATTGACGCACGGAACTCTAAAAACGAAGTTTTGCAGCAAAACCATGTGTTGTTTCTTGAATTGTATCTCTTCTAGTCATGGATTATTGTTTTGTGGCACACACAATTCGACTTGGTGGTATACCTGTACGATTCTGTTTAGATTATGCAAAAGAACCTGCTCTCTTTCTGGAGCTGCTTGAGAAGCACACGAGCTCAACTATAGCCCTTACCGCTGAGATCAGTCCATTCCATGCTCGCATATTGTGATGACTTTTCGGGGACCAAAATATACCCCCTCCCTGGAGAAATCGATTTAAAAAAAGGCGGCAAATTCGTCAAAATGTGTGTCTCCTTGTGCTTGGTATCAACAAGGCAGCAGACAGTGGCATTATGATTGATTTTATCCTGACTGTCTTCGGCTAAATGTTTCATACAGTTCCCCCACTGTCGCCTAACGAAGAAATTGCGAACTTGCGGAATATCGGACTAATTTTGTGGGGCGTCTTCTGCATTTTCGACGAGGGAAGGGGTGTAAAGTAAACACTGAATATAGAGAGGGCCAGGGTGAGAGGACATGTGTTATCATGGAACCCCTTGCACGATAGTACAGGGTGATTCAAAAAGAATACCACAACTTTAAAAATGTGTATTTAATGAAAGAAACATAATATAACCTTCTGTTATACATCATTACAAAGAGTATTTAAAAAGGTTTTTTTTCACTGAAAAACAAGTTCAGAGATGTTCAATATGGCCCCCTCCAGACACACGAGCAATATCAACCCGATACTCCAACTCGTTCCACACTCTCTGTAGCATATCAGGCGTAACAGTTTGGATAGCTGCTGTTATTTCTCGTTTCAAATCATCAATGGTGGCTGGGAGAGGTGGCCGAAACACCATATCCTTAACATACCCCCATAACAAAAAATCGCAGGGGGTAAGATCAGGGCTTCTTGGAGGCCAGTGACGACGTGCTCTGTCACGGGCTGCCTGGCGGCCGATCCATCGCCTCGGGTAGTTGACGTTCAGGTAGTTACGGACAGATAAGTGCCAATGTGGTGGCGCTCCATCCTGCTGAAATATGAATTGTTGTGCTTCTTGTTCGAGCTGAGGGAACAGCCAATTCTCTAACATCTCCAGATACTGTAGTCCAGTTACAGTAGCACCTTCGAAGAAAAAGGGACCAAAAACTTTATTGGCTGAAATGGCGAACAAATGTACAACTAAATGAAACTTTATAGCTCCCTTAATTCGCCGACAGATAGTGCTTAGCTCTGCCTTTTGTCGTTGCAGAGTTTTAAATTCCTAAAGTTGTGGTATTCTTTTTGAATCACCCTGTAGAGGGAGCCGTAAGGGGCAGAAGTTATCGGGTAAGACAGAAATTCAAATATGTGCAGCAAATAACTAACAATGCCTGACGCAGTGATTTTAACAGGGCTAAAATGTGTGTGTGTGTGTGTGTGTGTGTGTGTGTGTGTGTGTGTGTGTGTGCGTGTGTGTTTGTGTGTGTGCACGAGCGCGCTATACTGCACAAGTGGAGTACTCAAGCTTGCTGCAATATTTTGGCGTTTCGCTGAATGGCTGTGCTACGGGTGGAGGAGGGGGGGGGTGTACTATACTAGCTGCACTGTTCCGTGGAAAGTACTGTTGCGTATATAGAGTGAGCAAAATAATTTGGTCATATACGGAACCTTTCGGTCCGGAAGCTCTGCACAGCTGAAGCAATTATTTTTGCGCTGAATCTTATGCGTCATTGTACACGACAGGCTCAGATCTTCGATTTCGGCTCCCTGTAGCCACAGCAGTGACTGGTTTCCCAATGGGTGGTGGGGAGACGTTTGCAACCTGACGCATGCGTCACTGCTTATCGCTGGTTCCGTACACAGCTTCCCAGTTGCTGCTCTTTCGCTGTCTCTGCCTCACTACTCTCAATGAGTGTCTGCCATTAGCATCGAAGGTGTCCTAAGAGAGTCTAACGGTGAAGGAAACGGTAACTGTTTCGGATGTCAAAACTTTCATTGCGAAACTTAGAGGCCGCGCTACCGAATGCAGAAGTGCAGAGATGGGCGAGTGTTATCAAGTTGCCCGTGCTGTCCACGAATAAGCATGGTTTCAGAAAGCATCGCTCGTGCGAAACTCAGCTTGCCCTTTTCTCACATGGCAGAACTATGGTTGAAGGGCAACAGACAGACTCCATATTTCTAGGTTCCTGAAAAGAATTTGACAAGGTGCCCCATTGCAGATTATAAACGAACGTACGAGCATATGGAATAAGTTCACTGGTGTGCGAGTGCCTAGAAAACTTCTTAAATAATAGAATCCAGATAAATTTGTTGTACCTGGGATTCACAGTCATAAAAAATTTTTTTGATGGACGTCATCTTTCCGCCAGGGACTGTTGTAAGTTTTTATGACATTATTGCACTTTCTGCCATAATATCAGCACTCGATAATGGCCTAAGGCCGAAACTGCAATAGTGTAATAAAAAACTTATAACAGTCACTGGCGAAAAGATGATGTCCTTCAGAGAATCCAGTATGTTGTCCTCGACGGCGAGTGTCCATCAGAGGCAAGCGTATCGTCAGGAGGGCGCCAGGAAAGTGCGATAGGACCAATGTTGTTCCCTATATACATAAAAGATTTAGCGGGTTGGGTGGGCAGCAATCTGCGGTTGTTTGCTGATGATTCCGTGATGTACGATAAGTTTTCGAAGTTAATTGATTGTAGGAAGATACAAGACGACCTTGACAAAATTTTCACTTGGTGTGAGGAATGGCAGCCGGCCGTTCTCACCGCGCTTCAGTTCGGAACCGCGCGCCTGCTACCGTTGCAGGTTCGAATCCTGCCTCGGGCATGGATGTGTGTGTTGTCCTTAGGTTGCATAGGTTTAAGTAGTTCTAAGTCTAGGGGACTGATGACCTCAGGTGTTAAGTCCCATAGTGCTTGGAGCCATTTTTTGATGAATGGCAGCTAGCCCTAAATGTCGAAAAATGTAAGAAAATGCGGATGAGTAGGAAGACCAAACCTGTAGTGGTAGGATACAGTATTACTGGTGTCCTGCTTGACACAATCAAGTCGCTTAAATATCTGCACGTAACATTGCAAAACGATATGAAGTGGGACGAGCGTGTGGGAACTGTGTCAGGAAAGGAGAAAGGTCGACTTCGGTTTATTGAGAGATTGAGAGAATTTTAGGAAAGAGTGGTTCACCTGTAAAGGAAACCGCATGTAGGACACTGGTGCCGTCTATTCTTGAGTACTGCTCGAGTGTTTGAGATCCTTACTACCAGGTGCGACTGAAGAAAAGATATCGAAACAATTCAGAGGCGGGCTGCTAGACTTGCTACCGGTAGGTTCGGACGACAAACAAGTGTTACGGAGATGCCACGGGAACTCAGATGGCAATCCCTGGAGGGAAGGCGACATTCTTTTCGAGAAATACTATTGATAAAATTTAGAGAACCGGCATTTGCAGCTGACTGCCGAACGATTCTACTACCGCTAACATACATCGCGCATAAGCTAGGATTTCCCTAGTTTCAAAGGATTCCAAACCTGCTCTTCCTGCATTGTTACAAGCAACGAAAGCTACAGTTATCCATCCGTTACCCAAACTGGAAGAAGAAGAAACTTTCATTAAAGAAAAATTTAACTTCGCACCACAAAATAAAGTAGGTCCATGAATAAGAACAAATTGAGTAGTTTTACCTACTCCTCTTACTTCATTCTTTTTACCCTTCGCAGAAGATGTCGAAGCACCAAGAGTGCCGTCCACATTGACAAGTGATTTGTAAACCAGCATCTTCTGCGAAGGGTAAAAAGAATGAAGTAAGAGGAGTAGGTAAAACTACTCATTTTGTTCTTATTCATGGACCTACTTTATTTTGTGGTGCGAAGTTAAATTTTTCTTTAATGAAAGTTTCTTCTTCTTCCAGTTTGGGTAACGGATGGATAACTGTAGCTTTCGTTGCTTGTAACAATGCAGGAAGAGCAGGTTTGGAATCCTTTGAAACTAGGGAAATCCTAGCTTACCGTACTGTACCTGTTTCTGAGATTATTATTGCTAGTGAGGGTTCCTACCTTTTACCGCACGGGAGTTTGTCTTTGTCTTGTCGTAGACGTTGTAAGATAAATTCCGATTGTAGTATTCACTTATGGGTGAAGGCTAGTGGTCCTGCTTCTTTGGAAGATTGTCGTATTGTGGGTGATTGTACTTTATATAATCATTGAAAGCAGTTCTCAAATCGGCCCTTTTAAGGGCCACAAATACTACACATTGATCTTGCCAAAAGCCGAGAAGCGATTCTTCTTGGTGTTTTAGATCTGAGAAATTAGGCCTCATACAGAGCCATATAAAAATGGTTCAAATGGCTCTGAGCACTATGGGACTCAACTGCTGTGGTCATAAGTCCCCTAGAACTTAGAACTACTTAAACCTAACTAACCTAAGGACATCACGAACATCCATGCCCGAGGCAGGATTCGAACCTGTGACCGAAGCGGTCGTGCGGTTCCAGACTGTAGCGCCTTTAACCGCTCGGCCACTCCGGCTGGCCAGAGCCATATAGACAGTCATTTTCCTCTCCCTCCATTTGCGAGTGTAACAGGAAAGGAAATGACAAGTAGTGGTACGGGGTACCCTCAGCCACGCACCGTACGGTGGCTTGCGGACTACCTATGTAGATGTAGAAGCAGAGCATCCGTTTTTGAGACCCCTCCTCGTCTCTCCACTGAGTTCCGGAATGTTTGAGAAACCACCTGCTTTTAGTGCGCAATAAAAGTATATTATTTATGTATCATTTCGGTTTATTTTGAATCTTGGCTCTGGCAGCAGTCATCCAAGAAATTTATCGCTCTTTCAACAGTTTTTTTGTAAATGTATTTTGCTACGATTTGTTTACTCTCTAGCGGGTCTTTGTTAAACTCTTCTTCAAGTACACAACACAATGTCAATTGCAGATACATGATGCTCAACAAAGTTATTTCTCAAAAAAATGGTTCAAATGGCTCTGAGCACTATGGGACTTAACTTCTGAGGTCATCAGTCTCCTAGAACTTAGAACTACTTAAACCTAACCAACCTAAGGACATCACACACATCCATGCCCGAGGCAGGATTCAAACCTGCGACTGTAGCGGTCTCGCGGTTCCAGACTGTAGCACCTAGAACCGCTCGCCCACTACGGCCGGCAGTTATTTCTCATTTGATCAAAACTGTCCTGTAACTGTTGCGCTCTGTTTAGAATACCTGTTGGCAGGCGGTTGCTTATGGTTTTGTACACAGTATAATGAGCTTTTTGCAAAATCAAATTCTGTACATCTATATACATAAAACAAAGTCGGGTTTGTTACAACACTTATAACTCGAGATTTGCTGGACCAATTTTCATGGTTTTTGATTTGTTGGATTTGTCTCCGCCCTGAATAGCAGAATACATCTAAAAAGTAATGAAAAATTGACGAATAAAGATTTTCATGGTTTTTGATTTGTTGGATTTGTCTCCGCCCCGAATAGCAGAATACATCTTAAAAATAATGAAAAATTGACGAATACTTGAAAAATGCGTTATTTTCCCTAAAAGTTCTTTAGTTTCGGAGCTGTCAAATTTTTTTGTCAAAATCTGTAAGTAATTTATGCATGCGTTCATAAACTATTTAAAATGGATGAATAAACTATTATGTGTATTTTTTTTAAAAAAAAGATTGAAAAATATTACGTGTGCGTTCAGAAATGTGTAATGAATACTTAATCATTTCAATAAATGCTCATTTGTTTATTACATGTCAAACATTTGTTGTCCAATCCTGTCAAATACTGTAACAACTATTTATGTGTGCGTTCAGAAATTTATTTTGTGTAAAATGTCTCGAAAGTTCAGGTAGGTATTGTTATATTTGTTTGTTTTAGACATTAATTTGTGTAAATTATTTATTAAATTAATTAAAGATTTATTCTACAGGTTAACAAAAGTGTAAATGTCTTTTCATAGGTTGTCTATGATTTTTCTTGATAAGCTATTGTCTATGTCTCGATTGTTTTATGTGGTTTTGTGCGAGTGCATATTCAGTATTACTATTAATAAAAATGCCGCGTCCTAGAAGATCTAATCTTTCCCAGTGGAGCCGTAATGCAATTAGGCAACGGAATATCGCGAGTCAATTATCTGACGAAGAACGAGAAATTGCCCGAGAAGAGCGCCGCGTTAGGATGGAGCAAAGAAGGGCCTTAATTCGTGCTTCTCAAACACAAGAGCAAAGAAAGGCAGCCCGTGAAACGGCTAGATTAGAAACGAGAAATCGTCGAGCTTATCGTACAGATGAACAGAGGAATAATCTTCGAAGTGCAAGAAGAAATGGTTCAAGTATTGATTTGAATCGAGCAGCGTTTCGATATGATTGCACCATCGACTACAGCTTGCATCGTTTAGTTTGCATTGGTCCAATGGACGTTGTTTGCCAGCATTGTGGCGCATTGAAGTTTGCTGGTGAAACGCCTGGTTTGTGCTGCCTTAGTGGTAAAGTGACATTGCCATTAGTGGTCCCGCCACCAGAGCCATTGCGTTCCCTGCTTTATGGCGAAACACTAGAATCACGACATTTTCTAGCGAACACTCAAAAATACAATGTCTGTTTCCAAATGACTTCATTTGGGGCGGAAATTATCGAAGAACACGGATATAATCCGACATTTAAGGTAATTTACGTTAAAAACTTTATTTTCTATGATTGTAAAAAAAATTTGGAATGTAGTTTGTTAGATTTCTGTATTTGTCTCTAAAATAAAAATGGTATGTTATTATTTGAAAAAGAAAGTGTTTGTAAATCTAACTATAACTATGGCTTTGAATTTACAGATTCAAGGCCAGATTTGCCATCGCATTGGATCATTGCAACCTATTGAAGGTGCACAGCACAAATTCTTGCAAATATACTTCATGGGCAATATGGAAGAACAACTTGACCGGCGTCAAGGGATCAACACAGCTACGAAAAGAGCAATTCTCCAAGATCTGCAGCAAATGCTTCACGAACATCATGCATTGGTCAGGCTGTTCAAGACTGCTTTAGAGCGCATGCCAAGTGATGACTATAAAGTTGTAATCAGAGCAGATAAAAGACCAGCTGGAAAACATGAACGCACATTTAATGCTCCAACAATCGATGAAGTGGCAATCCTGATTGTTGGTGAAAACTTGGAAACACGTGATATTGTGCTTACACGACGCAATACTGGGCAACTACAAAGAATATATGAAACACACCGTTCATATGACGCGTTACAATACCCGCTTATGTTTTGGCAAGGAGACGATGGATATCACTTTAATATCAAAATGATTAATCCATTGAATGGTAAGATCAATATCATTGTTTTCATTTTAACTTGATATACATTTTATTCTGTTTGCTTTTGGTACACAAAAAAAGTTGTCACTCCTAATTTAGTAGAGAGTAGCTGTAAGAGTCGTTAACCTATTAGGGGTTCTAAAATACAATTTTTACTGTATTTGTTTCAGGTGAGGAAACTACCAAGAAGGTTAGTTCGATGAATTATTACGCATATCGTTTGATGATTCGTGAAAATTCTGACAATTATTTGTTGCGATTTCGTCGACTGCTTCAACAATACTGCGTTGACATGTACGTTAAAATCGAAACGGAGCGCCTGACTTTCATCCGGTTGAATCAAGCTAAATTGCGTTCGGAAGAGTATATTCATTTACGCGATGCAATAAGCACAGAAGGAGATTCAGAAAATGTTGGTCGATTGACTATTTTACCAGCGACATACACAGCGTCATATGCATGAATATGCGCAAGATGCAATGACATATGTTCGTCATTATGATCGGCCAGATCTATTCATTACATTTACATGTAATCCGAAATGGATGGAAATTATTCAATTACTGCTTCCCGGACAAACATCAAGCGATCGACACGACATCACCGCACGGGTTTTCAAGCAAAAAATTCGGTCACTAATAAATTACATTGTTAAGCAACACGTCTTTGGGATTACTCGATGCTGGATGTATTCAGTCGAATGGCAAAAACGAGGCCTACCGCATGCTCACATTCTAATTTGGTTAGTAGACAGAATTCGGCCAGATCAAATAGATGACATCATATGTGCGGAGATTCCTGCTCCTGAAACCGATCCAGACCTACATGATGTTGTAATCACGAATATGATTCATGGACCATGTGGCACTATCAACCGCCAATCACCGTGCATGGTCGACGGCAAGTGTTCCAAACGGTATCCGCGAAAATTCACGGCAGAGACCATTACAGGCAACGATGGTTATCCATTGTATCGGCGTCGATCGCCCGATGATAATGGTAGAACTATCACAACTAAAGTGAAAGGAAACGATTTCATAGTTGACAACAGTTGGATTGTTCCATATTCGCCACTTCTTTCCAAAACATTCAAGGCACATTGTAATGTTGAGTATTGCAATTCGGTCAAATCTATTAAATACATTTGCAAATATGTCACGAAAGGGAGCGACATGGCGGTTTTTGGTATCCAAACATCCAATATCAACGATGAAATCACGCGCTATCAAGTTGGTAGATATGTGAACTGCAATGAAGCAATTTGGCGTATATTCTCATTCCCTATTCACGAACGTTATCCCACTGTTGTACATTTGGGGGTGCATCTACAGAACGGTCAGAGAGTATATTTCACAGCGTCGAATGCTGCTCAACGTGCCGAAACACCTCCAGCGACAACACTGACCAGTTTCTTTGCGATTTGTCAAAACGATCCGTTCGCACGAACGTTGCTTTACTCGGAAATGCCACGTTATTACACTTGGAACGCTACATCGAAGAAATTTCTACGTCGGAAGCAAGGCGATGCAGTTCCTGGTCATCCAGATAGGCGTTCTGCTGATGCTCTTGGTCGTATTTACACAGTTCACCCGAAGAATGATGAATGTTTCTATTTGCGCTTGTTGCTGGTACATGTTCGAGGGCCAACATCATTTGAATCACTATGAACTATGAATGGTATAGTGTGCCCCACATGTCGTGCAGCATGTCAAGAGCTGAATTTGCTTGAAAACGATACTCATTGGGACACGACAATCGCTGAAGCAATTATTTCTGCATCTCCAAGTCAGATACGCACATTATTTGCTATCATCATTTCGACATGCTTCCCATCGAACCCACGTGACCTGTGGAACAAATACAAAGATAACATGTCAGAAGACATTTTATATCGAATTCGTGTCAGCTCAAGAAATCCCGATCTTAAGGCGAATGAGGAGATGCATAACCAGGCTTTGTTCTTGATCGAAGATATGTGTCACCTCATGTGCGGCAGTTTGTTAGTTAGGTTAGGAATGCCAGCGCCAGATCGCGGAATGAATGACGCATTTAATAGAGAATTGGAACGTGAACGTGAATATGATCCACATGAACTAATCCAATCAGTTCAAACGAATGTACCACTGTTGAATCCTAAGCAGAAGGAAGTCTATGATACACTGATTAATGCAATTGATGATGGAAATGGTGGCTTATTTTTTTTGGATGCCCCCGGTGGAACTGGGAAGACATTCCTCATGTCATTGATTTTGGCCACTGTACGTGCGAGATCCGAAATTGCGGTAGCAACTGCTTCTTCTGGAATAGCGGCCACCTTGTTAGACGGATGCCGTACGGCTCACTCAGCGTTAAAATTGCCATTAAACCTTCAAACTACTGAACAACCGACATGTAACATTTCGAAACACTCCGCAATGGCCAAAGTTTTAGTAGCATCAAAAATCATCATATGGGACGAATGCACAATGGCGCACAAACGCGCATTGGAAGCACTAGACCGAACATCAAAAGATCTGCGCAATGACTCGAGATGTTTTGGTGGTTCAATGATTTTATTATCTGGCGATTTCCGACAAACACTACCAGTAATTCCAAGATCTACTGCTGCCGACGAAATAAACGCTTGCCTCAAAGCATCAAATCTGTGGCGATATGTAAACAAACTTCAACTGTCTGTAAATATGAGAGTTGCATTGTTGAACGATCTATCTGCTGATGATTTCTCGAAGCAATTGCTGACTATCGGTAATGGCCGTGTTCCTGTTGACGAATCGAGCGGTTTGATTTCATTTCCTCCAAATTTTTGCAATTTCGTCTCATCAAAAGACGAGCTTATCAACAAAGTATTTCCGGATATCATTGCTAACCACAAAAATACTAAATGGTTAAGTGAGCGAGCAATTTTGGCGGCTAAAAATAAAGATGTAGATGACCTCAATTTTATAATTCAAAATCAAATCGTAGGTACTCTGTATTCATTCAAATCTATTGACTGTGTAACGAACGAAGAAGAAGCCACTAATTATCCAACTGAATTTTTGAACTCCTTGGATGTGCATAGGTTTACCACCGCACAATTTACAACTGAAGGTTGGCTCGGTAGTCATCATGCTTAGAAATTTAAACCAACCAAAACTGTGTCATGGAACGCGTTTGGTGATAAGAAAGCTGATGAGCAATGTGATTCACGCGTCGATACTTAAAGGAAAATTTAAAGATGAGGAAGTTCTTATTCCAAGGATTCCGATGATCCCAACAGATATGCCCTTTGAGTTTAAACGAATTCAATTCCCGATTCGTCGTGCCTTCGCCATGACGATCAACAAATCACAGGGCCAATCCTTGACTATTTGTGGCCTCAATCTAGAAAATGCGTGTTTTTCTCATGGTCAATTGTACGTGGCATGCTCACGTGTCGGCAAACCATCCGCATTATTTGTTCTTGCGCCTGACCAAAAAACAAAGAATGTCGTTTACCACAAGGTGCTTGAATGAAAATCCGATTAATGAATTAATCAGAGTGTATCCCAACCTGCACAACATAGTTTTCAATGATTTTTTTCTGGCATGTGTTTGAAATACTTAATTATTATTATTTTTTTAATTTTCATTCTCATTCTGTATGTATTCATCATCATTCATCAAAATAAAATACTTTTATATTTCTATCTATATTAATATTATTTTGTATCGTTGTATTACGTTCATCAAAGTCTAAATTAGTTCAGCTAAAAGGTAACACGACATTCATTGACTGTTAGGCGGTACGAAGTTCGCCGGGTCAGCTAGTTGCAGATAAGAACAAAACTGTTCTAGAAGTTCACTTTGTTTTACAGAGTACTGCCTCTAGTTAGCGTGAAAGAACAGAAAACAATTTTGTCCCTTTAAAAAGAAAAGGAAATTATTAACAAATGTAACGAAGGAAATTTACTTAAAGTCTTTAAAAGTGAAAAGTACACTTTTTTCTTTGTTAGTTACAGTTGTGTTTATAAGTGGATTACCCATACAGTGGTATGAACGTCTATATTTTATAGTTCAGCAGTCAACTGCGGAAAAAAAGCAAGAGTGGAAAGCAATGAAGATAACTGTTATTTTTGAGAGGCCTTAATACTGTTGTTAATGACTCTGTACTCTTTGATGACATGAATGCTTTGAGAAATGCTACCAATACACGAGTGGTATTGATGAATGCACTGAATCAGTAGGATTTCTACACGGTGGTCTCAGCGCTCTTTTAACCTGTGCGAACGAATAACCTTTCTTCAACAACGCGTTGGCGAGACGGTGTAATTCTGCGTCAAGCAACTCTGGTTCGCAGATTTTCCTTGCTCTATTCGCCAACTACCCAAAACACTAAAGCGAATTCTTTACAGACGAATGGAAAAACTGGTTGAAGTCGACCTAGTGGAAGACCAGTTTGGATTCCGTAGAAATGTTGGAACACATGAGACAATACTGACCCCACGACTTACCTCAATATAGATTAAGCAAAGGCAAACCTACGTTTCTAGCATTTGTAGACTTAGAGAAAGCTTTAGACAGTGTTAACTGGAATACTCTTTCAAATTCTGAAGGTGGCAGGGATCAAATATAGGGAGCGAAAGACTATTTACAATTTGTACAGAAACCAAATGGCAGTTATAAGAGTCGAGGGGCCTCAAAGGAAAGCAGTGGTTGGGAAGGGAGTGAGACAGGATCGTAGCCTATCTATTTGTAGTTGGTATCGAAATCCATGGTGAAGAAATAAAAACTTTGAGGTTTGCCGATGACATTGTAATTCTGTCAGAGACAGCAAAGGACCTGGAAGAGCAGTTGAAGGGAACGGACAGTGTCTTGAAATGAGGGCATAAGATGAACATCAACAAAATCAAAACGAGGATAATGGATCGTAGTCGAATTAAATCAGGTGATGATGAGGGAATTAGAATAGCAAATGAGACGCTTAATGTAGTAGATGATTTTTGCTATTTGGGGAGCAAAATAACTGATGATGCTCGAAGCAGAGAGGATATAAAATGTAGACCGGCAATGTCAAGGTAAGCGTTTCCGAAGAAGAGAAATTTGTTCACATCGAGTATAGATTTAAATGTCTGCAAGTCTTTTCTGAAAGTATTTGTATGTAGCCATGTATGGAAGTGGAACAAGGACGATAAATAGTTCAAACAAGAAGAGAATAGAAGGTTCAAATGGCTCTGAGCACTATGGGACTTAACATCTGAGGTCATCAGTCCCCTAGAACTTAGAACTACTTAAACGTAACTAACCTAAGGACATCACACACATCCATGCCCGAGGCAGGATTCGAACCTGCGACCGTAGCGGTTTCGCGGTTCCAGACTGAAGCGCCTAGAACCGCACGGCCACACGGGCCGGCAGAGAATAGAAGCTTTCGAAATGTGGTGCTACAGAAGAATGCTGAAGATGGGTAGATCATATAACTAATGAGGAAGTATTGAATAGAATTGGAGAGAAATCTGTGGCATAACTTGACTAGAAGGAGGGATCGGTTGGTAGGACATGTTCTGAGGCATCAAGGAATCACCAATTCAGTACTGGAGGGCAGCGTGGAGGATAAAAATCGTAGAGGGAGACCAAGAGATGAATACACTAAGCAGATTCAGAAGGATGTAGGTTGCAGTGGGTACTGGGAGATGAAGAAGCTTGCACAGGATAGAGTAGCATGGACAGTGCATCAAACCAGTCTATGGACTGAAGACCGTATCAACAACCGCCAACTTTATCATGATGCCTCGGTCTTGTTCCGGGTGGTGGTTCGAACATTGATGTAGGAGACTTGTCTATGTGGGTGGGTTTTCGGTAAACTGTGAGGCCCAAGTTACCATCTTCTTTCTTGAAAACTAGGACATCTAGAAAATTTAATCCTCTGCCTGCCTCCCTCTTTGTGGTAAACTGAATCTTCGGATTGATCCCATTGAGATGTTTGTGAAAACGATCCAGTCCCTTCCTGCCAACCCACCAAAAAATAAACATATCATCCACGTATCGGAACGAAACATTCGGACTCTTGTTCGCAGTTTCCAGTGCCTGATCCTGGAATTTTTCCATAAAGAAGTCCGATATAACAGAGCGTAAGGGGCTCCCCAAAGCGACACCATCCGAAGATTCAGTTTATCACAGAAAGGGAGGCAGGCGAAGATAAAATTTCTTAATGTGCTATTTTTCGAGAAGGAAGATGGTAGCTTGGGCGTCACGATTTACCGAAAACCTACGCACACAGACCGTTACCTATACAGGGAGTCGAACCGCCACCCATAACTAAAGCGAGGCAACATGAAAACGTTGCAGGATAGTGCAAGGAGAATCTTCTAACCAGAGCTGCTTGACGCAGAATTAAAATGTCTCACCAATATACCGCGTAGATATCATTGTGATATTCAAGCGCGGGTGAAATCAGAAATTTTCCGGTCTTCCATTATGGACGTTACTAACCGCATAGAAAATATCCTTAAAAAGCGGAACGTTGTGGTAATCTACAAACCCACCTAGAAGATACGAGATCATCTGAAATCGGCCAATGAATAAGGGTGCTCGCTAACCGCTCGAAAAAGCAAAAATTTACAGGATGCCGTGTAATTGTTGGAAGGTGTACGTGGGTACTTTTAAAAGAACTGTCATAAGACGAGGACAATTGCAGAAAAGGGGAGATTGACGTATCAGCTGATCCGGAACATACTTTACTTCAGTGGTAAAGAGAAGGGCGTGAAATTGAATGACCTCTGAATTGCGGTGCTGAAGAAGATATGTAGCCGTCATCCACTACGGGGTGATAGCAACAGCGGACGACAGCAGTTGACAACGGCCAATTGCGTTCGTGTATTCAAAACGAGACCGACGAGGAAGACAGGCCGTGGCACGTACGTCACAAAGGTAAGCCTGAGCTCGCTTGCTCGCTTAACACAGCGGGCAAAATGCTTTTGTAAACATGATAACTCGCAACTGAGTATGTACTTACTAGCGAGAATTGCATCTACTGGAATCTGATACTATGAAATCTTACTGATTACTAGTCGTAGAACAAATTTAAAATCAATTCTCAGCATAAAGCGTATAACGGCTTGTTTGTAGCATTTAGTCTCTTCTGCGTAGCAGTGCTCATTTCATAGAAGATGTGATGGCTTATGCAACTTGTGGTGTCACCGCCAGACACCACACTTGCTACGTGGTAGCCTTTAAATCGGCCGCGGTCCGCTAGTATACGTCGGACCAGCGTGTCGCCACTGTCAGTGATTGCAGACCGAGCGCCGCCACACCGCAGGTCTAGTCTAGAGAGACTTCCTAGCACTCGCCCCAGTTGTACAGCCGACTTTGCTAGTGAAGCTACACTGACAAATACGCTCTCATTTGCCGAGACGATAGTTAGCATAGCCTTCAGCTACGTCATTTGCTACGACCTAGCAAGGCGCCATTACCAGTTAATATTGAGATTGTGAAGCATGTACAGTCAAGAGAGGTGTACACCAATTATGGATTAAAGTTAAGTATTCCAGCAGCAACGTACCTTATTGGCTATATTAATTACATTGTCATTTTCCAGACCTCACGCCAGCCTGCGTGAGCTTAAAGGCGTGCATTTCGGCCTCCTCTAGCAACACGGTGTTGGCTCTTCTGCCAACACAATACAGCTGATAATCATTTTGGCACGATTTTAATTGTATTGTACCCAGTAGTGCCGTAACTAATTATTAATACTCCTATGGACTTATTATAATTGTTGGACTAATAGCAGTAAGATTCCATAATAGTGGATTCCAGTAGAAGATGCAATTCTGGTTTGTACGAACACACCTAGTTACGAGTTAACAGATGCAGAAACGCAGTTTGTCTGCTGAGTTGCCACCTGGTGTGGCCGAGCGGTTCTAGGCGCTTCAGCCTGGAACCGCGCTACCGCTACGGTCGCAGGTTCGAATCCTGCCTCGGGCGTGGATGTATGTAATGTCCTTAGCGTAGTTAGGTTTAAGTAGTTCTAAGTTCTAGGGGCTGATGACCTCAGATCTTAAGCCCCTTAGTGCTCAGAGCCATTTGAACCATTTCTGCTGAGTTGAGAGAGCTTGGCCTGCGTACGTGCCGCGGCCTGTCTTTCTCGTATGCCTCGATTCAAAACACGTGACGTCACGCCACTGCGCAGAAGCACGGCGAAGAGGGATTTTGGTGTAGTCAGTAGCGAGCCAGGCTGAGAATCGGACACTCAAAAAAGCTAATATTCCCCCTTGAACACGACCTCCGCAGATTGGGACAAAACTTTTGGTTTTAAGGTGAAATCTATTAGACCACGGCCTAATAGCCCGGAACATTTTATTAATTGTGATATTTCCGGCCGCGTAAGCTTACATTTCACCATTAAATTCAGTTCTTTCTTTATGAATCACCCTGTATTTTATACTGTCTGAAGAAATATAGTCCTGAGGATGTGCATATTTTGTAGTTTTAGGTGGAATGAATTTTAAAGCTACATCATTTTTCTTCACATGCTTCCAGTAATCCTTGTTCATCCTTATGTCCAGATCCGGAGGCACAATGTACATTGCCGACAAATGTGGATTCAAAACTAACAGAAAAGACGTCTTCTTCAACTTCCCGCTCGCGCTTGTATCTACGACGACATTTTGAGGGCATCGTTTTTCTATTTCCCTTGACACATGGCGTCGAAACTTCCTATTTTGTTCATGGGAGCCTATACAGAGTTTGTCTGCCAATCGTCCGTCCATTGTTACAGCAACATCCCTCCTGTACCTGAGCGTCACACTGTTAACTAATTGCAACGCCGGGACAGTGTTTCTCTCCTCTTTCATGGACAGCGTTCTTTCGGTAGAAAGCACTGCTGAACTGAATCTGATCACAGAATCCACTTCTATGTCTTCTGTCGTTATATGCGCACTGACTTCACCATCAAGTGTTTGAGCTCTTTAAAATCATCCCTCCTTGGTCGTCCTTATTTTTTCGCGCTTGAGGCATAGTTATATGGCGTAACGTTATCCTAAACCCCTCTTCAACATTAGCAATAAATCCTAGTGACGCCGTGAAGTTTGTACACCCTACATCTCTGGTTACAGCCAATGCCCAATGTTGTTAGTGCCAACAATAAACGGAAGAATCGCATCCTCGCGATTCATCAAACTTCGTCACTACACGCTGCTTTATGATATTGAATTGCAACGTACGACTTCCTTTGAAAACTGTACTGCCTCCTTTTCTGTTTGCCATGTAGTCCAGTATTCTTTTAATATTGCCTTTAGACTTGAAACCTCTGACGTGATAATCGTCGTATATGCTCTCCAGTGTATTGTCATTAAGCACCGTGATGAGATGGTTCATATGGTTCTGAGCACTATGGGACTTAACATCCGAGTTCATCAGTCCCCTAGAACTTAGATCTACTTAAATCTAACTAACCTAAGGACATCACATACATCCATGCCCGAGGCAGGATTCGAACCTGCGACCGTAGTGGTCGCGCGATTCCAGACTGAAGCGTCTAGAACCGCAAGGCCACACCGGCCGACACCGTGATGAGACTTTCGACTTTAAACCCATTATCAGGAGAAGGTTGGAATTTACTTTCACTGCTTCCATCACCTCTTCTCGAACTTGCCCTAACACTACCGCCTGCAGTGAGTTGTTCGTCAATGTCAACACTAGCATCATAAATATGTTTTGGTGTTACAACAGTATCCTTTTCTGTCTGTTGATAATTTTCTTTTATTATAATAGATACCAGAAAACATGTGAATGAGTCATCTTCTACAGCATTACCATCTTCACGAAGAAGAGTTCGCCGTCACTTCAACTCAGCCAATGCAGTACATTAGCAGGGTTGAATACCAGCCGCTGACCCAGATGACAGTACACATAATTTCACAAAATTCAATTTCACAAAAAAACACTGTTCCGTCACTACTTGTCTCGACTGGCTTAGCGGTAGACAAAGGACGAATTCGGAGTGGCATATTCACCAGCCACTAAAGCACGAGTATCACGGTACAATAAGAGACCATTAAATGATCCCTCATGGCGTTTGGCCGTGTAAATTTGTTTGTTCAAGCCGAAATACTTTTCTTCTGAATAATAATTTACCCCATATAATACGTCCAAAAGTTTGGGATCGTTAAAGTAGGTCATAAGCCTCATAATGTGTTTCCATTTTGGTTGGCTGGCCTAACCGTGCGATTCCAGCTTTGTGAGCCATTCGTATGTGACAGTGGCTCTATGTTGGATTGCATGTGAACATGAGGGCGGGCTGCCTCGCTCGTCGTCATGGTTACAGTCCACCGCATGCGACCACCGCGAGGGAGGAACTCGGTATTGCGCACCAAGCACACCGTAACCCCTTCAAGTCAGCGCCTGCCAGCCGAGAACAAGTAATGGACTCACTGGACTAATCCGTATCACTTTTCAAGCGATAATGCTTGTCCACACATATGGAACACACCTCTACGAATTAAATGTGAAATGTTAAGGTATTCCAGTGGCCAGCAAGATCCTCATAGCTGTCCCCCATAGAACATCAGTGGAACAATTTAATCATAGCGCCAGTGTCCAGAATATCAAGGACTCCCTGGACTACTCCATATCATCCTGCACTATTGGTAGAAGACAATAACAGTAGTACCTGGAAATTACCACCCCATGCATAGTTAGCCGTTAACATTTCAACTCAAATGGCTGCATCTGGAGCCGTGGCGGTTTCGGTAAACATGGACTGCTGATAAATAGTGTCGCTTTGTGTTCAGCGATGAGTCACGGTTCAGCACTACCCCGGACGTCCATCACCGGGAAGTCTGGTGGCGACATGGGAGAGACACAGTTGTGTAACTCCTGGCGTTATGTCGTGGAGAGCCAATGCGTATAACTTCGGATAATGGCTGGAGAGATTGAGGGAACTCTGACGGCACAGTGGTACGTCAACGACATCATTACGTCCTCATGTGTTAACTCTCTTGAGACAGTATCGCGGTGCCATTTTTCAGGGAAAATGCTTGTCCACACCGATGGAACGCGCCTCTACGAATTATCTGTGAAGTGTTAAGGTAGTCCAGCGGCCAGCAAGATCCTCATAACTGCCCCCTACTCGTACCTCAATTTAAACAAAGAGCGTGTCCAGAATATCAAGGACCAGCTACACCAGCTGTGGGCCACCTTGCCTCAGGAGGCTTCATAACACTCTTCCCAAGCAAATCAGTGCATGCATCCCAGCCAGATGTTGTAAGTGTCATACGGATGTAGAAGTAGAAGATGTCAAACTGAAAACTGGAGTTTTAAATTTCGCTTTTAAGAAATCGTCCACACAGGGCAGTCGTACAAATAATACGTCACTTGACCATCGCAAAGGCTGCCGTATGGAGGACATAGTGTAAGGCATTCCTGGCGTAGAGAAACAACTGAAAGAGTTGAAAATTAGTCACCAAGTCCGGATGGGATCACAACTCAGTTTTACAAAGCGTGGCCCCTTGCTTGGCTTGCATCTATCGCGGATCTCTCGTCCAGCGCAAAGTCCACAGCGGCTGGACAAATGTGCAGCTGAAAGAAGGGTAAAAGAACGGGCCCGCAAAATTACAGACCAATAACCTTAACACCGGTTTGCTGCAGAATTCTTGAATATATTTTCAGTGCGAATATAATAAAATTGCTTGAGACGGAAAAGCTTCTGTCTACGAATAAGCATCACTCGTGCGAAACTCAGATTGCAGTTTTCTCATATGATATACCGCAAGCCACAGATGCAGTGCTACAGCCAGATTCCATACTTCTAGATTTCCGAAAAGCATTTGATACGGTGCGCTACTGCAGACTGTAAATGTAGGATATAGCATACAGAATAGGTTCCCGGATATGTGAGTGGTTCGAAGACTTCTTAAGTAACAGTCTTCCGGTCCACATGGAGTAACAATCAGCTTCCTTTCAGAGTATGCAGACACAATAGCGCCATTCTTAGCAATCATGTACAACCGTTCACTTGACGAAAGGTCTGTTCCTAAAGACTGGAAAGTAGCACAGGTCACACCAATGTTCAAGAAAGGAAACAGGAGTAACCCATTGAACTACAGACCCATATCACTGACCTCAATTTGCAGTAGGATTTTGGAGCATATACTGTATTCGAACATGGTACAATCACCTTGAAGAAAATGATTTATTGATACATAACCAATACGGATTCAGAAACTATCGTTCTTATGCAACACAGGTAGCTCTTCATTCCCATGAAGTAATGAGTGCTGTCGACAAGGAAGCTCAGATCGATTCCATATTCCTAATTTCCAGAACTCTTTTGATACCGTTCCTCACAGGCGACTATTAATCAAATTGCGTGCATATGGAGTATCGTCTCAGTTGTGTGACTGGATTCGTGATTTCCTCTAACAGATGTCAAAGTTCGTAGTGATAGACGGTAAATCATCGAGTAGAGAAGAAGTGATATCTGGCGTTCCGCAAGGTAGTGTCATAGGCGCTCTCCTGTTCCTGATTTACATAAATGATCTAGGTGATAATCTGAGCAGCCCCCTTAGATTGTTTGCAGATGACACTGTAATTTACCGTCTAGTTAAATCATCAGACGATCAATTCCAATTACAAAATGATCTAGAGAGAATTTCTGTATGGTGCGAAAACTGGCAATTGGCACTAAACAAAGAAAAGTGCGAGGTCATCCACATGGGTACTTAAAGAAATCCGATAAATTTAGGGTATACGATAAATCGCGCAAATCTAAGAGCTGTCAATTCGACTAAGTTGCTAGGAATTTCAGTTACGAGCAACGTAAACTGGAAATACCACGTAGATAATATTGTGGAGAAGGCGAAACAAAGACTGCGCTTTGTTGGCAGAACACTTAGAAGATGCGACAAACCCACTAAAGAGACAGTCAGCATTAAACTTGTCCGTCCTCTGATGGAATATTGCTGCGCGGTGTGGGATTCTTACCAGGTAGGATTGACGGAGGACATCGAAAAAGTGCAAAGAAGGGCAGCTCTTTACGTGTTATCGCGCAGTAGGGGTGATAGTGTCACTGATATGATACGCGAGTTCTGGGGGCAGTCACTGAAACAAAGACGGTTTTCTCTGCGGCGAGATCTATTACGAAATTTCAGTCACCAACTTTCTCTTCCGAATGCGAAAATATTTTGTTGACACCCATCTACGTAGGGAGAAATGATCATCATAGTAAAATAAATCAGAGCTCGAACGGAAAGATTTAGGTGTTACTTTTTCCCACGCGCCATTCGAGAGTGCAATGGTAGAGAAGTAGTACAGAAACGGTTCGATGAACCCTCTGCCAGGTACTTAAGTGTGTATTGTAGAGTAACCATGTAGATGTAGATGCAAATATAGAACAGCACTCAGTACATTGTCCACGACAGCGAGTATTCATCAGAGACAAGTGCCCCAGGGAAACATGATAGGACGCTGTTATTTTCTGTATACAAAAATGACCTGGAGGGCATGGTGAGCAGCGATCTGTGGCTCTTTGTTGCTGATGCTACTGTGTATGGGAAGATGTCATTGTTGAGTTACTGTAGGAGGATACAAGATGATTTTGACACAATTTGTAGTTGGTGTGATGAATGGCGGCTCGTTCTAAATGTACAGAAATGAAAGCCATTGCGGGTGAATGGAAAGAACAATGCCGTAAAGTCCGAATGCAGCACCAGTAGTGTGCCGCTTAACACAGTCCAGTCGATTAAGTACCTAGGTGTAACACTGGTAAGCGCCATGAAGTGGAGTGAGCATGTAATGATTGTAGTAGGGAAGGCGAATGGTCCACTTTGGTTCATTGAGAGAATTATAGAGGAGTTCATGTGTCAATGACACCGTGTATTGGACATTAGTGCCACTAATTCTTTATTACTGCTCCGGTGTTTGGGATCCGCACCAAGTCGGATTAAAAGAAACCATCGACCCAATTCAGAGGCGAGTTGCTAGATTTGTTACCAGTAGGTTCGATCAACGTTCAAGTATTACAGAGATGCTTCGGCAACACAATTGGATATTCCTGGAGGGAAGGCGACATTCATTTACAGAAACGCTATTCACAGAGAATCGGCATCTGAAGCTGACTGCAGAACGATTCTACTGCCGCCAACGTACATTTCGCGTGAGGACCACGGAGATACGATTAATTAAGACTCATACTGAGGATATAGACAGTCTTATTTCCCTTCCCTATTTGTAAGTGGAATAAGAGAGGTTCAAACGGTTCAAATGGCTCTGAGGACTATGGGACTTAACTTCTGAGGTCATCAGTCCCCTAGAACTTAGAACTACTTAAACCTAACTAACCTAAGGACATCACACACATCCATGCCCGAGGCAGGATGCGAACCTTCGACCGTAGCGGCCGCGCGGCTCCAGACTGTAGCGCCTAGAACCGCTCGGCCACTCCGGCTGGCAATAAGAGAGGAAATGACAGAGTACCCTCCACCACCCGCCATACGGTGGCTTGCAGAGTAGATGTACTGAAAAGTGTGCCGGCCGCGGTGGCCGAGCGGTTCTAGGCGCTTCAGTCCGGAACTGCGCGACTGCTACGGTTGCAGTTTCGAATCCTGCCTCGGGTATCGATGCGTGTGATGTCCTTAGGTTAGTTAAGTTTAAGTAGTTCTATGTCCTAGGGGACTGATGACCTCAGATGTTAAGTCCCATAGTGCTCAGAGCTATTTGAACCATTTTTGAAAAGTGGGCTCATACTGCCGAGTGCTTTCTAAATTTCACTCGATTTTGCAGTCAGTGCAACAACTTAACATACTCTCTCTACCTGTGAAGTTCCATTTCGTTTTCTCCTCCTCCTTTGGGTGCTTCACCTTTTGGTCTGGCGGTTCACTGGTATTGGATATAAATACAAAAACATCGCGAGAAATGCATGCTTGAACATAAGTGCTGTTCCTAACGAAGCCTGCTGGTTGAGCTGTCGTGTTCCACCAAGAATGGTTGGTTGGTTGGTTGTTTTGGGGAAGGAGACCAGACATCGAGGTCATCGGTCTCATCGGATTAGGGAAGGAGGGGGAAGGAAGTCGGCCGTGCCCTTTGAAAGGAACCATCCCGGCATTTTCCTGGAGCGATTTAGGGAAATCACGGAAAACCTAAATCAGGATGGCCGGACGCGGGATTGAACCGTCGTCCTCCCGAATGCGAGTCCAGTGTCTAACCACTGCGCCACCTCGCTCGGTCCACCAAGAATGGCACCGTGTGCTATGTCCCCAGTACGTTCGAAGAGTCAGTCATGGTCAGAACTGAGTTCTGTGCTGTTGTAGCTGCATTATCTCAGAGGTAAGTGAATTCGAAAGCGGGCGGTGCTTCCGTAACGAAGGGAAGTGAAATGCTTGGTGTTTCAAGAGGCTCCGTGTCGTAGATTTATACAGCATGCAGCGGAAATGAAAGAAGATCATCCACTAAGTCACAACGCGGACAATAGTGTGTATTGAGTGATCGTGAAAGACGATCTTTGAATAGGCTTGTGACGAAAAATAAGGACTGACAACTGAAAAAGTCACTGTAGAACCGTGTGCAGCACTCGCGAACCCTATCTGCTCCTTAAGTAGGGGTTTACAGGGCGAGCTGGAATTTCAAACTCACGCATCAGTGATGCAAATGTCGGTAACAGGAAAACGTGGCGCCGAAGCCATAAAACCTTGACTATGGAGCAATCAGCCTGGATGAGTTTTGTTTCACGCCATTTCCTACTTCCGACCGAGTTTACGTCCCAAGAGTGAAACATGTCAGGGATTCGGTGACGATTCGGGCTGCCGTATCGTGGTATTTGGTGGGGTACATAGTTACTCTGAAAAGTCACGTAACCGCCAAAGATTATGTAATTAATTTGGCTAATCAGCTCCATCTCATGGTACAATTTTTGTGTCTCCAGCGTTGATAATTTATGACAGGGGCGCTGTTCACACGGTTCACATTGTGCAGGATTGATTCGGTGAGGACGATGACGCATTGTCGATCTTTTCTGGCCACCGTAATCATTAGGTCTCAACACTGTTGAGCCTTTGTCATCTACTTTGGAGGAAAGGATGCGTAATCGCTATTCACTTGCGTCAGATATTTAGCAGGAAGAATGTTTTCAAATTCGCCTGAAAACCCCACAGGATCTGTATTTATCCATTTAGAGGAGACCAGAAGCTGTTTTGAGTGCCAACGAATGTCCTACACCGTATTAGGAATGGTAATGTGTTGTATTTTCGTGTTTCCATATTTTTGTCCAGCTCCTGTCTATAGTGAAGGGTCACTCTGCAATTTCCTTCTACAAGACTGTTTTGGGTCCAAATTTGCAATGCAACTACGAATATGCTAGTGCTTATTTTTTAGCATATTTTTCTGATGTGTGTCTCCTATGTCAGGTGTAATCAACGATGACAACCAAGAATGTGCGATAAACTATTTCTTTGAGAACTGTATTACCGGTACTTATTTCAATGTAGATACGTTAGTCTTTGTAGTTTTATTTGTTTGTAGAGTAGAGCGTCGATTATCCGAGCGTCGGTCAACTGAACGACCGCTTAACCGAACTGAATACTCGCTCGCACCTGTTACTCTCCCACCCTACCGTCCATCATTCCCCTCACTCCCCTCTGTAAAAGCTCATCAGCTAAAGAATGGGAAGAGGGAGGAAAGCACTACTTCTCCTTGACAATGCAACAACTCACCCGTCATGTGATATTTTAAACGAAAAAGACGAGTTCATAAAGGTAATATTTCTTCCACCTAACGTAAACTCCTTATTACAGCCCATGGATCAAGCCGTTATTGAGACTTTCAAACGATATTACAGGAAAGAATTGTTGCGTAAGTTATTGTTAGAAAGAGAAGAGGATGGAGAAGAAAGTCTCTTAAGAAATCATAAGAATATTGACTTGAAAGACGCGTCCTACATGATCAGCGCAGCATGGAATAGTGTAACGGAAGAGAATTTGAAGAAAGCCTGGAATAAAATTTTGGACACAGAAGAAAATTCACAAGGTATGATTGAAAATGACGGACAGAATGATATGTCCGAAATTCTCGGTATGCTAAAAGAAATAGATTGCCAGGAATGTGATGAAGAAGACGTTCATGAATGGATGAATATCGATGATGCAGATCCAGGACACCAAATCATGCAGGACAGCGAGATTGTAAACGTCGTCACTGATAAAGATGACGCCACCATATTCAAAAATCCACTACGTTATAGACTCATATCATTAACGTCGATATGCAGAAGGATTTTGAAGTATACATTGTGTTCGAACATTATAAATTACCTCGAAGAGAATGGTTTATGTGCACATAGTCAACAAGGATTCAGAAAATGTCGTTCTTGTGAAATACAATTAGTGTTAAGTGCTATCGACAAAGGATTTCATATTGGTTCCGTTGAAGTGTTGAGTGCAATCGACGAAGGATTTCAAATTTATTCCGTATTTCTATATTTTCAGAAGGCTTTTGACATCATACCCCACAAGCAGCTTGTAATCAACTTGAGTACTTGTGGAATCTCGTCTCAGTAATGCGACTGAATTCGTGATTACCTGTCAGAGAGGTCACAGTTCGTAGTAAAACATAATTGATTTCTGGCGTTCCCCAAGGTAGTGTTATAGGCCCTCTGTTTTGTCTTATCTGTATAAACGATTTAGGAGACATGTTTAAAGCTTTCCCGGCGTACTGATTGTTCCATAAAAACACAGGAGAACTGCTGGATATCAGTAACGTTCTGCCACGATATTTCGGCACAGAGTAGTACTACGACAGTGGCACCCACCAGAAGATGGCCAGAAGACTCTGCGCCGAAATATCGTGGCAGGACGTTATTGATATCCGGCAGTTCTCCCGTGTTCTTATGGAACGATTTAGGAGACAATCTGAGCAGCAGTCTTTGGTTGTTAATAGATAATATTGTCGTTTATCGTCTAGTAAATTCATCATAAGATCAAAACCAATAGTCTAGCTAAGTCGTCAGAAGATCAAGACCAATTGCAAAACGATGTAGATATTTGTATGGTGAGAAAGTTGGCAATGGATCCTAAATAATGAAAAGTGTGACGTCATCCGTATAAATGCCAAAAAGAATCCGTTAAACTTCCGTTACACAAAAAAATCAGTCGAATACAAAGACCTGAAATTCAACTAAATACCTAGAAATTGCAATTACAAACAACTTAAATTGGAAAGAACACAAAGAAAATTTGTGGGGAAGGCGAACGAAAAACCTGCGATTTATTTCAGAACATTTAGAAGAGGCAACAGATCTATTAGAGAGACTGCCTACACTACGCTTGTCCGTCCTCTTTCGGAGTACTGCCTCGCGGCCTGGGATCGTTACCAGATAGGATTAACGGAGTATTTCGGGAACGTATACAGAAGGCAGCTTGTTTTACATTATCGAGAAATAGGGAAGAGAGTGACACTGACGTGATACAGGATTTGGGGATGGACATCATTAAAACAAATACGTTTCTCCTTGCGGCGAGATCTTCCCACAAAATTTCAATTTCCAACTTTCGTCTCCGAATGCCAAAATGTTTTGTTGACGCCGACCTACATAGGTAGAAACGATCATCGTAATAAAATAAGGGAAATCAGAGCTCGCACGGAAAGATATAAGTCTTCGTTTTTTTATGGAATCTCTTCGCGAGTGGAGTAATAGAGAATAATTATGATGGTGGCTTGATGAACCCTCTGCCAAGCACTTAAGTGGAATTTGCAGAGTAGCCATGTAGATGTTGATGAATTGGCAACTGGAGTGTTTGGTCTTAGTAAACAGTCAACAGTTCCGAAGAACCTGAGCAAGTTTGTAGTAACAGGGTTCCACCGCCTCTACAAATTCTTCAAATGACATCATTAAGATGTTTTGTAGGGACAGTGGACGCGCGTTACAAGCAGTTCATAGACACGCCGCGCACAAAGCAATGGGTATGTTGCTAACATACCAACTCGCTCAAGAAAATATAATGAAACGGGAGGAAGGTATTCGTTTCAGTAGACATTATCTGAAGCACGGAGTAACTCCCAAATAAGTTCGTTTCCCGATGTTGTGGAACATGTTAAATTATGTTGTGGGCGCACTGGATTAAGTGTGATGTACGTGATAACTTTAAATTTAAGTTGAACAGAAAACTATATGTTATTTGGCAGGGAAAGAAACAGGTTTGACTCAATTCTATTCAGTTTATGAACTGGTTCACTACTATAAGCTCAGGACCTGTAATGAAGTGGCAAGACGTGCTCGCAAGCTCGACAATGTAAGGAACAAGTAGGAAAGTAGATTAGTTTTAGATCTGATCAAACTGACTGTAAAACGTTTGGACAACCTAACTACTAATAATAACGAAAGTAGTTAATGTGTCATACATCACATTTGTGGAGTCGGGTTCAAGTCCTCGTAATCTCGAAATTGACATACACTTTTTTTTCTTATGTAAGATAAATTTCTCCATCAAATACTGAGCAGTTCAATATTATAAATATGTGTAACGTGTCTTGGTCGGTGACTAAGTGCCTGAATGACGGATTACAAGTCCAGAGGTTCAAGGTGCGATGCTCTCTCAGAACATGATTCCTGACATTTTGACTTCTTTCACGCCGGGAAATATGTAAAATTCGAAGTCAGTGTGAAGTTCAAATTTATGATCTCCTATAAACGTCAGTTGAAAATGTCGGAGGAAAGCAGGAGTATACCACCGCCAGCAGGACCATGCCTGATAAAGCACTGCTGTGTTCAAATCAACTTCATGGTTGACGCTCGCCTTATGCTTATGTAGATACGCTTGGGTATAGATACGGTCTTGCAATTTTGCAAAGATGGAGCAGTCACTGGATTTGTGCCACCTTAGGCAAAGGACAGCTCGGTTAGCAATCAGTACCTTTTTACGGTCTGTTATTCTTTGCTACACAGACACGTGAGGCATGGATTGCTGCTGTGGAGACACCTTGCAGCATGCACGAATTTGCTTCTACTTCAGAAGAATGTAGTGAGGATTTTTACTTCTACAAAAAAAGTATATTTTAGACATTCCTTTGCTAATTTTAATATCCGCAAGAAAAGGTGACAGTGTACTTTGCGTTTTACCACGTAGGTTCACCTCATGATGCGGGTTAAAGCCGCGAAAACGGTCGTGTTTTAATTAACAACAATTTTACCAGCTGTGAGTGGAGTTCTTCCTAACATCATGCCTTTCAACCGCTGCGGTTGCCCGGTATGTAAAATAGGTTTCAATACAGAGGGAGCCCCATAAGCAATGAACTGCACGGCCAGCTGCAATTCGAAAATCACTGGTCGGTGATGCAAACACCTGTAACAGCGAAACGTGAGGCCGAAGTTGTAAACCCTGGACTGTGGGGCAATGTAAGAAAGTCATTCGGTCGGATGAATCTTTTTGCATACTCCTTCAAACATCTGGTCGAGTTTACGTCTCAAGGGCGAAACTTGGTGGGGGTTCGGTGATGATTTGGTATTCAATTATTAAGGCTTCCGTGGCAACTTGTTGACAAATTTCCTTTTGTCTTCCTCGGGTTCTTCGGCAGACGATTGTTTCGTAAATTTTCTGACGTTTCGCCAGCAGGAGTGGTTGAAAATGTCCATGCTTCACGCTCTGTTGCTGGTGGTGGACTGCAATCGAGTTTACAGCAGCATATTATATGTAACTGGCTCGCCAACGTCCAACGGCTTCTCCGTGGTCATTACCGCTGCGGTTCTCCCCTTGCTACCTGAGACGGCCGTTCTCTGCAGCACGGTAATCCAGGACCCGCTCACCTTGAGGATTTCTTATTTCTTGTCGACGCTATTGTCATCTTTGTGTAGTTCTATAGCTTCCTCCAACAAGCAGCCTTAATAGCTCTTCTCTGCAGCCAGAATTTTCCTGTCGGCGAATTTCTCTATGTGGCCGATCTCACACAGCGCGCGCTCCGCCACGGACAATTTCTCTACCTGCCCCAATCTGCAAACCGTTTATGTTCATTTATCCTCGTGCTGATGGATCGTTCAGTCTTACCAACATAGAATTTTCATATGTACATGATATTCGGTATATTCCTGACATTGTAATTGGGTCCCTTTTCTCCTTTGCCGATCGAATTAAGCCTTGTTTGCGCAATATAGTGCCAATTCTGTCCGTCACTCTGGGAATGTGTGGCAGAAAGGGTGTATTCAACATTTATTTTTCCGATCTGTCACTCCATCGAGTGTTTTGTTCTGACACTTCTTATGTAACTGGTGAAGTACCCACTGGTCTTCAGAACGATATCCAGGTGTTTCATCTCCCGTCTGAGGTGCAGTGGCTCACATATTCGTCATGTTCGCGTCTTGCTGGTTGATTAGCCTCTTTTCTGGATCGCATAGTGATTTTATAGTTTGTGCAGGTATCTGTCCATGCGTGTCAGTTTCCGATAAGCGGTGTTATTCCAGGTTTTCACCATCCTTCGTGAGAAGCACATCTAGAAAGCGTAGCCGTTGGTCCTTTTGTACCCACATGGTAAATTTTATGCTGGCATAGAGACTGTTCAGGTATCTTAAAAAATCACTGAGCTGCTCCTCATCATGGCTGTATACAACGGAAGTATCGTCGACATATCTGTACCACACCTCACGTTTACAAAGTGCCAACTCCCGCACCTGTGCTTCTAAATGTTCCGTGAAGAAGTTGCCCACCACTGGACTACGTGGACTACCCATGGCGACTCCTTCCAGCTGCTCGTAGAAGATGTCATTTCACATGAAACAGCTCGTGGTGAGACACGCATTAGAGTGCTTGGTGATGTCTTGTGGGAAAATGGAACAGATAGACTCCAGAGAATCACTGAGTGGCACTTTGGCAATCAAAGAAACAATATCAAAACTGACCAGGATGTCGTTTGGTCCAAGTTTTAGTTTTTTCACTTCATCAATGAAATGTCCTGAATTCTTCATGTATGAGTCGGTCTTTCCTACGTCCACATGGAGCAGAGAGGCCACATGTTTTTTCCAGTTTTTCGGTGAGCCAAGAGCGCTGACAGTCAGTCTTAATGGAAAATTATTCTTGTGGGTCTTTGGTAATCCACGCAGCCGAGCTGTTAAGGGTTCTGTGTTGCGCAGGTTCCTCGGTGTGTCCACTGAGAGAGAAGACGCCTTGATTAACCGATTCGTATTCGTTGTGATCCGCTGCGTCGGATCTGCGCTTAGTGTTCGGAACTAATAGGTCCTGTATCTTCCACTCATTATCTTCCGTCTTCACTACGAAGGTTGCATTTCCATTATGGACAGCGAGTACCAGTATACTCCAGTTGGCGTTAAGACTCTTGATAGCTTATAACTTTTCTTTTTTATGTTGCAAACTCATGATTGTTTGCGGCGCAGTATCCTGTCGGTTTCAATGCGTATTTCCTCAGCTCTTTCACGAAGAAGGGTCCAAATAGACACTTCGGTATTAGTAATGATATCCTGCATAGGCATAGTTCTCATATGATGGCGAAATTCCCTCCTTTTTGAAGGACAGACTGTTCCTCTTTGGTCACTTGTCGTTCGGTGAGATTGATCACTGCACGTGACAGGTCGGATATTGCCTTATCACTTATCATTCGGCTTCCCGCATCTTACAAACGTTTTCTTCGTCCGCTCAGTGCAGCGGTTGAGTTTGTTCTGAATACTCATTTGAATGATGCTGTCGGTCTTGTCCTCGAGCCATGCTGCTACATACTAGACAGAAAATGTCCAGAAGTTTCTCATACATTCTTGCCAAGCATCTCCGTGTGCGTGAATTCGCTTACGATGAAAATCTCGTTCTATTCTGTCATATAGGCGAAGTGCTTGGGCGGTGGTGATTAGGCACTTACATTTCAAGAACTTTGGCGTGGTCACTTCATTCCGTCACCGCTACAAGAAGGCGAGGGATGTTATCAATCGCGCCCTCTTATTCCATCGTTGGACAAGGTGTCGGTGTCCATGTGGCCTATTCTACACCTTATTTTAGATCTGTGTGACGATGCTGTGCTGAGTATATTTATATGTTTTGACGATGCCATTACGGCCTTATCACATCAGGACGTGGTGCAAAAACCTTATAAAAATGTGCAAACGAACAGTTGCAGCGCTGTAACTGTTCTATTACACATTTTTACAAGGTTTTTGCATTTCCGGAAATTTAAAAAAAAAATGGTTCAAATGGCTCTGAGCACTATGGGACTTAACTTAGTCCCCTAGAACTTAGAACTACTTAAACCTAACTAACCTAAGGACATCACACACATCCATGCCCGAGGCAGGATTCGAACCTGCGACCGTAGCGGTCGCGCGGTTCCAGACTGTAGCGCCTAGAACCGCTCGGCCACGGCAGCCGGCTCCGGAAATTTCATTTTTGACTATATTACGATGGTTTGAAAATGGGTCCCGGCCCGAAACTAGTCATCGAATTAATAATAAATGCAAAATTTCCAACTCTGACTGGTTTTTCGTTGTACTGAAAAGTGTTGAGGCTTTCATGGATATTTTTTTACATATTTCCTGTTGGTTTCTGTCTCGGGTTCTTCGGCTGACATTTGTTTGATAATTGTTCTGACACTTTGCCAGCACGAGTGGCTGGCATTGTCAAAGCTTTACCCAGTCCATCACCAGCAATAGTGTGTAAGAAAGAGCTAAACAGTCCCCATACCAATATGAAATTTACCATGGAAGACGAAAAGGACCAACAGCTACCCTTTGTAGATGTGCTGCTCACAAGGGTGGTAAAAACCTGGAACATAACGTTTATCGAAAGCTGACACACATGGACATATACTTGCACGAACTATCAAATTACCACCTGAGCCCGAAAAGAGGCATTGCGCGTAAAGCGAGTAAGACTATTATGTGAGCCGCAGCACCTCAGACGCGAGATTCAACATCTGGAAAGCGTTCTTAGGAGCAATTGGTATTCCACCAGTTACGTAAGAAGTGTCAAAGAATCAAACGGTAGGCGGAGTGACATCTGGGAAAAAAAGGAAAAAAGAAATGTCGGGTACAATCTTTCTGCCATACATTTCCAGAGTAAAGAACAGAATCGCCAGTACATTGCGCAAACACGGCGTAACGAATGTTTATAAGCTGACAAAGAAGATCAAAGAGCGTCTAATAACAGCGAAGAAAAAAAGGGGCCCACTTGCAATGTAGGGGAAATGCCGAATATCATGTACATGTGGAAGAGTCTATGTTTGAATGACTGCATGATCAATCAACACAAGGACACGAAGATAAGCGGCACTGCAGGATCGGACAGGTAGAGAAACCGGCTGCTGCGGAGTACGCGCTGTGTGAGGCCGACCACATACTGGAACACGCCGACACGGAAGATCTTGCAACAGATAATTACACCCGCTTGTTCAGGGAAGCTATGGAAATACAGAAACACGACAACAGCTCCAACAAGGATGAAGAAAGTCTCAAGATGAAAGGATCATTAAAGAATGACCGCCGCAGGTAGCAAGCGGAGAACCGTAGCGATAATGACCACAGAAAAGCCCTTTTACGTTGGCACGCCAGGTAAATATAACCCGAGGCTGCGAGCGCGACTCTAGTCCACCACCAACAATGGAGCGTGAAGCTTTGACAATGCCTGCCACTGTCAAAACGCCAGAAAACTTATGAAACAATCGGACACCGGAAAACCAGAGACAGAAGCCAACAGGCAATGCGTTGATTTGTTATTCCTTGGCTCCATGATTACTCTGCAAGGTCGCATTGCTGGAAAGGATTATGTGACTATTTTGGCTAATGAGGCCCACCCCATGGTACAATGTTTGCTCCCCAGTGATGATTATTTCTTCCAAGACGATAGGGACCCTGTTCACATAGTTCCCATCGTGCAGAAGTGGTTATGTGAGCACGAGGATGAATTGCTACATGTCGCCTGCCTGTCAAATTCACAAGATCTTAGTACTGTTGAGTCTTTGTTGCCTACTAGGGAGAGAAGTGTACTTATCACTACCCATCTCAATCATCGTTACCTGAAAAATGGTTGAAATGGCTCTGAGCACTATGGGACTTAACTTCTGAGGTCATCAGTCCCCTGGAACTTAGAACTACTTAAACCTAACTAACTTAAGGACATCACACACATCCAAGCCCGAGGCAGGATACGAACCTGCGACCGTAGTGGTCGCGCGGTTCCAGACTGTAGTGCCTAGAACCGCTCGGCCACAACGGCTGGCCGTTACCTGAAATTTGCAGCAAGAATGGTCTTCACGTTTATTACTCGTTCCATTCATTTATCAGCTACAGTGTAATCTAATAGTAATGGATTTGCCCCTATTTCTGCGGGAACGCGTTACAAACACACGGATCTGGACGAAAATGTGGAAACATCAAAAACTCATGACTTTATCAGGCCTAATGCGTTGTAGGAAAATTGTTCGCATTCAAAACAGCTTCGGAAACGATCGGAAGCTGTTTTGAATGACAAAAGCGGTCCTTGATAAATCAGTGGAAGCAATAATAACCGTGAAATATCTGGGAGTAACAGTCCGAAGCTACATAAAGGGAAACGGGTAGTTATCAACCACCAAAAACTAAAGCTGGATTCAGGCGGACACTCATTGGAAGAGCCTTAAGGAACTCAAACTCACCCGCAAACTAAGTTGCTTACAGAACACAAGTTCGACCGATTCTTGAGTACTGCATGTCTGTGTGTGACCCTTGGCAGGCAGAAGTGTAAGAGGAGAGTGGTGACTATTTGACTATTGTCGTGAGATCATACAGTAGTCACGTGAGCGTTACGGAATTACCCAACAAACTCCAGTGACAGTCCCGACAACTGAGGCACTGTGCATTACTCATGGGCTGCTGTTGAAATTCCAAGAACGGGCGTTGCACTAAGAATCAACCAGCGTATTACTTTACCTGCATTCACCTTCTTAAATGATAGGGACAGGAAAAAAGAGAAATTAGAACCCATACGGAGGTTTATCGATAGTCTTCTTGCCCTGCACTACTTACGAACGCTGATAAACGTCCCGTCTAGCGCCTGTAAATCACACACAATATTTGCGAAATGAACAGGAAAGAAGGTAAAAGATACTGGTAGCATAACGTGGTTTGTGGACTATAGGTATAGAGGACTTCATTCGTCCCTCAGGATCAAACAATAAAGTTCACTTTTTTTGCGGGAATGACAGTGAACTACCAAAACGACCGAAAAATTAAGATTCATCACCGTTAGTCACCTTTTGGTCTGTGGAGGAGGAGAGTACTTGCTTAGTAATACAATTTCTCTCATTTCCTTTTCTACTCGAGAATAGGGCGTGGAAAGGACAACCTTCGGTACGCCTCTTGTATTAGCTGCAATTGCGTTGATTTTCTCGTCGTTGTCATTCTACAAGACGATGTAGGGAGGAGTAATATGTTCTCCGGTCCTTTTTTCTTAATGTACAAGCTCTGAATTTTAACAGAAAATCTATTCATCAAACACAACATCTCTTTTGCACCGTCTGCCACTAGCGTTTCTTGAGCAACTCCGTAAGGAAAACATTACGCAACGCTCCGCAGTTCGTGGGATTTACTCGGTCACCTGTTTTAATCCACCTCGTGAATGTCCCAGAACTGGCCGAAAGAGTGTGTATCATTTCATTTATTGATGCACTACATTTTCTGTAGACTCTTACAACGGATCTGAGAATAACGTCTAAGTGACCATTACATTTTGATTTATTGTCGTTCCCAACGATTCATCACTCGTAGCTGGACTTATCATACATCCGGGATTAGTCCGGACAGTCATGGTTTTTTAGTGTTGTCCGAAGTTGCATAAATATCTAGGACTTGAGAATTTTATAACTCTGCAGGACTTTTCTCTTATTTTTGTTCGACAGTGCGTTCTCTTACAGAAGTACCTTTCTTAGCCAACGTTGTAACTAGTTCTGATGTCGTTGGGGAGGCATGGCTACCAGTGCCGCCACAACTTTTCACTTAGTCATTTGTGAACACTGTAGATGCAATGTGTTGACGTTGTTTTCGTGTTTGATATAACTCGTCTATACGTTTTTCATAATTTTATGTCTATTTTCTTAGTTTTTCTTCTTTTTTTGCTCTCATCGTTTGACAGTGGGTAAAAGATAGTGTATGTTTAATGTTAACCAGCAACAGGAATACAAAAAGACGTTTAATGACAGTAACAATGAATGTGCTTATTGAGCACTATGTACTGGTGAATTTTCTCCTGCATACAAAGGAAAGGGCCGGCCGAAGTGGCCGAGCGGTTCTGGCGCTGCAGTCTGGAACCGCGAGACCGCTACGGTCGCAGGTTCGAATCCTGCCTCGGGCATGGATGTGTGTGACGTCCTTAGGTTAGTTAGGTTTAACTAGTTCTAAGTTCTAGGGGACTAATGACCTCAGCCGTTGAGTCCCATAGTGCTCAGAGCCATCTGAACCAACAAAGGAAAGGGTGATATTGAAGACCACGTGAAAGCAGTTTAACATAGGACTGATCTTAATGCTACTGCTTCACCGAATGTAAGAGATTATTTTTAAGACAAGGTGGGAACACGAGGGATCTGGAGTGTGCTGCTAAAGAGGCTACACGTCCATAGCACTCTGTTAGATATGAACAGCGTTTCTGAAAAACAGTCATGTCTAGTGAAAAGCACAAGTGAATAAATAAAGTTAATGTATCAGTAAGCTGTTTTAACTAATTTAAAAAAAAAATATTTCGTTTGTTGGATCCTAAAGAATGTGATAGTAATGTGCTGAGTTGGACCCAAAAAATTATAGTAAGCCTACCCATAGCGTAACCGAACACAAACAGATGTGTTCTCCTGTGTACATCTGCCCGTACATGAATACTCTGCAATTCTCAATTAAGTGCCTGGCAGAGGTTTCACAGAACCACCTTCAAGCTACTTTTATAGCGTTCCACTCTCGAACAGCGTGCGGGAAAGACGAATTCTTAAATCTTTCCGTGCTATCTCTGATTTCTCTTATTTTATTATGATGATCATTTCTGCGTGTGTAGGTTGACGCCAACAAGATATTTGAACTTTCTGAAGGGAAAGTTAGTTGCTGAAATTTCATGAGAAATTTCTGCGGCAAGCGAAAAACGTCTTTATTTTAATGATTGCCAAATGGCTCTGAGCACTATGGGACTTAACATATGTGTTCATCAGTCCCTTAGAACTTAGAACTACCTAAACCTAACTAACCTAAGGACATCACACACATCCATGCCCGAGGCAGGATTCGAACCTGCGACCGTAGCAGTCCCGCGGTTCCGGACTGAGCGCCTAGAACCGCTAGACCACCGCGGCCGGCTAATGATTACCACTCCAGTTCGTATATCATACCCGTGGTACTCTCTCCCCTATTTCGCGATAATACAAAAGGAGCTGCCCTTCTCTGAAATTTTTCGATGTCCTCCGCCAGTCTTATCTGATATGGATACCACACCGCGCAGTAGAAGCCTAGAAGAGGGTGGACAAGCTTAGTGTAAGCAGTCTCTTTAGCAGACCTGTTGCATTTTCTAAGCGTTCTCCCAATAAATCACAATGATTGATTTGTTTCTCCCGCAACATTATCTACGCGATCATTCCAGTTTAAGTTATTCGCAATCGTTCCCCCTAAGTATTTAGTTGTGTTTACAGCCTTCAGATTTGTGTGATTTATCGTGTAAGCGAAATTTAGTGGATTGCTTTTAGTTCCCATGGGGATTACCTCACGTTACTTAAAACGTTACATTTTTTTACGTTCACTTTTAACCGTCAGTTACTGTATCAATCGTGAATGCTCTGCAGATCTTCCTGCATTTCTTAAAAGTTAATATGAATATTCACAACTGCAAGAAACTTCTTTTTTATGCGGCTTAGGTCTGTTTTAGGCCAACTTCAAACCTCACATCATGATGGTCGATGGCGGCTGTGAACAGAGCAGGCGGTACGACTTCACGAACGCTAACTGCTTGTAGCGCCTGCTCTGTTCACACCTACCATCATGGTGTGAGGTCTGAAGATGGTCTAAAACAGACCGAAACCGGTAACCTCATAAAAGCAAAAGTTTCTTGCGGTTGTGGCTGTTCATGTTCATTTTTAAATATAAAAAAAAAAAAAAAAAAAAAAAAAAAAAAAAAAAAAAAAACATTGTGCTCCAACCGAAGTATTCTGAAAAATCACTGATTCCTGCATTTCACTATAGCCTTCTGGCGGCCCAGCCCTCTTACAGAAAACAGCATTGTTCGCGAAGATCTTCAGAGAATTTTCAAAATTATCCATTAATCCATTAGATAGCTTATCACTATAAATAGTAAAGGCACTATAACACATCCTTGAGATAATTCCTTAATTACTTTCACTTCTGCTGATTTCGTCCCGTTAAAGTGACTTGCTGAGTTTCATCTGTTGGGACTACCTGAATCCAGTCACATATCTTGTCCGATAGTAGGTAAGCTCGTATTTTGTTCACCAAGCGCCAGTTCAGAACTTTATGGAATGTATTCCGGCGTCAACCTGAGTGTCTTTGCGGCGTTCTGGATCTGGTGGACGAACACTGCGAGTTGAATTTCACAATACTGCGAGCTGAATTTCACAATATGTTTGTTTTAGAAGGCCACGTTGACTTTTTAGACTAGATTTTCGTTCTCCAAAAAGGTCATAATGTCTATGCATAAAATGGGTTCCATAATTCTACAGCAGATTGACCTCAGCGATAATGGTTTACAATTACGCGCATCTGAAGCTGGAATGACCTGCTCTTCTTTGCAGTTGCTTGGAACCTTCACTGCCTCACTGATTTGCGAAAACTGCTATTAGAAAAGGGAGGAATGCCCTTCACATTATCTACACAGAATCTTACACGTATTTTAATGGACTGCTTGCCTTTCCTCTGTAGAGCGATTTTAGTTGATTTTCTATGCTTACTGGGCTGTTATTAGTTGAGTCAGGCCACGCGGGGTAGCCGCACGGTCTAGGCGTCATGTCACGGTCCGCGCTGCTCCCTCCGTCGGAGGTTCGAGTTCTCCCTCGGGCATGGGTGTGTGTGTTGTCCTTAGCGTAAGTTAGTTCTAGTTAGATTAAGTAGCGTGTAAGCTTAGGGACCGATGACCTCAGCAGTTTGGCGCCATAAGGTCTTACCACACATTTCCAGTTGAGTCAGGGACCTGACGGTCTCTCGCGGGTTAAAGCGTGCGAAACGTTAAGTGCAGAGAGATGGTCCTAGTCCTCCGTTAACAGTACCCTGGCGACCATCGTATAGCGGGATCGCATCTATCGCAACGATCTTCGTCACGTGATCAGTGGCATGGTCGATCGTCTGTCGCAACTTGCACATCTACACCCCTACCTACACCGCAAGTGTGTACCGGAGGGTGAATCCATGAAAACTGCGCCCAGTGAAATTTGCGCCCAACCAGAAATCTAGACAGCCTTCATACCGTTCTAGCTGTCGTAGAGTTGACATCGTGCGACTTGAATATTTCTGTGTCAGTAGTTCGGTAACAGAAGTTTCAACGACCATTCGCGGTAAGCCATGTTGCAACTATGAAGGCTATTCTTACAAATGAAGACAACGGAAGAAGATGAGACGGGACGTGGCGCTGTTCAAGATGAAAAGCAGCATACCACGAGGAATGCTTAAAACCAGGGATTCGGCGGTGCTTTTTTCACTCGAGCATCAATGTGGAGCTCCAGGTGAAGCTTGTTCCGAAGTAAAGAAGACTGAACGAGGCGAAGAAAAGGGCACGAGAGGAGGAGACTTCTATTTCCAAAATATGTTCAGAGGAGCTGGGTTGCCTGCATAGTCGAGCGTACGATCTTGTCACTGAAAGGCCTGAGTTACGATCAACGAAGAGAACTGTATACTACCAGTGGGCAAAATGAGAGAGATCCGCAGACAAGAGAAGAAATCGACCTCAAAGCAAAGTTAGTAGTATGAACGATGGCAGCAGTTTCCTGTTAAGAGAAATTAGGAGAAAGAATAATAGTTTTTAGCGGAAGAGCAGGTAGAGAGGCTCTAAGAAGTAAACAAGATATTTTTATGGATGATACGTTCGAGTGCTATAGCAAACAGTTTTCGCAAATGTATACCATTCACGCCGACTTTGGGAGGACAAATAATGAGACAGACATCTACCCAGTCACCTTTGCATTTTTGCCGAACAAAAGAAAAGAGAGACTTACGTCCGTCTTTTACGAAATTTGGTGGATAATATTCCAGAATGGGAACAAGCAAACGTGACCGCAGATCTCGAATCAGCAAAGATTTCTTCCATTGAAGTTGTACTATGGACTGTCAAAGTACACAGGTGTTATTTCCACATTAAAAAGTTTCTGTCGAGAAAAGTGCAAGATCTAGTGAGACCACTAATTCTCATGTGCGCTGCGATGGCGTTTCTATGGCATAAGGATGCATGTGATAGCTGGCTTTAGATACATTCACAGGCACCAGATATCTCCAGGCTTTCTGAGTTTTCTTACTACTTTGTAGAGAGATGGTTGAAAACGAGTTTCTACAAACGGCGCCATATAGTGACCAACGCAGTAGAGGGTTAGCACCACAAAACTAATAACATGCTTGCTAAATCAAATCCTAAAATCAGTGACTTAATTCGATGTATGAAAAGAGAAGCATAAAATACAGCGTGTGCGTTAATGAGGGCAGAACTGGGTGTGGAAAGTAAACGAAAAAAAAAAACAGTCTACATGAAACGGGATGAAACGTTGGAAAAAATAATAAAAAAGTACGAAGAGGATGGTGAGCTCAAAGCTTGTTTGCCGGCCGCGGTGGTCTCGCGGTTCTAGGCGCGCAGTCCGGAACCGTGCGACTGCTACGGTCGCAGGTTCGAATCCTGACTCGGGCATGGATGTGTGTGATGTCCTTAGGTTAGTTAGGTTTAAGTAGTTCTAAGTTCTAGGGGACTGATGACCACAGCAGTTGAGTCCCATAGTGCTCAGAGCCATTTGAAAGCTTGTTTGAAAGGTATCTCCTACCTACAAAAATTTGACCAAATTTATCAGAAGATGTATATAGATAGAAAAATGTACACATTGTAAATATCAACTTATAAATAAAAACAATAAAGATATATTGATGATATTAGCTAAATGATAATAATTTACCTTTGCCAATCAAATAGTCGAAAACCTGGATAAATTATGATGGAAAACTGATTTTTTTAAAAAACCTAGGCTGAATTCTATGACCGGCCGTACTGAATTTTGCATCCGTGGTTCAAATCATTCTACACAAATGCCGGGGTGGCCATTTAAGGAGACCATGGTTGCTTCCTCCCTCTCCGATAACCACAAATCCGGGCGAAAGCTAAATCTGTAACGATAATAACAGTCGACATAACGTAAAACACCAAACGCAAAGTCTGCTTTCGCTAGTTTGTTATGACGATGAATGAAGATACATTGAGTTAAAATTAAACATGTCAGTGGAATGTAAACTTTGTTTCTGTGAGTGAACTTGTGATTCACTTTATAAAGCTTCTAAGACACTTACATACACTTTAATGACGTAAAGATAAGACCGAAGAGCTATTTAAATGTAATTGAATATCGTAGGGTTACTTGCTGTGATCTGTTTCGAACTTGTACAGGACTGTAGGAAGAATTCTCCATTTGGTTACCTTTACACATCCAGTATTTTATTCTGGTTCGTACTGACGTTTACGGAGTGACGTAGCCAGGTAGTTTGGTACCCGATGCTGCTTTTATTTGTCAACTCCCCATCACCAACCACGCAAAAGCGTGAAGTACAACTTTTGTGACTAACACGTAGCTTAGAATTCCTTTCTCTATTTTCGGATGCAAATTTTGAAAGTGCCTCATCATTATAGCCATATTTAGTTAGCCCATTTTTATTGTCTAACTGTGTATTAGACAGTCGTGCTTGACTCATAATGGACCCAAGATAATTCTTAATTAATTTGGATTTTGAAAAAAGAGTCCTCTTACTTAACGCTATCGAAACACACACAGTTAAGTAAAATCTTTACGACAAAGTGAAGTTGGGAACAGATTCGGAAAAATATCTTCTTAGCCGTGAAATTTGTGCGAGGAAACTCATGATAATTTTAACTGATTTTTGTATAATCGTAGGAAGTTTCGTTTCTGAAGTTTTACTCAAATGACTAGACTCTGAAACAGCATCTGATATATATTCTGTGGTTTTGCAAAGTGTATCTATTTCTTGTAGAAAGCTGTCGATGCACTCTTAACATTGACCTTCCCAGCTCTATCGTTCTGTATAATATGGATTGAAAATGTGAGCTTGGAAACCTCTAGGTAGTGTCCCTCAGCTCGTCTACCTGCCAGGCAAAGGGATTAGTGGACCCTTCCTCGACCCTTTTTTCGTCAAAAAACTCACTGGGCGCAAATTTCAGTGGACACTTTTTCCAGTACACCATCAGAGGGTACTTTGTGTACCATTCTCACCCCCCCCCCCTCCCCGTTCCTGTTCCATCGCGACTTGTATACAGTGACTTATGGAAAAATAGCCTGTCGGTATCCCTCACTATGTGTCCGAATTTTCTCTAATTTTAGCGCCGACCTGTGTGGCTGAGCGGTTCTAGGCGCTTCGGTCTGGAACCGAGCGACCGCTATGGTCGCAGGTTCAAATCCTGCCTCGGGCATGGATGTGTGTGACGTCCATAGGTTAGTTAGGTTTAAATAGTTCTGAGTCTATGGGACTGATGACCTCAGATGTTAAGTCCCATAGTGCTCGGAGCCATTTCTAATTTTAGCGTCATAGTCACTACGCGAAATACGTATGGACGAAGAACAACATTTGTTTCACTTTTTCTGGAACGTGGGCTTTCACACTTTTGTGAGGTTGTCAGTGAAGATAATCTTTTTTAATTTTAAACGAAAAGCTCAATAATGTGTGTGTTTTACAGTGTTAATTTAGTTTTGCTGCCCGGTTTTCGACTTACAAGGCCATCATCAAACTAACTGAATATTGTTGTCAACGAAGGTGCAGTATTCATGAACAACGTTGAAAAGGTTGCTACACATGAAGAGTGAGGTACGAAAACAAATTAAGTGCCATCTCTGAGAGTGCATTAGCAATGTAGCTAAGAATCTTAAACAGTGAATAAATATAAAGAGAACAAACCAGAAAGACGTGTTACTCGAATAAACAGTGCCTATACGATTAAATTAACAGTCCCAATAAAATGAAGTTAGTACGTGATAAGAGCAGTGAAGAAAAGTTTGGAAAGATGCTATATACTCAAGGTGATACAGAAGCAGAGTAAAAGATAAAACTGATAATTGTAACAACAGAATGTACAGAGTACATAGAAAATCACTATAAAACGAATAAATACACAGAGAGTAGAGGATTAAAATGGAACAGATAGAGTGGGAAGCACTGGAAAACTCTGAGGGCTAAAAGAAGTTTAGGAAAGGTTAAGTATTGAGCTGTGTTTGGTCTATTAATATTAAATCAAGACTGTGCGCTAGATGTTTATTGATTTCCAGGGCTCCCAACAGATTAAGTTTTTGGCCTTCGTTTGCTAAATGGAGGATATCGGAGTCTGGCTGACAGCTGTGATTCTCACTATGATTGTTGATATTTTTAAAAATGTCGGGAATCTGATGTATCAGTATTTTAAAAAATCGCCATCGACTCACAGCATAACGAGTAAACGGGCGATATATCGACGAAAAAAATCGACATACCCGCCTAAATAAATATCGAGTGCACGTTGTAAATATACCGGTTTTAGAGCTGTATATTTTAGTATTGTATTCTTATTGGATATTCTGCACATCAACAAGCTAGCAGCCTGCCTGGGTCAATTCTAGTGTCCGATACCTCCCGTTGGTTTTGACTAATGACGTAATGTGTGACGTTATTTTGTTTTTGCCGCAGATTGCTGTCGATGAACGTTAAATGATTTCTCTGGATTTCCTCGTTACGCGCGTATATTAAAAATTCGATGTAGATTGTTTTGTTTTGGTCTCGTATTTTGTTTTCGGCATCTTTTGTTAAGGAAAGTAGTCGTGATTTATAAGTAGTCGTGATTTATAAGGCCTTGATTTCTCACGCTGTTCGTTACGGATGAGTCAGTTGTTTTTACTGCGAAAATTCTGCTTCAGAAAATGATTGACCTTAAATCAACTATAAAAATTTTGCAATCATTGGGCGTCATTGGTGAATTTTGCAAGTGCAGTGTCCGTGGAAATTATATCGGTTTGACGAGGGTTGCGCCATCACGAACTTCCGACGAATATGTGTGGAGGCGCGGAAAAAATAACATGGTGATCCATACGCAGGGGGACGTGGTTCGAAAGATCGAGGCTGAATTTAGAAGTAATTGTCATGCTAACCTACTAGTTTTGCTATGAATATTCTTGCAAATGTGTCATGCACGAAGCAGGGGTTTCGTGTGGCACTGTAGTCGACTGGTTCTCATTTTGTAGAGAGGTCTGCGGGGAAGTTATGAAGTATAGGGGGTCATTTGGGGGGTGGGGGGGGGGGGGAGCAGGGGTTATAGCTGAAGTAGAAGAGTCACATTTTGGAAAGAGAAAGTACGAAAGGGGGCACAAGGTTGTTGGGCTTTGGGTTTTTGGAGTAGTAGTTTCTGCGGGAGATAGTGCTGATGTTGTATTTAGGGTTGTACCAAATCGGACAAAGGAAGCCTTGACATCTTTAATAGAAGAACCTGTGGAAGAAGGTTCTGTAGTCATGTCGGATGGGTTTGCTTCGTACAAGGGGTTGGGTGAAAGGGGTTATGATCATTTGGACGTGAATCACAATATTCAGTTTAAAGATTATAAGACGGGGGCATGTACTAATACTATTGGGGAGCTGTGAAATCTGTTGTCGAGCGGGGAAAGAGAAGGATTTCTGTGTTGCAAGGGCATTTACATGAATACTGTTGGAGGAAGAGTATTCCTAAAGCTTATTGTTTATTTCTTGCATTTATGAAAGTTATCAGCAAAACGTACAAGCCTCGTTTTGTTAGTTAAGTGTTGGTGGGTCTGATGCTTTTTTCTTGTCTTGCGTTGAGTTCTTTTATGTTACTGTATTGTGCGAGTGCTACTTTTTTGGTTTCTCAGGAGGGAGGTTTCTCTGTCGTTTTAATATGTTCTGATTACAATGGTGGGCCGAGGGTTATTGCTGTTTCTTTGCCGGAGGGTTTATATGATTGACTCGTGGTTTCATTTTCTTTTATTATTTTAAAGTTTTGCGTCTGATTGAGGGCGGGTGGTAGGGAAGAACTGATTTGGGTGGTACCTCATTCGTGCCTGACAGTTTGTGTTTCTTATTATTTTTTCATTTGTTATTCTGGATTTTGCTTCTTTCGTTACAGTTTCACCTTCTAACATTATTATTTCTTGTTATGTCCTTCTTTCGTTCTTGTCAGCCTCGATCTTTGACTCCTTTGGAAGTTCATATGCGGTAAGTTTCTTTTTATGTAGCCACTTTTATGTTTTCCTTACCGATGTTTCTGCTACACTTCTCTTATTTTCACTATCACTCCTGGTGTATCGATTATTGAGTGTTATTTGTAGCTACTGTAGCTGATGTGACTTTGATTTAGTGCCGGTACAGTTATCGGTTGCAAAGTTTGCGTTTTATTTCTTTGCGTGTGCAATAATGTGTGTAAAGATTTTCATTTTTTTGAATGTCTAGTCGTATTCTGTAGTTCCCTAACGAGATCATTTTTCCAGCACGTTTCTGATATGTCGTAAGATTTTTGCGCAACAAACAGTAATATTGGTATCGGTTGCTAGAAATAACCTCGTACATAGGTTGCTTCTAGTTACCGATTCCAGCTGTTCGACGGTTCACTATTTAGATCGTTTTTGCAGTACGTGTGCAAAATATAATACAATATATGCACTCGTAATTGCTCTCGTGTTCTGATTTATTTCAGTTATCTTCAACTCGTTTAACTGGAATTCGCGCGTAAATAATAGTCGCGTTAAGTGTATTATTTTATGACTTGCTACATTCGTTTGTTTACGAGTATGATCCGTTCCATTGCAGCATCTTTGCCTTACGTATGACGTCATTGGTCACAGCTGACGGGTGGTATCGGACACTAGAATTTATCCCTGTCCCCCTTAGAGCAAAAATTGAAAGGAAAACGATACACATTCACTCTTGCCGACAACTACTTTACTAAAAATGGTAACTGCATATAATCGCACAATAAAAGGTGTCCGACGGGTCCATCATTCGTTTTCGTCACGTATCAGATTTGTCCGGAACTCTTAGACTTCCCTGTATTCTTCTTTTCTGGCAACGCCAGCCACCTAGCTGTTGTGGTGTCAAAACTGCGTGGTGAAGCTTAACATTGCAGTTTCTGTTGGTAGCACCGAGCACCGCTAACGTCAGCATTTCCTCTCACATGTCTCTGCCCACCATAAAGACTTATCTTCTCATTTAGATTTTTTAACGCATCTAGTGTGCTATTTCTCCACATCGGAAATCTTGTTATTCCATTCACATCGCCACCCACGAGCGAAATCGGATTACTTTTGTGCCACATATACTTGCTTCCTACAGTCAAAGAGAAAGTTTGGGAGTGATGAAAGCTCAAAAAGTAGTAAAATTCATTCAGACAGTGAAAGTAAAATTATGTTCTACCACAGTTTCAAAAGAACAACTTCAAATATTTACTGAATATTGTGAAAAAATATAATATATAATTAAAATATCGACACACGACATTGCCATTTTGATGTTGATACATCGACATGTCGGGGGAAACATTATGGCCTATACAACTATATTTTTGGAAGAAATATCGATGTACCGGTATTTTATCAACAGGCCTAGTTCTGACGCAGCACACGTTCAGCAAATGCGGAACCATAACTCTGCAACCTCCAACCGCGTTCATGTTCAGGCAACCTAGTTCCTATGTTTCGGTCTGATTGACCAGTATAAATCTGAATAGTTCTTTTATACGTCCCTTAATACTGTTTATGGCCACAAAATGGCTGATATCTCGATATGCAGTGAACATTATTTGCGAATGATTGGATTACTGCTAGCAATAAAATTTATTGTCTCTAGCTCTGCTGCGAAATCTTCTTATGACTTGTTAACAGATAAGAGGTGGCACACCACTCGAAAGATGTTTGTGTGTTATTGGTTATATGTGTACTTCTTTTTTCGTAACTTCTCGGACTGCTGTTTGTCAAGCATATCTATGACACTCGCAGACTAAACAAACCCGTGGCGAAACGCGCAGAGCTTCTCTGATTGCTTTTGCTATTTCTGCCATTAATCGGATCTGGTAAGTATTCCAGACTGATGAACAATGCTCATGTTTTGGTCTGAGGGCGGAGGGGGTTAACGGGCAGGAAGGCGAAGAAAAGTGACCTCTTTTGCACGTTAGTTACACTTCCTTAGGGTTCTCCCAATAAATTTCAGACGACTACCGGTTGGTTTGTGAAGCATTTCCACGTTCCGGGTAGAAACGCGTAGGTACTCGAGCGTCGTCACTCTGTTCAGGGAGTGATCAGCAATCGCGGAGTAAGACGATATCGGATCTTTTCGTCCATTTTCTTTGTGGTTACGGTCAGTTGCCGACCTTCTGTTAATATATTTCCAGCTGATAATGGTGAGCTTCTGGGTGTCCTGCCGGGTTTGTTGTTTCCATTTTATTCACAATATTTCGACGACCGAGGCGACCGTCTTCTTCAGGTGCTGAGAATTTTGCTGTTACGTCCACTGACTGACTGGATTCCAACCAGGACTTTGGACTTTTGTCGCTATCGCTGTCGCTTCATTGGCGAGCTTTCCTAGGTCGGCATGTTGGGCAGTGTAAGCATAAAAATGTTGTTCCTGCCATTCCTGTGGGGAAGAAACGAACCTTACCTATACGAATTGTCCTTGGGTGGTGTGATGGTGATATCGTCTGTCTGCTGGGAGACAATTATTCTTGCAGCAGGTCAGGCCAAAGTGTTGCTAGCGTGTATATGTGTACTTCTTTTTTGTAACTTCTCGCACTGCTGTTTGTCAAGCATATCTATGACACTCGCAGACTAAACAAACCCGTGGCGAAACGCGCAGAGCTTCTCTGATTACTTTTGCTATTTCTGCCATTAATCGGATCTGGTAAAGATTCCATACTGATGAACAATGCTCATGTTTTGTTCTGAGGGCGGAGGGGTTAAGGGGCAGGAGGGCGAAGGAAAGTGACCTCTTTTGAACGTTAGTTACACTTCCTTAGGGTTCTCCCAGTAAATGTCAGACGACTACCGGTTGGTTTGTGAGGCATTTCCACGTTCCGGGTAGAAACGCGTAGGTACTCGAGCGTCGTCACTCTATTCAGGGAGTGATCATCAAGCGCGGAGTAAAACGATATCGGATCTTTTCGTCCATTTTCTTTATGGTTACAGTCAGTTGCCGATCTTCTGTTAATATATTTCCAGCTGATAATGGTGAGCTTCTGGGTGTCCTGTCGGGTTGTTGTTTCCATTTTATTCACAATATTTCGACGACCGAGGCGACCGTCTTCTTCAGGTGCTGAGAATTTTGCTGTTACGTCCACTGACTGACTGGATTCCAACCAGGACTTTGGACTGTTGTCGCTATCGCTGTCGCTTCATTGGCGAGCTTTCCTAGGTCGGCATGTTGGGCAGTGTAAGCATAAAAATGTTGTTCCTGCCGTTCCTGTGGGGATGAAACGAACCTTACCTATACGAATTGTCCTTGGGTGGTGTGATGGTGATATCCTCTGTCTGCCGCGAGACAATTATTCTTGCAGCAGTTCAGGCCAAAGTGTTGCTAGCGTGTGGTGTGGTTGATCGACTAGACCAAGGACGAGCCGGTTGCTGAATTGTCCCGCCTTCTCATAGAAGGATCTCGTGATGATCCTCGATCTGTCCTGCAGGAGTGGAAAGCCTGTGTTCTCATGCAGCAGGCAAGTGGAGTATTCCCCCGGAAGACGTAGAGCGCTTTTCAGAGCTCGATTCTGGATCATTTGCAGCGTTGCGATGAGCGAATCTGCGGCCTTTCCCCACACCACAGCTGCGTATTCTAACGCTGGTCGGACCAGTGTTAGGTACAACGTGGTGTCGTGTTGCAGCGGCAGCGTCGACTGCGGGTTCGGTAGCAGGTAGAGAGCGCGAAAGGGCCCTATGGCTTTGTTTCTGACGTCTTGCATTTGAGGCGCTCAGGAGAGTCTTCGGTCTAGGGCGACAACTGTTGGTCTCACGCCGCAGTTTGTAGCAGAGTTCGATTATCAAAGCCCGCTACGACCTGCGATACTATTTTGTTTCTCAGAACTCGGTTGGATCTCCCTGTACCCAAGCCCGAGGTCCGAGGACGCATCATGCGACTACAGACTTCATCCGACAGCTCATTTATGTGCAGGGTGTATAAAAATTCGCTCGCTGACGCCACAACGCGATTCCTTGCGTACGAAGACTGCAAAAATAAGTCTGTAACCAAATTTCGTCCCGTGTATATTTTCAGTAGAGAATAGATGTCAAAGCAACCAAATTCGCAACACTGTAATCACAGGTTAGACAAGTATCTTCATCCTGTACAGTATACTTATACTGCCCATTTAGCGCAGTCTGTCTTCAAACCTCGTCGTGAGCGGACGTGTTGCCGCTGAATTCGCTTCTAGCTAAATAGCAAGCAGAGAAATTACAAGAAACGTAAGTAGTTGCTTCTCCATAAAAACGTAATTCAGTCGCTGACAGAATAAACAGTTGCTTCGCCAGACAAATAAATGCCATAATTAAAATACACTGCTGGCCACCGTAAATGCAACACCCTGAAGGAAGCATCCGTATCAAGTGAAATTTACACCATGGGTTTGCAGCGATGAGATATGCAACTGATTAGAATTTCAGCGCAGACGCACATCACGCGCGCCTGTGGCGCCACCTCATAGCGCCATTTAAGGCTTGGCGATTTCGACGAGTGTACGTTCGGCACGTGTGTTTACCTTGTGGTTGTTTCACAAGACGATCAGTTATGCCTCGTAGACAACAGCGAACATCTTTTGATCAAGTATCCGAGTTCGACAGAGGAAGGATAGTGGCTTACCGAGATTGTAGATTATCATACAGAGAAATCGCTAGTCGTGTTGGACGAAACCAATCTACTGTAATGCGGATATGTGACCGTTGGATGCAGGAGGATACGACGGACCGACGTGGTCGATCGCATTCACTTCGGTGCACCACTGCACGTGCTGATAGGCAAATTGTGCGCATGGCAGTGACGGATCGCTTAGTGACATCCCGAACCATAGCACAGCACATTGAGTCTGTAACGCATCATCCAGTGGCTGCGCGTACCATTCGACGCCGTTTACAGCAGAGTGGTCTGTCCGCAAGAAGTCCATTGCTTCGTCTACCATTGACGCAGAACCACAGACGTCTCCGTCGCCAATGGTGTGATGACAGACGGATGTGGACGGTAGAATGGAATGAAGTTGTCTTTACTGACGAGGCACGCTTCTGTCTGCAGCACCACGATGGTCGGATTCGAGTGTGGAGACACCGTGGAGAGAGGTTGCTTGACAGCTGCATTATGCACCGCCACACTGGTCTTGCACCGGGTATTATGGTATGGGGCGGTATTGGATATTACTCTCGCACGCCTCTAGTACGCATTGCCGGTACTTTAAATAGCCGGCGCTACATATCCGAGGTGCTGGAGCCAGTTGTCCTTCCTTACCTTCAGGGCTCGGCCACAGCCATATTTCAACAGGATAATGCGCGACCACACGTGGCACGCATTGTCCAAAGGTTCTTCGTCAGTAACCAGATTGAATTGCTTCCCTGGCCGGCTCGCTCTCCGGATCTTTCGCCGGTAGAAAACATGTGGTCCATGGTTGCTCAACGAATGACCCAGATTACATCCCCAGCTGCCACACCAGATGATCTTTGGCAACGTGTGGAAGATGCTTGGGCTGCTGTACCCCAGGAACACATCCAACGTCTCTTTGACTCAATGCCGAGACGTGTGGCAGCGGTGATCTCCAACAATGGCGGCTAATCTGGCTACTGATTCTGGCAGGAACCACATGTCACAGACGTCTGTAAACGTAATCATTTGATACTTGGTCAACATGCTATCTACAAAATAAATCTTGTTGTGCTACCTCTTGTCTTTCTTGGTGTTGCATTTACGGTGGCCAGCAGTGTAAATTGTCCTTCTTCAAGCAACTGGATCTTCATGAAAAATTGGCCAAGTGTGAGTAGGACTGGCGTACTGACCAGTGTTCCGTGCAAGCTTATATGGGTAATCCCAAAAGTAAGGCCTGCTATTTTTTTTATAAGTAAAGAACTCTGTTTGTGTGGCAGTTGGTCGCGCTGTTATGAAGAGTGCTTCACGCGCTGTGTGTAAACATGCGCACGCCGCGCTCAGGCGCTCAGTCTTGGCTTGGCAGCCGTTGAGAATGGAGCTCCCGTTGGATGTTACCGACAGGTGGGAATAGCGCGCAGTTATTCGGTTTTTGAACGCAAAGGGCACTGCGCCGATTGAAATCCATCGCCAATTGACGGAAGTGTATGGTGAGTCGTGCATGTATGTCAAAAATGCTCGTAAGTGGTGTAGAGAGTTTGCAGCTGGTCGGACTGAAATTCACGAGGAGAATGTATTTAAGGTTGAACAAAGCATGCGTGAAGATCAGCGGATCACCCTGGATGATCTCTGCAAGTTGGTTCCTGAGGTTTCACGAAGCACCGCTCACAGAATTTTAGCGGAAACATTGAACTACCGGAAGGCGTGCGCAAGATGGGTGCCACTCATGCTAACTGAGGACCACATGCGGCAACGAGTTGATGCTTCCCGTGCATTTCTTCACCGCCTTGCAACCGAACAGGACAACTTTCTGGACTCCGTTGTCACAGATGTCGAAATCTGAGCATACCACTTTACACCTGAGACCAAGTAACAATCACGCCAGTTCATAACTTCCTGAACAGCATGATGGCGAGTTGGTATGACATGGGCATACAAAAACTGCCACAGCAACTACAAAAACCGAGCGAGGTGGCGCAGTGGTTAGCACACTGGACTCGCATTCGGGAGGACGACGGTTCAATCCCGCGTCCGGCCATCCTGATTTAGGTTCTCCGTGAGTTCCCTAAATCGGTCCAGGCAAATACCGGGATGGTTCCTTTGAAAGGGCACAGCCGACTTTCTTCCCTAATCCAATGAGACCGATGACCTAGCTGTTTGGTCTCTCCCCCCAAACAACCCAACCCAACCCAACCGACTGCAAAAATGTACAGACTGTAATATTATTGGTATTTCCGTCCTACGAAAGCTTTGAGTACCCTTTGAAAGACATTTGTTTTGTATAATTTACATTACTGTAAAGATGCGCATCTAGCACGGACGCTAATACATCGATTGCCCAGTCAAAGAGACATTTTAACAGAAGCTGAACTGACGTTCCGCTTCGATCTAAAATAAAAGATGACGGTAACAAAACTTTTGTAGATCTTCAGATTTTAATGTTCTACTTCTGCTTGTTATGTGAAAACGTAAAAGGTTGTCGACTTTAAGCTAGAAAAGTGAGCGGTCTTGCCAGCGTGCAGACAACACTATTAATTAATAAAATTCAAGTAATTTGTGTTCGAAATCGGCAAGTTATTGTTAACGGAGGTATTGAACAGTGCAAGAATTATCTTCAACGAAAGGAGAAAAGTAGTGACTATAATTTGTGAAAAAAAAAAAAAAAACGTGAACCAAGGAGACAGCACAGGACAGGCTGAAATCTGATCGCATCATACTGTTAGAAAAGTAATTATGTAAGTTGTATTGTTTATAAATAAGCCCTAATTTGCTAGTGAGAATTGTTTGAATATATTTGGTGTTTACCAGACTTCTTATTCTGTTCTTTTCCTTTATACTTTTTTTTATCCTCCGTGCCATATTATTTTTATAAATGTCAAACAGCCCTTACTACAGCAGAGAATACTGCGGCATCCTGGTCGTAGACAGAAGGGCGCTCCTTGTCTTCTATACAATTCATAGCTGCCCCATTTATTAATTATTTCATTTGCAAATGCATTTTTTTTTACTGTTGATTGTGAAAGGTCCCTTAGGTAATTATAAAATTCGTACTAATTACGTAAAGAAATCCGGGTTGTTCTTTTCCAAATAATAGAAGTCTTTGCGTAATCAAAACCTAGCCTCCTTCTGACAACGATCAGGAGCCGACCAGACGGACGTCTTCGACCGCTTTCGTGTCTCCTGTGGCAAAGCTGTGCCAGACTGGAAACACGACATTCTAGTATGAAATACCGATTTAAATTGATAGAATTGAGATATATTTAATAGTAATAATAATTTTTTTATCATACTAGATCTGGCGCCCGAACAGGGACCTGATAAAAAATTTTAATCTGTTCTGTTATTGTTTCATGACATCATCCGGTGGACATCGGGAAGCCGTAAAGAAAGTACTGAACGAAACCGAGGAAGTATTAAATAAAAAAATAAAAAAATTCGAAAAATAACAGCAGTGCGCAAAACGACTGATGTAAGTACGGTTTGCATTACGCATAAAATCTCGCGTCTTGTATATAAAAAAAAACTGAGTTCCGGAATTTCTTTCCTTACTGCTTCATTTTATCCTATCGCTGTTATTTCCTTGCATAGTTGCTTATTTACGTAGTTAGAATTCGTTTCTGATCATCTCATCATGCAAAGTTTATTTGTTAGCATTATTAGCATCTTCATTGTTGCTACGGTTAAGAACACAAGATGGATGCCATAATAGCTGGATTAAGTGTCTAGTAGGTGTTTGTCACTTATTTTCAAAGTTAGGTGCCATCTTGTCTTCTACCCGATATAGCTCTGCAATTGTCACCTATCGCGGTGTGACGTTTGACTATCAGCGCGCGCATCTGAGAGTTGACGATCGGTGTGCCGCGAAATATTTCTTTGAGCAGTTACGTCACAAACTTGAAGATAAACATGGCAGATGACAAAGGAAAGCCGACAAACAGTGTGGATGACGGTGATGACACACTTGTCAAGTCATATCCACTACGTTCGCGAACGGGAACAGGCAGACCCGATTCGCGAATGGAGAGAACGGCAGACGATGATGGTGTGCGTGACGTATCGTCACAGCAATCATCGTCACAGCAAGCGGGAGAAAATTCGATGGTTGAAATGAATAGAATTTTTTTTCAAGAAAGAGAACAGGAGAAACTGGAAAGGGAAGCTTATAAATTACAAGAACAACGTGATAGAGAACAGGAGAAACTGGAAAGGGAAGCTTATAAATTACAAAAACAACGTGATAGAGAACAGGAGAAACGGGAAAGGGAAGCTTATAAATTACAAAAACAACGAGATAGACAAGAAAGGGAACAAAAAGAAAGGGAAAAGGAACGGGAGACAGAGCGAAAATGGTTTGACCTGAATACCATGATTGGTACGATGAAAAATAGGTTAGATAATATTGATGCCAACTTAGAGGCAAGAATAAGGACAGTCACGGTGGAATATATCTCGGAGTTAAGTAGTAAAGTTAATGAAAGGATAGAAGGTATTATGCAGAAGGTAGATGCATGTGAGAGCACAGTAAGTAACGTGCACAAAGACATTAAGGTACAAATCGAAAGTTGCCAGGCAGTTACAACGGAAGTTTCAAAAAAGTCCGTTCAGGTCGGAACTAAAGTAAACAAGCTTGCAGACAATGTCGTCACTCTGCAAGGCCAGGTCAATGACCTGACACAGGCGCTATCCGAAATAAACATTGAAAAGAGGGTGAATGATGCTGCAGCCAACGTACGTTCCACGATAGGAAAAGAATTTGTAGAATGGGTCGAGACTAAGGAACAGTACATAGAAAACAAGGTTCAACACGACTTAAAAGAAGCCGTTAAGTCAGCCACAGTTGAAGTTTTAGCTGCTCCAGGTACGTCAGGAGATACGATTCTCACTGAATTAGGAGAGATTCGTAGAGTTTTTCACCGAGATCTTCCCGAGTGGAAACGACACCTCACTGAGGAAATCGAGCAGTTGAAACGACAAGTCAATGATTTTCCTAATGACAATAGAAGTGAGCATTCACACTTGCTTTCTTCAGAACATGAATACAATAATAATCCCGTGTCTCGTGTAGAATTCTCTCCACTTGTACATGGACACAGTAGTAAGAATCCTTTAGTACGCAACCAGAATGATCAAGTAACTCTTGTCGAGCTCATGAAAGAAGAAAGCGTTCTCAAGCACCGCGTATTCCAGCCTTTTCTGCCAGAGAAACGCAACATCCACCCAATGGTTTTTCTGAAGTCATTTAATGGTGTTTTTCCTGAGAGCTGGGATGACAAGCAACGTATGCGCTTTATAGTAGGTTACATTCAAGGAGAGGGTTCTGTCTGGGGAACAGAAGTAATTGACAGATGTAATAATTACGCTGACTTCGAAAAGCAATTTCTGAACAAATTCTGGAGTTCAGGCATACAACAACGCCTTAGAAAGGAGGTATATAATGCTGGACCATTTAATACGAGAAGTGCTGGTCTCCGTAGGTACTTCGAGAAATACCTGCGAAAAATACAATATTGGGACACGCCCATTTCCACGAAGGACGTAATTATGATCCTTAAGTCAAAGCTACCGGTATCAATCAGGGAGAAGTTAGTAAATGTCAGTGACGACGACACGGAGGCTTTTCTGTCAGTACTTGACAACCTTGACACGATTCAAGAAGACGTGCGTGCTAGTGCGCGGAGTAATTGTAATCTTGGCCCGCACACTACACAGCCGCACGGTGTAGGCGCAGACTCAGGTATGTCATACCAACCCAACAACAGTAAAGGACACGACGTTCCGCCGTAACGGGAAGCAGAAACATAAATTCCAGGATCAAAACAGGTACCACCCCATATACCAGACAACACCACAGCAATACGGTAATTCAACAGTTAATTACAATGATCGCTATCACTACAATAACGATCGCCAACATAATAATAATTTCAATGGAAAGGGACGTTGGATTAACACCAACAGTAAACAGCAGTATGGTAACCAGCCTAGATTCCAGCACTGTTCTCAAGGGAGAAATCCTCCAGATCCTTCCAAGCAATACAAACAACAGTATGCTCCAAACTTTAGGAATAGTCCTCCACCTTTTACTAACTATCAAAGTCAAAATCATGAACCTCAAAATTCTCGCATCTATTATGCCCGAGCAAACCCGCCAACACACACCATCTCGACTGAAATTCCGGCAAATAGCTCGCAACTTAGGTGGAATACGGAAGCAAACTTCGTACCGAGCGTACCGCCCGGTACTTCAAAAGTAATTGTGAGCTAAATTCAATCTAATGAATATACGGAAAACTAAAAGCACACTTTGACCGATTTCACACCTTCAGAACTAATCTCCAGCCAAAAGGAAAGCAATGAATGGACTGATCCTCTCCCCAAGATAGAAGGTCCAGAAGTCAACCTAGATAATAAGTTAAGACAAGCCCTGATCTCTCTCACAACTCATGCCAATTTGAAAAAAAAGGCATTTGACAAGCATGTCAATAAAGTTCTGTCGTATCGTTTGAACGAGCGTGTTCTTCTGAGGACACACTTCAAACCATCTCTCATCTTACGTAAAAATCGTAAGTGGCAACACCTATACGAAGGACCGTTTGTTATAGTCAGGAAGCCACATATTGGTTGTTACGTGTTGGCAGATCCAGCTAGTGGACGAATAAAAGGACTTTACCACCATGTAGACCTAAAGAAGTACCATGAAAAACATTAAAAAAAATATATCATTTATTATGTTAAGCTGCAACTTGAAACAAGAGTGTGATCTGTTTAGAAAGTATGTGAATCAACAGCATGTACATGTATTCTGCAGGTGACGTAATCATTTGAGTGAGGTGGACATGAAGTAATGATGGAGCTTGAAAGATATGAAGTGATTGAAGAAGGTACTCTACGGATTTGGAAAATAAGATTTGCTTTAGTTTTAAGGTAGTTTTAAGTTTTTTGAGCACGAGAAGACTGCAGTCGTTGGATTGAGTAAGGGATGTGCCAAAGTGCCACCTGCTGCTGCTTTAGTTTTAAGTTATGGCAAATCTCCTTTTTACCAAGTAGTAAAGGTTTTCTTTAAATCCCTCATTCAGACCAGAATGTCCGTATATGTGAAGTATTAACCTAAGTTAAGCCTTCAAAGGATTGATATTTTAAGTCGCTAGAACCATGTACGACGCAAAACTGATACATTGTAATCTGTAGATTACACCGAGTATAAGCAGCAACATGTAGTTAACGTACAAAGAAATGAATAATGGTACCCGCAACTGGAGAGCAACTTTAATTTATTTATTACTATGAGTCAACCAGTTAAGAAATTTGCATTTATAATAAGAATTAGGTCCTGTATTGGAGAAACTTAGAGAGACTATTCCTATGTCACGAGTATTATACAGAAACCTTCGATATTAAGACACCTAGTTGAGGACTGAGATAATCTGCTTATATTCTTCTGCTATGTCCGCATGCCGTGATTTTGAGATATATTTGAAAATGCTTTGGAAGCAGATTTGTGCGACATTTTAATACTGAAGTCAAGTTATGCCACGTGGATGACACTAAAAACGATGGAGCCGAAGAATGAATTTGCTCAACTGATTATTTCACCTATTATCTATCTTCGTATCTTTCATTTCCTTGCACTATCCTATTGTAGTTTTCGTCTTTAGCATTCTTACCTTTCTACCCTACCCGGTAGGGGAAGAAATTTGGAAATTGGTTCGAAAGACTTGACGTGTGTATGTTGTGTGTATTGACGATCGTGGCTCGTTGGTTAATGCGTATCTGCAGTTACTTATCGAAACGTGATGTAAATCTGATTTGCTGTGAGCAAAAGCATCCTAGGAAATAGGAATAATTTTCCCGATTTCTGTTAGACGAAGTTTTGAACGTGAACTGTTCGGCACGCCAAAGTGGGTATATTTTACTGATTATTGATGTAATCGGAAAAAAAGAGCTGTTATAGAACAATAAGAAAAGGAAAAGAATCAGATTTAAAATATATATAAAATCTAACGTGCTTCAGAAGCACCATTTAGAATAGCAAACACGTTTTTCGTTAGGTCTTGGACAGTAATTAAAAAAAAAACTATGTATATTTTGTAAATGATCCTTTCATGATAAGTAATTTTAGCATTACCTGTGCTACTCTGTGGTATAGAGACACCTATATGGACACGTATGGATTGCTGCGTGTGACTCAGTGACAAAATAATGGACACGTGTGTAAAATCGTAATTTGACACATGTATGGACACGAAAAACTAGTTATCTCTTGTGTGAATCAAAACTGTAATAAACTTATGGACACGAGTGATGTTCCGCGTGTGAAGTAGCATTACAAGTATTCTCACGTTGTAACGACGATACGGTGACTATCAGTCAAAGGATAGACAAGCTATTGTACTCACTGCAGTAGGTGACAGTAGTCATTTTCATCGATGACTGTTCTTCGACGCTGGTGCAGTCAATTTACTGTCCAGGTTGACCATGTCATCTTGACGAGCTGCTCCAGTACCCATGATTCAACAAAATGCACAAGTTATAAAACGATTGGTAGCCACTGAACTATCTGCCTCGTGCAGGACGCGGACTGCCAACGCTGTTAAACCGCCAGTTCGTTACCACGTGATTGTGAAGCACTCTGGCAACATTCAATGACTGCTCGCCGGCTCACACTCAATAATAAGCATTCCTCTCCATAACGGGCGCAAGCGTGCTGAAGATTTGAGATGAAAATGGACATAAAAATAATAAAACGTTGATGAACTACGCACGATTTTACTATATTTACATTAAAAGGACCCTAATGATGACTTTTCCTTAACTATGAAAAATTGCTACGGCAATATTGCTAAATACATGGCTTAAGAAAGACCTGTACAAGACGAAACGTGTTTTGCTAATATTTGCTAACGAAAGAACGTAAAACCTAGACACAAAATATGAATAATATACAATGTATATGTACATAGTCTATGTAGTAATTTTTATTGTCTTAAATTCTTACTCTATATTCCCTTAGATTAAGATGCTAGTTAATGAGCAAGTCCTAATACAGATTTTTTTTCTGTATTTTCATGTGCTGAAACATGAATTGGAATGAGCTTAAGACAGCCACCAAACTGACTCATTCGTCATTGAACCAGTCATCAACTTTCCTGATTCCCGACATGACCAGATGGATCGTCGAGTCAAGAAATATCACTTCCCCCTTCACATAGTGAAATCCCCAGTGTTTTCCACCAGAGTGTGAAAAGGTGATCCCCAGTTTTAGTGCAGTGAAAAGTGACAGGTGATGAAAGAATTCCCCTGTGAAAATCATCCGAGTCATAGGAAATACTCCCAACTACAAAGTGAAGAGCGGCGTCGCTGCGAGAAAGACTGATAAAAGTTTTATGTTCTGTTCACAATTGGCGGAAATGCACCAATACTGTAATAGGATTCTTTTTCTTCTTGTCAATATTTATGTATATATGTATCTGTACGTGTATTTAATTTGTACTGGTATCTATGTTAGTATTTCAATGTTTCAATTGACTGAATGAGAGTAATTCTTGAGAACACGCAGAAAAGGAACCTATGTTAATTCCTTGAACACTTATGATGACATCATGCCAGAACCAAGTTTGTTAATGATCAAGCAACTGTGAGTAGCTTTGACGACTTAGTATGAAACGTATATAATTCTGTGTGCCTTATGTTATGTCTGTTTTGCTCCCTACAAGGAGAGATCCTTAAATACTTCATTCACTAAGTACGTGAATCCAATAATATTACGACTGCGCGTGAGTCGTAACGATCTTTCAGACTCATTACTCCTCACGCGGGAAGCGATGTAATATTATTGGTATTTCCGTCCTACGAAAGCTTTGAGTACCCTTTGAAAGACATTTGTTTTGTATAATTTACATTACTGTAAAGATGCGCATCTAGCGCGGACGCTAATACCTCGATTGCCCAGTCAAAGAGACATTTTAACAGAAGCTGAACTGACGTTCCGCTTCGATCTAAAATAAAAGATGACGGTAACAAAACTTTTGTAGATCTTCAGATTTTAATGTTCTACTTCTGCTTGTTATGTGAAAACGTAAAAGGTGGTCGACTTTAAGCTAGAAAAGTGAGCGGTCTTGCCAGCGTGCAGACAACACTATTAATTAATAAAATTCAAGTAATTTGTGTTCGAAATCGGCAAGTTATTGTTATCGGAGGTGTTGAACAGTGCAAGAATTGTCTTCAACGAAAGGAGAAAAGTAGTGACTATAATTTGTGAAAAAAAAAAGAAACGTGAACCAAGGAGACAGCACAGGACAGGCTGAAATCTGATCGCATCATACTGTTAGAAAAGTAATTATGTAAGTTGTATTGTTTATAAATAAGCCCTAATTTGCTAGTGAGAATTGTTTGAATATATTTGGTGTTTACCACACTTCTTATTCTGTTCTTTTCCTTTATACTTTTTTTTATCCTCCGTGCCATATTATTTTTATAAATGTCAGACAGCCCTTACTACAGCAGAGAATACTGCGGCATCCTGGTCGTAGACAGAAGGGCGCTCCTTGTCTTCTATACAATTCATAGCTGCCCCATTTATTAATTATTTCATTTGCAAATGCATTTTTTTTTTTTTTTACTGTTCATTGTGAAAGGTCCCTTAGGTAATTATAAAATTCGTACTAATTACGTAAAGAAATCCGGGTTGTTCTTTTCCAAATAATAGAAGTCTTTGCATAATCAAAACCTAGCCTCCTTCTGACAACGATCAGGAGCCGACCAGAAGACGGACGTCTTCGACCGCTTTCGTGTCTCCTGTGGCAAAGCTGTGCCAGACTGGAAACACGACATTCTAGTATGAAATACCGATTTAAATTGATAGAATTGAGATATATTTAATAGTAATAATAATTTTTTTTATCATACTAGAAGACAGAAATGGTGATTATGTCGAAAAATAGCTAAATTTTCAAGCTGTAAACTGATGTAAACCATTGTAGAAATAAACAGGTCTATGTACTTATAAAAAAAATAGGAGGAGAGCTTCTGTAAGGTTTGGAAGGTAGGAGACGAAGTACTGGCATAAGTAAAGCTGTGAGGAGGGGGCGTGAGTCGTGCTTGGGTGGTTCAGATGGTAGAGCACTTGCCAGCGAAAGGCAAAGGTCCCGAGTTCGGGTCTTGGTCCAGCGCACAGTTTTAATCTGCCAGGAAGTTTTATAGGAGAACTTTCTTTTGGGCTTATCCTCATATATATATATATATATATATATATATATATATATATATATATATTCATTCGTTGTTTTAGTTATTTCCTGTTTCCAGTAATAGATATATGCAAGAAATTGGACCTGGGAATTCCAAGAACTCAGACTAGCCCGGAGGTACAAAAATAATAGAATCGTGATATTTGGCACGAAGCAAGATCTGACAGTGAAATTAAAGGAAAAAATCCGACAATTGTTAATTTTTAACTATATCACATAAGAAATATTTTTTGACGTTTGCTTTCCATCTGTCTGTCCGTCTGTTAAGATAGCTTTTTCTCAGGAATGGGTAGTAAGTTGAACTTTATGTCAAATACTAAGTTGTACGACCCCTTGGCACCGTAAATAATGGAAGCTTCGAAGTCACATCAGTCAAAAGATAAGGCCATTTATGTCTCGTATTTTGCTCTCAGTAAACTCACTCTCTCTAAAGATGATATATGTACATAAACCACTGGCCATTAAAAATGCTACACCACGAAGATGACGTGCTACAGACGCGAAATTTAACCGACAGGAAGATGCTGTGATATGCAAATGATTATCTTTTCAGAGCATTCACACAAGATTGGCACCGGTGGCGACACGTACAACGTGCTGACATGAGGAAAGTTTCCAGCCGATTTCTCATACACAAACACCAGTTGACCGGCGTTGCCTTGTGAAACGTTGTTGTGATGCCTCGTGTAAGGAGGAAAAATGCGTACCATCACGTTTCCGACTTTGATAAAGGTCGGACTGTAGCCTATCGCGATTGCGGTTTATCGTGTCGCGACATTGCTGCTCGCGTTAGTCGAAATCCAATGACTGTTAGCAGAATATGGAATCGGTGGGTTCAGGGGGGTAATAGGGAACGCCGTGCTGGATCCCAACGGCCTCGTATCACTAGCAGTCGAGATGACAGGCATCTTATCCGCATGGCTGCAACGGATCGTGCAGCCACGTCTCGATCCCTGAGTCAAGAGATGGGGACGTTTGCAAGACAACAACCATCTGCACGAACAGTTCGACGACGTTTGCAGCAGCATGGACTATCAGCTCCGGGACCATGGCTGCGGTTACCCTAGATGCTGCATCACATACAGGAGCGCCTACGATGGTGTACTCAACGACGAACCTGGGTGCACGAATGGCAAAACGTCATTTTTTTCGGATGAACCCAGGTTCTGTTTACAGCATTATGATGGTCGCATCCGTGTTTGGCGCTATGGCGGTGAACGCACATTGGAAGCATGTATTCGTCATCGCCATACTGGCGTATCAAATGGCTCTGAGCACTATGGGACTTAACATCTGAGGTCATCAGTCCCCTAGAACTTAGAACTACTTAAACCTAACTAACCTAAGGACATGACACACACCCATGCGCGAGGCAGGATTCGAACCTGAGACCGTAGCGGTCGCGCGGTTCCAGACTGCCCCTAGAACCGCTCGGTCACTCCGGCCGGCTACTGGCGAATCACCCGGCGTGATGGTATGGGGTCACCTCTTGGTCGCATTGACCGCACTTTGAACTGTGGACGTTACATTTCACATGTGTTACGACCCGTGGCTCTACCCTTCATTGGATCCCTGCGACACCCTACATTTCAGCAGGATAATACACCACCGCTTGTTGCAGGTCCTGTACGGGCCTTTCTGGATACAGAAAATGTTCGACTGCAGCCCTGGCCAGAACATTCTCCAGATCTCTTACCAACTGAAAACGTCTGGTCAATGGTGGCCGAGCAACTGGCTCGTCGCAATACGCCACTCACTAATCTTGATGAACTGTGGTGTTGAAGGTGCATGGGCAGCTGTACCTGTACACGCCATCCAAGCACTGTTTGACTCAATGCCCAGGCGTATCTAGGCCGTTATTACTGCCAGAGGTGGTTGTTCTGGGTACTGATTTCTCAGGATTTATGCACCCAAATTGCGTGAAAATGTGATCACATGTCAGTTCTAGTATAATATATTTGACTAATGAATACCCGTTTACCATCTGCATTTATTCTTGGTGTAGCAATTTTAATGGCCAGAAGTGTACATGTCGAGCCTGGTGCTAAAGCGGTAATGTGCGCGCATGGAAACCGAGATGTCACGGTACCCTGTCTCAGTCCGACCAAGGATTTCATTTAAACCTAGCCTTCATCTGTCATCGACAAGAGCAGTCGCCAGAAACAATATGTAGTTAGGACTCCTCGTTAAACAGTCGGTCCTTGTTCCCTGGTTTAATAACTGGGGTACGTTGGAACATGCAAGTCGACGAAGTCATCTCGAGGAGAAGGAGTTGCACCAGGCCACTGAGCCACACAAAATCATTACATTTATTATCTGCGTACCTAATTAAGTTATACGTGACACTCAGAGCGCGAGTCCTACTGGCACTTGTTCTTTGTTTTCTCCTTTTTTGTTATGTGTCGTGAATTTGGTACCTCAGCTTGATTTGACGCGATTTGTGTCTCCTTTTGGGAGCTTCAGTTTCAGATATTGGACGAGCTGTTCTTCTTTTGTAGTTCTTAAGGGGTGTTGCACCACGATGTAGTGCTACCCGTTTGCACGGCGTTCACGTCGTCCAGCGGGGATTCCGGTAGGAGAACTTCACAGTTTTCGTTGTGCTCTGGAGGACCTACTTTCTGTTGATTGGAATCGGAGAATCAGTATGTTCATATGTCACAAGTATTTCTTAGTTTCAGTCTGTGAGACATTCTCGCTCTTCGTTTCCGGGATACTGTTTGGCGTAATAGGTGGGAGACACACTGCCTCGCCAGTCGCAACAGCATACCATACGTTAGCATTCGATTACGGGCCTTGGTTCCATTGTCAGTATCAGACAGCCCCCCCCCCCCCCCCCATTTCACAGTCGCGTGCTGCATTATAATAGCATTATAACAGCGTGGTTACTTTTTATCCATACACTCTTACAATTTAATTTAACCCGAAAATATAAGATACAATTATGGTAACTGTTTTATTCGTTCAGACTAAACTTTATTCACAAAATTATCTTACTTTAAAATTACTCCAGCAAGTATATTCATTTAACACACGGGGATTAAAATAAAAGTAGTTACAAAAACTAAAATTAGGATCTAGTCAGTCAAAGACACTAGCTACGAAATACGACTTCTTAATTGTAGTTTTCCGACCTTTGTTTTGTCTGAAATGATCTGTTACGTTGGAAAAGTCAAGTGACTTGGTCAATTCATTCTCAGTTGCTAAAATTCCTAAATGATTAAGGTGGCTTTGGCCTGTTGTGCTTCTTTACCAAGTTCTTAAACAGTTCGCCACTTTATTAAAAGACCTTTCAGTACTAGACACTGGAAACGTACGAACAGAGTTAATTGCAATAGACAAGTTCAGAAAAAAAACTGCTTGAAGGTTTTTCTCATACCCTGAGTTGAGAAGCATGAAGCATCATCGGGACCTTTTCTTATTGGAAGATTGTACTATAGACGCTCTTCACGTGTGCAATTTCTTCGCCTAAGCTGTCTGAATCTGCTAAATCTGAAGGGTACTTTGACACAAGATTGGTGTTTTTACTTTCAGTTCATCATTTTGTAGGTCCATGAAAGCCAAAACCGGTGAAACAGATAACAAATTTGTTCACAGCTCATGACAAAATAAAAGAGAAGGATTTGATGCGTCCATCTGAAGTTGTTCAGGCGTCTTTTCATCTTTACTCGGTTTCCTGCCTATGTAACTACTTTTGCTTATTTCAAAACTGTTTGCCACGTATCTTGTGGGGCCTGCATACCAATTAGTAAGTCTTTAATTAGGTGCGACCCTACCTTGAGGGAAATTCCTTTGTCCTGTGTAACGACACTTTTGTGATCAATAAAGGCCAATATCTTTGGCCAAAATGATTACATCAAGAGGCCTATGAAGATTCAAAGTAATGTTAACTGAATCGTCCGTCGGTTCTTTGTAGAATAATATTATAGTAAATGAAAAGAACCAGTTTGCTTTTGTTCTACAGTATGTACTGTAGAACAAAAGCAGACTGGTGCTTTTCATTTATTATTCAAAGCAAACTTTTCCTGATGGAGTTAATGTGCGTACCTTATCCACCAGGAACAGGGCTAGAACTTTGAGGAACGAAGGATAGGGCTTCGAAATCGGACGCACAGCTTGTAGTCTTTCACTCCAACGAGTTTCAGATTGGCGTTACACAGACAAAGAGACATGCTGTTTCAATAATTCCCAACTACCAGTGTTGCTAGAGAACAACTAATAAATATATTCAACGTTTCCAAAAAAGTGTCACAAAGTCATAGTTCAGTTTAGTAGCACTGATATCAAATCTGTTCAGAGAGTGTGTTCTACAGGGAGAAAACATGGCAGACCTTCTTTTTCAAGTATTCTTGACTAAACACCACTAATTTGACCAGCATGTTGGAGTCATTGTCATAGCTTTCTGCACGACAGTCCGCAAGTGGTACTCCGAGTGTTTCTAATACGGGCAGCGTTTCATCAGTTATGGTTCGCCCTTTTTCTCGCTGATATTCATAAATTCAACGAATCTTTCACAAACTTCGAATAACTTTTTCTACATCTTGAAATACGTATTGCAGAATGAGTACATTCTGCTCCTGCTGGGAAATGTCAGGAGTTGCATCAATAATAATTCCACAGTAGATTTTTGTTGATGTAAAACGGTTTTCAATAGTTTTTGGCTACGTAGAGAAATAAATTCATTCTGCTACAACCGTTATAGATAGTGAGGTTGACTTGTTATATTTTTGTTCACCAGTTGGTTTTCCTTTACTTTGGTTAGACATCCACGAGTCACTTTGTCATATTAGCCAATCAGTTCTAATATTCCCATAATAATTCCATTGAGAATATCATGCCTGAGCATTTTCCACTTGGAAAACTAAACCTCTACTACTTAAGACTAAAGTTGTGTCCAGAATTCTTTGTAATATAGCTCTCCATCTTCTTGTTGTACAGTTGATCACCTGTTAAAGATTATTGTTCATACAATGTCCTTCCAATGATGTTTCAAGAGTTTTCCATTCTAAGTAGTGTTTTCGATGCTGAGATTTTTTTTTCATTCATCGGCAACAACCTGTTGTCTTTTGTATGGTACTTTTTTGTGGAGGAAACCCTATTTGATTTAAAAATGCTGCAAGGTAAACAATGAATTGTTGGCTCTTTTCATGTTCAGCAATGTCTCGTGAAAACGTTTCCATGAAATGAAAGTTGGAAAAGACTTTGACCTGGTGTGAAAGAAACCAGCGTAAGACGATACTGTTTCCTGTGTGGGTTTACCACTCATCACTGGTTTACCAGAATCGACCAAAATACAACTGTTGCTCTCATCAGTATCCATACTAAGACAGAGATTAGCATATTTTTCAGTTCTTCCATGACATACAATAAGAGAATCTCTGTCACTGTTGTTTGGTCTGCTTCAGTTAGCTATTCAAAAGTCAAAGAATCTTCTTCTTGTATGATTTGTTTTGCTCCTTTTTGGTCTGAAACCGACTGAACAACAGAGGACGAAGATTGGCTATCGGGGAACTGTTGTAGGTTCTGACATATTATGAGGCCGAACTTCCTGTGATTCTTCTGTTTCAAGACCAAAAGTTTTTTCGTAGTCTGACGACATTTAGCAACTTTTTTTAATTCACAGTTTTGCAGCTTTCTTTTTAAGGCTCCAGATTTATGTTTGTAACTCGACACCTTAACTTGTTGTTGTGCTATGCAATCTGAAAGGAAACAGTACGTTTGTCATTGGCGCCTTGCTCTTCTGAATAACGTAATCTTCAAATAAGATACAGTAAAGAAAGCAACTGTGGAATAGCCAAATACTTAACAAGCAATAGAGTAAGCTTGTCATGATCCTTGTAGGGTAAATCATGGTGATATGGTGAACAAAAAATTTGAGCCTCGTAGAAGACAATAAATTGTTTATTTACACAAAATAAAAACATTCTCCTATCACAAAATACATAAGTAACACATTAACAGTACCACATCCTGTTTAAGGCACTACAGAAGTTAAAAATAAGACAATACTTATTTTTATCAATTTCACCCATGTATATGGGTGAAATGGCGAATGCCCTTTGGGTGAAATAGTGAACTTATTTCCCCTGCTTTTTGCCACATACGTCACACATAGATTCATATTTTGAACAGTCTTCATGCAGTCAACGTTGGCAGCTTATACATTTGATCCAATCCACATCCTTTTTAGTGCCACTGTACAGTTCGCCGCACCCTACACAACAACACTCTTCATCATCCGCGTCGTCATCATCGTCTTGCTGTTGGATATCCAGCGACGAGTCGGATTCGGTGTCAGTGGTAGACGCTTTTCGTTTCTTAGGCTGCTTCTTTTTTATAATTCCGTTGGTAGTCTGTTTGGTTACGGTTCTTCCTTTGGTTACGGTTTTTCCTTTAGTTACGGTTTCTCCTTTGATCCTCTTTTTAGCATTTGCTCTACTCTTCACTGACTCATTTTGTCGTTTTCTGTTTCGCAAGTTGTCGATGTTTTCTGGAGAAGTCAAAACCCCAGCTAAAGCTCTGGACTTCTTCCTTGCAGATGCAACTTTATCTAGGATAGGTATCAGTGAAATACAGTGCAAGAATTTGCCAGGGGTTATTTGAGATTCTTCTGTTGTCACTGTCGAGGTCATTTATATTGCTTCTGATGAAGACTGCATGTTTTCCTGTGGATTTTCCACCCGTTGCGAACAGCCCAGTTGAGGTGAAGCTTGTATGTGTTCAAGTCCCTGATCGTTATCTACGTCTGCAGTCGCTTCTTCCGAGGGATTAGGTATCACCTGCCAGTGCGAACAACTTGGTCGAGGTGAAGTAGGTCTGTTTTCATGTCGTTCGTTGTTTTCCTGATGTTGATCTGAAGGTGATGTTAAAAACGCGTATTCAGGGATGACATCAGGTTTAAACGGGATCATTCCTGTGCTTCTGAACCCCGATATTGCATTCTCTGTCGGAGCTGCTTGTACCCATGCCTTTGTAAGCAGTCCTCCGAACACTAGTCTGGAAATTTTTCTATTTGGCTTCATTTTAATGTACGAATTGCAAGCATTGCAATAATAGGATTTCAGAGCTTTAAAAAAATACTCTGCGTAGCGGCTGCAGATAGTGTGTGGTGTGGCCGGGTAGACAGAACAAAATTATGTTTTTTTCTCCTGTAAACTCTAATGTATCCACGCTGCTGCAATGAGAGCTTTGTCCATCCAAAATAAGCTCGACTGTTCCCTCAGGCTTCCTAGGTGCAAAATGGTTCCTTAGCCACAGAAGAAAAATATCAGTTGTTACGTACGCCGACTTTTGTGACATGAAAATCGTGGAACACGCCGGCATACCGTCCTTGTACTCGACCTTTTCATTTTTTCCCTTCAAAACACAAGCTGGGGGTAAAAACATGCCCTCTCCATTGCAGCAAGCGATTACAGATATGGTTTCACCCTTTTCACAGGATGTTATCGCTGGAACGCTCTTACACCCCTTTGCTGCCAACAAGTAACCTGGTCTATTATTCAGCTGAAGTCCGGACTCATCTACGTTGAATATATTTCCCGGCTTATCAAGGAGGCTATGCTCTACCAAGATGTTCTGCAGCAATGAAAAATAGTCTAAAACGTTTTTCGTACTTAAGCCCCTTGACCGTGCTTGTGAAACTCCTTCCGATTTGCGGATTGAGAGTTCCGGATTTCTTTTTAAGAATAAATGTAGCCATCCATTCCAGCAATTTCCTTTTCTCGGTTAAACTTGTGATGTTGGTTATACTTCTCAGTTAGTTTATATGCCATGGCACGTACTTCCGTCCTTGTCGGTGCAAATCCGAAGTTTTGTAATTTTATGATATGTTTTACCAACTTTTTCTCACACTCTTGTGTTAGTACAGGCGGCCTACCCAAGGATTTCTTCGTAAAAGACCCGTTTGCTAATCGTCTCTTCAGCGTTGACCATGGAACTTGAAACTCCTTTGAGGCTTTATTCAGGCTCATTCCATTTTGCACCGCTTTTACGGCATCGTTAAGTTGCTCCTCTGTACAATCAGCACGGCTGGATCCTTTTTGTCTTTTGTGAAATGTAGGCATCTTTGCCTGGAACAATGGCGGTAATTAGAACATTTACTTTTTTAGTCACTGACAAACCAAACTGTACTCGCAAAAAAATATATATAAACTAATTTTTAAATTAACGATTGTATTGAAACGTCGGATAAAACAGAATATAACACTCGCATGGGATAGGAAACGCTACCATTTTATGACTTGTCAAAAACCCTGGTTGTGATGTACCTAAATAAAAGCTTTACACTTTACACATAAAAAAAGTCCTTCACCGTATCACCCGTGCCCGAGTTCACCATTTCTCCAATTTGTTATGAGTGAAACGGTGAATAGCGCGGCAAGAAGTTCAAAATACTAGACCCAACGATTTCTAGGTTATGTAATACATAAGCAGCATAAGAAGTCAGAATATATCAAAAAATGCCCCGCGGACTACGATACCTGAAGTAACATCTACAAATGCATGCAGCGTATAAAAATTGTTTAGCATCGAAAAGAGTTTTGTACAAAGTACTTACGGTTTTTAAAACGGAGCTGGCTTTTAACACGTGCACTCTGCACAGATGATCAGAGACTGTTGGCATGCAGACATACAGAGACATCTGTTTAACCAGTAAGGAATTAAAGCAATTCACCATTTCATCCGATTCACCATATCACCCTGACTTACACAGCACAGTGGCAACATGTCCGCTCGCAAGGAAGGCTTCAAGCCACTCTCCACCCAAAAAACTATAACCATTCTACTAACTTCCTTTTCCTTATCTTTCTGTCTGCTTCTTCGTTGTTTCCTCTGCATTTCTGTGCGGAGATCGGACGATATTTCTCAAATTCCTTTGATCACTGATCAGTTGTTTGTATTACAGAGGATCGTCAGTCCACTGACCGAAGAAGCTGAGCTACCGTATCGTCAAACTGGCCAACGTGATGGTATTCATTGAATGAAGATTCTTTTCCCACATGTCATGACAGTGTAGCCCGATTGTCCTTCCGTTTTCTGCTAAGCATATGAATGGTACAAAATTTTGTAAGAGACTTTTTTTACTGTTAGTTTCCAAAGGATCGCGCCGTGATGTCCGAGTGCGAGAACAGCTGGCCACACACGAGCGAATTTTAACGACGAGCCGCGGATATTTCCGACGGATTCAGTAACACCTGCAGGCTTACCAGTGGGTTAGTGGAGACACCATCTTCAGTCTTCAGTTCTCAGAACCTGTGATTCTGCCTTCTCAGGTGGACAATTCACGAAGTAAGAGATTTTTCATGTGGTTTTCATGTGACTGTAAGTTCTAGTTGTTTCCAGAATTGCGGAGGAGTATACCAATTACCACACAGTAAAACTTACGCAATTGTACCACGAGAGACTTTTGTGAAAAACTACACATCAACATCACCCGAACAAGAATGTAAAGAATATTGCGTATGGAGAGATGGTTGAAATACGCACATCACCCCAGAACTCCTGAAGATAGACGTTGACTATGGATATTGTATCACACACACACTCCCTTTGACTGTTCAGAGATGTCACTAAACCACCCAAAGATGTAAACAGCCATGCATGAGCAGCACCTATTAGACGAAGAGGGTCCTACAGCCGATCAGTTCCAGTCATTCCACCAGAAAGGAGGTACACGGCTCGTGTTGTCTGTAGTTCAAACATGTCTAGACGGTTCGATCGGGTCCGCATTGTTACTTTGTGCCAGGAAGGGCTCTGAACAAGGGAAGCGTCCAGGCATCTCGGAGTGAACCAAAGCGATGTTGTTTTGACATGGAGGAGATACAGAGAGACAGGAACTGTCGATGACACGCCTCGATCCGGCAGCCCAAGGGCTGCTACTGCAGCGGATGGCCGCTACCTACGGATTATGACTCGGAGGAACTCTAACAGTAAAGCCACCATATTGAATAATGCTTTTCGTGCAGCCACATGACGTCGTGTTACGACTCAAACTCTGCGCAATAGGCTGCATGATGGGCAACTTCACTCCCGAAGTCCATGGCGAGGAGCATCTTTGCAACCACGACACCATGCAGCGCGGCACAGATTGGCCCAACAACTTGAAGAATGGACCGCTCAGGGTTGGCATCACGTTCTCTTCACCGATGAGTGTCGCATATGCCGTCAACCAGACAATCGTCGGAGACGTGTTTGTAGGCAAACCGGTCAGGCTGAAAGTCTTAGACACACTGTCCAGCGAGTGCAGCATGGTGGTTTCCTGCTGTTTTGGGACGCCGCTGGTGGTCATGGAAGGCACCGTAACGGCTGTACGATACGTGAATGCCATCCTCCGACCGACATTGCAACCCTATCGGCAGCATATTGGCGAGGCCTTCATCTTCATGGACGACAATTCGCGCACAATAGTGTACATCTTGTGAGTGAATTCCTTCAGGATAGCGACATCGCTCGACTAGAGGGGCCAGCATGTTCTCCAGACATGAACCCTATCGAAAAGGCCTGTGATAAATTGAAAAGGGCTGTTTATGGACGATGTAAGCACCAACCACTCTGAGGGATCTACGCTGAATCGCCGTTGAGGAGTGGGACAATCTGGACCAACGGTGCCTTGATGAACTTGTGGACCGTATGCCACGACAAATACAGACATGCATCAATGCAAGAGGACGTGCTACTGGGTATTACAGGTAGTAATCTGGACCACCACCTCTGAAGGTCTCGTTGTATGGTGGTACAACATGCAATGTGTGGTTTTCATGAGCAATAAAAATGACGAAAATGATGTTTATGTTGATCTATATTCCAATTTTCTGTACACGTTCCGGAACTCTCGGAACCAAGGTGATGAAAAACTTTTTTTTTTTGTGTGTATTTCTAGACGATATGCCAACAGTGGATCAAAGTTTCATAAAAACTAAGCTACAAAATTTGAGATCTGGTTCCAGAGAATCTCAGAAAGGTGATGGTCTCTACGTGTGGCGAATTATTCGCTGTAACTAAATTTTGATGATCTGAAGATGTTTGCTTTAACAGTCGAAAATGGTCATCATTCCAAAAAGTGCGAGTAGTACAAACTTGAAGTTGAAAATTTAAAATCGCGTACTCCACAAATTTGACTATGGCGTGTTTCATATCACACTAAAGCGTTGACTGTACTATATTCATGCTTGTATTACGCATTACTATGTTATGTCTATTATTTTATAAGTATTACGAAATACTTTTCTTTACAAAGCATTAAGAACGCCCTCTTCCTGGTGGGCCTATATCAGAGGTTCACAATACTCAGAGGAGCACAGATGATTCAGATAGCCCATCTTTGTCCTCTGCGCATTACTGTGTATTCTTTCTGTTGCATGATGCCAATCATTTCTAACAACAAGAACATAACATAAAAATATAATTTTCTGCACGACATGCTCTACAGCAACGACAGATTGCAAATGCACTCACCTAAAAGTGTTTGAAAATTACACCGACTCATTCTTAAGGAGTTGCTGTAGTTGTCAAGTTCACTATCTCGGAGACTGAATCATATCCGTATGTTTTGAATGTAGCCTTTCCCCGATCCAATTTATCACTCACTCTGTGCGATTTTTCTTTCGAGAAATATATGTCTCCCATCTACGTATATCTCCGCAATCCTCACTATCGTGCTTCGTGCACTACCAGTCACTTCCTTTCTTGTTCCTCTCGTAATCACATCGAGAGAAAAACGACTGTCAATATGCCTCCTTATGAGCCCTAATTTCTTTTCTCATATTTTCGTCATTCATCTACATCTACATCCATACTCCGCAAGCCATCTGGTGGTGTGTGGCTGAGGGTACCTTGAGTACCTCTATCGGTTCTCCCTTCTATTCCAGTCTCGTATTCTTCGTGGAAAGAAAGATTGTCGGTATGCCTCTGTGTGGGCTCTAATCTCTCTGATTTTATCCTCATGGTCTCTTCGCGAGATATACGTAGGAGGGAGCAATATACTGCTTGACTCCTCGGTGAAGGTATGTTCTCGAAACTTCAACAAAAGCACGTACTGAGCTACTGAGCGTCTCTTTGCAAGTTCTACCACCAGAGTTTATCTGTCATCTCCGTAACGCTTTCGCGATTACTAAACGATCCTGTAACCAAGCGCGCTGCTCCCCATTGGATCTTCTCTATCTCTTCTATCAACCCTATCTGGTACGGATCCCACACCGGTGAGCAGTATTCAAGCAGTGGACGAACAAGTGTACTGTAACCTACTTCCTTTGTTTGCGGACTGCATTTCCTTAGGATTCTTCCAATGAATCTCAGTCTGGAAAATGATTTACCGACGATTAATTTTATATGGTCATTCCATTCTAGACCCCTCCTAATGCCTACTCTCAGATAATTTATGGAATTAACTGCTTCCAGTTGCTGACCTGCATTATTGTAGCTAAATGAGAAAGTATCTTTCTTTCTATGTATTCGTAGCACGTTACACTTGTCTACATTTAGATTCAATTGCCATTCCCTGCACCATGCGTCAATTCGTTGCAGATCCTCCTGCATTTCAGTACAATTTTCCGTTGTTACAACCTCTCGATATACTACAGCATCATCCGCAAAAAGCCTCAGTGAACTTCTGATGTCATCCACAAGGTCATTTATATATATATATATTGTGAATAGCAACGGTCCTACGACACTCCCCTGCGGCACACCTGAAATAACTCTTACTTCGGAAGACTTCTCTCCATTGAGAATGACATGCTGCATTCTGTTATCTAGGAACTCTTCAATCCAATCACACAATTGGTCTGATAGCCCATATGCTCTAACTTTGTTCATTAAACGACTGTGGGGAACTGCATCAAACGCCTTGCGGAAGTCAAGAAACACGGTATCTACCTGGGAACCCGTCTCTATGGCCCTCTGAGTCTCGCGGACGAATAGCGCGAGCTGGGTTTGACACGATCGTCTTTTTCGAAACCCATGCTGATTCCTGCAGAGTAGATTTCAAGTCTTCAGAAAAGTCATTATACTCGAACATAATACGTGTTCCAAAATTCTACAATTGATCGACGTTAGAGATAAGGGTCTACAGTTCTGCACATCTGTTCGACGTCCCTTCTTGAAACCGGGGATGACTTGTTCCCTTTTCCAATCTTTTGGAATATTACGCTCTTCTAGAGACCTACAGTACACCTCTGCATGAAGGGGGGGGGGGGGGGGGGGGGGGGGAAATGTACGCTGGCAGCAGCACAAACTTTCTGCCAACCTCAAATGCCCGTTCTCTAAATTCTGTCAGAAGTGTTTCGTGGAAAAAATGACGCCTTCCCTCCAGGAATTCCCACTTGAGTTCGCGAAGTATCACCGTAGTACTAGCGTGTTGATCGAACCTACCGGTAACAAATCTAGTAACCTGCTTCTGAACTACTTCGATATCTTCCTTTGATTCGACCTTGTGAGCATCCGAAATTCTCGATCAGTACTCAAGAAAGGGGCGGCCTAGTGTTCTTTATGCGGTCTCCTTTACAGATGAACCACACTTCCCTAAAATTCTTCCAATAAACGGAAGTCAACCATTCAGCTTCCCTGCTACAATCCTTACATCGTCGTTCGATTTCATATCGCTTTGGAAAGTTAAGCCCGGATATTTACACGACGCTACTGTGTGAAACTGGTCACTACTAATGCTATAATCAAACATTACGGAGTCAACTGCCATTCATCAGATCTACTATAAATTTTATCATCTTGTATCCTCCCACAGTCACTCAACAACGACACCTTCCCGAACACCACAGCATCATCATCAAACAGCCGCAGATCGAAACTTTAATTCCTACTCCAAATTTTTCTTTGCTTTTCCTTACTGATTGCACAGTATACAGAATGAGTAACATCGGCGAAGGCTACATTTCTGTCTCACTCCCTTCTGAAGCACTTCTTAGTTTTTATGTCCCTCGACTCTTATAACTAACCGTTTGGTTACTATAAAAGTTGTTAATAGCCTTTCACTCCCTCTATTTTACCCCTGCTACCGTAAGACTTTTAGAGACAGTATTCTATTGAACACTGTCAAAAGCTTTATACGACGTCTACAAATGCTATAGATAAGGCGCAGCTCTTGGTTCAAATACTGGGTCCAAGATTTCGGTTGGGGAGGGTGGAGGGGGGCGGAGAGGGGACGGCGCAGTCACACTCTAGCCAAATGTTTACACTCTGTATCTTCTTTCCATTTCATAATCAGCTGCTAAATAACATCAAAAGCTATCTCCAAGATAAAATCTATCGGCAGCTTATTTACCCCCCAACGTCCTATTTACCACAACGAAACGTATTGAAGAGGTCTGTAATGCGGTTTATGGGAGCTTCGCTGCATGCTGAATGTTTTTCGTGTTTTAAATTCTAAATTTCAGACGTTTAATGGGCGTGCTCAAACCGTGACGTTTATGACGAAACAGTGATGTATCTGTGACGTCACGGGTCTTGTGCTGTGATTAGCTAACATGAGCAGCCACGCTGCTAGTTCACGTACCGTATTTGTCGTATTTATACTTGTGTGTTACGAAAATGTGAATTCCAAGTGATGTAGCGTATTACTGAAAGGTCTCTCCAAACCGCGTCACTTTTAGTATGGTTTCTTCTGATGTAATGCCGGAAAATGTGACACATTAGCAAAAGAAACTATACTACAAATAACTCGTTTTGGAAAATGTGACGTCGGTGGATAAACACGTCACTGCCCTTTTTTATGAACTTATTTTCGTAAGCTAAATAACTAGATGCTGTAAAGACATTGCTTCTTATCACCTATTACTGGACTTTTTCTTATCCTCTAAGCTACAAAATGATCTATGACCATTTCACTGAAATTTGACTGATTCAATAGTTCTTTTTTCAGAGGCCACATAGCGAGCGCACGAAGTCTGTTCATATTCATAGTATTTTCAATTGCTTTAACGTAGCCTCTCCCGTCGTCGTTGAAGAGAATACTATTATCTGCAGAGGTGTAACACCTCCAGGAAAACTTTTTGCCAAACTGTTTTCATAAAGGAAGTTCAACAAAGTCAAAGCACCAGAAGCTTTCGTCTGCAGAACAACACATTCAGTTCAAGATGAATTTCTGAAGACTGTAATTTAAACAAACCGTAATTTAAACAAAGCTACTTTCAGCGCTTTTTCAGGGGAAAAATTGTATTTCGAAAACAACGACGGTTAAAACAGTTGCGCAGTTGACAAGTGATCATTAAAACTGAATCGATCACTGCTCTGAGTCTATTGCAGGCACCATTCTTGATTCCATGAACCTCCCCCGTCTAGTAGTAGGTTCATCCTGTGCCCAGTAATAGTCAGTATCAAGTGAGACTCTAACATGCTGGACAGAGGCTGCAAAGTAAGATACACATCAACAGTATTCATAGCATCAATATTCTTTTGCTGTAGGTAATTGAACAGAATGTCACAACGAAACATGGCTTTATTTAAAAAAATGTAACCAGAAGAGGAAATCTCCGTCTTGCAGGAAACCCTTCAGTCCCATGGCCTTGTTTATTGCCCTGTAATCCTCAGTATCATCATCAATAATTCCTTCCATGCGCTCCACAATATCCTGTTCGTATTTGCATACAGGATGGTCCATTGATCGTGACCGGGCCAAATATCTCACGAAATAAGCGTCAAACGACAAAACTACAAAGTACGAAACTTGTCTAGCTTGAAGGGGGAAACCAGATATCGCTATGGTTGGCCCGCTAGATGGCGCTTCCATAGGTCAAACGGATATCAACCGCGTTTTTTAAATTGGAACCCCCATTTTTCATTACATATTCGTGTAGTACGTAAAGAAAGATGAATGTTTTAGTTGGACCACTTTTTCCGCTTTGTGACAGATGGCGCTGTAATAGTCACAAACATATGGTAACAGGTAGGTTTTTTAAATTAAAATACAGAACGCAGGTACATTTGAACATTTTATTTTGGTTGTTCCAATGTGATGCATGTACCTTTGTGAACTTATCATTTCTGAGAACGCATGCTGTTACGGCGTGATTACCTGTAAATACCACATTAATGCAATAAATGCTCAAAATGATGTCCGTCAAGCTCAATGCATTTGGTAATACGTGTAACGACATTCCTCTCAACAGCGAGTAGTTCCTCTTCCGTAATGTTCGCACATGCATTGACAATGCGCTGACGCATGTTGTCAGGCGTTGTCGGTGGATCACGATAGCAAATCCTTCAACTTTCCCCGCAGAAAGAAATCCGGGGACGTCAGATCCGTTGAACGTACGGGCCATGGAATGATGGTTCGACGGCCAATCCACCTGTCACGAAATATGCTATTCATACCGCTTCAACCGCACGCGAGCTATGTACCGGACATCAATCATGTTGGAAGTACATCGCCATTCTGTCATGCAGTGAAACATATTGTAGTAAAAGCGGTAGCACATTACGTAGGAAATCAGCATACAGTGCACCATTTAGATTGCCATCAATGAAATGGGGGCCAATTATCCTTCCTCCCATAATGCCGCACCATACATTAACCCGCCAAGGTCGCTGGTGTTCCACCTGTCGCAGCCATCGTGGATTTTCCGTTGTCCAATAGCGCATATTGTGCCGGTTTACGTTACCGCTGTTGGTGAATGACGCTTCGTCGCTAAATAGAATGCGTGCAAAAAATCTGTCATCGTCCCGTAATTTCTCTTGTGCCCAGTGGCAGAACTGTACACGACGTTTAAAGTCATCGCCATGCAATTCCTGGTGCATAGAAATATGGTACGGGTGCAATCAATGTTGATGTAGCATTCTCAACAACGACGTTTTTGATATTCCCGCTTTTCGCGCAATTTGTCTGCTACTGATGTGCGGATTAGCCGCGACAGCAGCTAAAACATCTACTTGGGCAACATCATTTGTTGCAGGTCGTGGTTGACGTTTCACAGTTGGCTGAACACTTCCTGTTTCCTTAAATAACGTTACTATCCGGCGAACGGTCCGGACACTCGGATGATGTCGTCCAGGATACCGAGCAGCATACATAGCACACGCCCGTTGGGCATTTTGATCACAATAGCCATACATTAACACGATATCGACCTTTGCCGCAATTGGTAAACGCTCCATTTTAACACGGGTAATGTATCACGAAGCAAATACCGTCCGCACTGGCGGAATGTTACGTGATGCCACGTACTTATACGTTTGTGACTATTACAGCGCCATCTATCACAAAGCGAAAAAAGTGGTCCAACTAAAACATTCATATTTGTTTACGTACTACACGAATATGTAGTAAAAAATGGGGGCTCCTATTTTTAAAAAACGCAGTTGATATCCGTTTGACCTATGGCAGCGCCATCTAGCGGGCCAACCATAGCGCCATCTGGTTTCCCCCTTCAAGCTAGACGAGTTTCGTTCTTTGTAGTTTTTTCGTTTGAAGATTATTTCGCGGGATATTTGGCCGGACAATATCAGTGGACCACCCTGTATAGTTCCAACGCTCAGCGATTATTAATTCCATTTGATGGGGTGAGGACAAGTAAAAATAAATTTCTTCAGTATCTCGTCAAGAACGGCTGTGCGTTTAGCAGACTAATAAAAAGTAGAATTTCTTCCAGATTGCTGACGAAGATCCGCACTTGCTTATTGCATGTCACAAAACGTTCAACAATTAAATTTAGCTGATGTGTATAACAGTGAATGAATTGAGCATTTTCTGTAATTTTTATTTGAACTCCACTTTTGCGGCCGCTCATAACAGGAACACCAACGTAACACTAAGGTATCAGTTTTTCAGTTGTTTCATTTACGTTCATTCTCCGTTCACTCTCTCTCTCTCTCTCTCTCTCTCTCTCTCTCTCTCCCTCCCTCCCTCCCTCCCTCCCTCCTTCGCACTCACCCTACCCTCGCCTAGATTTACATTGTTTTTCTCCTTGGTTGCTGTTTAGATCGGATGTACGAGCACCAAGTTCCTTCACTCACATCCTACACTCATAATCCAAACTTTTACCTGATAAATTGCACGCTGAATTCATACTGTGCTGTTTTCAAGCTCGTGGTATGCTGCAGTTGTCACAAGAGACTTTCGTGAAACTGCAGCTATGTAATGATACTTACGTTACCGTATGCTACTGCATTCTGGCGAAACATTTCCAAATGTATTCCAATAGTGCATGCAATATCCAAAGGCAGAAAAAAACTATCCAAAGACGAAAGTTGTATGGAGGTTGGTAGAACACCCTTAGGCTGAATGACCAGAGCCTTCGTGATGCTCATGAGATATTCTGTAGAAGACACACTCCCAAACCTCTGATGCATAGATCTAAGCGAAATTTCAATGCGCAGCCTTAAAACTAGCTACTAGCTGTTCGAAAAACATCGCTTGATGTCGCCTATCTACAGTCCCAGAAACAAAGACGTGCGTTATTTAAATCCATATGGTAAATATGCGAAATGCGCCCTGATAATTTAAGTTCTGTAATAGGTAGTTGAGAAATTTATTTTAATATATATTTTGGGGCGCCTCATCCTCAGAGCCTTTAATTACGAGCCGCACTTGCTATAAACGTAGATTTACTCACTAAGATAAGGGTCAATAATGCCTCGCGTGTTCGTGCATTTCTCCGGAATCCAAACTGATCTTCCCCGAGATATATTGTATTGTATTAAACCAGGGACCTAGAAACAAAGGAGAGGCTTCGTCCCGCCGTAGCCCTCAGTGGTTCACAACCCCGCAAAGGCCACCCACCCCTCCGCCGCCCAATGCTGAAGCCAGGGTTATTGTGCGGTTCGGCCCCCCAGTGGACCGACGCACCCCCCTATTTTGTTTTTGTTTGCTGGTAATCATGGGGTTGAAGTTTAGAGGGCACGAATTTAGGAAAGTCACATTTACGGAACCAGAGTAACCTGTGGATCTGTTGCAAAAAAGTGGTTCAAATGGCTCTGAGCACTATGCGACTTAACTTCTGAGGTCACCAGTCCCCTAGATCTTAGAACTACTTAAACCTAACTAACCTAAGGACATCACACACATCCATGCCCGAGGCAGGATGTGTAGCGTTCGCGCGGTTCCAGACTGTAGCGCCTAGAACCGCTCGCCCAACATGGCCGGCGATCTGTTGCAGTTTCGGAGTAAAAGAAAAGATGAATGGTTAGAATCCACACGTTGCACTCGGTGTAATTTACTCGGGCATTCCGCACCTTATGCTTAGTCAGTAGCGGAACTGGATTGCTTGTAACCTTTGGGCACAAGGCTAGGCAATGTAGAGAGTCCAAGCGGCTCATGGTTAGAGCGAAGAAGTAACTTGGTAGAACACTTCATGACTAACTGTTCTGGCGTATTGTTTCACTATAGTGTAATTAATTATCGTAGAGAATGAACGCAAAGGAGAAACAGAGACAATAGATGTCAGCAGTGAAGGAAGGGGTACAGTCATTACTGGATCAGGTAGCTCAGTCGAGAGACATAATGTTGTTATGTTTCATGAACTGACAAGAAAGAACTACGAAACACAAGGGTAGAAGTTCCAAACTCTAGGATTAGATCCGACTGTGGCGAATTTTATTTTTCCTTTCTCTGGCAAAGCGTCTGAGGATGTGTTGGCATTTATAGAGCTCTTGAGTTATCAGCTGACATAGGAGCTTGGTCAGATAAACAGTTGTTGCAGATCCCAAGGTTATGTTTGTGAGGAGAAGTGAAATTATTCGTATGGCGTACAGGAACGATGGGAAACGCACAAACTTTTGATCAGTTGAGATCGGAGTTGGAACAACAATACAGTAAGCATAATAGGGCACGATTTTTTCGCAAACAATTTAGGGATGGAATCCAGGAGACATAATGAGGCAACAGAAGACTTTGCGGATAGAATTACGAAAATGAACGTTAATGCGTGGGAGCTTTCACTAAGTGAGGAGGTAAATGAATTAGTGCTGTAAGGGGCCGAACAACGAGCGCTCGATGCTTTTTTAACGGGTCTGACACGGGAAATGTCTAGGAGAGTGTGCACTGGCGTGTCTAAGGATCTGCATGAAGGGCTTAAGTTAGCTTTGGAATATGATTAAATCTATATGTAGGCAGGGGTAAGTGAGCGGAAACAGGTATTTATATCGAATGTTAAGTGCTTTAATTGCTGTCAAACGGTACATTTACAAAGACAATGTTCTCAATTACGGAACCCACAGCGCAACTGGAGTAAAAGGGGTCACCAACATTTTGGTGGAAATGTCATTTTTGGTCGATGGTAAGTTTATAAGGATAATGGCAGAGGTAGTCCTGGGAGTGGGAACGGTACGTTAAACTTAGAAGGGAGCACCATTGCCGCCGACTGGAGTTCCTGGCAGGAATAAGTTCATAGCCAAATGGTTTAAATGGCTCTGAGCACTAATGGACTTAACATCTGAGGTCATCAGTCCCCTAGAACTTAGAACTACTTAAACCTAACTAACCTAAGGACATCACACACATCCATGCCCGAGGCAGGATTCGAACCTGCGAGCGTAGCGGTCGCGCGGTTCTGAACTGAAGCGCCTAGAACCTCTCGGCCACCGCGGCCAGCTAAGTTCATAGCCGCTCGTAAACCTTTCGGGACGTGAGGTCGTGGGACAAGAAACTCTTCTTTCTGGAAGTTTCGCCCAGGACTGCGCTGGACATCTTCAGAGGCGCTCCTTCGCTGAGTCTTGCACCTCTGAGGATGTCCAGCGCATTCCTGGACGAAACTTCAGGGAAAGAAGAGTTTCTTGGACTACGACCTCACATCCCGAAAGGTTTACCAGCAGCTATGTCATGGGGTCGTGAAAGCCTTCATTGTCTGGAACCGCGCGACCGCTATGGTCGCAGGTTCGAATCCTGCCTCGGGCATGGATGTGTGTGATGTCCTTAGGTTAGTTAGGTTTAAGTAGTTCTAAGTTCTAGTGGACTGATGACCTCAGATGTTGAGTCCCATAGTGCTCAAAGTCATTTGAGCCAAAGCCTTCATTCTATGTTGAGGAATAAGTTCAGTCAGAACGAATGCAGAGGCGGAATGTGCCGCAGTGGTTTTTGTGGATGGAGGAGAGTATAAAGTATTGTTGGTCACAGCAGAATATGTGTCAGTAGCCTTGAGAGAATTAGTGGGTAGGAGGCACTGGAACTCACCACGATAATTTACATGGGGCGGGGGATAATAATATTCGACCATTGGGGTCAGTAGTGGTAAATTTTTCAGTTGGGGCAACAGAGTTTAGGTAGTGTGTGGAAGTGGTATCTCATGTAAGCGTAAGGTACAGCACGATCCTAGGGTTAGATTTTCTGTAGCAACGTCATGCCATACGTGACCTTCGACGACATGTAGTGGAACTGAATGGGAAGACATTCCGACTAGCAGAAACTGGTGACAGTGTTAATCTGCTGTGAGGAGTGTCTAGTATAAAAGACGGTCCAGTTAAACCGCGATCAAATAAGGCTTGATTCGCACTGTTGTATGTCGAAAGACACCGGACGATCATTATGGGTGAATGTGGAACCGAAGTTACGAGTAGGTGTGAATGTGTAATAGAACCACTGGAGGGTGGTGAAGCATTAAACACAGTATTGTACATTTACAGGAAAGAGACGGAGGAAAAGTGGTACTGTCATTGTGGATAATTTTAGTGCCAAATACGTAAAGACGTTGGAGGGAACGTTATTACCTACATTACAAATTCCACATGAGGAAGAAGTGAAAAGTAGAAGCATTCAAAAGCACCGGTATACCGAAGACCATACAGAATATCACAGTCGTTGCAAACAATTCTAGAACAGTTCGTGGATCAACATTTAGCTGACGGAATAGTAGAAGAAAGTAAAAGCATAAGGGGGACAGGAATTGTAATCGTACCTAAGAAGTCTATGGACGGTTCGCAGAAGTATGAGTTTTGTCACGATTATTGCTGTTTGAATATCAAGGCTACGACAGATGCATTCCAAATATCACGGAGACAATAGATATCCTAGACAAAAGCAAGTATTTCTCGACGTTGGACTTAAAGACCAGGTACCATCAGTTACAAGTGGCTACTAAAGGTAGACCAAACAGAGGACTCTACCGACACAGGAGGATGCCTTTTGGGTTGAAAAAAATGCGCTGGCGACGTTCCAACGGGTGCTGGACGGAGTACTGAGAGGATTGAAACCATACCAGTGGTTATTAAATCTTGATGATATAATCGTTCATTCAAGGGATACGCAGAAACATAGACAACGCCTAAAAGAAGTATTCAACAGATTACATGCAGAACGTCTAACACTCAACGCTGAAAAATGTCAATTTGCGCTGGAGGAAGTTAACTACTTGGGCCACGTCATAAGTAAGGATGATGTAAGCAGTGCACGATCTTCCAGTACCACAAACTACTAGCGAGTTACAATTTTCCTCGGTCTCGCAGATTACTGTAGGAGGTTCGTGAAGGATTTGCAGATATTTTGTAAATTGGTGGTAAGTTCCTATGGGACCGCCGGCCGCTGTGGTCGAGCGGCTCTATGCGCTTCAGTCCGGAACCACGCGGTTGCTACGGTTGCACGTTCGAATACTGCCTCGGGCATGGATGTTTGTGATGTCCTTAGGTTAGTTAGGTTTAACTAGTTCTAAGTTCTAGGGGACTAATGACCTCAGCAGTTGAGTCCCATAGTGCTCAGAGCCATTTCCATGTGACACGTCAGGCTACTCCTTTTGCTGCGGTTTGAGCCAGGAGGTCGCTGGTCAAGAACATCCTGCTGCCTTTGTATTGAGACGATTGAACGTTGCACAAAGAGATTACTACACAACAGAGAGAGGATTCTTAGTATGGTATACAGATTAATGTACTTTCTAGGTTATTTGTACAAGAGGTAGTTTAAGGTGATAACGGAACATGCAGCTTTAAAGTAGTTTCTAGGCTAGATTAAGGAGAAGGGCAATGAAACTCATGAATTTGATTATGAAGTAATCCACTTGCTGGGAGGAAATGGATAAATGCGGATGGGTTAAGCGGAAAGATAGCTGTAATACAAGCACTGCGTCACAATCTTGCAGAATGGTGAGCAACACAGAACACTGACGAGGAATGTAGGAAGTATAAGAAAAAACAGCAATTTGGTAAGCATTACGGATTATTGTGCAGAGAGACAAAATTAGACCATGAGTGGTGGTGGTGGCTAAGTTAAAATTATAAGCATTACGTGAGATCTGTGATCACATTTTGTCAGGCCATGGTGGACGCAGAGCGATGAATAGAAGAGTGGCAGAGAAGGAAGGAAGGAATGATGATGTGGATCAGTATATCAAAATTTTTGGACAACATGGTTGTGGAGAGAAGCAGCGATTAGTATCATTAATCAATAATTCAAGAACAGTCTTAATCACATTTATTATTGTTACAATACCGCCAACCGGTTTCAACCCGCTGTAGGGGTCATCTGGGCATTTACACCATTGGTCGACTGCTGGTGGTGTCACTCCTGTCTACATAACGGTAGGAAACTATGACCCCTATGACCCCCTAGAAGATGATCCCTACGTCGGGTTGAAACCGGTTGGCGATATTATAACAATAATAAATGCGATTAAGACTGTTCTTGAATTATTGAGTACATCAAGAATTTTTTGGATTGTGCACAAAGTGCCAATTTGAGTCAGAAGCAACAGAACCTTTTAGTTTCATTGAAGTGGACTTGTTAGGACCATTCAATCAAACACCAGAGGTTAATTGTTTTGTGCTGACCATAATAGATCATTTTTCTCGTTATGTCGAGATGATGCCAATTTCGGATCAACAGGAAATCACAGTCGCACAGGCTTTAGTTAATGGGTGGATATTGAAGTTCGGAGAGCCACAGACGATGATACTGGATCAAGGGACGAACTTCATACCATACCTAATGAAGGAATTGCGTCGGTTGCTGAGAGTGAAGAAGGTGAGGACTAGCCCACTAAATCCACAGGCTGATGGAACGACAGAGAACTGACAGAACACTTCGGAAAATGCTTAATTACGACAAGGATTAAAATCATTCTAAGCGGGATACATATATAGCTTTTGTCGTAAACGTATATAACTGAAGTGAAGCACATACTAGCACTGGGTTGTCACCATTCGAGGTAGTTTACGGCTAAGAGATGCCGTCACCTTTCGACACGACTGAACAGAGGAGTACCAGAAAGGGAGAAGCAGTTCGCGATTTGCAAGAACAGGAAATGTGGAACAGGGTACAAAGAGAAAATACGAAGGCTTTGGAGAAACAGGAAGAGGTAGTGAGGCGTGTGGGGACGTTGCCGCAGTATAAGGTGGGCCAATGGGTGATGTTGTCGAGTCCACATACGCCGAAGAGAACGACAAAGAAATTTTTAACACGCAACCGGAGCCCGTACCAAACAGTCAAAACTACGCCACCGGTGAATGTAAAGTTGCAGTTGCCAACAAGGACGATGAGTGTGCATGTGGGACATAAGCGACCATTCAGAGGTGCGCCAGAGGTGATCCCACGAGAAGTGCTTGTAAAGGCAATAAAGGATATTAAGAGCAAAAAGCGAAGCGATGAGCAGCGGGAGAGAGAAGTCCAGGTACTTCAGATTCGTTAAACATTAAGGTCAAGAAAGTACTTAGGTGTATGGATTTTGTGTAGTTCAGTTTTATTTATAGTGTAGTACGTAATGTTGATAGTAGTAAGGGTACACCTATTTATTTATTTGTGGTAGTCTTAAGTAGAGCAATAACATGATCGCTGTTCAGAGACAGCAGTCTTCTTAGGGGAGGGGAAGTGAGATGGACCCCTGTCCTCAGGTTGCCAGGCGAAGGAAAAGAAGAACGCTATTTTAGTTTTGACAGTACTGTTCCTCTTTACAGGAGGCGGACGTGATCAAATTGAGGGATATGGCAGAAGCCGCAGAGGTTTAGCAGAAGCGAGGAAAGTGACTGCAGAATGATATTCCACGCAAATTATGAACGTAGAGAGCGGTTTCCTGAACAACACTCCCATGCCCTGCCAGCTTGCTAAGAATGTCATGGATTATGCCAGACTCTCGGCAAGTACCCTGAACAGGGATTTGGAGGCAGTGCAGGTTGCCCTTGACAACGTTATTGCAGTCGCTAGGTTTTAGAATCCGGGACACAAGTGTCGAGCTAACAAATTTGTAGGAGGCAGTCCATCAGGCACTGCGTGGCCAGTTAATTTTCCATAGTTTTCATCTACTTAGAGATAATACACCCCAGGCCATTTACAGATACGGTGAACAGTATTGACAATGCCACAATACCATGAGGTAACCCCTCTTTCTCCTCTCAAATTTCCCCACCCTCTTTCTTCCCGTCAATTTTGCTCGATAGGAAGTCTTTAATTAAGTCACTTCCTTTTCAGATATCTCACATACAAGTACCGGGTGATAAAAAAGTCAGTATAAATTTGAAAACTTAATAAACCGCGGAATAACGTAGATAGAGAGGTAAAAATTGACACACATTTTGTAGCATCTTGAAACTAAGTGAGAAGTAGGCGTCGAAATTAGTAGCGCCGGGATAGGTAAGTATGCTACTGTTGATAAGGGTAGCGTCATCGAACTAAGTAAAAATACGAGCAATTCAGGGCGACACAACTATTCAGAAACGGGCGATGGCAGCAGTGTTGACTTAACCAAACAATGACCATTTCAGTTTGGTTGCTTTTGTTAAATGGGCAAAGAATTTCGAACATAAATGCTATACATGTAAGATACACAGATGTCGTTTCATACAGAAACTAGGATTTCTGCCTTAGGGAAACTCGGTAACTATATTTCGCTTTTTTATGTACATATCTGCTCAAGTCGCTAGAGTGGTATCATATCCGATTTTAACTTATTACTATATCCTCATGAGATGATCTGGTTAACCCTTTCAGACCCTCTGGCTACAATTGTGTACATTAACGTTTACAGTCTGTTAGATGCAACAAAATTATTTGTTCCCTAAGCCAACCTGAGCTACACACTTGTAAATGTTCAACCTTTTCATCAGGCGCAAATGCTGCCAACCGTTGGGCATCACTATAAAAGTATCAGCAAGTCAATGTAGCAGTGCGCAGCAACTCGTGACCACCAGAATACATGGTTCGCTATATTCCAGTGTATAATTGAATATTGTTGTTGTTATTTTACATGGAAATTATTGAATGATCATTTTACTACTTATTACAATAGAGAATATTTCATAATTAGTTGTTTTAGTCCTTAAAGTGAAGCCAACTGAACAAAGTACGTTTTGGAAACGGGTACATATTTTTGTATAAATCTTGCTCCTAAAATCATTAAAAAATCACCTAAGACCACTACCACATAAAGAAAAATGTTTCTTCCTCCAGAAAAATTTCGGGTCTGAAAGGGTTAAAAAGGAAAAAACATGGATAGTAAATACTTGCGAACTAAATCACAAATCGAACTAACTTCTTTACACACAAATACTCGTACATGTTACACATCAACCCCCACTTCCTCCCCCCCCCCCCCCCCCCCCCCGGCATTGTATACTAAGCTATACAGCAGACTTTCTTTTTCTGTTCAAACTGTGTTTGCTTTATTGACTTATACGCTGCTTGAGAAATTTGTACTGCCATCTGTTAGCTGTTTGTGTAACTGGTTGAAATACCTAAGTTTCGGTTTTTTGTAAGTTATAATACATGTGGAATCATTTGTCGTGAGAGTACAGTACGTAATGAAAGCTTACATATTGGAGAATCTTCGTAAACAACACCTATTTTACGAGTGTTCAGCAGGGTATTGTAGCAATTTTGAAATAACTGTTTGCTTCATGACGGACACACAGCAGCGTGGATAGTTGTGATTATGAACAGATGTGGTGAATGGGCAATGTCAGTAAGATTTTTTCGTGTGGGGAAGAGGCCGTAGCATCACTCGAACATATGCAATGCCATTAAGCAGACGTACATTCGTTCAGTGACAAAGCTGGAAGGGCTCGCAACGTTGTTTTTCCTGTCAACAGCTACTGTAGAGCGCTAAAGAACTGTTATACCTCAGTTAAGACCTCCTCAATTTTGTACACTGACCATTCAGAAACTTCATACAGATTACAATAAACAATGTAGTGCTGTAAATGAAGTTCAGCTTTGGTTTCTTTTTTTTTTTTTTTTTGGAATGTTTATCCGAAACTAAAATCTGTTTCCCTGTCCAGAATTAAATGAGAATCATGAGCATTATTTTTTCAGATCCTATTAAATCACTTGGAGAATTAGTCAAAAAACATTTCTCATAGCTACCAGCTGAAAATTACGCAAGAAATAGTTACTTTACATTGCATATGACAAGGTGTAGATAAGAAGTACGATATATTTTTTGTCTTAGATTGTTCTAATAATTTTTGATCAATGTAGTACGGTTGCGAGCGCACTAATAATTAAACATGTGCTGCCCAGAATGGAACAGTGAACGTATTTTTTTTTCTTTTTGTCTTACTGCTATGTTACATTTGCTGTGGTATTACGAATGCTTCGTTTTGGGTAAATCGGCGTTGCAATGCCTTTTGCTCGCTTAAATTACATTTTTTTTAATGAAAAATGTTTCACAAAATTTGTCTGCTTTGTTTTTACATGTTTTGTGTGCATTATTTTGGAAGGGAGAAATTAATACGATTTTTGTTTCAATGAGATTCGTACAGTACCTTGCAGTTTGAGAGTTGTTCCACTAGAGCTTCTTCAATTAACGTGTTAATTAGTAACGCATTTACGAACGCATGGTTGTGTAGAGAAGTTAATATAATTTGTAATTAATTTTCCTGTTATTTCCCTACTCTATTTTTTCCTATTAAAGAACGACTAGGTAATGAGTCGAAACCGATAATTATACCGCTTCTGTGACCGGGACAGCCGGCCGAAGTGGCCGTGCGGTTCTAGGCGCTGCAGTCTGGAGCCAAGCGACTGCTATGGTCGCAGGTTCGAATCCTGCCTCGGGCATGGATGTGTGTGATGTCCTTAGGTTAGTTAGGTTTACTTAGTTCTAAGTTCTAGGCGACTGATGACCTCAGAAGTTAAGTCGCACAGTGCTCAGAGCCATTTGAACCATTTTTTTGACCGGGACTGAGATGTGTAATATAAACAAAGAAAAATAGTCGTTTACATTTGCGGTTGTCAAAATTATTTTACTTTTTATTTACAGCGATCCCAAATTTCGGGTATTAGTCATCTTCTGGCGGAAGTCTCAAATGCTAATGTGCACGAAGACGTAAAGAAAAACAGGCAGAATTCTCAGATACCGATATCACAAACGCATAGATATAGGCAGAAATCTCAAGTGCAAATTTGCAAAAAAAAATGGTTCAAATGGCTCTGAGCACTATGGGACTCAACTGCTGAGGTCATGAGTCCCCTAGAACTTAGAACTAGTTAAACCTAACTAACCTAAGGACATCACAAACTTCCATGCCCGAGGCAGGATTCGAACCTGCGACCGTAGCGGTCTTGTGGTTCCAGACTGCAGCGCCTTTAACCGCACGGCCACTTCGGCCGGCTGCAAATTTGCATGTAGGCTGCAATCGCACTAAACAATAATATAACTTTTGCCGGCCGGAGTGGCCATACGGTTCTAGGCGCTACAGTCTGGAACCGCGAGGCCGCTACGGTCGCAGGTTCGAATCCTGTCTCGGGCATGGATGTGTGTGTTGTCCTTAGGTTAGTTAGGTTTAAGTAGTTCTAAGTTCTAGGGGACTGATGACCTCAGAAGTTGAGTCCCATAGTGCTCAGAGCCATTTGAACCAATATAACTTTTGACAGCCGTAACCGAAAACTGCCATGTTTAATAATTACACGAAGGCTGCGGATCCGCCCACATCAAACTACTGAATAAGATATAACTTGATTTTTTCTTTTTTTAAAGTGCGAATTATACAAAACACAAATCATTTGTTGTTATTTACCCAGATATGTTTCATACCTATGCGTAATCTTCTTCGGGTCAAATTTAGTTTTGAAAATTACATTGGCAGTGTAAATTTTCCGAAATAAATTCGGCCCACAAAAGATGACGCATACGTGTGAAAGATGTGTGGGTAGATAAAAATGAAAAACATTGCGTTTTGCATCACGCGGGCTTAAAAAACAAAACAAAAAATAGTTTTGCGAACTTGGAGAAAAATCAACAGGATCTTTCAATACGAACAAGATGTTTTGAGTTAATGTTGTAGAATAACGTGTTTTGGACTGACTGGGATACTGGAGACATGGTGGACCGGTATCCGCGAGGACGACGGTTTGAAGCTGCATTTGGAATTTCCGTGGCTTCCCTAAATCGCTCCACGTAAACACTGACATGGTTCCTCTGAAAGGGACACGGCCGGTTCCCTTCCTCCGTGCAAGCTCGTACCCTGCCTCTAATGACCTCGTCTTACAAAGGATGTTAAACCCTAATCCGCTGGCCGTTCGCTGGCCCGCCGGTCCGCAGCAGACTGGGTATCCCGTGCCGATGACGCGCAGTCCGACAATATTGTACCGCCTGCGTGCAGTACTGACAATATCATTGTCAATCTACCCAGCGCTACAGTCTCTGGTTTTCTTTGTGTTCGATGTTCGTTGTTGCTGTGCTGAAAATCAGTCCAAAAGAAGGCGAAAGAGCGGTTCAGCTTGCCCTTTTCACACATGGTATACTGAGAACTATCGATGAAGGGCAATATGCAGATTCCCTATCTAGATTTCCGGAAAGAATTTGAGGCGGTGCCGCATTGCACGCTGTTATTGGAGGTACGAGCATATGGAATAACTCCACGGATATGTGAGTGGCTCGAATACTTCTTCAGTAATAGAACCCAGTATGTTGTCCTCGGCGGCGAATGTTCATGACGCGCGGGATTAGCCGAGCGGTTTAAGGCGCTGCAGTCATGACAGTGAGGCTGATCCCGGCGGAGGTTCGAGTCCCCCCTCGGGCATGGGTGTGTGTGTTTGTCCTTAGGATAATTTAGGTTAAGTAGTGTGGACGCTTAGGGACTGATGACCTTAGCAGTTACGTCCCATAAGATTTCACACACTGAAACACGTATGTATTCAGTAGCAGCGATGGCGAGGCATGACAGAATCTCTGACCAGAGAGTTATTTATCGTGGCTAGTCTGCGCTTGACCGCGCGTGAGTGCAGCAGTTGTACGTAGCGAGTCGCGAGAGCATGTAGTTCAGTTGCGAGTCGGAAGTTGTGTGTGAAGAGTCGGCGGGCGTCGACATGGGTCTCTGGTCAAGGTTCGGGACGAGGTATATTGTTAAATAAGGTAATGAAGCAGCATTGCGCACATCTGATAATGTAATGTATGTTAATTGTAATTAATTTGTTCAAGAAATGCCCCAATAATAATTTTGTTTTCAAAGCAATCGTTTTTAAGAAAAGAATCATTCCAATTGAAACAATATTTCCTATGCTTTTCCTCCCAGAATCAATTTATCAGATTAATTATTGCACAGGGCCTAAGGTCAGCGCAGCTGTCCTTATAAAATTTATCAGGTTGATCTTAACGTTAATTTTGTGGGAACTTAACATTTTTGCACATTTTTATTATCATTGAGTTTCGTTACTGTGGAAAGCTAACATTTGGCACTATTTGCAATTCTATTCAATTCTTTTCATTTACGTCTAGCACGATGACCATTAACATTTAATTAATTATTTTCTTTCATTTTTGTGGGAAGGTTACACTTGGCACTATTCCCATTTACATTTAATTATTGTCCTTTCAAAAATTTGTGGGGAGGTTACACTTGGCGACATCCGGTCCAGGATCGTATTTCTTTGAGAATCTTCTGAAAAGTAGCCAGATATCTGCTCTTATTTACTAAAATATAATTAGCATTTGGCGCAACGCTTTTACTAATTTTATGACTTTCTTTCCTCAGATCATCGGCAATTCGTTGCTCTGTTGTATTTTGTTTGTTGCTTTTTGCATTGTGCTTATTTCACTTGTGAATAATTGTGACTATTGTAAAAATGCCGCGAAAGACTGTGAATAGTGCATCTCGAAGTATAATGAGTGAAATAACCGAATTAAACAACTTGACCGATAGTAATTGTGACACGCAATGTAATGATGACAGTCCTCCGTTTATTGACAATCAATATGTACCGACCACCAATGTTGATTTTGATCGTAGTGATGAACAGACGAAGTCAATTGTGTCCTCTGTTAATTTGACGAGAATTGATGACGCGGGGCGTTCTGTTGTAATGAGCGCTGCCCAGTTTAACACAACCGGTTTGGAAAATTCACGTGATGAATAGACAAATTATTCTAATGAAAATGAACAGTGTACTGAAAGTACGACGGATTCATTTAATTCGGAGATAGTGACTAAAAGTGCGCATCCGATGAGCAAACTTTTTGGTGAATCACAGAATGACCAAATGGTCACATAAAACGTGACGATTGCAGGTACGTCATCAAGCAGCACCGAGAATAGAGCCGGTAATATTGACTTTGAACAAATTATGGCAAGGTTGCTACAACAACAATTTAGTGAAAATTTCAAAGAATTTAAAGAAGATAACAAACAATTTAAAGAAAATTTCAAACAGCTTAATGAAAATAACGAAAATCTCAAACAACAGCTAAATGAAAAATTAGACAACAATTCCAGACAGTTAAATGAAAAATTAGACAACATTTCCAGACAGCTTAGTGAACAGATCAAACAGCTTAATGAAAAACATGACAGCCTTAATGAAAAATTAGACAACAATTCCAGACAGCTTAGCGAGCAGATTACAGCCGTTGCCGCGCAGTGTCATGATACTAAGGAACAATTACGCGAGGAAAGTGAGGCTTGTGCTAGGAAGAGTAACGAAGAAATTAGGTCTCTTGCTCAAGAATTAAGGGACATGCAAACAGCTGCAACAGAATCACTCAGAGACGAAATTAGTACAGTCGGTAAACAATGCTCTGAAAAGGCTACACAATTACGCGACGAGTTTAAACTAATGACAGCAGAACTTTCGCGCACAATGGATGCAAAGATAGACGCAAAATTCGACCAACAGAACACTCAGATTGACGAGCGATTTAGTCACCACATACAAAACAGTGATACGCGTTTCCGCAAATTTATACAGGATCAAAATAAAATAAAACGTCAAGTCATGGGAACAATCACTGCACAGAGACAGGAAAACGAACGTAAATTGTTCGCGAAAGCAAAAACATACGTAGACAACAATATTGCTTCAGTGTTGGATGAAATTAATGCCATCAAACAGTCGAACACAGAATTACGTGACGAAATTTCCGATCTTAAATCGAAAACAGACACATACACAACAGAATTTCAGACTGACAGACAGACTCGAACAATTAGAACTAACACATGATTCTGATGTCATTAAAGCAGACGTTAAAAAACTGAACGAAACCACACGTAAAATGCAAAAACAGATTAATGCCTCTGATACTAAAACCGATGATCAGGTAAAAATACTGACTGAAAAATGTGATGAATTGGCCAGTCGTATTGATATTACTGAAAGTAATAATGACAGCAAATCTGACGATACTGCACTGATTTTGTTTAACCAAACACCTGAATTCCAAAATTTACAGCAGACAGTCAATGAGATCGATTCGTCTAATAACACATTGCGTAGAAAATTGTCAAGTTTACAGCAAGAGGTAACATAGATAAAAAATATTTCAGTTAATAACACATCACAGCAGACGCCACTTTACGAACATTTTTCAGACTCACACAGCGCGTCTAATTTGGGTAATCTACAGAGAGTACGGGACTTAGATTCCGAACAGACACAGACAAATAGATTCTCTTACAATACTGAACCTGTTCCGTCATACAGAGACGATAATTTCGATTACAAACATTTTCTATCAGTGAGAAAATTTAAAGTATTTAAAAATGACAGAACTCAGATTCACCCACTGGATTGGATACAACAATTTAGCTTTGCTTTTCCGACTTGGCCTGTAACGCACAAACTTGAATTTATTTGCAGTTTGTTGGTAGGCGAACTGGCAACTCGTATGAGACCGATCGCGAGACAATGTTACTCGGTAGAAGAGTTTCAGAATGCTTTTCTGTCAGCGTATTGGTCGAAGACGACACAGCGCGGAATTAAAGATCAACTAATTAGTTATCCAAATTATGAGAACTCAAATTTTCCCAGTGTGCCGCAATTTTTTGAGCACATGGTCCAGCAAAACCAGTACTTAAGTGAACCATATAGTGAATCTGCACTCATACAATTATGCATTTCTAAATTACCACGGTCATTAAGAGTGTCACTTCTAACAGGTCAGCAAAAAGAAAACATTTCGGCATTCAGAGATCTGTTACAGCTTTTGGAAGTACAGCAATCTGATTATTCCTTTGTAAACAAAAATTTTTCACATAATAACCAAGGCCAACAAACTTACAGTAATTACGATCAGGCACGTAATTTCAATAGTAAAAGTAACAGACGCTTTAGAAACGACAACCATCAGAAGTTTAATAGCAGACAAAATTTTAATTATCGGTATCGTCGAAATTATCAGCAGCAGGAACCATATTTTAGTAACAATAGAGGTTTTTCACAACAACAGCAACAAAACCAGCCGGTTAGCATACCTAACCAACAAAGTAATGCACAAGGTCAACCAAACTTTAATGTTTCGCCGCGTGGACGTATAGTCCCTGGTACAACAAATAGTAACGCACGGCAGCAAAGAAACAACTACGTACAGAAAGCACAGTATTTCAATTCCTATCGCAATGCACCGTATAGGAATGACTATCACGACAGACGTAAAAACAATGAGCATAATTACCAACATGCGTTTAATAACAGTCGGTCCTACCAGCAGCAAAATGATCAGCAACAACATACTCTGATGAATGAACCAGACGGTAGGTATCATCCAGAGCGTAATACATCTGGAAGAAATAATAGAACAGTTCAAATAGTAGAAATGCCACAACATCCTCCAGAAAATAATAACACGTCAAATAGAATCTGACTAGATACTGTACAGGTCGCATCTTCCAGTAACACAAGCACTACCTTTGACACACAGAATATTGTTCACTAAGATGTAATTACTTTTGACGACATACGAGACACTCTTTTGCAGGAAAGACCAGTTGTTCAAAAAACCATTTCACATCCTGTCATCGAAATTAAAATTGGTTCATCGAAATTTTCAGCAGTAATCGACTCCGGATCACCTATGTCAGTTATAAATGAAGAAAATTTCAACGAGTGTAACAAAGAGAATACCTATCCTACAATACCATTAGGCAAAACGAAAGTGAAAGGAGCAGTATCGAGTAAAGGAGTAGACGTTAAATTACAGACACAATCATTTTGTATTGCAGGTCACACATTTCACTCAAATTTTTGGATTATTCCGTTATTGACGACAGACGTTATTTTAGGTACGAATTTTCTGGTACAACACGACGCAGTTATCGATTTTCAGAATTCCTATTTAATTTTGAAGGATGAAAATTTGCAATTGGCTTTAGAATTTCAGCACTCACTATCTGCAGAAGAACAAACAATTAATCGCACAGAGGTTATTTCCGTATCACGTAACGTAGACTGTAATTCCACATTGTTCACGGATACGTACGTACATAACTATAACACTCCAGTCGAAGCTGACTACGACGTACTGCAGATGATTTCTGATAAGGTTAAACAAAAAAGTGCAAATACAGACGACGAACGCACGCAACTACACAAAATTCTTTTACAGCAATCTCCAGTTTTTGACAACATTCCTGGTACTATGTCCGGTTTTATGTATGAATTTCAAGTCAAACAGCACGATACATTTAAAGCCAAGCATTATCCCATTCCATATATCCACAGAGAACAAGTTAAAAAAGAGTTGCAAGATATGCTCGACCAAGGAATTATTGAACCGGCAGTTAGTCTGTACATAAACCCGCTACATATTGTTAAGAAAAAGGATGGCTCACTTCGCCTCGTACTTGATTCACGTCACATCAATGACATAATTATTAATGAAACAGATCGACCACAGACATTAGAGGAACTACTACAGAAATTTCACGGTACAGCTATTTATTCTACATTAGATTTGAAATCGGGATTTTGGCAAATTCAGCTCCGTCCGAACTGCAGAAAGTACACAGCTTTTCTCTGTTTTGGAGACTGTTATCAATTTTGCAAATTACCATTCGGTTTAACTATTTCTTCTGCAGCTTTTATTCGCGGTTTGAACACAATACTTCCGACAGAACTTAAAGACAGAATCACGACGTACGTAGATGACATTCTTATTGCAGAAGCTAACTGGACTAAACACAGTCTGATTCTAGAAGAACTGTTACAAACTTTTCGTGCACAAGGACTCACAGTTAACCTCAGTAAATCGCATTTTGGTAAAACTTCTACAAAATTTCTTGGACACGTAATTTCAGCAGAAGGCATTGCGCCTGATCCGGAAAAACTTCAAGCTCTTCGTGATATTACTGTTCCTACAACGAAGAAGCAATTACGCAGTTTTTTGGGCTTAATTAACTTTTTTCGTAAATTTATTCATCATTCTGCTTTAGATACACCTAGATTATGCCAATTGACAGGTAAAAACACTATTTGGTCTTGGGATAAGCAAGCACATTCTGAATTTATGAACCTGAAACATGCTCTGTTGAATGCACCACTTTTATCGCACCCAGATCTTACCAGAAATTTTTCCATTGCCACCGACAGTTCCAACACCGCTTTAGGCGTACATATTTTCCAGGAAATTGAAGAAGATGGCTCTACAGTAATCAAAAACATCGCATTTGCAAGCCGCATTTTGTCGCCTGCTGAACAAAATTATTCTGTTACAGAACTGGAAACGTTATGTGTTGTTTGGGCTTTTACGAGATTTAGGCACATTCTTTATGGCAGACATACCACCGTTTACACAGACCACAGAGCAATACAATTTTTACTTTCCGCTAAATTTCTTCACGACAGGTTAAGCAGATGGAAACTTCATTTACAAGAATTTAATTTTACAATAATTCGCATTCCCGGCACACAAAATGTTATAGCAGACACACTATCTCGTTCTCTCAGCAACAATCAGCAAGAAATCGCAACCAACTTCTGCAAAGCAAATTTCAGCGTTATGTACATTCAACAAGTTGCATTCGAAAATTTTATTTCGTCGTCATTACAGGACATAGCAAAAGAGCAGAATAAAGACAACGTGTGGAAAGAAATTAAACACCTCTGGCAAGATAGGAATAATGTTACCATTAGAAACCATTACACTGTACGCAATGACATTCTGTTTCGCCGCTCTCATCCTGACAGCAACAATTGGTTATTATGCATTCCTGACGAACAGGTTAACCAATTAATCTGGTATACTCATTTAAGTTACGCACATTACGGAGCCAGAAAATGTTTTCTTATACTGAGACAGAACTGTTATTTTGCCAACATCGAGAAACGTATTCGACAAGTTTTAGCGTCATGTAAAATCTGCCAGAAAGCTAAGTCAGACACAACTTCACATATTCCTCCATTATATCCCATTATACCTGTTACATTGAGACATATGACCGCTATAGACATTTTTGGTCAATTCCGAGAACTAATAGAGGTTTTTGCTACATCTTTGTCGCTGTTGAACTCACTTCGAAATTTGTTACCTTCACTCCGTTACGCAAAGCTACTGCTAAAACTGTTTCGAAAGCATTTGTAAAACATTTTCTATTTCATGTAGGGCATGTGTTGAAAGTAATTTCTGACAATGGATCACAATTTCGTCCTGCTATATGGACACGTATGTTACGAACTAGAAACATTTCTCCGATCTATATATCCAGGTACCATGCTTCTTCGAACACCTGTGAACGATTAATGAAAGAAATTGGTAACTGTGTAGAATATACTGCCACAAAAGACATATTGATTGGGACACACACATATTCTCATTCCAAGATGTAATTAATTCCATTCCAAATGAATCCACTATGCTATCTCCGTCTGTTATACTGAAAAATGTTGAACCACCTAACAAAATTACAGAATTAGTAAACTTTCCTACATCTCGTCGACTACGACACCATGAAATAATTAACATTGCGCTGAACAACATCAAACGTGCCGCAGAGCGCCGGAGAAGACAGCAAAAACAAGTTTGTATACGCCGTGACTTTCACATTGGACAGAAGATATTAGTACGTACACACTATTAATCCAGCAGAACAAAAGGTAAGTGCAGTAAATTTGAACTTCTATACGCAGGTCCATGTCGGATTCGCAGCATTCCTCACCCCAATGTAGTACACGTCGAAACTCTGAGAACCAGAAAAAGTAAAGGCAACCACCATGTCTCCAATATTAAACCCGTTATTGAATGAAGACACTTTATGATTTAACATGCTATGATGCCATTTACTATTTTTTATGATCACTTATGCAATTATATTCACATAACTAATTACTGATGATTATCATATTTTTTCTTGGCAAGTGCCCGGCAAGGTAAGGTTAGCAGGTCGTTGCACATCAGACCGTGCATATTTTTCTAGATTAATTTACACATTTATGACTACTTCTGCAATTATATTTAAGTGACTACTTATTGATGTTTATCATATTTTTCTTGGCAAGTGCCCGGCAAGGTAAGGTTAGCAGGTCACTCTTCTTGTCGTTACATATCAAACTGTGCACATTTTTTTTCAGAGAAACTTACGTATCTTATGAATAATTATGCAATTTTATCTAGTGACATATTAAATTTATTAAATTCTCTCTGCGTTAAAGTCTTTAATTCTCGCCTCTACTAACTACACAGCATACAAGGTGAACTCAAAGAAGGTCACATTTCTTGTCATCATTTTTTTTATGTATGTTCGATTGTTTTCATATGCACTGTGAAATAATTAAGATATAACACACACCAGTTGACTTTGACATTTTTGCCCTATGATATCTCAAGATCGTGACTGTTTTACACTTTTTGCTGCCGCATTGTGATATTCTGTGTACATTTTTGCATTTGAACACTGTCTATTTTTTTCGTATTACGTTTTCTGTCATGGTATGCTGTATGCTTAATTATGTTATCATAAACCAGTCATTATTTAGTGAGTATACGATGTAAATGCAAGACATTAATCTTTGTTCATCAATTTCAGAAAGAAATGATGCGTAAAAGAAATAAATTAAACAGAAATGGGAATTTCATCTTCGGAATGAACGAAAGAAGATGCAAACCTCGTGAAGAAGAGTAAATGGCTCAGGATTAACAAGCATTAACAAGAATATACTATACACATCGTAGAATAGCAGTCTTAACTAATTTTTTCTTTCAGAATACAAGGCGATTGATGCAAGCTGTCAGACAGAACTACACATCTTAGTTTTAGTGATGAAATATGCTAGAGATAAGGAATAGTTATGTAATGAGTAATGAAGTGATTTTTTTGCAGATGATAATGAATGCTGATGAATAATGATGAAGAATATGCTACTATGGATAATGAAGTTTTTTCTTTACAGGTGATGATAATAATGGAGTTATGATAATATAGATAATGAAGTGATGGATAATGAAGTTTTTTTTTTCTTTACAGATGAGGATGTTGTTGAAGTTATGTATTTATGCTATGTAGTTATTTAAGTATTTGTTGCAGTTCGTTTTGACAGAAGGTATTATATTGCATAGTATAATGACGGAAGGTTTTGGAAAGGACAGCTATGGAACACATTTTTATACACATTTCACTACCTGTTAATTCGAAGTTCACTACTTTTCAGCATAAAATGCATTTCTTCTTTCAGCTTAATAATCCATTTTTTGTATATTTTCGCAGGAGAAATTATTTATGAAATTAATGTGCTATAAGCAGTTGTTCATTAAATCTATATCATTTATGAATGTGATTACATATACTCTCCTTGTTTCATAATCTTGCAACAGCAGACTCATGCCGAATGATGTTACACATTTTCATTTACAGCAACAACCCAGAAGCAATTTTTCTTTCTTTCTTGCTTTCCCCTATAATTACACAAAGCAATGCATTGCTAACAAAAAAATGTATTACCAGTCCCAAATAATGATACCAGTTTAAGAGAGTTCTGAGTAATGCTGATCAGCTATGAATAATATGTCACTTGAATAATGAATGCTACTGATTACGGTATTGAAATGACCAACGATTAATAATGCTTTGTAACTAGGAAATGAATGCTACTAATAATGCTTTGTAACAAGGAAATGAATGCTACTGATTATGCTTTGTAACTGGGAAAAGAATGCTACTGATTACTGTATTGAGATGATTACGGTATTGAAATGACCAATGATTAATAATGCTTTGTAACTAGGAAATGAATGCTACTAATTATGCTTTGTAACAAGGAAATGAATGCTACTGATTATGCTTTGTAAGTGGGAAAAGAATGCTATTAATTACTGTATTGGGATGATTACTGTATTTAAATGACCAATGATTAATAATGCTTTGTAACAAGGAAATGAATGCTACTAATAATGCTTTGTAACAAGGAAATGAATGCTACTGATTATGCTTTGTAACTGGGAAAAGAATGCTACTGATTACTGTATTGGGATGATTACTGTATTTAAATGACCAATGATTAATAATGCTTTGTAACAAGGAAATGAATGCTACTAATAATGCTTTGTAACAAGGAAATGAATGCTACTGATTATGCTTTGTAACTGGGAAAAGAATGCTACTGATTACTGTATTGAGATAATTACGGTATTGAAATGACCAATGATTAATAATGCTTTGTAACTAGGAAATGAATGCTACTAATTATGCTTTGTAACAAGGAAATAAATGCTACTGATTATGCTTTGTAACTGGGAAATGAACGCTACTGATTACGGTTTTGAAATGACCAATGACAATGTTATCTGTAAATCAATTAATGAACATTTTTCTGTAATACTACATACATGGTACAGAAATGTTCAATAACTGGGCTATGAATGCCGCAAACTACTAATGTAATTCCCAATGAAGACTAGTATGTGACTTAATGTCCTTCACTTTCTGACCTAACTATCCTGAATTACTGTAATATCCATTTGTCCTGTATATCCTCTTGATCATGGAGCACTATATTTGGTTTTTGCACTAATTCTACGTTGGTGTGCCTTGTAAGAGCGTGGTGTTGACACGACATGCTGTCCACCACCGTGAGCGATGGAGACGTTATTATGGTCGCACTGTTTGGTGTACCGGATGTACTGCCAAAATGATAACATGAAATATTACTACAACATTTCAGTGTCTTGGGTACGCTGATAAATACTTCTGGGAAAAGAACTTCAGATTGTCTGACTTGGTGTTGTACTTCTGTGGAAAGATATGGACTTTCAGTGCAGCTGCGTGCAACCTAAAGTACTACAACCATGATGCAATTCTTCCCTTTCCTATCCTAATTCTTGTAACATAGTGAAAATCATTTTTTGCTAACATCATTTGTATTCATGGCCTATACATTTTTTTCGAATTTCAGTGCGAGTGCACTTTTGTTATTTTCTAATATGATTACTACTCATTGTATGTACATTTTGATTTGCTCATATATTCTGAACTACAGTGCATGTGCACTTATGTCACTTGTCAACATGATTTTTTGCCATTATGTTTATTTGTTGTGAAAATACTAAAGAATTTTTCAGTGCGTGTGCACTTATGTCATTTGTTTTGTACTCATTGTATATATATTTTGTACTCGGTGCATTTGCACCACATTTACTTCATGATCTACATCTGAATATTCTGTGATTGTAAAGTTAATTAGTTAAGAAAAAATTTGTTGCTCATGGCAAGTCTAAATGACTCACCATCGCTGCCAAATTTTTGCCCCCCAGTGGAGGGTTATGAAACACGTATGTATTCAGTAGCAGCGATGGCGAGGCATGACAGAATCTCTGACCAGAGAGTTATTTATCGTTGCTACTCTGCGCTTGACCGCGCGTGAGTGCAGTAGTTGTACGTAGCGAGTCGCGAGAGCATGTAGTTCAGTTGCGAGTCGGAAGTTGTGTGTGAGGAGTCGGCGGGCGTCGACATGGGTCTCTGGTCAAGGTTCGGGACGAGGTATATTGTTAAATAAGGTAATGAAGCAGCATTGCGCACATCTGATAATGTAATGTATATTAATTGTAATTAATTTGTTCAAGAAATGCCCCAATAATAATTTTGTTTTCAAAGCAATCGTTTTTAAGAAAAGAATCATTCCAATTGAAACAGTATTTCCTATGCTTTTCCTCCCAGAATCAATTTATCAGATTAATTATTGCACAGGGTCTAAGGTCAGCGCAGCTGCCCTTATAAAATTTATCAGGTTGATCTTAACGTTAATTTTGTGGGGACTTAACATTTTTGCACATTTTTATTATCATTGAGTTTTGTTACTGTGGAAAGCTAACATTTGGCACTATTTGCAATTCTATTCAATTCTTTTCATTTACGTCTAGCACGATGACCATTAACATTTAATTAATTATTTTCTTTCATTTTTGTGGGAAGGTTACACTTGGCACTATTCCCATTTACATTTAATTATTGTCCTTTCAAAAATTTGTGGGGAGGTTACAACACATTTGACCTTTTTTTTCGAATGTTCATCAGAGACAACGGTATCGTCATGAATGCAGCAAGGAAGTGTGAAACGTCCCCCTAGAAAAATTTGTGAATTACTGTGCTGGTTAACCCCTTACGTTATTTTATTTTCAAACAGCTGAGCAAAACTGAACGTACTCAGACATTTCTCTCTTTACTTATTCTGATCATCACTAAACTGACACACAATATTTTTAGCGCAACGCAATATGACTTTCAATAATCCCTACAAAAAAATGGCCGTGACTAAGAATAACCTATACCTTTCATGAATCACTTACCTCGCAAAAATCTTCGTTACTCGAACTACTGCAATACAACGAGCGCCAAAACTGCCAGCTAAATAAAGGATTCTAACTACTGAACGCACTAACTACTGATAGGCATAGTTAGCAAATGAGAGATTTTGATAGAGAACAAACAATGTATTTACCTTAATAGCGTTCAAAAGGCATTATATATAATATATATATATATATATATATATATATATATATATATATATATATATATATATATATATATATATCAGTTCATGACATCCAGTCTTACAAATTTACTCTCTCTGATGGACACACGTCCAGATCATCCGCTCTCAAAACTCCGCCATCTCTCTTCCCACATCCACCACTGCTGGCGGCTCACCTCCAACTGCGCAACGCTACGCGCTGTTCACATCCAACTGCCCAACACTACAATAGGGAATATTACAGCAATGCCAACCAGCCACAGACTGCACACAGCACAGCCAGTGATTTTCATACAGAGCGCTACGTGGCGTAACCAATATAAAAACCTAAACAGCCTACTTACAAAACCTAAACAGCCTACTTACAAAACCTAAACAGCCTATTTACAAGTGTGACAGAACCGCTGTTGTTCTCTACGGACGTAAATGATTTGGCGGTCAGGGTGAGCAGCACTCTGCGGTTGTTTGCTGATGATGCCGTGGTGTACGGTAAGATGTCAAAGTTGAGTGACTGTAGGAAGATAAAAGACGACTTGGTCAAAATTTCTAGTCGATTTGATGAATGACAGCTAGCTCTCAATGTGGAAAAATGTAAGTTAATGCGGATGAGTAGGAAGAAAAACCCTGTAATGTTCGGATACAGTACTACTATGGTCCTGCTTGACACAGTCAAGTCGTTTAAATATCTGGGCGTAGCCCTGCAAAGCAATTTGAGATGGAACGAGCATGTGACAACTGTGGTACGAAAGGCGAATGGTCGACTTCGGTTATTTGGGAGTATTTTAGGAAAGAATGGTTCACCTGTAAAGGAGACCCTATGCAGGACGCTGGTGCAATCTGTTCTTGAGTACCGCACGAGTGTTTGGGATCCTTATCAGGTCGGATTGAAGAAAGACATCGAAACAATTCAAAGGCGGGCCGCTAGTTTTTTTTTTTTTTTTTTTTTCGAACAACACGTAAGTGTTACGAAGATGCTTCGGGAACTCCAATGGCAATCCATGGAGGGAAGGCGACGTTCTTTCCGAGAAATACTACTGAGAAAATTTAGTGAACCGGCATCTGAAGCTGACTGCGGAACGATTCTAATGCCGCCAACATACATTGCGCGTAACGACCATGAAGATATGATTCGAGAAATTAGGGTTCAGAGGGAGGCATATTGACAGCCGTTTTTCCCTCGCTCTGTCTGCGAGTGAAACAGGAAATGAAATGACTGATAGTGGTACAGGGTACCCTCCGCTATGCACCGTACAGTGGCTTGCGGAGTTTCTACGTAGATGTAGATTATTTTAACACATCGAAAAGTATAGATGGCTTTCGGCGTTGTAGCATGTTAGAGCAGAACAGCACAAAAACATAAATATTAAGAATGAATCATCTGATTTGTTGCCACGAACAAAGACGTTTTACAAAAATGTAACTAATGCAAAATTATTAATCAGAGTTCATACAGGCTAGATATTTATGTCTGTGAACTCACTACTTAACCGAATATAATTTCTTAGTGTACAAATTATTCCATGACACGTTTCCGTAACTATGTCTCAAATACTTCAAGGCGAAACTGCAATCGTATATTTTAAGTTTTCGACAGATTTGCGAGGTATCGTGACGTATTGTACAGGGCGGTCGAAATTCCCGTTACAGACTTCTAGGACTTGTAGAGGGGAGTGAGTAGATCGTATTTTGAATAGGAACCCATGTCCGGAAACGTCATCGAAAGAGACTACAGAGTGTCAAAGTTACAGTCGCGGGCGTCTGTAAATGTACGTATACACGGGGTGATTCCGTGATGAGGTTACAGACTTTCTAGGATGATGGAGAACGATAAATGTATTAATTTGAAGTAAGGATCCCTGTACCGGAAACGAATGAGTCGAAAGTTATAAACGAAAACCGTTCTGGTACCTCTGACAGTTGAATAAATGTACAGGTTCTTGTGTTGCGAAGAGTGTAGGGCTGGTAAATTTTAGTGGTGGTTGTGTGGACAAAAACGAGAAAAAATGTCCAATAAACGTGAGCTCTAAATTGCATACCTGAGGAACTATGACCATTCGTTCATCTTCGCTAATGTAAAACACATGTCCTCTACTGAGCAAGTGTTCATAGCTGTTAAGGTACGCACTCGTGTATACGTACATTTACAGACACCCGAGCCTATAACTTTGACGCTATGTAGTCTCTTGGATGACGTTTCCGGACATGGGTTCCTATTCAAAATACGATGTACTCACTCCCCTCTACAAGTCCTAGAAGTCTGTAACGGGAATTTCCGAACACCCTGTATAAGCACTGACTTGGTGGAAGTGCGTCTCTTATTGTAGAACTAATGGTTAGGCGCTTAATATTTCTTACAGGCAGAGTACTATGATACTTTAAAAGCCAACAGGCACCCAGCCGTACAGTAATTGCTAAACCCGTAGTACTGTATCACTCCGATCAGCCACGCAATGCTACATTTGGCTTAAAGAGAGGTTTAGCTGAATCGTGGAAAATTCACTTCTAAAACTTAATGAGAATTTTGTAATGAACAAAAGCTGCATACTGCGTAATAGCGGGCGGATTGTGGAGGGGAGGTGGGGGGGGGGGGGGGGGGGTGGAGGCCTCCAAGTGCCTATGTACGGTGTACGGTAAGAACCATTTCCAGTTCAACGTGAAATTTTGAACGACCAACACTTTTTTTTTCTTTGTTTTTCGTTCAACTTCACTTTCTTGAACAAGTTCGCGAAAATTATCTTTGACGCCCCTTCAACTAATTTCTGAGCCACCTTTTTTTCCGAAGTAGAGCGGTGGTTACCATTGCAGCAGCGTCTTTATCGTCCTACACTCCAAACAACAATATTATTGCACAACTGTGGAGCAGTCTAGGGAGAATTTCAATAAGATGTCACAACTATGTAGGATAAATTAAGACTCCAAGAGCAGTCTTGCTATAGCGTAAGCAGTCGCATGTACTTTCGTAACGCGTTATTTGACTGTTTTCTGGAAATCGTCTTAAATGGTTAATTATGTCATTTTATGTCCATAACACGCTTTTCTCTCTGTTGAATTTCAGTATTCTCTTATTAAATCGGAAATGAAATCCAAATAATTTGAAAGCCTGCTAATACGCTCCATGTGATTCCTGTGACGCCACTGGCTAGCTCGCCGCTCCCACTGTCTTAAAGCCAATTCAGACTGATGTCTAGTTTTGGAATTTACGTTTCGGAAAATGGATTACAAATAGTGTGTAATAGCACACTGTGCAAAAACATCCATAAAAAGCTCTTGAAAAATTGTTTTCGTGTGTTCGAAAGAATGAGACGGTGCGTAAAAAGCGGTTACACTCTACTGGGAAAATGCCACCACGTCAATCCCCAAGTTCCTTTACTTAATTAAAAATGTCTTGCATTCCGAAGTTAACATTAATTTACTTCCGATACACGCTTTTCCACTGTTACGATGAAGGATAGCGTCATTCAATAAGCAAAGATTGTCGTTATATACACTTCAGTGTACACCATTTGGCAGCTCGGTTGTAGAAAGGGGGAGGGGAGGGGGGGGGAATTTTGACTGTAATAAAGTGACATCCGTAGATCACTGGTTCGAATCCATCCTGCCACATTATTTCCACTTACTCGTAAAACTAATCGACAGCTCTTTCATATGAAAACCAAATTACAAGTAGAAAATTCACCGCACCGATTAGAAACAGTGTATTTTTGTGTTTTCCCTGGCGCATACGTGCGCTTACATGTGCATTAGCTGCTCACGTACGTCACGTTCAGAAGTATATTTTCTAATTAATGTGGCAACACGCTTTTTACTTTGTTGGAAAAAAAATTTTTTTATGTTCGTACTGTCCAGCTATGATCCTTATTTAAACCTCTGAAGTTTCATCATCTTACATAAGATGAACTTAAGTGTTCTTCAGACACTGACTTTAGTTTACGCTTACAAACCTCACACTCCGTCCTTACGTTTGTGTTACCTGCATGTTCTGCGTGCTTTATAACTATCCGCATACGAAACAACCTCGACCTGCACTTGGTTGTACTGTGAAAGTATGGTGATTTCTTCACTACTGTCAATCCTTAAAAAAGTGAGTTGTTTGTATGCAAAGTATATGCATTTATTCTCATTTTTCCACTTCTCAGACTAAGATTAATGAGAAGCTTTATATAATACAGCCCGCCATCGGAACAACTGTTACAATAATTTCTTGCTAACGTCTATTTTCGTATTTCGTGTAGAACTTTTTAAAAATTTATGACCGTTTCAGGAATCTTTAAGAAAATGTAAAATTTATTTAAATGTAATGATACGCAAAGAGACACAGTCTGTCATGAATTCAATTACATTTCGTTTTTCGTTTTCCTTGTATATCGGTATTTTCCTTTTAATGAGAGTTTTGTGAATTGAGTTCGTTTGTTTCAGTTGAAAAGTACTTTTCTCTTTTCATTTAGTTTCAATAGAATTTCAGTCTTTTTTATGTTACTGTCATGATGATTGACTTGACCATTATTAAGATTACATGAGTTTGTCTGCAATGATGAATGTGAACCAAATTTGTTATTAAATTAGAAAACTTAGAATTAATTATGGAGATATAACTGACTTTTTTACATTAAAATGGTAGTTTTTTTGGTGGTTTGTTTGCACGTGGTGAATGAGCTTCAATTTTTGGAGGAATAGGGGAAATTTTTGCTTTTTCATTCCCCTTGCTCTTTACTGTTCTGCTGATGTGGGCACTGATAAACCCTGAACACAAGACACTGCACTCATCACAGAAAAGAGACGTTCACTGAAGCACTTGACGGTTGTGCTGGGACGGCTGGTGGGCGTGGCCGCGGGCCGCCGCCGCCTGTGGGGGCCGGGCAGGCGGTGACGTCAGGCAGGTCGCGTGGCTTTTTTGAAGGCTGCTTCTAGGGAGACTTTGAGTAAGTTCGAGAAATCTGTTTCGTATTTATTGCTTGGCTTTCTTGTTTTCAAAAATGTGTTTGTAAATTCCTAAGGGACCAAAATGCTCTGGTTGTTTGCACGTGGTGAATGAGCTTCAATTTTTGGAGGAATAGGGGAAATTTTTGCTTTTTCATTCCCCTTGCTCTTTACTGTTCTGCTGATGTGCTTAACAGGGCTTAACAACTGGCCAGTTTTGAGCGCGAGTACTCGCGTCTGCTCAGGCACGTGCTCGGGAGCAGGTCCAAGGTCGCGGAGTAGGGAGGGAGGGGATGGAGGGGAAATGCGCGCGCACGTTTGAATGTGATCTCGCGTTCTTAGCAGATTTAACTAGCCATCTGAATGCTTTGAACATTTTACTACAAGGTAAAGATCTGCTAATTACTCGTTTCATAGATCGAATACGAGATTTTAAAATGAAATTGACACTCTGGGTGAGTCAGCTGGAAACAGGAAACCTAGCTCATTTTCCTAAATTATCATCCATGCAAGATGTTCACAAAGACTTTGAACGTTATTCACATAGTTTAGTTGATCAGCGCTTTCAAGATCTGACAGCACTAGACAGTGATTTTGATCTGTTCTCTCCATATTCAGCGAATATTTAAGAGATTCGTCCTGAGCTGCAGCAATAAATTATTGACCTGCAGTGTGACAGAGAATACAGAGACAAATTTCAGAACAAGAAAAACATTTTGGAATTCTACAGGCACTACCCTCAGGATAGATTTCTTCGTTTGCACAAACTGGCGGCTACAATAATATCAATGTTCAGTTCCACGTATGTTTGTGAACAACTGTTCTCTGCAATGAAATGTAACAAGACGCGCCTGAGAAACGCATTGTCTGGTCGAAATTTAAACTGCACGCTGCGCCTAAAATGCACAAGAACAATTACTCCGAACATAGACGCAATTGTAAAGGGCAAAAAGTACAAGATAACCGAGAATCCCACACTTTAGTGACACATTTTATTGTGTAACAGTTCACAAATTAATGCGAATGTAGAGGCATACACTAAGCTAATAAAATTATGTGGCATGTGTACATTCTCCTTTATTTGTTTCATTTGTCGCAGTAATAATGCGTGAGTGATATCCCTGCAGGTGGCCGCGGATTTACATTGACTGGCGGCAGCTGTTGTGTGCCCCACGTGACTCTCCCCACTCTCCGCTCTGGTCCGGTAGTGGGGGTAGCGTGCTAGCGCTGCTCCGTGCTCGCGCCTTGCTGCTCACAGCCAAGGTCCGTCACAGCTTGCTCCGCGAGCACGTATGTTGTGAAGCACTGACTTAATCACTTTCACTGCGGCATCGGTGCGGGTGCGCAACTCTCCAGTGCGGCACGACAACGTGCGAGTGCGGGCCGGGAACGTGCGAGTGCGAGCCGGTATCACTCTGAAATAGAGATGGGTCGACCTCGTTCATTCCCGTGAACTACTTCGTTCATTTCACTCTTTACCGTGAAGCGTTCAAATGAAGTAGTTCATTCATGAAGTACCGAAGCCTGGCGAAGTTGCCCAGTTCGCCGCTCAGCCGCGGCTACGCTCGCTTCGCCTCGCTCGTACAATACAGCTTCGTAATACTTCATAATTTTACCAACAGATGGCCGAACTATGCAGTAACGTGCACGCAACGTTTTACGCTCTTACAGCGTCTGAGTTAAATATAGCATGGTCGAATGGGACAAAGGAAAGATAAACAGAGAAGCATGTCACATATAAAGAAGGTATTACGTTTAATCTTGCTCGACATTTTCTCATGAAGCGCCAAAAAAAGTCTTTATCTGCCAAGTGAAACCTTATTTGTTTTATTCATGTAGTGAAAACTAGAGCTACCAACGAAATGCAGTCCAATTTTATGTTCCTTTTAAAATTTAATACAAAATGGAATGAGTATGTTTACCACTGTCACAAAGTCTATATACCTACGTTTCGTAATTATTCAGAAGTTTTCCTGTATATTTTATTTTTGTTGAGAATAATAACCCTCTAAATTCAAAACGTTAACTGTCACCTGCAGTCATTGGTACGATTTCAGGTAAAATTCCTCATTATTTTATTCGGAAAGCAGTTTTTGTTTCTGTTCACGCTTATGCAATGGCTAGCAACTCACAATCGCCTAAAAGTAGTGAAATTTGGGGTTTCTTCGCCGGTTTAGGTGATGGGAAAGCAAAGTGCAACTGTCGCTCTAAGTGTATTTCACCGCGCGATTCGTCGACAGGCAGTAGGGGGAGGACTGAAGTGAAGGGAGAATGAGTGACGTAGCGCCGATGTAGTGGAAAAGGGAAAGTGGAAGAGAGTGAGTGAACTAGACAAAAGTGTGGAGTGTGCTATCTGTGAAGAGTTTGAAGTGCCAGTTCATTGAAATTGAGTGGTTAGCTCACACTTCTCTGGAGTGAAGCGTTCATTTGAACGACTCATTCACGAGCTCCCCATCACTACTCTGAAACGGCAGGTACCGATCGCAGCTGACGCTCCTAAGCACACCTGAGCTACAGGCTGACGTCAAGACCTTGTAAGATCTGTAGGATGTTCTATACTGACTTAACGATGACACCTTAGATGCATTACCTGAAATAATCATCGATTGAATTGTGGTCATGTTTTATAGTCTATTTGCTGTCTGACACCAGTACGGGTCACAGGCGTCATTCACATGTTCGTCATTTGTTGATAATGTAACAAAAAATACAATTGAAACAAGCAACAAATTCACTGCATTCAGGAAAAATTTGGATTCCAAAACGCAAATTCTTAAGAAGGAAAAAAAAAAAAGGAAACTGGATTCACTAGAAATTATATTTACTTCAAATGCGCATTTTAAGATTGACTCTGATAGAGGTCGTCAATTTACATCTACATCTACATCATTACTCTGTAATTCACATTTAAGTGCTTGGCAGAGGGTTCATCGAACCACAATCATACTATCTCTCTACCATTCCTCTCCCGAACAGCGCGCGGGAAAAACGAACACCTAAACCTTTCTGTTCGAACTCTGATTTCTCTTATTTTATTTTGATGATCAGTCCTACCTATGTAGGTTGGGCTCAACAAAATATTTTCGCATTCGGAAGAGAAAGTTGGTGACTGAAATTTCGTAAATAGATCTCGCCACGACGAAAAAGTCTTTGCTTTAATGTCTTCCAACCCAACTCGCGTATCATATCTGCCACACTCTCTCCCCTATTACGTGATAATGCAAAACGAGCTGCCCTTTTTTGCACCCGTTCGATGTCCTCCGTCAATCCCACCTGGTAAGGATCCCACACCGCACAGCAATATTCTAACAGAGGACGAACGAGTGTAGTGTAAGCTGTCTCTTTAGTGGACTTGTTGCATCTTCTAAGTGTCCTGCCAATGAAACGCAACCTTTGGCTCGCATTCCCCGCAATATTATCTATATGGTCTTTCCAACTGTAGTTGGTCGTAATTTTAACACCCAGGTACTTAGTTGAATTGACAGCCTTGAGAATTGTACTATTTATCGAGTAATCGAATTCCAACGGATTTCTTTTGGTTCAAATGGTTGTGAGCACTATGGGACTTAACATCTGAGGTCATCAGTCCCCTTGAACTTAGAACTACTTAAACCTAACTAACCTAAGGACATCACACACATCCATGCCCGAGGCAGGATTCGAACCTGCGACTGTAGCGGTCACGCGGTTCCAGACTGAAGCGCCTTTAACCGCGTGGCCACACTGGGCGGCATTTCTTTTGGAACTCATGTGGATCACCTCACACTTTTTGTTATTTAGCGTCAACTGCCACCTGCCACACCGTACAGCATTTTTTTCTAAATCGCTTTGCAACTGATACTGGTCTTCGGATGACCTTACTAGACGCTAAATTACAGTATCATCTGCGAACGACCTAAGAGAACTGCTCAGATTGTCACCCAGGTCATTTATATAGATCAGGAACACCAGAGGTCCCAGGACGCTTCCCTGGGGAACACCTGATATCACTTCAGTTTTACTTGATGATTTGCCGTCTATTACTACGAACTGCGACCTTCCTGACAGGAAATCACGAATCCAGTCGCACAACTGAGACGATACCCCATAGGCCCGCAGCTTGATTAGAAGTCACTTGTGAGGAACGGTGTCAAAAGCTTTCCGGAAATATAGAAATACAGAATCAACTTGAGATCCCCTGTCGATAGCGGCCATTACTTCGTGCGAATAAAGAGCTAGTTGCGTTGCACAAGAACGAAGTTTTCTGAAACCATGCTGATTACGTATCAATAGATCTTTCCCTTCGAGGTGATTCATAATGTTTGAATACAGTATATGCTCCAAAACCCTACTGCAAACCGATGTCAATGATATAGGTCTGTAGTTCGATGGATTACTCCTACTACCCTTCTTAAACACTGGTGCGACCTGTGCAATTTTCTAATCTGTAGGTACAGATCTATCGGTGAGCGAGCGGTTGTATATGATTGCTAAGTAGGGAACTATTGTATCAGCGTAATCTGAAAGGAACCTAATCGGTATACAATCTGGACCTGAAGACTTGCCCGTATCAAGCGATTTGAGTTGCTTCGCATCCCCTAAGGTATCTACTTCTAAGAAACTCATGCTAGCAGCTGTTCGTGTTTTAAATTCTGGAATATTCCATTCGTCTTCGCTGGTGAAGGAATTTCGGAAAACTGCGTTCAATAACTCCGCTTTAGCGGCACAGTCGTCGGTAACAGTACCATCGGCACTGCGCAGCGAAGGTATTGACTGCGTCTTGCCGCTTGTGTACTTTACATACGACCAGAATTTCTTCGGATTTGCTACCAAATTTCGAGACAATTTTTCGTTGTGGAGCCTATTAAAGGCATCTCGCATTGAAGTCCGTGCCAAATTTCGCGCGTATGTAAATTTTAGCCAATCTTCGGGATTTCGCGTTCTTTATTTAGTAGCATATTTGCTCCTGGTATGAGAGAATTAGCCGTCTACATTTATCATAGACGCCCAGGGGACGCCCGGACGTGTAGAAATTAGTAAGCGAAACATACCCCACGTGGAGGCTTCTCTCGTGTCCCCCGTCACTTCAGTTACGGTGCTATTAAAGCAAATTTAGCACAGCAAATTCTTTCGCAAAAAAGAGAAGTGAACGCTTTACAACGCAATAAGAAATAAGTCGACTTAACACAAAAGAAAACCTCATTTTCTGAGTACTCGCAAAAAAAGTTCTAACCTCTCACGTCATAAAAAGAAAGCATGCAATGTCAAATGAAATAAAAGAAGTTGTCTTTGATAATCGGAATTTCCCCGATATTACCGCGTCTTTGCTACTTATGGGAAATTATACAGCAGTTCAAGCAGTATCCAGGTTTGTCTGGGCAGGTTGTACACTCGTATGTTGCTTCAGAGCGCTTGCCTTGTTCCGCGCACTTCTTACACCGCTTCCTCATAACTTGCTTCTTCCCTGCAGTAGCTTCCCGCTTTTGCACAATGTGTGTGTGTTTGTGATGTTTCTTGCTCACATTTCGTGGAACGTCCATTGATGGAAGGAAGCCCTTTATAATGCACATTCTGTAATCGTACAACGTCATTTTATTTCTTGAGTATTTGTTGTACAGATATAGAGAATTGAAAATTACCAAGTCAATAACATGAAAGAATACTTTTTTCGGCCAGTCTTTCGCATAGTCTTTCGTACACATAAATAATACCATAACATCTCATCTTGTTTATTAGTCCCAGACATACATGCGTTGTACCTAATAATAGGCAAAGGTTTCGTGACTGTTTGCTGGCGCGCACTAGTCACTTGCTCCATAACATTTAGATGTTCTGTGGAAATTTAGGAAACCTCTCGTCGATCCTTCCATTTTCCAATCATAACTCCATTAGAATACCGCGCAATTGTCTCTCCTCTCCCAAGTTTTGCCGATACAGTGTCTTCGGGGGTATATTTCCTATTTAATTTCAAAGTACCTGTAGAAAGTGTTTTTAGGTTCAACAGAGTTGTACCTTAATGAAAACTGTTATAATAATTGTCCAAGTAAATGTGATGACCAACATTCAGCTTTTCTGCCATCAAATGCAAAACGACCTTTTCAGCGTGACCTTTTCCTCCCATATTTCCACTACTTCCCATGTACACAGCGCACTTATTTATGAAACCGTCTGGATTGTTGAGCATGTACATCTTAATGCCATATTTATTACGTTTACTTTTTATGTATTGTCTAAAAGACAATCTTCCCCTCCAAAGAATCATTGATTCATCTATTGATAAATATCTTCCCGGGTAATACACTTGAGACATTCTCGTGTTAAAATAATCCAATATATGTCGTATCTTATATAAACGATCGTCTGGTTTCGGGTTTCCTGGAACGGCTCTGAGCACTATGGGACTTAACATCTATGGTCATCAGTCCCCTAGAACTTAGAACTACTTAAACCTAACTAACCTAAGGACATCACACAACACCCAGTCATCACGAGGCAGAGAAAATCCCTGACCCCGCCGGGAATCGAACCCGGGAACCCGGGCGTGGGAAGCGAGAACGCTACCGCACGACCACGAGCTGCGGACGGGTTTCCTGGAAGTGGATGTTTTGCAAAATGTAGAGAGCGTAATATGATCAAATACCGGTCTCTGCTTATACTCATCGCTATTCCTCTATTCTCAAACAGCGGTTCTTGCTTCCGGTAGTCTTGTAATCCCGGATATTTAACGTTACTTAAATGTAACGAAACTCCCAGGAAAACTAGTAATTCGCCTATACTTGGAGGTTTCCATTTACAGATCTTAGATCCCTCTTTTGTATTTTCGCTCAGCAAATGGTTCAAATGGCTCTGAGCACTATGCGACTTAACTTCTGAGGTCATCAGTCGCCTAGGACTTAGAACTAATTAAACCTAACTAACCTAAGGACATCACACACATCCATGCCCGAGGCAGGATTCGAACCTGCGACCGCAGCGGTCACGCGGTTCCAGACTGAAGCGCCTTTAACCGCACGGCCACACCGGCCGGCTTCGCTCAGCAATATGTTGACTGCGTTATCGTTCGTTTCGTCAACTACAAGTTGCAACAATTCGACTGTTACCAATAATCGGAAGAAATCCATGGGAGAATTGCCAGCAGGATGAATTTGCAAAACTTCTTCCTTCGTAAATGGGTGATACTGCATATTATGTGGTTCTTTATGCCAGAACTCACCTCGTTTATCTCCGTGTGACACGTCGGGCCTTTTTCGTCGTCAATTTCCACACAATCGTTGTGATCCGTATCTTCATATTCGGAACTGTCACGAAACAGATTCGAAAGCTGCGCTTCCACGCTATCATCTCTCTGCAATTCTTTTGCAGCCCCTAAATGACAATGTCCGTGGTATGCCTCGTCCTTACTACACAGAAAATCACTGTCGTCTAGTACACTAACTAACTGTTCCTCTGTCAATTTAACACTTACCCGTCCTTTTCACATTGGAAGGTCCAGGTGTCAGTTCATTAACCGCCCTTACGAACGATATACGTTCGATAACTGACCACACAGAACAAAAGTTTACACTCTTTGATGCTAGCTTAGACGCTGCAACTAGACTGAGTAATCGGACAGTGAGCGCGGACGCTTATAAGCGTTAGCCGCACTGGCTCGTGGCTCGTTTTGACGCTCATAAGCGTCAGACGCAGCGAAAGTGTTAAACTAACTCATGTTAAGAACAACACACTCACCCATTCCCGAGGGAGGACTCGAATTCGGCGGGAGGGGCCGCGCAACCCGTGACATGGAGCCTCTAACCGTGCGGCTTTCTAGTTTTCCTCCCATAGGTATGAGAGGTATTCGAAAACTTCCTGGTAGCTCACATCTATTACTGCATGCATGGTTTAACCTAAAATCCGTGTGGTGGTTTGTCTCTTTGATCCGGGGAACGGTTTTATACCCGAGACGGTTGATAGTTCTATGTTCATCCGTTCTGGTGTGCTTCTGCTTATGAACGCCAGAGTAGTTTTGCATGTCTTCCAGAATTGTTTTGTTTCCGCACATTGGAAACGATGCTCCAAGGCGTCGGTTGCATTGCAAGTCTATCATTTTTCTGATGGTCTTAGGTGGCCTGCTGCTAAACCTTTCATTTGTGGGTATCATGTTGTTGATTACTTTGTAACACTTCACTTTCGTGTCGGATACGCCTTCGTACAACTTGAGCCACACTTTCTTCCAGGTGTTATCGGGTTTCTTTGACTGTTTTGTTCCGTTTTGCTTCTCTTCTTAATTCGTCGAAGAGCTTCTTGGCCATCCTTGTCCTTGGAGCTTGTGCTCTGTCTAATGCGTAGCCTTTTGTACGAAGTATTTGTGACGTCTCCTGGCAAGACATTTACAAAATCGTTAGAATATATAAAAAATAATAAAAAGAAACGTTTATCTGTATTATTATTATTATTATTATTTCATTACTGTTTGAGTGGTTGTAGATTATGTATAAAAGGAAGTAACAAATTTTCATTTTTATGTTTGTGCAATATTTATGTATTTATATTTCACAAATAACGTCTGTGGTCGGCGAATGTATGTACCGAAGCAGACAATGATAATTAGAAATAACTACAAATATACATATTAAATTGCCAATAAGTAGTGGAGGTTAAAACATTACTCTCTCTGTCTTCTTGTAGCCGTTAAAGTTGTAAGAGGCTGTGACGCTTGTTTGAATGCGTAGGTAGCCATCGTTTGCCCTTTGATCGAAAAAGACGCCATTGGAGACTAATATTTGTAAAAGGTGAGTACTTCAAATTTATGTTGATTTTTTTTAAATATAGAAATTGTTAAAATTATTACCTGCAATAATTTATTGCTAGCTTGCCCAAGATTTCGTTCTACATTCTTAGCAGTTTTCAGCATATTAGGAATATTTCACGACGCAGAACCGTGCAGCGATCGCGGGAGCCACTGCAGCGGCAAATTCAAATTAAATCGAGTGAAAGCAGTTTTCGCGCAATATAGCGGGCACGTAACGGTACATTAAAATTATCTCTTTCAGCTTCCTGGAGACTTCAGAGGGAAATTGTGGATTTTATTATGTCATTTTCAGGTGGCTATTATGTTATCAGTTACGTAAATAATTCATGAGTGATAAAATTTTACTTGTGTGTGATCAAGGACTGCTGTGCAAAACCTGTTCTGGCTAATAACATAAAAATCAGATTTCATCCTTTTTTAGTTTCGTGCTCTCATGATAGTCGTGGCAGTTAATAGTGTTCATATATTTAAAAAATCCACTGCAGCTCTTACGTATAGTGAACATAACATAACTGTAACTTCCGTGTAGGTAATAAGAGCAATTTTCAGTGCATTCAAGAGATGAAAGTAGCGAAAGGCATTTTTTTATTCCATAATTAGTTACAGTAATGATACCATGTTCCATATCTAACAAGCCAGATCAGTGTTATATAAAAATAGCTTGCAAATTAAATATTGTACGTGCACAGCAGGAAATCTTTCAGTGTAGTGCGTATAGGTCAAAGTGCATAAAGTTAAAATATTTTCAACTGCAGAAACTAATAGTGAGAATCGTATTTTATCTGTCGTGCTCGCAACAATAAGCAATATAAAATTAATAAAAATTTTATGCCATATAAACTGCATATAAAGTAAAAAGGGTGTGCGGTGGGGATTACGTGACCTACTCTCTCAGGTATTTTAGTTTGTAGGGAATATCGGTTATGTTTACTGCTGCTTCTTCTGATGCTGGCCGGTACTGGGCGACTGTCAAGCTGTTTGGATTGTTCTCTGCTATAGTGTTCAGGCGGTGTATTAGCACTGCACCGCATTTCCTCTGGAATACATAATATGTGTGGAAATGTTGACCCGAAGGGAGAGATGCATCCTGGTTTCCGTGTATTTTCAATTTAGTGATGAGATCGACGAGTAGCTGCTAAAACTAATGAATATTAGTCACATAGTACTCAACTGATGCAAATACGAAGTCAGTATTGTGGCATAGCCGACTGACTGATGACGGTGGAAGACAACTAGAAGAAGCCATTATGGAACTCAACCTACACGTATTGAACGCGCCTCACAATCCGCCAACCTACGAAGGGAAGGTCGGAGCAACGTCAAATACTGATGCCACCTTAGCAAATCCGGCAGCGGCGCGCCGTCTGAAAGGCTACAGGGTTGTGAGTGGAATGAAATCGAGTGAGCACAGTATCATAGACTATACCACCTCTGGAACAGAAATCCAAGACGCCACAGAAAACATGCGCAGAAGGTCCAAATACAGGATCAACTAAGAAAAGCGTTTCAGTGCCCAGGAAGTCCATCGCTGGGTGATAATGTAGATGCTAAAGCTCAAGAACTAACAGTGGGTGTACGTAGAGCAATGGAGGCATCGATACCTGTCAGCAGAGGTCACTCTAAGGGAGTACCTCGCCTCTGGACCGAGACGCTCCAGAAAGTAAGATGCGAAACAAGAAGAGCTAGCAAGCTATACCGGAGCACCATGACCCAAGAAGAAAGAGTCCGAAGGCTGCCTAGATGCAGGTATGTTTAACAACGTTTTAAGGGAGAGTTATGGGAAACAAAAATGAACGATGGAAGCAATTCATGGAGGCTAATTTAGAAACCCATCCCTGGGGTGTACCATACAAAATAGTCTGCGAGAAAATATTGTCACCAACAGTCTTATTCGTGCTCAGAAGGAATGAGGGGACGATAACAGAATGCTAATGGAAACACTACTTCCTGACGATGGAGAAGAAGGCGAGATAGATAATCAGCGTAGGTTACGGGATATGTTATGGGAAGAATATAAAAACAATAAACTTGTGTACCCCTCCGCACAAGAAGAAATTAGACAAATAATATTAAGATTGAAAAAGAAAAACCCTCCAGGATAGGACAGGGTCCCTGCCAAAGTAATGCAAGCCTTATGTTGCCAATTAGTTACTTGTGCGATTTGTACAATGAGTGTCTCTTACAAGGATGGTCCCTGCACCGTGGAAGAACGCTGAGGTGGTAATAATTAGTCAAGGGACATGATAAGGCCTCAATGATACCCAAATCATACAGACCAGTGTGTCTTTTGAACGTTGTGGCCAAGATATTTGAGAAACTACGAGGGCTATCCACAAAGTACATTACGTTTTGGAATTAAAAATAAAGAAAGTATTGGAAATTTTTTTTATTATACACTCCTGGAAATTGAAATAAGAACACCGTGAATTCATTGTCCCAGGAAGGGGAAACTTTATTGACATATTCCTGGGGTCAGATACATCACATGATCACACTGACAGAACCACAGGCACATAGACACAGGCAACAGAGCATGCACAATGTCGGCACTAGTACAGTGTATATCCACCTTTCGCAGCAATGCAGGCTGCTATTCTCCCATGGAGACGATCGTAGAGATGCTGGATGTAGTCCTGTGGAACGGCTTACCATGCCATTTCCACCTGGCGCCTCAGTTGGACCAGCGTTCGTGCTGGACGTGCAGACCGCGTGAGACGACGCTTCATCCAGTCCCAAACATGCTCAATGGGGGACAAATCCGGAGATCTTGCTGGCCAGGGTAGTTGACTTACACCTTCTAGAGCACGTTGGGTGGCACGGGATACATGCGGACGTGCATTGTCCTGTTGGAACAGCAAGTTCCCTTGCCGGTCTAGGAATGGTAACGCTGGGTTCGATGACGGTTTGGATGTACCGTGCACTATTCAGTGCCCCCTCGACGATCACCAGTGGTGTACGGCCAGTGTAGGAGATCGCTCCCCACACCATGATGCCGGGTGTTGGCCCTGTGTGCCTCGGTCGTATGCAGTCCTGATTGTGGCGCTCACCTGCACGGCGCCAAACACGCAAACGACCATCATTGGCACCAAGGCAGAAGCGACTCTCATCGCTGAAGACGACACGTCTCCATTCGTCCCTCCATTCACGCCTGTCGCGACACCACTGGAGGCGGGCTGCACGATGTTGGGGCGTGAGCGGAAGACGGCCTAACGGTGTGCGGGACCGTAGCCCAGCTTCATGGAGACGGTTGCGAATGATCCTCGCCGATACCCCAGGAGCAACAGTGTCCCTAATTTGCTGGGAACTGGCGGTGCGGTCCCCTACGGCACTGTGTAGGGTCCTACGGTCTTGGCGTGTATCCGTGCGTCGCTGCGGTCCGGTCCCAGGTCGACGGGCACGTGCACCTTCCGCCGACCACTGGCGACAACATCGATATACTGTGGAGACCTCACGCCCCACGTGTTGAGCAATTCGGCGGTACGTCCACCCGGCCTCCCGCATGCCCACTATACGCCCTCGCTCAAAGTCCGTCAACTGCACATACGGTTCACGTCCACGCTGTCGCGGCATGCTACCAGTGTTAAAGACTGCGATGGAGCTCCGTATGCCACGGCAAACTGGCTGACACTGACGGCGGCGGTGCACAAATGCTGCGCAGCTAGCGCCATTCGACGGCCAACACCGCGGTTCCTGGTGTGTCCGCTGTGCCGTGCGTGTGATCATTGCTTGTACAGCCCTCTCGCAGTGTCCGGAGCAAGTATGGTGGGTCTGACACACCGGTGTCAATGTGTTCTTTTTTCCATTTCCAGGAGTGTATACAGATGAAAGCCACACTTAAATTCTACTTTTCTACATAGTTGCCATTTAAATTAAGCACTTATCGTAGCGATGGACGAGCTTGGAAATTCCTTCGTCGTAAAATTCGGCCGCCTGCGCCTTCAACCACGTGGTTACCTCTTCTTGAAGCTGTGGGTCGTCATCAAAACGCTGCATAGCCAAGCACTTCTTCATTGCTGGGAATAAGTGGAAGTCGCTCGGTGGCAGGTCGGGACTGTACGGCGGATGAGGAAACAACTCCCACTTAAAAGATTCGATAACTTCACGAGTGGCATTTGCCGTGTGGGCCCGGGCGTTGTCGTGAATCAGCAAGATCTTTGAGCCCAACTTCCCCTGCGCTTGTTTTGTATTGCTCTTCTGGGGTTGTGCAGAGTTTGGCAATAGTTTTGAGAGTTTATTGTAGTGCCTCTTTCCAAGAAATCCACAAAAATCACACCTTTTCTGTCCCAAAAGAGGTAACCACGTGGTTGAAGGCGCAGGCGGCCGAATTTTACGACGAAGGAATTTCAAAGCTCGTCCATCGCTACGATAAGTGCCTTAATTTAAATGGCAACTACACTCCTGGAAATGGAAAAAAGAACACATTGACACCGGTGTGTCAGACCCACCATACTTGCTCTGGACACTGCGAGAGGGCTGTACAAGCAATGATCACACGCACGGCACAGCGGACACACCAGGAACCGCGGTGTTGGCCGTCGAATGGCGCTAGCTGCGCAGCATTTGTGCACCGCCGCCGTCAGTGTCAGCCAGTTTGCCGTGGCATACGGAGCTCCATCGCAGTCTTTAACACTGGTAGCATGCCGCGACAGCGTGGACGTGAACCGTATGTGCAGTTGACGGACTTTGAGCGAGGGCGTATAGTGGGCATGCGGGAGGCCGGGTGGACGTACCGCCGAATTGCTCAACACGTGGGGCGTGAGGTCTCCACAGTACATCGATGTTGTCGCCAGTGGTCGGCGGAAGGTGCACGTGCCCGTCGACCTGGGACCGGACCGCAGCGACGCACGGATGCACGCCAAGACCGTAGGATCCTACGCAGTGCCGTAGGGGACCGCACCGCCACTTCCCAGCAAATTAGGGACACTGTTGCTCCTGGGGTATCGGCGAGGACCATTCGCAACCGTCTCCATGAAGCTGGGCTACGGTCCCGCACACCGTTAGGCCGTCTTCCGCTCACGCCCCAACATCGTGCAGCCCGCCTCCAGTGGTGTCGCGACGGGCGTGAATGGAGGGACGAATGGAGACGTGTCGTCTTCAGCGATGAGAGTCGCCTCTGCCTTGGTGCCAATGATGGTCGTATGCGTGTTTGGCGCCGTGCAGGTGAGCGCCACAATCAGGACTGCATACGACCGAGGCACACAGGGCCAACACCCGGCATCATGGTGTGGGGAGCGATCTCCTACACTGGCCGTACACCACTGGTGATCGTCGAGGGGACACTGAATAGTGCACGGTACATCCAAACCGTCATCGAACCCATCGTTCTACCATTCCTAGACCGGCAAGGGAACTTGCTGTTCCAACAGGACAATGCACGTCCGCATGTATCCCGTGCCACCCAACGTGCTCTAGAAGGTGTAAGTCAACTACCCTGGCCAGCAAGATCTCCGGATCTGTCGCCCATTGAGCATGTTTGGGACTGGATGAAGCGTCGTCTCACGCGGTCTGCACGTCCAGCACGAACGCTGGTCCAACTGAGGCGCCAGGTGGAAATGGCATGGCAAGCCGTTCCACAGGACTACATCCAGCATCTCTACGATCGTCTCCATGGGAGCATAGCAGCCTGCATTGCTGCGAAAGGTGGATATACACTGTACTAGTGCCGACATTGTGCATGCTCTGTTGCCTGTGTCTATGTGCCTGTGGTTCTGTCAGTGTGATCATGTGATGTATCTGACCCCAGGAATGTGTCAATAAAGTTTCCCCTTCCTGGGGCAATGAATTCACGGTGTTCTTATTTCAATTTCCAGGAGTGTATGTAGAAAAGTAGTATTTAAGTGTGGCTTTCATCTGTATATAATTAAAAAATTTCCAATACTTTATTTATTTTTAATTCCAAAACGTAATGTACTTTGTGGATAGCCCTCGTGTTATGCAAAAGATTACAAAATCACAGGCTGCTACACTAGATGAGCCCTCATCAGTACGAGTTTAGAAGAGGCAAGTCAATTGAAGATGCAATAAATAAGGCGATCTCGTTAGCGACAGATACTCTTTCTATGTATTCTCTAGCAATGATGACTGATATAGCTGGTGCTCTCGATGACCTTTGGTGGCCGTCTTTCTTTGGTCGTCTTAGGTATTTGGAGTGTCCAGAAGCGCTGTGTAAATGCCTGAGAGAGTATTGCTACGGCGACATGGTTCTTTAACATGTCCAGGAAAGGAAATAAATAATAACAAAAGACTCTCCGCAGGGGTCAGCGTCTAGTTCGGAATTTTGGGATGTAGCACTGGAGCCCATATTACGGAAATTGCATGATAGCGGTAGCATAAGCGGACATTAAAAGGTTTAGCTGGATCTTTCGACTCTTCAGAATGTCAGTACTCACTGATACAGTCAGATAACGGATTTGGCCATTAAAGTAGCTCTGCATTGAATGTCCAAAGATAAAATTCTGAACGGATGTAAAGAAGCAATTATCGATCTTTAATTCTTTTGACTCCTGAGGACTCATACCACTCGCTCATTTTTCACTTACTTTATTAAGTTCAGTCGTGTTTTACGTTGATCGCAGGTGGCTGCTGTGGATCACTGATATTCTTTAGTACGACACTCAGAGAAATAAATTCTGTGCCGTGCAAATAATTATGGGCTTACCTGGATACAACGGTGAATTGTCAGATACCAATTCGGAGTCGTGGAGCGGAGTGAATGCGATTTGCAACTGAAATTTTCCAATGATGACAAGAGGAGTATTACGACTGTGTGGAAACTGCAGTGTCTTCATACAACCGAATTATATGCAGTCCAATAAATTCCCTAAAGATTTCCGAAACAGGATGTCCCATGCGTCCAGCTCCACCTACCATTCCACGGTCGAAGTCTGTTAATTCTCGTCATGCGGCAATAATAACGTCGGAAACCCTTTCACATAGATCACCTGAGTACAAATGACAGTTTCGCCAAAGCACTGCCCTTTTATATCTTACGTTCGCGATACTATTGTCATCTGTATACGTGCGTATCACTATTCGTCACCTCAGTGTAAATAATAATAATTTTGCTTTGTTCGTTTGTTACCTTATTATAACTTTACGAACTTGAATGTAGAAGGTTACTGCCATAAAACTCGGGAAGCCTGTTGGAATTCAAGGACAAAGAGTCTCAAGGGAAACTTATTTAAGTTCAGAAGTACACCATTATACCCTTAGCACCTTGTTTCTACGCTATTACGTTTATTCTCGAGTACTACCATGCCTTTGGGATGCTGTGATAAAAAATAATCCTTTTGTGAGCTTGTTTTCTCTACATGAAAAAGATACTCCTTCAGATGAAGAGTCCGCAGCTCGTTGTCGCGCGGTAGCGTTCTCGCTTCCCGCGCCCGGGTTCCCGGGTTCGATGCCCGGCGGGGTCAGGGATTTTCTCTGCCTTGTGATGACTGGGTGTTGTGTGATGTCCTTAGGTTAGTTAGGTTTAAGTAGTTCTACGTTCTAGGGGACTGATGACCATAGATGTTAAGTCCCATAGTGCTCAGAGCCATTTGAACCATCAGATGAAGAATGATGGAACTTCTTAGGTGGAGATCGCAATACAGCTTGCCCTCAATACAGCTTATAGCCATCCTCCGAGCTTGGGGAAAGGTCGAATCATTGGCATGAGGCACACAAGAGCATCGTACAGGCATATCACACAGATACTTGACTGTAGTCCAAATGGACTAGACCATGAGAAGATCAGTGGGATGGTTCGTCTTTCTTTGGTGAATAAGGAACAGGAATTACAATTAAAAATGGAAAGATGTTCGAGAGATTACTTTTTTTTGCTCTCTATTACATAGTTGAGCACCTACGTGGCTCTCAAGTAAATATTATCGTACCACACCATGTTTAGTTAAGCCACAAGAAAACAATTCAATCCTGCCACTGACTCCGGTCAGAATGTTTCATGTGCAGGTAAACGGCAGTTTCCAACGCGGCTTCTGCTTCACAGACTGCAAAAAGCTCCTCCATCACGAGCTTCCTATGATCATCGCTCTGATCCATTTGCCTGGTGGCGCTTTCGGCTACAGAAATTACAGGTCTGCTGTAAATGATTCACTCGTTTTCAAAGTTCTACATTTTTCCAAGGTATTAGATGTACAAACATGATTCATGCATGAATAGAACCGTAAATTCACCGAGTTTGCATTGTGCCCACCATCTGGCGCGAAGACTGCAGTGCCTTCACAAAGCGGCGACAGAACAAAAAAAGTCTTTTTGTGTTAGAGTATGCAAGATGCTTATCTGTATAACAGTGCAGCGTGTAATCAGAAATAAATATGGAAAAGAACCGACATGTAACCGGACAATCGTGCATTGGTATCAACAATTTCGGGGTACAGGTTGCCTCTGTGGGCAGAAAATTACCGGTCGACCAAATGTGCCAGATGCAACCGCGGTGAGAGTGAGGGAAAGTTTCGTACATGTATCTTCTTCCCCCCACCCCACCCCCACCCCCTCCCCCCCCCCCAAAAAAAAGAAAAAGTCTGCGCAAGCCGCGAACTTGGAATACCGCAACAAATTATGTGTGAGCTTTTGCGACGCTGGCTACATCTCAGCCCACATCGTCTGCAGTTAGTGTAAGAATTATAACCTTCAGTTTCGCATCACTATGCTGGAAACACTTCTGGATGAACATTTCGCCTTCAAGCTGATATTCAGCGAGGAAGAAACCTTCCATTCATCTGGAAATGTTGATCACCACAATGTGAGAGAATGGGGCGAAAATCCTCATGAAATTGTGGCGCATTGTAATGTCTCTTGCAGCGGTCTCTCCACGATATTTTCAGAAATTTTGTAAATTATATAACTCAGTACATATCTCGAAATATCTCTTCTTATCTTACCGATTATCAATGCAAAGTAGTTTCAAGCCCAATTATTCCTTGGAGCGTCCATTTACTCCATGGAATAGCTTCTCTGCTATCTGTGTTTTCTCTTATGAAAAGAATAGGAACTTCTTGCCGAGTAGTCGTGAAAGAAGAAAATATATGTATGTATTGTTGAGCGAGTCGCCATCTTGATGAGATTCTGTATGGGAAGGAGTTTAATACATGAACTAAACTAAAGTAAGTTATTATTATTGACAGTGTCTGCTTACTACGCTGTGTTGCACGGGATCAGTGGGGAACGTCTGATTTACACTGGACGAACCTGCCGTTTTGAATGCTCAAGATATCCAGTTACTTCAAATAAATAGGCTAACACGCTCTTACCAGCAGATCTCCGGTCTTCCCCATGTGATCACCGAAAGTTAATAATTATTACAAATGTTTCCAGGAGATCGACTCACAATTTTCGTCGCACCGAGACTTCGAAATTGCTTCACTGCCTTATGGAATTTAAGTTAAGCATAATTTAATCAGGACAGAACAGTATTGAACTGTGTGAATGTGATAAGCCTGCTTTGTCAATGAAAATTCCCTTAATATACGCATGTTTTTACTATCCTGATCAGTGAAGCTAAATCAGGCCGGTGTGAGAGAGGTTCTTTAAATTTAAGAAATATTAAAGCATGAACGAGATTCATCTAAGGTTAATGTTTTCTATGCAATGTCTCAGTGCAAGCTGTATGAGCCGTTTTTCTTCTGTAAGTCTGTGACGGGTACTTCTTATCCTGATATGTTGCAGTTGTGTTTTTTCCACAAATCATTGTTGATTCCGAGAAATTCATCTTCCAACAAGACATGGCACACCCGCACTGGAGCGTACCACCACTGCCAAGAACACTGGAACAGCTCAGACAATGCATCAGTGTTATGCAATGACAGTTGACCCGATGTTGCTACATAAGATATGGAGCAAACTCGACTATGATCAGAGGCACACTCATAGAACATTTGTAGAGTGCGAAACTTGGTGAGTTTACGGTTTTCTTCAAACTTCAGTTATATGTGAATATGTAATACTTCTGGAAACACAGAGTCTTGTAAACGAATGTATCATTTACAGTGGCACTCTGTATCAAGAATCCAACACATTTACGCCACAGAATATAGCACGAGGTGCTAGTGCGTTGAAGCTCTTTGGCAAACCTGTCATTGTCCTTAGTATTAATAACACAACAATATTTCCATCGTAGTAGCTGTTCTCACAGCACTACAAATAGCTTTGTCGAAAATTTCGAATACATGCCTTCCTGCTATCAAAATATATTTGTTTGAAGAAGGAACTTGCTAATCATGGTCAGTGAAAGCGCTAGTATGCAGATCTGTTGCCGTACCTGCATTTTTTTTCCATTTCAGTGACGTTCTATTCGATAGTTCACTGTTTTATAATACACTGAAGTGTAAATACCAATGACAAACACTAATTGTCTCAGTTTACACAAGCATTTCAGCAATAAGGTAGGTCGTTTACTCACGATAATGTTGTTTACTAATCGTCCCTGGATGAACATGTAGAGCCCTTAGACAGAAGTTCCTTTTGGTATACCCAGCGACATCCCCCTTTTACTGAATGCATACAAATGAAAAGATGGTTCGATTAGTAGCGGATTGCAGCTTTTGAAGTAATATCTGGTATGGTCAAATCGTTTACACACGTCGGTCCACACTATAAAGAGATATGGAGGCCCGACAACATGTAATGAATAGCAGTCAAGACGATGATGAACTCAGATCTTTTGGAATAATTCTGGGAAAGTGTTGAGCAAATATTAAGGAAACTACACACAAGACTCTGGTACAGTGTTTGAGGTTGTCAGCAAGTAGGCGTGATGGGAGGCTTCGAAAGAGTCCAGACGCACGTTACTGGAATCGTAACCTTTGGATGAATTACGACAAGGCGGCCCATACCCGTTGGCAAAGGACGTGCCGCCCACCTCCACCTCTAACCCCCCCCCCCCCCCCGCCTCCCCAGCCCTCGCCACCACCTAACTCTTAAGGAAAGAACAAAATATAGTGTAGCCATTTTTTTTTTTCAAGATAATTACTTAAAAGTCGTTATTACGTACGTTTCTAAGAAGGGTGGGACTGCAACTTCTTAAGGTTATTTTCAAGTCACCATTCATCTTCCAAAATATTAAAAATACTCCATACCCCCAAGTCTTGCTCCTCCCCCACAAATTACCGTATGAGCGCACTTAATGGTGACGTTGAGTTCGTAAGACTCTGCTCGATAAATGTAGTCAATCAATATTCCAGCGAGGATGTACAGCTATTCTCCCTCTCACTAAACTCAAAAGATCTGTGATATTTAGTTATTTCTATCTCCATCAGTCTAGAGTATTTTAGATATAAAAACCACATCCAGTAGTAACCAAAAGTTCCTCTCAAGCAGCTGCACGTTGCTGATGAAAATTAATTTACAGTGTCATTAGTTTCGGAATATTACAGTTCAATCCCCAAATACCACTTGCTGCGAAAGTTCACACCTACAGGTATATCGATGTCAAACATTTCACCATTGCTTCTATGAAATCAGAGACACCGCTATGCACACAGAAACCACAGATGAAAAATATATCAACAGAATTGCGATACAGTTGGTGGAAAACATGTAACTTCTACAACAAAGGTATACGCCAACTTCTCTAACACATACTTAACCGAATGACTCACTTTAATAAACCAAATCCACACGGGAGTTCAAGTTATTGATTCAGTATCTGTTCATGAACTACTCCTAAAACATCTGCTTTTACCTCACTAGCGTTTGACTTTCGACATTGCTTATAATGCGACCTCAACAGTACTGTTCAGTGCCGTGTATTCTTGCCTCAGAACACTTCTGTTCATGTTAATCTAAGGAAGCAGTACTCTCTTTACTGTTATAGGAATGCAACTAGTTCCTCTACGTCCATGTTGTTGGGCCCAGCAATAGGCTGCTGCCATCAGATGACATGGATCAGGATGCGTCATTTCACTTTTCGCTACACACTATTTTCTTCTCTTGTGTCCTGATGTGGCTGCTTCCCTTCAGAATAGCTTTACTAAACAAATCCAACAAAGAGTTATTCAGCCTCTTGCTCGTTGCCTATGCTCTTGGAAATCATTGGTTATAGTACTTATAGTAATAAAGTCCTCCTTTTCGCTAGTTGTATTTGGGCTTTTCCGTCTCTTAAAAACAGACCCCGTAATTTTACTCCAGAGGATAGTACCACATAACCCGTTCAAATAGGCTTTTATGGCGTATGACTCATGTCCAGAAAGTTAGTGCTTCATAATTTATAACCTGAAGCCACTCAGTTACTTGATGAGCAAACCTAGCTACACTGAAGACCCAAAGAAACAGATGCACCTGCCTGATATCGTGTAGGGCCCCCGCGAGCAAAGCAGAAATGCCGCAACACGACGTGGCATGGACTCGACTAATGTCTGAAGTAGTGCTGGAGGGAAATGACACCAGGAATCCTGCAGAGCTGTCCATAAATCCGTAAGAGTACGAAGGGGTGGAGATCTCTTCTAAACAGCACGTTGCAAGGCATCCCAGATATGCTCAATAATGTTCATGTCTGGGGAGTGTAGTAGGCAGCGGAAGTGCTTAAACTCAGAACAGTGTATCTGGAGCCAGTCTGTAGTAATTCGGTCGTGTGGGGTGTCGCATTGTCCTGTTGGAATAGCCAAAGTCCGTCGGAATACACAGTGGACATGAATGGATGCTGGTGATCAAAAAGGATGCTTGCGTACGTGTCATCTGTCAGAGTCGTATCTAAACGTATCAGGATCCCATATCACACCAACTGCACACGCCCCACCCCATTATAGAGCCTCCACCAGATTCAATAGTCCCTTGCTGACATGCGAGGTCCATGGATTCATCAGGTTGGCTCCACACCGGTACACGTCCATCCGCTCGATACAATTTGAAATAAGACTCGTCCGACCAGGCAACATATTTCCAGTCATCAACAGTCCAATGTCGGTGTTGACGGGCCCAGGGTGAGGCGAAAGGTCTTGTGTCGTGCTGTCATCAAGGCCCATATCTATTATGTTTCGTTGAACGGTTCGCACGCCGGCACTTGTTGGTGGTCCAGCATTGAAATCTGAAGCAATAGCTTCAATTCTCTAAATCTACGTAACCTATCCTGCAAGACCATTGGCCACTAGAGGCAATACTCTTGCTTCGTATCTGGGTGCGGCAGACAGTACACGTCGTTGTCAACTGTGTTGTCTGAAACGACAGTACGAAGGGTAATGTGAGCGATGGTAATAATGTGGACAAAAACTGATGTAGTAAAACGCCATTCTCTCTTCTTCTATACATCTTATAAATTGATTCATTAAACTTACCTGGACTGGCGATGATGTTTTCTGTCAATGGGAATTACGTTAGATTTCATGTCTGTATTAATATTAAAGAATTCCCTTAGTGAACTTAATTTGAGCAACACTTCAAATACAGCGTGTCCGGGCTAGAGATATACAAAAACAATTCTTTATATTTCAGTACCTACTAACATTTATTACTTTATTTGTCCAATATTATAGACAGGTTGGTTGGCTCTGAGCACTATGGGACTCAACTGCTGAGGTCATTAGTCCCCTAGAACTTAGAACTAGTTAAACCTAACTAACCTAAGGGCATCACAAACATCCATGCCCGAGGCAGGATTCGAACCTGCGACCGTAGCGGTCTTGCGGTTCCAGACTGCAGCGCCTTTAACCGCACGGCCACTTCGGCCGGCTTATAGACAGGAGCTCAAACATTTTTATGCGTGTTGGTACAGTTCAGTGTGGGCACCGTTCGTTTCTCGACAGATATCGAAACAGTACACCACTTCTCATCAGCATGACACGTGTTATGACAGCTGCTGCGGCGTATACCCGTTGTCTCAAATCTACCAAAATTCGAACACTAGTTCAGTAAACAATATCCTCGATAAACGTCCAGGCGGAGACCAGGGAAGTCAGATCATGAGACCGAGGGAGCCAGGCAGTGGGACCCTCCTTCCGATCCAACACTCCGGGCATGTTGCATTGACAAAATGTTGTGACGTCCCCATGTTAGTGGCGTGGCGCACCATCTTGCTAAAGATGTAAATGTCCTGTGACTAGGGCCACCCGTCGGGTGGACCATTCGCCGGGTGCAAGTCTTTCAATTAGATGCCACGTTGGCAACTTGCGTGTCGAAGGGGATGAAATGATGATGATTAGGACAACATAACACCCAGTCCTTGAGCGGAGAAAATCTCTGGCCCAGCCGCGAATCGAACCATTAGGATTGACATTCTGTCGGACTGACCACTCAGCTACCGGGGGCGCACACCATGTTGCTGAAAAATGACGTCGGGAAGCATCTGTGGAACTGCACAGTTCACCAACATGTCGAGATACATATAGATGTGACCTTTTCCTGGCGCGCATGCGTCATGTTACCTAGCTAAAACTAAAACTGAACTCCGCCCGAACAGGCCATGAAGGCCCAACGGTACCGATCGGCCGCCAAGTCATCCTCAGCCCACAGGCATCACTTTGCCTCACAAGGGCTGAGTGCACCCCGCTTGCCAATAGTTCAGCAGACCGGATGGTCACCCATACAAGTGTTAGTCCAGCCCGACAGCGCTGGTCGGTGATCTGACGGTGTTACCCCCGTGGTACCTAGGCATGGGCCCATGTTACCTAGCGCTCTCCTTAAAATGGTGAGGATCACATCTTTACACAACGACATAAAATGTCGAGTTCTTTCGTTATCAGGATTTGTTTGTGTACCTCTAGCATGGACACACTTTATATATTAAATCTTCTGATGGTGTACACCTTGTGATACACGCTTCTGGCTTTACCGGTTTTTTGACTGCCAAAGTGCACCGTTTTTCCTCGTTGACGGTGGGGGTGAGACAGCGGAAATGTGAGCGTCAGACTGAAAGTCTAAATGTTCACAGTTTAATCTCCAGTTAGTCCCAGACTATGTCTTCCTTTCTGGCACTTCTTTGTTTATCGCACCTCAGACAATGACATGTGTACTTGCAAAATGGGAAACTGCACTGTGGTTCACCTTAAATCGTAGTTCCCCTCCCTCAAATAATTGGTTAGGTAAGCCAGTTCAAACGTCACAGGAAGGTAAGAACACACCGTCTTCTAGCGCACCGTTTGTTAAGCATGTTGAGGATTCTGCCTGGATGACAACTCCAAGCATTTCTCAGCAAGCAGTTTCAAGGAAATTTAAATTTTCAGCACCTAGCGACCCCCTTTATTATCCAGTCACATATTTGTGTTTCGTGCGTTTCCCTCGTCTGCTATCCTGTCTGTGGGCAGAAATACCACCTTATTGTGGCCATCCATAATCTGATAGTTAAATTTGACTAGGCAATACTGCCTTCGTGCATAGCATATTCCATTCTTCTGCACCGAACTTCTTCTCACATTTTCAGTGGTCACAATTGTGATCCAGTTCTCCACAGTGCCTGCAATTGGTGTTAGGAAGGAGACATATAGTTAGCACCAAATAATACCGAACAAATAATGATATATACAGTTTTCTTTCCAATTCTATCAGTCAGTTTCTCATACAAAATTACGGTTCTGCCACAGTAGCTTTTCACTGATGTCGTTTCTTAAGTTTAAGATTAAATGACTCAACAAAATTATCTAGATTTGCTTTTCTGTCGAGCTTTTGTTCTCTTATGTTTTCTCTGAGCTCCTTTATCCCGCTACTGGGAACACCATACAGGATAAAGCACGAGTGGCCGCTCTTCGGTGGCTCAAGCAAACCTCTTTACTTAGTTTTGTTTTATGTTTGGCCATCTTCTACAGTGGTCACATTTATTATGGTGGCGATCTAAGTTGATCAAAAGCTATTGGTGTTTCTCTTTCTTTGCTCTACAGTGTTGGATAATGTCCCCCCCCCCTCCCCCCCATTCCTTTTTCCGGTAAGACTACTTGTCAGTGCTGTATTTATGTGCAGACTACCTGTGATGTAGGCCAGTGGCCGGCACCATAAAAACTTAAAATAATTTTTTTATTACTGGTGTGTGGGTACTCTTGTAATCCTGAAACATATAGACATAATTATTTTGTTCTAGCTGTTACCTGCTGCTGCATGTATGAAGTCAGGGTTCACCTCTCAAAGCCCATGCTCTCCATGTCACTTTCCCAGTGGTGCCTGGCTTCTTCAGTTGGAGAGGTCAATAAGACTTTTAAAAGAATAGTTAATCGAATTTTATCAGTTTCCAGTAGGTTCAGCTTAGAAGAAAGCCGATTCCATCTTCAGATATTTTAACTTTCTGTCGCCAGATGGCCGCGCAGGATTAGCCGAGCGGTCTTAGGCGCTGCAGTCATGGACTGTGCAGCTGATCCCGGCGGAGGTTCGAGTCCTCACTCGGGCATGGGTGTGTGTGTTTGTCCTTAGTATAATTTAGGTTAAGTAGTGTGTAAGCTTAGGGACTGATGACCTTAGCAGTTAAGTCCCTTAAGATTTCACACACATTTGAACATTTTTTGCACACAGTGAGTATCACTGCATGAAGAACCATACAGTGTTTCTAGCTGTAACAGTTGTCTTACTGTATTACACCTTTTGTCGCCAGATGTAGATTCTTGAGCTCTTGAAGCTGGAGAAAACTATTTTCAAATAACTTCATTCGTTTTAGAGATAGTTCTGGAAAGTACTGCATTTCAGTGAAAAATACATTACTGGACAAAATAAATAAATAACCAGAAAAAAAATAAGCGCCCAGTAGACGAAGAGGTTGAAAATGGTTCAAATGGCTCTGAGCACTATAGGACTTACCATCTGAGGTCATCAGCCCCCTAGACTTAGAACTACGTAAACCTAAGGACATCACACACATCCATGCCCAAGGCAGGATTCGAACCTGCGACCGTAGCAGCAACGCAGTTCCGGACTGAAGCGCCTAGAACCGTTCGGTCACAGCGGCCGGCGAGGAGGAAATAGAATGAAACTTCATCAGTTGTGATTATGAAGTCGAGGCAAATTTACAAAGACCTTGTGATTATGGAATGGAGTTAAATTCGCAGATAACTTGGCATTAAACCCTCTCCGGCCTGGGTGATGATTCTATTGGGTTGGATGTCATAAAGCCCCTTTACACTTTCGTGAAGCAAGGTGGCAAGCAACTATTGTTACTGATACTGATAGTGATACTGACATTGAGATGGGGTTTACATTCAAGTTGGTTCTACACATTTTCTATTGGGAAGAGATCCGCGAATCTTGCTGACCACAGAAGAACCTCAACATCATACAGTTAGTTCAAAGACACATGTGCCACGTGTGGACAAGCATTGTCCTGCTGAAAACTGGAACTACGATACTGTCGCATGAGATGGAACAGGTAAGTATGCAGGAAGTCCGTGTTGTACCATTGTGCCATCAAAGCTCTCTGTCACTAGCAGCTGTGGCCTGAAGTCATGCCCAGTTGCACCCCACAACATGATGCCAGGTGTAATACTGCTGTGCTCTCAGAGACATCGGAAGAATGAGACTTCTTTCTAGGTTGCCGCCACAGTCTACAAAGATAGTCATTTGGGGTAGTGCAGAATTGTGATTCATCACAAAATACAACGTGATGTCATTCATCAGCAGTCCATACCACTCCAGACGCAGCCATCTGTCTTGTGGTGTTAACAGTAGCAGACATATGGGACGCAGGACCATAATCCAGAAGTTGTTATAGTAGAGTGCACTTCAGAAGGCCGCTACATCGTATGAAGGGCTTATTTCTATAGTGGTACAAGTCAATTTTTGTTCATTTTGAGATACAGAATCCTAAAGTTAAATGAGGGCTGAAAAATCTGCAGTTGAGATACCAGAAATATTCAAGCATATGGCTTCTTGCTAGAAATGAACCTATCTTTCTGTTTGTTTGGATCATTAAATTCAGAAGCATTATAGATAGAAAAGAGGAGGTAATGCAATTGTACCACTATTGAAATAAGCCCTTCATATTTACTGTGCAAAGAGATACAGAGAACACAGGTTGTATCAAAAAGAAACATCCGATTTGGAACGCCTATATTTCTGAAACTAATAAACAAATGCAATGAATTTCGTTTTTTGATGAACGGGAACTCAAAAAGTTTTTTTTCATATCTTTTCATAGGTGTTTAATATGCCACCTTGAGATACTCGGCATATGTCAGTGCGGTATTCAAGTTGTTCCCGCACTGCAGCAAGCACATCTTGAGTTACAGCTTCCAAAGCTGCTGTTATGCGATGTCTTCCTTCATTCAATGTTGTTGGTAACGGAGGCACATAAACAGAGTCTTTTATAAACGCCCACAAGAAATAATCACATACAGTCAGGTCCGGTGACCTTGGAGGCCATTAATGTAGAGCTGAATCATTTGGTCCAGTGCGACCGACCCATCGCTCAGTAATCCTTTGATTTAAAAATTCCAGATGCCGGTGTGGCAGTGCCCCATTCTGTTGGTAAATGAAGTCGTTCGAAACAGTCTCCAACTGTAGGAAAAGAAAGTTCTCAAGCATATCGATATATGTGCTTCTTGTAATAGTGGTGGATGCGTTCGAGGTCTGTGTCCGACACTCGGGGACGGCCCGGCGATTTGCCTTTACGAAAGCAAACTGTTGCCCGGAATTGTGCATGGCATCGTCTAATGGTCTGTGCTGTAGTACGAAAGTCACACTGAACAGTTGTTTTTGACCTGCAAAGCGCAAAACGTAGGAACAAAACGCTTTCTGTTGCCCCGACACCACACTGCTGCCACCTAGGGGAACCACGTAAAACTCGAGAGTTTGATCTCTCCAACAGTATGTTGTTCACACACATATCTCAAATAACATAATGCTTATGTTTTTTAAATCGAATGATTCTTTTTGAGACGCCCAGTATGTAGCTGTATTTACCTTTCTCTGCTCCACACCTCACGCTCCAGCCATTGCCTATTCTGGTAAATAGCAACACTGGGGTGAGAGCAGCAGCAGGTCACTGTTTCTGTTTCTGACTCTACCTAGTAGAATTTACATGCCTGGAAAACTAGTTCTGTCCCTTCTTAAGATACTGATTGTTGTGGTTGCTTTGTGCACTCCATGCAGTCTCAGCGCCAGGGTGCGCCAGGCCACTCAATGTTTCCTTGTCCCACCATCTGGCCCATGCAAACAAGATGGAAAGATTTCAGAATCAAAACCCAAAGTCAAAGTTTATATTATAAAATTAAAATATATTGTTATAGAATTAAGGAAAAACACTCTCTTACTTTCTTAAACAATTTTTATTGTCATATATTAAAGCTATAAAATAAAAAAATACATTCGAAGTGATTTTATGATGACGAAGTTAACATCGACCTATCCGTTGCGTACCTGTTGAACAACGAGTTAGCAAACTAGTTCAATCGATCCATCGAACGATCGGTTCTTCTCCTCTGTATGTTTGCGTGTGTGTGCTATAGTTTGCATTAACGGTAAACAATAAAAGCATATTCGATTTCATTGTTGCCTCTGTTTTGTTTCTGGTAGTGAATTGTGCATGTTATGAAAAATGAACGTAGTAACATGGCAAGACGGCCTAGCATAGCACATTACTTCAGTCGGCAACAAAAGTTAATTATACTAAATGAGGTCATTACAACGTCTCCATCTGTAACTGCAGAGGCTGCTTTCCATGATCCAAAAAGTGAAGTAGAAAAAATTGTGTTTCATTATAATGAAGTAATGGAAGTAGGGAAAGTTTTAAAACAGTTGGAAAATGAAAAACTCAGTGAAAACAAAGGTAAAAATTAGGCACCGATAGCAGCAGCATCATCAGCACTAACCCATATTCTTCGATTTTAGTATATCTACGAAATCCACAGACGAATCAAAAGAGTTTCTATTAAGGTATTTTTCTTTTCGAATGTTGGGAGACAGAAAACTAAATTTCCAGCCAGGTTGGTACAAAATTTTTCTATGGCTGGAATACATTATCGTACATAATGCAGCATATTATTTTGTCTGTCAATTTTTTTTCGTCGAGACACAAAAAGCGAATTGCCTAGTTTTCTAAGTGAGAGCTTCAGTAAGAGCAATAGAAATTAATTCTGGCTTTAAACTACTGGAGAATAGCTTCACACACAAAAACTCTGAAGTTGCTACAAGGACTCTCTCAAGAATTTAAAAAGTAAGATTGGATAGAATGTATTAGTTGCTGCTCTGATAGATGAGTTTATGGAACTTATTGCGAAAGAAAGGTCTGAATGTTAGGAAACAACTTGAATCAAAAAAGGAAAAGTACACACCTTATGATATACAAAACAAAATTCTTAGCAACATCGTGCTAGAACGTACCTCAGCTGAACTAGGAAAAAAAAACAGTATTTTGCTCTAATGGTTGATGAGTCAAAAGACTGTTCAAAAACTGACCAACTGTCAACTGTCATCCGGTACTATTTGACGCGGTCCGTTCCAAAACTGGTCTTATCCAATTTTTTTTAACGAAATGAGTGAAGCCTACTCCGATTTTCTTCAGTACCTGGCGCATTGACTGATTAGTCTATATTCACTCAAAAATTGGTCATCGTTCCAAAACTTGTCTTATTTCCTCCAAGTGTCGTTCCAATAGTCGCCTTATCCTACCAGCCAATGAAATTCTTCATATTCCAGTCAAAGGAAACGTGCGATATTTTTCCCGCGTTTTGTAGCTGTCGTCAGTAAAGTCTGAAGACATGCGCAGTTTTGTGACAAAATAGGATTACGATGGAAGAAAGAATTACTCCAGCTCCAAAAGGCAAAGCAAGATGCCGTAAAAGTGATCCTGCTTTATGGAAGAAAACCAAGGAAAAATATAAAAGGTAAGAAAGACGTCAAATTTGTGCAGCATGTTTACACGATTGGTTTAGGCTCTGGTGTTCAATGATCAGTGAACGTATAAAGGTTAACAAAACGGCGGTGGTGGCTGCTGAAAATAAATTTTATGTGTTCACAAATTTTTAGTAATACAATAGATTGTTTGCGCAGATATCTTTTTTTTATTTATGGTGACGAGCGGTTTCAAAACTCTCAGGGCTATCATCTGTAGTAGATCGCCCCAACATTTACTCTATACAAATTTTTTGATTCAGATAAACCTCAAAGTGTGAAATAGCATTTTCTGTAACAGTTATGATGACGGTCTGAACAAATTTATACAGCTACAACCACTGAGAATAAGAATACTAGTAATAATGGTAGTAAAAATAATTTTGGCATATTTGAGGAGTGTGCTACCATCTAGTGGAATTTATTTTGTGGCGCCGATGAGGTCGACACCAGCATCGATATACGTTTTTCTCTAGACTCCAAGCATCGTCTTTGGATGCTATGCTACGATTATCTTTGCTCTCTTCCGCCAAGCCAGTTCTTTGTAAGCCTTGCTTGTGTAAAGAGGTGAATAAATGAACTCCTGATAATAAGGTGTTGTTTGGTGAAACTGACCCGAACTTCCACCTCACTGGTGACCCCGAGTTGTAACGTCTTCCGTTTTCGCCGTTTTACTGTGCCCGCGGCCTCCGCGTCGGTTATTTTCGCGTGTATTACGTCAACACAACATTCGAACAATGGCTTCGGCCCAATGCCTAACGCTGGATTTTGTGATCGACATGCATCGTGTTGCAGGCGATATACACCTGCCAGGACTGAAACACGATGCCTCTCACTCGACGATTACACCGATTTCGCCGGACGTTTTCGAGCCTGCAACAATAAGTGAGGTTAGGAGTGTGCATGACTCTGGGTATCAGACGCCTTTCTTCCCACCACATGTGCCCTCCATCACCGACGGTGCAGTTACCTCTTACAGATCTCCGTGCAGTGCGGGACCAAAGCTGATTTCTACAAATGCTTCATTGGACAACCTACCACCGCCAAGACAACGATTGCCACGCCGCAATCCATGCAATACCACACGGATTCCTGCCACGTGGCCAGAACTGCTTTGTTCGCAGGTCAACCTCCTCAGCATCCGACCACTCTCGTGCCTGCCTCGGTTCAGCATCAGCACATGCCTTCCTGCTTCGATACCTCAGCTTGCAACGGGAACAATAGCTTGTTATTTGTGCCTGACCTCCATCTTTGTCCGACTGCTACGTCCCAGTGTTTTGTGCTAGGACATTCACCTTATCTGCACACCGTTTTGAGTGGAGTGACTATGAATAGTGAACATTCACACATTCCGTCCGACGTTCGACATCATTTTCCACACTGTGCTTCTGGACAGCCCACACCTCCGCAGCCTCCCTGCTACACAAGTGGCTCCGGCTCTGATCGTATGTCGAGCTTTCCGCAGACTAGCACACGTTTTCAAACTTTGAACTTTTTCTCACCTGTCGCCCCCATGCCAGCTCCAGTCGAGCTTCCGCTACCGTTCTCGGCACATATCGGTGCCTCATCTGCGTCAGTCTTCCGAGGCACGTCAATCCGAACACATCCGCAATGTGTTGAACTTCCGCAACCGCAATTGACACATTACGGTGTCTCACCCGCGTCGGCCATCCACATCATGATGGATTGCACTCATCAACAACGCGTCACCTTCACACTGCCACCCAACCAGCCGTCGTCGCCACATACCCTGGAGACACACTCTCCTGGAATACTGCAGCAACAACAGCTCGTTTCAGGCTGTGCTCCGACGAATTCAACTCAACCTTACGAACATTCTACCGACACTGCCACCGTTTAATCCCGACAGGGCAACAACCTGGTTCAAAACTGTGGACGAAGTGTTCAACCATTACAAACTCGACGAGTCAACCAGATTTATGTGCCTTATCACCCACCTGCACGACCAGGAGGACTTGATTTCTGACCTGGTCGACGCCCAGGACTCAGCTACCCGGTACACTCTAGCCAAAAAGACAATTCTACGTTGGCTTGCATGCTCAACTGAGACAACAATACGGCAAGTGCTCCATGTCGAGCAACTAGGCAACGACAAACCTTCCCAACTCTGGAGACAGCTATGAGCCCTGGTCAGTGACGATCTACTCTCTGACACAGCTCTCCTCGCCATCTGGTCAGATAAACTACCTCCTCACATCTGCTTTGCTCTGGCTCAGAGGTCTCCCGAACCTGTCGAGCAACAAATGACAATTGCTGACGAACTACATGATGCATCACTGCTCTATTTCGCCAGCCACTGCCTACCTGGCAAGTCTCAGGTTCAGGCTCTTCGTCCCGTGGCCGGACACGGCCGGTGCTGTACTATACCTACTGTTCCGCTCACTCCGGGAAGCAGTAAACAAGCACCTGGGACATCACCGGCTCCACCCACGGTCACGCCCCCTCCTGCAACTGAACCTGCTGCGGCCACCGAACCTCAGCCACCGCCTCTGGCAACAAACTTTCCGCAGGAAATGCAACTCATACTGTTACTTCCACACACGGTTTGGTGAGGCGGCACGGAACTGCAGACCGCCATACTGCTTCTCAAACGCCAATCGCATGTAGGTCCAAGTGCCGCCTCCTGCACACGACATGACAGGCACCCCCCAGTGCTCCATTCTGTCCAGGAACAATCAGATAATTACAGACGACTTTATATTAAAGACATTTCGTCGGGATACATTTTCCTAGTGGACACAGACGCCGATGTTTCGCTGCTGCATATGTCTTTAGTGTCGATGAACATCTGCCCTCATCATACTTCACTGCAAGCTGTGGATTCAACCAAACTAGAATGCTCGGGTTCAACCTCCCACATCGTCTCACTTTCCGCAAACTCCAAACTCGAGTGGACTTTTTTAGTGTGCGATATTGAGGAACCTATACTAAGCATTGACTTCTTGCGACACCACAAACGTACAGCAGACCTAGTGCGCAACACCACGTTTCATCACCCTATCAAGTCTACCATAACGTGCACTGACAGTTCCACAGGACCACACCCTCCTAACACGGCAGCATTTGACACTCGGCCGGACACGAGTACGCATGCGCGACGAGCATCATGTGTTCCCGAACTGACAGGTCCTACCCCTCCCCTCGTGGACAGCACCTCAAATTATCCAACTTCGGCTCCTGCGCACCACCATGCAACCGCCGCTGACAACACAAACAGTGCACTCATGCCTAGCACTTCGCCCGCGAGGCCGCACCCTCGGACAATGGTCTCACTAACGCTTCACGAGCTCTACCAATCTCACATGACCACGGTGCCACTCGTCCAGGCCGGTGGCCATCTTGTCACATTGACTCCTGGAACACTTCGCCGCCTCGGCTCCCGTCAGATCTGCCGAGTGGCTCTGAACACCACGACCACGCCTAGCTTGCCCCGCCTGCCACACACTGTAAACAAACCCACTCTCATGCTGCTGGCAAGATTTCTGTCGTCACCAACAGCACGGTTCACAAGCTTCACCTCACACCAGGCCCCCTGATCTCCAGTAAACCACGTCGACTTTGTCCCGAGCACCTCTCTGACCTTAAAAAGCAGATTTCTGAACTTCTAAGCTCTGGCGTCATTTGACCCTCTGCCAGTAGCTGGTCCACGCCCATTCATATGACACCCAAGAAAGACGGGTCCTGGTGCATGTGCGGAGACTACCGTCGACTAAACGCACAAACAATTATGGACACCTACCCCATACCCAACATTGCCGACTTTACCAGTTCCCTCGAAGGTGCGACCACTTTCTCTGTCATTGATTGCAAACGGGCCTACCACCAGATCCCCATAGCACCTGAAGACATCGAGAAGACAGCAATCACCACCCCAATTGAGTTATTTCAGTTTCGATTCATGCCCTTCGGTCTGAAAAACGCAATCCAGACCTGGCAACACTTCATCGATGAAGTGCTATTTGACCTAAAATTCTGCTTTGCATACCTTGATGACATTCTTGTGTTCAGCTCCTCCATCAAGGACAACATTCAACATGTGCAAACTGTTATGAACACTCTCGCGGCAGCAGGCATTGAGACCAACCAGGACAAATTGCAGCTATATCAACCCGCTGTCACTTTTCTTGGTTTTCGGATCTCTGCCGAGAGCATTTCACCACCCCCTGAGAAGGTACAAACAATACTAAACCTACACAGACCTGCGTCATTCAAAGAGCTCCGGCGCTTTCTGGGGATGGTTAATTATGATCGCCGACATCTACCTCGGGCTATGGAGATTCAGGCTCCACTGACGGACGGCTTGGCAGGCACCCACACTTCTGGATCTCGGACCGTTCCATGGACCCCTGCTATGACTGACTCTTACACCAACCTCAAAAGTCTTCTTGCCGAGGCCTGCACCATCGCGCATCCTCATCTCAATGCACAACTTTTCATCACCACATACGCAAGCAATACTGCCATCGGCGCTGTCCTTACCCAGACAATCGACGGCCAGACTTCGCGTCTGCAGTTCTTCTTGCGAAAGCTCACCAACGCTCAACAGAAATATTCTGCATTTGACAGGGAGTAGCTCGCAGTCTACGAAGCGATCAAGCATTTTAAGACTGACATTGAGGGACGCCCTTTCTATGTTTTAACAGACCACAAAGCCCTGGCTGAGGCCATTACAACCCGCCAGTGGAGCCGCCTCCTCGCCACTTGAGATACATGGATTTCATATCTCAGTTCACCACCGATGTCAGACACAGAAAGGGTGCTGACAATATAGTTGCTTATTTCCTTTTATGAGTCGATGCCGTCCATTCGCTGTTAGACCTCTCTGAACTGCCTAACCTCCAACCCGGCAATGAGGACGCACAAAACGTGATCTCAGACTCTACCTCTTCACTATACTTCATCTGCATCACCTTCCCTGGCGTTTCTGGTGAGATCTGGTGCGACGACAGTACAGGCACATTACGCCCCCTCATCCCAACCACGCTCTGTCGAGCTGTCTTCAATGCATTGCATAATTTAGCCCACCCTGGTGTTCATGCGTCCACCCGCCTCGTAGCGGAGCATTTTGTGTGCAGAAATGTCAACAAGGATTGCGTGCCAACAATGCAAAGTACACAAGCACACTTCACCCCCCCTCGGCACCTTTCCGATCCCTCCTGGGCGTTTCCAGCATATTCATATTGTCAGCCATCTACCCGCCTCTAATGGCTCTCGTTATGTTCTCTCGTCTATCGACCGAACAACTCGCTGGGTTGAGGCTGTCCCCCTCCCCAATATTATGGCAGAAACTGTTGCTCGATCTTTCGTCGAGTCATGGGTATCGCGTTTCGGATGTCCAGCTATCATCACGACTGACCAGGTCAGACAATTTGAGTCGGCCCTGTTCAACGAGATTTGTAATGTTTTCAGCATCTGGCGCATCCATACCACAGCATATCACCCACAAAGTAACGGGCTAGTTGAGTGCTGGCACCACACTTTCAAGGTGGCTCTTTGATGCCACGACTCTCTTTGGATGGAGGCCCTTCCCGTTGTGCTACTTGGCATTCGTGTGATCTATAAGGAAAGACCTCAAAGGCATAATAGCCGAGTTCACATACGGCCAGAACATTGCTCTCCCCAGCGAACTCGTGAACCCTTCTGCTCCTCAGTCTGACATACCTTCCTTCATGGACCGCATCAGACACCACTTCATCAACCTCCACATCACTCCGCCCGCCAGCCATTCCCGCCCTAAAGTTCATGTCCCGAAATCTCTGTACAATTGTGAGTACGTCATGCTCTGAGATGACACTGTCCGTGCTCCCCTCCAATCTCCTTATACTGACCCATACCGAGTTCTCCGGTGCTCAGCCAACACCTATGAAATCCAGATGAAAGATTCAGCTGTCACAGTCTCTATCAACAGACTTAAGCCTGCTCATGTCGAGCCTTCTTCTACCCCCCCCTTCAGGCCACGACCACGCCACTCACTGTCGTGGCTCACGATGCTCCAACCACTCCCTCCAGGTCGGACTTACACACTCAATTGAGTGACCTCCAGCTTCATTCGTCGAGCTCTCCTCTGACCTTGCTCCCTACTCTGGTCTCACCCACTCCATTGAGTGACCCCATGCTCCCCACGTCGAGCTTACCTACGATCACGCCATTGCCGCCGGGCCCTTCGCTGGTCCCTTCGACCTCTCCCCCGGTGCCTGCCTCGCCCTGTCAAGGTTTCTCACGGCCCCCTCCCCCTATCTTGAACATGCCCTCGCTCAAGGTGTTTGTGCCTGTTCCCCTGGACATTATCCACAACATCTCTATAATAATACGTGATGGTACACTGTTCGTCGTGTGTTTCCCTTCATCTGGTGCTCATCACACAACCTCTGCCATTCCCTGCCACCTGGTGAAATGCGTTCCCATCTCTCCCGACGTCGACATGGACATGTTTCGTGTGTTCGCCACGCCCACCGGAGACATCATCATCATAGCTCCGTTCCACTTGCAAACTGCCAGCCCACCTGTTGCCACATGACCAGCACGCCCAGTACGATGCCCGGCACGCTTCAACAACTTCCAGGTTCAGTGGCCGAACCTTCCTTCACGTCACCTACCAACGCAGCTCCCTGACGACGCTGTCGAGCTGACCATGGTCCGACTCCCATGGACCACCCTTGCTGACGCCCCCCCCCCCCCCCCGCCCGCCCTCCGGCCTCTCAATAGTACTCTGTAATGTGGGGTGGGGGGGGGGGGGGGGGAGCCATATGTGGCGCCGATGAGGTCGACACCAGCATCAATATACTTCTCTAGACTCCGAGCATTGTCTTTGGACGCTAAGCTAAGATTATCTTTGCTCTCCTCCGCCAAGCCAGTTTTTTGTAAGCCTTGCTTGTGTAAAGAGGTGAATAAATGAACTCCTGATAATAAGGTGGTGTTTCGTGAAACTGACCCGAACTTCCACCTCAATGTCAATCAAATGGGGACATACGTCTTGCAAACGTCTGTCATAATGTGCTGCCACCTAGTGGCATTGACGTAAACTCTGTGTTACATTTAACAGTATTCAAAGAATTTAATAACTACTACATCCACAAGGTGTGAAAGCTGTGGGTGTTCACATGCTCTTGTGTTCTTACACAGCAGCTGCCACTGCAAAATGGGAATGTAACAATGTTATATTCCTGTGATGTAATCAAACACCACGTTGGGCTTTTATTATTAGTGTCCTCTTCATGTCACATTTACATCAGGAGCTATTTTCAGGCCATTATTTTTATCGTTACAGGAATGGGCCAATGGAAGCACCACAATATCCACAATGCAGTCATAATGGACCAACGTACAAATGCAGGAAATTAAGGATGTTAGACATTCAGCAGTTCCATAAGAACTTCTACAGCTCTCCCGATAAAATTGAGCAAGACATTTAAATACTGAAATATCTGAGAGCAGAAAAACCTAAAAGAGACAGATGCGGAAAACAAGGTATCAGTAGGAAGAGTGTTTCTACTGAGTACTTGCTAATACCAATAAATTTCAAGTAAAAGTGCGCCAAAAAACATTTCTCAATATTTTACATGTCAGTAAAGATAGAATTCAGAGAATTGCCAGAAATCACTGCCAAACCAGTGAAATGCCTAAAGAGAAAAGAGGTGGTGCTAGGGACAGGCCACAGTACGATACAAAGAGGCAATCTGTAAAGTCTTTTATTGAACATTTGAAGTGCTGTGAAAGTCACTATTGTTGAGCAAAATCGTTGCAAAGAAAATATCTTTCTGGAAACTTAAGCATTGCAAAGTAACACAGGATGTATAATGCAGAGGTTTGTCATTATATGAGAGTGAAGCGATGGTTCTTTTGCAACATTTTCACAACAGGTTACAACATTGGTTTTGGTTCACCTGTAAAAGATGCATGTTCTACATGCATTGAACTTAAGGGAAAAATTGAGAACGCAAAGGATATGTCAGAAAAGAATTTTATGATTATTCAGTTTAGGATTCATAAGTTAAATGCTAAAGCTTTTTACACAAAGCTGCAAGAAATAGGGATGATATGCTCACTATGTCATTTGACTATCAGAAAAATCTGGTTAATCCTAAAATACTGGATCAAATTGCATACTACAGTTGTCAGATATACACCTATAATTTTACAGTTGTGATGGGCCATTCACATACTGAACTGACAGTACTAAATGTTTTCACATATACGTGGATGGAACATGAATACAAAAAGGGATCAAATGAGATAGCCTCTGCAATATTTGACAGACTTTCTAAATGTGATTTATCGAACTACTCAAGTTTGTGACTTTGTGCTGATGGCTGCAGAGGAGAGAATAGAAACTTTACAGTGATAATGATGTGCTGCTATTTTCTGTCAAAGGGAGTCCCCCAAATGTGAAGCGTATTGAACTGATATTTCCCATTCCAGGACACTCCTTTCTGCCATTGGACAGAGTATTTGGACAAATAGAGAAGGACATTAAGACCAACCCAAAAGAGTATGAAGATATTTTCGCATCGCATGCTCAGGTTTCTAAATTGGGTGTGGATTGCACAGTGAGAGACTGCAAGAAGGCTGCTGACAATATGATGAAAAAACCAAGTAGCTGGCATTTCAAATTTTCTTCAGCAAAGTGGTTCATCTTGTGTAAAATGTCTGAAGGAAACATGACAGCACAAGGAGAACCGAATTACAATGGTGGTTCAGGAAGGTCTGTGATGAAGAAAGGTAAACATTTGATGAATATGGATGTTCCACAAGTTGTGTCCTCAGGAGTGCCCTTGAACCCAGCCAAATTAAGGACGTAGAGCATTTGGTACAAAAACATTTTGGACGGAGTGGAAGGTGAATGAAGAACTGGCTTTCTAAAGGAATTTGTTAGCATCCAATACCGGAGAAACAAATTACTGCCCTGAAGAGACAATCAACGAATATTGTGAAACTCATGAGGATTTGACAGACTTAGTTATTTGAATTTTGCTCTGTGAATAATTATGTAGAATCATTATTGTTTACTATGAACTGTGTTTTTTAAGTTCTAATAAATGAGTATAAACTGAATGCCTCAGCACTATCACAAATGCACAAAAAATTATATTCCTGAGTACATGAACTACGAACTTGCAGTGTGCTAATCCTGGATATAAACCAATATAACCAATTTCTCGATGGGAATAATTATATTCCCATTAAATCATGACTTTATTTATTAAAATTATGCATTCCTACCAGGAAAAGAGTTAATTTTCTGTCGGCAATAAGAAGTTTGTAGTTTTTTGTTTCTCCTGTAAAATTTCTTATCATGGAACAGACCACCTCAAGTTACTTCACTACAAAGTCACTAAGATATACACCATCAAAATTAGTTCCACATTTATCAAGATATATGAATGCATTTAGCATATATTTGGAATCTTTATCATCAGCCATCCAATAATTCTGCTGAAATTTGTCAGGTTTCAAAGCTGTGAAATAAATGAACTGATCTCTACACTTGGAAGGGAACTATTGTTCATTGACACAAACATAAGGATCATGAATTTACATGCTTTGACAGTTGGCTTGACTTTCTCCCATATGTCTGCCATGAGAGAAAATGAGTCATTTTTTAGTTGTTGCAACCATGTCAACCACAAATCAGACTTGGGAACCTCATGATTTTCCTGAAGCAATTGCATGACATCACAGACTTGTGAAATTGTATACCTCTTTCCTCTGACCAAAAAAGGTCAACTTTTGTTATCTTAGATGAAGTGGTACACCTAACATACAGAATAGCAAGAAATATACCAACTTATGTATTTCTTCTAACACTAATGACTGTTCCTTCCAACGCTTCATCAATATTATTTATCTTTGATAAATAATAACTTCTGCTCATCTGAGGCCGCAACGACAAGCAACGCTACATTACCTCATGGTGCCTTTTTACTTCATTTATATCTAGATTTTTCGTTGAGGACTCCAGACTTACAGTTTCATACCTGCATTGCAGCAGCAGACACAATAAAGGATACCAACAATGTGTAGTTACCAACTGTGCTCAGTTTATTCAGTGGGATAAAAATGCCACATTGTAAGTTTTAAGTAGGTGCTCAGTTTTTTCAGTGGGACAAAAATGTCACATTGTTAATTCTAGGTATTTATTATTTATTCTCAAAAACTAATCAAACGACAGCTTTGAGTTTTATTTCACAATAAACTAGGCTAAGGAATTTTCAGTTCATGAATTGCTGTCCCCTCCTAAGACAATTATAAATCAAAGAGGGCCTAAAATTTTGCTATGGGATACAAATGTTCTGTGGGTGGTTCCAGTGCTAAAAGATACCAATCTGCACTCATCTTTGTTTCAATACCATCAACATGTTTTCTCCCGTAATTAAGCCACGTATGTTACCAGTGAGCTGTGTTGTCTCTTTCTTTATGGTGATTGGTTGTTAATGGTGATGTGTTCACTTCTTTCTTCTTATACTAAATAAACTATGTCATCAGCAAACAGAAATTTTCTATGTGAATCATTACTCACGTTCTGATTATTAATCTAAAAAACAGAAAAAATAATAATCTTTTAGGAGGGTCCCTATAGATGACCCAGCCTACTTGTAACTAATATTCTGGAACTATCTGTAGTTTGTCATTTACATATGCTACACTCACTTTACCTTTTCTAGTGATAATAAAAAATGGATGCGATATGTCTTCTGTAGGGTGCACAAAAATTTGGGAATAACCACAAACACAAACCATACATTCCAAGAAAACTGTTGGCTTTCAAAACAACTTCCAGGGGTCTCAGGATGGATAAATACAGTTTCTGTGTGGTTCTCAAGGGAATCTTATACCATTCTTCCTGCAAAATCATGGCAGATTCAGGTAATAATGATGGAGGTAGATAGCAATGATGCAAACATCTCTCCAAAGTAGACCACAAAGGCTCAACAACATTGAGATCTGGTGACTGTGATGGACAGGACAGGTGCAACAGTTCATCCCTGTGCTCACAAAATCAGTCCTGCACAGTGGAAGCTGTGTGAAAAGGAGCACCCTTGGGGATATACAATGCACTGGTACCATGAGATGGGTCTTATCATGAAAATGGTACATGTTCCTTGACTGTAATGTGAACTTGCAGAGCAGTCATAGTGCCCATGGAGTAACAAGATGTGGGTGTTAGCACTGTTTGTTTTTCATTGTTAATGACTAGAAGTTGACATTGGCACACAGTGGATAAAACAGTCACTATTAATGTCATTTGGTTGCATCAAACATCACTTACTAACTCTTTCAGTCATTAAAGTAAAGTTGTGTGGTGTTGCTGTCCAAGAGATATGATCGGTCAGCAAACCACACTAAAGTGCACAGCAGAGGATTCTTATGATGGTACCAAATGTTACAGTTTCCTCCCTTTCCAGCCACATACAGAATTTGGGAAGAATCACTGCTTAAATGCCTGTGTGCATCCTATAATTAGTCTAATTTTCCTTGGGGTCATTGACACTCTTCCTTCGGTGTGTGGGTATTGTGACTTCACTGTGACTCACTATTGCAGATGACTGTGAAATAAGCATTTAGTGTGTTTATTGTTTTACTTCCAAAGAAGACAGAAGAAGTAGAGGGTGCCAGCAAACAGCTAGAGTTGCCCGGGTAGGGCCGTGTCCGCATACTTTTGTTGGAGTCTATAAGAGCCTGCCAGCGGTGTCCAAATTTTACTATGTGCAGTTTTACTGAATGATTTGAAACATTTTTACTCTTATAACTGCATACGTCCTGGGAAGCATTAGCACTGAAGGGGAAGAGCCTGTCATGTAGCACACTAAGTGCTACTACCAATGAAAAATGAGAGGTCAAAAAGATTTAAAACTTGCATTACTGTGAGATAGGATATGCACTTGACCTGAAACAGTCAGCAAGTAATGCTGAAAGGAAACGAGAGGAGTTTTTGTGCATTGAGTTTCATGGAAATGATGAAATTGTTGACAGAACTACGAAATATGCAATTGTCATAAAAATTCTTGGAAATGAAGCATGCGAATGATGATGAAGTTTTGGAACTAAAAAGTAGTATTATCTTGAAGATAATTTATCTCTCTCTCTCTCTCTCTCTCTCTCTCTCTCTCTCTCTCTCTCTCTCTCTCTCTGTGTGTGTGTGTGTGTGTGTGTGTGTGTGTGTGTGTGTGTGTGTGTGTGTGTGTGTCAACACCTCCTCTGGATGGTGAGTAACCCTCTATCCAGTTCATATTATTATCTTAGTATTTATATTGTTATTTCATTCTGGATTTTCTTGCTCTTTTATTTCTTGTTCTTATATGTGATTTGTTACAAAAATTATCAGCCCTTGTGCTTGGACTAGCCATTAGAGGATGAAGATGACTGTAAGCAGCCTAACCCAAAAATGCACAACATTCAGTTGCCTACTTAACCATGTTCAAGTTGAGCTATTTGGCTAGAGCAATGAAAAATTGTCTAGTCATATACCAGTACTGAATTCTGAACCTTGCTTGTTACAAATTATGTCCACCATTTTCAAACTGTAGCTGGGAAAAATAACATTTTGTCCTTCTGTATTGCTCTGCATTGTTACCACCTATGGGTTTATTTTTATGGGTGTGAAAAGTAGTGTACCAAAAACTTGTGGGACTGAAGTTATTTAGAAGTACATATCTTGTGCTTTAGCAGTTTCTTCTTGTATGTTTAGAAACTTGATGTGTGCTATAATCAGGGACACAATGGGTTCTGGAGCTGTTAATAGTCACGCTGATTCCTGTACTTTTGAAGTCTCCAACAGAAGGATGGAAATCTGCACAAGAAAAATATCGAAGGGACAGAAGCAACTGATATTAATTGGTGTAACTGCCATTTTTTAAAGAAAAATTATGTGACCCAACTTATGCGATAGCTGAGGTTTTTTGTTTACAGTAGAGTTTTATGTTCTGGAGGGGGGGGGGGGAAGGAAAGATTGTCAGGTTGCATGTAACCATCTGGCACATTCATATGAATATATCCCTAACTTCTCCTGAAATTATGAAAATTATATATTCTCTCAAAAATATAAGTTCATCTGGGTTTGATGGTGTTCCAAGTAAGGTATTAATGATTGTTTCCGATATAATAAGCCCTGTCTTATCTGAAATACATAATACATCACTAACTGAAAAATTCCATTGTTAAACTCCTCTTTAAGAAAGGTCATTCAAGATTCCATCAACAAACACTGGGCCCACATTCTAGTGTCACAAATTCCACAGTAAACCATCATTTTCACCACCAACACCTTTACACGGATCAACCCGTAAGGGGTTCGCATGTGACAAGTAATGATGATTCTGTTTGTTTGCCTCACCTTGCACATGAAAATTAGCTTCATCACTGAACAAAACCTGTCGTATGAAGTACAGATTCCTGTTACACTTATCCAGAACCCATGTTGCAAATTGCACCCACCAATCAGAGTCATCCTCCAACAGATGATGTTGCAACTGTAACTTGCATGGGTGTCATTCGTGTGTATGTATGTGTGTGTGTGTGTGTGTGTGTGTGTGTGTGTGTGTGTGTGTGTGTGTGTGTGTAACACATGCAGGATTGAATGCTGACTGACACTGGATATTGCTGATAAATGAAAATACTGCAATGTGGAATTTTCAAAAAAGATGCCACAATTGCTGTTGCAATCTTCCTGTCGGAGGCTGTTCTTGTATGTCCACAGCTTGGCATGCACAAGATTCTCCCAATAGTTTATCATATGTGTAATGTCATTTTTCTTTGGATGCCAGGAACTGAAGTCAGATGCAATCACTCTGATAATTCATCCATCATTATTAGCACAATTTAAATGGGTTCCTGCTATGGAAGTGATATTGTGGATCACCTGCAATAATAAACAGAACTGGTCACCTGCTTCCAATTTCAAACTTTAACAGGTCATAAGTCACACATACATAAATATCTCAAAACAGATTCCACTTATGTATTCCTGAGAAAGAGGCAGTTCAAAATGATGTGCCACATGACCCCTTCCCATTTGAAACACATGAGTAGGTTGGTGACTGTGTGAGTGTGGAGGAAAAGATTCATCTGAAACTGAGAAAAGGTTTCAGACTTATTCATTTTAGTAGATAGCATGAATGGCAGCTTGCTCTAAATTAGAATAATGTAAGTTAATGTGGATGAGTAGGAAAAACAATTCTGAAACTTCAAATACATCATTAGTAGTGGGCTGCTTGATGCAGTCATGTTAATGAGATATCTATGCATAACTTTGCTAAGAAATATGAAATAGAACAAGCACATCAGGTTGGTAGTAGGGAAGACAAATGGTTGACTTCGCTTTATTGATAGAATTTTGAGAAAGTGTAGCTCATCTATAAAGGAGGCATCACATAGAATGCTAGTGCAACTCATTCTTAAATACTGCTTGAGTGTTTGGGATCCCCACCAGGTTGGATGAAAGGAAGTCTTAGTACAAATTCGGATTTGTTATTGGTAGGTTTGGCCAGCACACAAGTATTATGGAGATGCTTCATGCTCTCAAATGGAATCCTTAAGGGGAAGATGATATCCTTTCAAAAAAGGCACTATTGAGGAAATTTAGAGAACCAGCATTTGAGCTCAACTATAGACCAATTACACTTCTGCTAATGTACATTTTGTGTCAGGACCATGAAGACAAGATGAGAAAAATTACACTTCATATGGAGGCTCATAGACAGTCATTTTTTTCTTGCTCTATTTTTGAGAGGAACAGGAAACGAAATGACTAGTATCGCACATATTACCCTTTGCTGTGCCCTGTATGGTGGCTTGTGGAGCACGTATGTATGTGTATATGTAGATATGTGCTTGCTGATGACTCAGCACTGCTGCTATTCAGTGATTTGGTAGCTTTACAAATAAAACAATTTTATGTGGCAGTCACGTATTTATTTTGTCACTACATGTTTCAGTGGTTTGCACTATCACCTTCAGATGGAGAATTGTTGAGTAACATAGTTGGTGTTAGCAACGAGCACAGGCACCTTTCCACAGCAGCAGATCAAGGGCAATGTTGGTTATGTTGCGTCTTTTGCTGCAGATAAGAAATTTATTTATGAAAGGCACTTTTAAACTTAAAAAAACACAAATTTGTGACAGTAAATTGTACTTACAGGTGAGGCATAGCACTTCATATCACACCAGTGTTAAGTAAGAGTTGATAGTGGGCAGATAGCTTCAGACAATGAGTCATAGTTATCGCATGACAGATGCACTTTCATCCAGTAACTAGCTGCAAGTAGTTATCACTGTGGTCAGAAGGTGTCCGCAACTTAGAGACTATGAAATTTTCAAGTAGTTAATATATATTTTGGAAACAAAACTGTAGTTATTGTGCTGATTATGACTGTCATTAATTATTGCTAATTTGTTTATTGGTGTCAATGGAAAATAAGATAATAAATTAATGTGGTTACATATATTAACTGAGTATATGTTAGTATGACAATTGGGTACAGAGAGAGTTAATCTCTCTCAGAGGAATTTTGTAGTGTGTGACTAGCCAGTTTATGGGCCTGGCAAAACAAGAAACATTTCACAATAATTCTTTTATTTAAAGAGGGGGTTAATTTGATATTTGTGGATTTCAAAAATTTCTTCAGTTTATAAATTGTTCATAAAAGCTATTAGCTGTGATCGGTTAGATGTAAAAGAGGCAGAATTGCTCGGTTTAATACTATCAGATTAGCTATGATGGGCATCAGCCACTCAAAGGACAGTGTGTTCACTTGTATTTAGTGGGCCTAAAGAGTTCCTTTGTGAAGTCTAAGATTCAGTTCAGAGCTTAGCCATCTTCATGTTTGGATGTGGATGTATGGAGCCCTGAATAGGTGTAATAATTTGGAGAATACTGATTACAAGTTGTCCATGTAATGCCACATAGTGGATGTGAACAGATGAGAAAAACGAACAGGTGAAACTCTGATTTTAATAGATGAACTGTGACCTTTGAATAATCAGAATCTGTGTGGCTTGTTATACAAGCCGTGACCACAAACTGGACGTTAGTATTGGTCAAATTGTGTAATATTTGAGTGAGCATTCTGTCACAGATAATCCATTTTGTAATCCTTCTGGGATTAGATTTGTGACAATCATTGCATGTGAGAACTGAAACTAGAACTTAAGATTAGAATGGGCTTGGCAGTGTTTTGTATCAAACATGAGTCCATATATCAAAGTTTTCACTCACAAACTACCTTTCAATTAATCAATCAATCAACCTAATGATGAAAAACATTTGTTGCACCCATTGGATTTGTATAATGCTGCTAGTTCTACTACAGCTTTTTCAGTAAAAGAACATTTGTTTCTAATGGAGAAGTCATGTGGACTTAACTGCAGAAGAAGAAATTCACCTCAAAGTGAGTGGACACTTTCTGTAGGATGAGCAAAATTAACTGCATTGTTATACAGGGAAACTGCCTTTACTGAAAAACAATTTTTTCATCAGTAAAAGACGCAACAGAATGTACATTGCCCTGGGTTTGTTGCTGTGGAAAGGCATCTGTGCTCTTCACTAACACCAGATATGTAACTAAACAATTCTCCACCTGACTGTTAGATAGCTAGTAAATTAATTAGTTGGTTAGTTACATGTTCCATAGGTCACACTCACAGTGACCGTTATGATGTGAAACATGATTAAAAAACATGGTGGCAAAATATGTAAGAGACTGACATAGAATACTGTTTGATTTGTATTAAAACTGTAGAGCAGCCAGAAGTCGGGTGCATCTTTTCCTTTATTTTACATGTTTCATTTGTCCAATATGTGCACATTCAGAACTTTGGAAATGCAATGTGTTACACTACCATACAGGAAGATAAATTCAACTTACAATGTGATAAATTACATTATGTGGCTGATGACCATGCATTACCAATATCATATGATATTGCATGTTTTGGCAGTTGCAAATACATTTTGTGTATTTCATAATGGCTGTAGTCACCACTGTGCCTGTTCCTTTGGCCATGCATGCATGTCCAAAGGAACATTGCACCATAATTTGGGATAATTCTGGCACTGCAGTATTGTACTTATCTGCCAATGTTGGGTAGGTAAGTGACTTTAATGTAAAATAGCTCCCCTGTACAGGGATATATACCGGGTGATCAAAAAGTCAGTATAAATTTGAAAACTTAATAAACCACAGAATGATGTAGATAGAGAGATAAAAATTGACACACATGCTTGGAGTGACATGGGGTTTTATTAGAACCACCCCATATTGCTAGACACGTGAAAGATCTCTTGCACGCATCGTTTGGTGATGATCGTGTGCTCATCTGCCACTTTCGTCATGCTTGGCCTCCCAGGTCCCCAGACCTTAGTCCGTGTGATTATTGGCTTTGGGGTACCTGAAGTCGCAAGTGTATCGTGATCGACCGACATCTCTAGGGATGCTGAAAGACAACATCCGACGCCAATGCCTCACCATAACTCCGGCATGCTTTACAGTGCTGTTCACAACATTATTCCTCAGCTACAGCTATTGTCGAGTAATGATGGTGGACATATTGAGCATTTCCTGTAAAGAACATCATCTTTGCTTTGTCTTGCTTTGTTATGCTAATTATTGCTGTTCTGATCAGAAGAAGCACCATCTGTTGGACATTTTTTGAACTTTTTTGGTTCTAATAAAACCCCATGTCATTCCAAGCATGTGCGTCAATTTGTACCTCTCTATCTACATTAATCTGCGATTTATTCAGTTTTCAAATTTATACTGACTTTTTGATCATCTGGTATAATGAATGTATGAGTACAGGTTGTAGACACATGGCTGATGACATATGGGTGTTTGGATCTGGCCACGAGTCATGCTTGAATAGCTTAATGGAAAGGCGACCACTCATGATAAGCAGGAAATCTGTATTTCAGTTGCAGTCTGGCACAAATTTCCATTGTCATCATTCCTTTATACAGCTGATGGTTGTTAATATTCACAACTGTGAATACATTTCATGTATTACTAATATCAGTCTCTATATAGTGCCACTGTCATCCATAAAATGGATTAAGTTGGATGTGTACAGTCAACATAAACTCTCTGTTCAGGTACATTCTAGGATTAAACAGTAAGAAAGATCATTTCTTGCTGAGCAAATCTAAGCATTATCAACATTTGCTTTGGTTGAAACTACTCCATGAAGCCTAATGTAAAAAAAAAAAATTATTCCATCTTCAGTACACTGTAACTTATTGCTTGGTTGGTTTAGGGCATAAACGGACCAAACCACAGGGTCATCACGTGACGAAGCAAGCTGGGATATTTTTCCTTCCCCTCTTGTTTTGCCAACTGCCTCCTTAAAATTCATATTTCATTTTTGACTAATTATTATTAACATATGTGAGTGTAATCTGCATTTTCATAAAAGATAAAGGTTGGCCCTCAGTTTTAAAGAATATAACACCAGATCTAATTTTGTGCTTAGTTTTAGGTATGTAATTGATTTTCTAATTTATTTCGACTATTCCTAGTTGACAATTTCATTATAGGGTGAAATCAGTAATTGTTTAGTATCTTAAATTCTATTGTTGATGTGAGAACAAATATAAATTCTGTACTAATTATAAACATTTGAAGGAACAACTAACTAACAATATTCTTAAAGTATCTATTGGTATCTATTAGAAAACACGTCAGCAAAGACAGCCCACAATAAACTAGGACTCGCAAACTTTGAGTAGTGAACTCAAGAACAAATGAATGAAGTACAACAGCTAATCAGAGCTTAGGTTTCATGGCCTCCATAGGACAGCAGCCAGTCAGCGAGTGGATTCTATGGAAGCAGCCACTGAGTGCAGGAGCAGTCGATCAGCACGCAGGTAAACTAGACACCTCGCCGAAAGACTTACAACTTGCCGCAGCCATGCAGATGACTAATCAGGTGACAACTGCAGCAGCAGCAGCAGAAGAAGAAGAGTGTTTAAAGATAAGGTAATTCATAGTGAAAGCCTTTTAATATTAAGTGACACATAATGAGTGACCCTAACAAATAATACAGTGTGATGGGAGAGTATGGACAACAGGGGACTGGTTCTGTAGACAATAGTGATTATAAATCGAATATAAATGTAACTTTGAATGACGGGGACGATAGTCCTATTGTAGATGGAATGATAAAAGCGTCATATACATTGTATGGTGATGTGAGCAAAATTAATGAAAACAGTACTAAAGTGGATGAAATTGTTAAGGTTAACGAGGAGGAACCTAGTAGCGAAAATCAGCAAGGGAAAAGTCTATAGCAGGCAGAAAAGTGGAAGTGATGTTAATGCAAATTATGAGTAGTTTGAGTAGTATGTGCATGAAAGAGGACATTAGTAGTATTAAAACTGACATGACTAGCTTAAAAGATGAACTGAAGATAGAAATTAAAATGGAAATTAAGGTAGTTAGGTCTAGTCTTTCAGAATTAAATATGAAGATTGAGGCAGTAGGGAAAGATTGTGATGAAAAGATAAAGAAAGTAGTCCAGAATATTAATGAGAAATTAACATTGATGAGTAGTAAATGTGTAGAAGAAAGAAATAAGCTTTGCGATGACTTTAGTAGGAGGGTGGAGGCTTCTGAAAAACAGTGTAAGGATGAAGTCAAAGCTGCCAGGAAATTTTGTGCGGAAAATAGGGTTAAACCTGAGGTCCAAATCAATCAGATTAAAAATTATTTAGAAACAGAGGTAGTAACCAAGTGTGCAGTAGTGGTAGAAGAAAAACTAGTGAAAGTAAATAAAAATCTAGATTCAAAATTGGCTGAAATGGAGAGAAAGATGGAAGAGGTACAAAATCTAAAGCATAGAGTATGTAGTGTTTCAAACAGTCTTTCATTTGTTAGTTGTAAGAAATTTAATAATTTTGAACTATATGGGGAAGTGCATCCTCTAGATTTCATTAGGGAATTTAGTGATTTGCCTGCTCATGAGTGAAATTAGTAGAATTTGATGCAGCAGCAGAGACAATATGCAGTGAGAACCATCTTGAATATTAGGTCTTAATATTAATTGTGCTATAATTGGAGTGTTTGTGTTCAGTGCAATCAGTATACGGAGATAACTATGTATCTGTGTCATGGTAGAGCTTTTTCTAACATCAAGAAATTCTAACTTTAGACATAGTTGCCTGGATTACATGTGGAAAGAGTAAGCAAGAGATGTAGGTATATCACCCTTCAGGCTAGAAGCTCAAGCAGTTTGATGGAATACAGCGAAATAATAGCTTTGTAAGTGATAATTTTGTATGATCAGTAATGAGGGTTAAGTTTGCCTTAGCATAAGGATCTGTTACTGTGGAACGTTTTTCAGTAGAATCAATTTTGCATTGGAATAAGCAGAGCATGTGTTTGTTTATTAGATAATGAAATAATAAAATAATGAATAATGGTAGGGTCTTAATGGTTAGGGAGCCTGTCTCTGCAGTAGGGATATTTTTTGAGAATGTAGTCCACTAGGTAATGAGGTAAGAAAGGTAAGTGAAGTAATGGAGCTGACAGACATGACTGAGTAATGAAAAAATAACTGTATACATACAAATGTGGTGAAACTGTATTGATGATCTAATTTTGAACTAGGAAACAATGGGTACTGTGTATATTGTGCAATTCATGACTCTGCTGCTGGGAATGGGAGCTTAACAGAAAGAGCAATATTTTAGTGAGGTACAAGTCATATAATGCTGCATAACACATCTATAGGTTATCTGAGAACCTCTCTTTGTGTCCTGAAGAATTATGAGCTTAAATTGGTAATATTGGAATGAAGAACAATAAGTTTGTTGGTTCACTGAAAATTGCAGTGCTAGACTGATGTGAGTATTTCAGACAGGTCATCTATGTGGTACCATTTTGTGAGGATTTAATTTTCTGTTTGAATGAGAGTAGTGCTCAGAGTTGAGTAGAGAAATGGGGCAATGATTTGGTACAACTTCCATCCTCTTAATTTTGAGTTGAATAGTAACTAAGTTATGTGATGGTGGCTCTATTTTTTTTTTCTTTTTTTTCATAATGTAATGATTAGTAAATCTATGCTACTGCACATCTCGAGTTTTGCTACTTTACAAATGGGAAAGAAATCCAAATCTTTCAAGTTTCAGACAGTCATGACTTAGAGTAATGTTTTGTATTGGAATGTGCACATGATTTTAAATTTTTACTAGTCCACACCTTTCATACCATAGTCAATTTTAGTGTTAATAATTGGTATGTTATGAGAACTGTGTAATTTATCTATTTATGAAGTAATGACTATAAATTTTAGTGTGAAACATTTTTTCCTAGACTTAGATGTAAAAATGAGTGTACTAAAGTTGCGTATTTTGTCTAATATTTTCATGTACTGTGGCAGAGGAGAAACACCTCCAAAGGAACTGATAGCAGTGCATTTCCTTACTAACTGCCACTTGGACCTGTTGAAGGCATGGACAACTTAGTGAGAAAATGCATAAAAGCTCATTGATAAAGTGAAAGTCCTTCTGAAATCTGCTAAACACTGAGAAAGTGAAATTTCCTGTGTAAAAAGTTAACTCAATGTGCACTGTAATTTAACTTTTTGCTGCCCATGACATTTTTTTTTTTAAGCAAGACAGGACTTGTATAAAGTGATATGTATCTTTGAATGTAATCCTTGTTTACCCAAAAAGGACATCACTTACGATGAAGATGCCTAATTTTTATTAAAAGTGTAACTTGTACCTATTGTGTGCCATTGCACAATATACTATGGTCTTTCCAGTTGTGATGTATGGATGTGAGACCTGGACCATTAGAAAGGCTGAACGGCGAAGAATTGACGCCTTCGAATTGTGGTGTTGGAGGAAACTTCTTAGAGTTCCATGGACTGCAAAGAGAACTAACAGATCAATATTGGAACAAATAAAACCAGATTTCTCCCTGGAAGGTCTAATGTTAAAACAAAAGCTGACCTACTTTGGACACACAATGCGAAGGCATGCCTCGCTGGAAAAAAACATTAATGCTGGGGAAGATTGAAGGAACTAGAAGAGGACGTCAGATGATGAGATGGATTGATGGCATCACAAAAGTAATGTGTTCCAACCTGGAAGGTCTACGGGAGAAAGTGCAAGACAGGAAAAAGTGGTGTGATTTGGTTCATGGGGTCACGAAGAGTCGGAACCGACTAAACGAATAGAGAGAATAGTTCAAATAAGTATAAATTAAAAAAAAAAAAACCCTATTTACTGTGGCTTTGATAAGATTTTGAATGTAATATTTCTTTTGTGTTTAGATTTTTAACCCACTGTCTGGGATCACTAGTGGTCATTGAATTGCCCAGTTAGCTATTGGCAATATCTGGTCAATCCAATGAGGGGATGATGTGATGAAGCAAGCTGGGATATTTTTCCTTCCCCTCTTGTTTTGCCAACTGCCTCCAGAAAATTCATTTTTCATTTTTGACTAATTATTATTAACATACGTGAGTGTAATCTGCATTTTCATAAAAGAGAAAGGTTAGCCTTTAGTTTTGAAGAATATAACACCAGATCTAATTTTGTCTTAGTTTTAGGTATGTAATTGATTTTCTAATTTATTTCAATTATTTCTAGTTGACACTTTCATTTTAGGGTGAAATCTGTTTTTTACCTTAAATTCTATTGTTGATGTATAAATAAATATAAATTCTGTACTAATTATAAACATCTGGAGGAACAACTAATAGTATTCCTAAAGGATCTATTTGGCTCTATTCGAAAACATGTTAGCAAAGCCATCCCTTAATTAATTCCTAAGTAATTAACAGTTTTGTCAAAAGTATTGTTTGTATAACTATATATGTTAATTTCATCATTTAAACAAATAATTCGGCTTAACCCTTGTAATAGACAGAACTGTTAAAGGTGGAAATTTTCTATGTATTCAGTTAATTGAATGTAGTAAATCTTAATTGTAATTTCTTTAAATTAAATATCGAAAAATGTCTAGTTTCAGCACCTATTACTGTGATGATATGTAAGGGACTGATTTTGGGCCACAAGACAGTTAGTCCATGCCCAAGTTTCAGACAAGGAACCTGTGTTGGTTAGAACAACAACAACACATTAACTTAACTCTGAAATAAGGCCATGTGTTAAAACAATGACAGTGTCTGTTCCATATGTACCTTTTTATTCTTCAAGAACTGTGAACTGAGTGGTTAGGCTTTTACTGCTTGTAGATGTTCAACAGTAAACTATTGTAGCAGCATGTGGATGTTTACCTGCTTACAAAAGTTAAACAGTAGTTAACTGGGCATATAACAGTGCATTGTTGGGGGTTGTGAACTGTGAAAGTAAAGAACTGTGAAACCCAAATGTGCACTTGTCAGCTACTTCATTTAAAGTAGTCAGTGTTGATCTTCTATCCCCATTTTGCTGCCAGTATAGCAATGAAGTACGTCAACATTGAGGACAATCAACGAGGAAATAAAGCAGGTGAACATCACAATCAGTCCCCTTATTGCTTGAACAGTACACACACATGGAAGACAAGATACAATACAATTAACAATACACAAGTGGCTGGCAGAGCCTTGCACTCCAGCCTGTACAGTTCCAACAGGGGGCACAGCCAGCAGGCTGTGCATGCAACTGCTGTTGTATTAGCAGGCCAGGTGATCTCTAGTGGCTGAATCAAGCACAAGCTTCATGTGTGAACTATGAAGTGGTGCACACACAAAATTGTTAATAACAGCAAAAACACTATCACTAAACTATTGAAAATATCTGCCACCTCTTTGGCCATTCACAGATACATGTTTAAGAAGCATGCCTGGTTTTTAAAATAATTTTAAAAATACAAAGTAAAATTACAAATTAAAATCATAATTGCCACTTTTATGGGGACTAATACACATGTCATGTATGTAACAGGTTATTAATAACATTAAAACTGACCTGTATTGACATACATTAAACATACCTTTCAGACATGATGGTACAATTCCTCTTCTGCTTAAAACTATTAGAGTGTAATACATGGAGAGGAAAGTAATTACAATGTATATATTTATTTACACTGTACATATTTGATGCACATATGTATCTTCATATACCCATGAAGATAACAAATACTTCCGTATTTAAAAAGATGGGAATTAAGGAAGAGCATTCATAGGGTGACCAGACGTCCGGATTAATCCGGACATGTCCTCTGTTTTAGCTCTTTGTCCGGGATCCGGGCGGATTTTTACGGTGTCCGGGTATTTCGCAAAATTGAGCTTAATACAGTTAAATTTACAATTTTCTTAAATATTTTAACTATTGGCACAGCCTTCATGATAAACACACATGAAGGCGGTGTTAGTAGGTGGCACCAGTATCTTCGATGTTCTCGATGATCGACCAATAAGCGAATGCAAGTATCGATTATTTAAAATTTTCATTTATTATCTTCGCTCTGTATTGACTTGGCTTCCTGTAGTACACGTGTTATTTGTGTGTGTAATTTTTAACTGAATGAGTTACGTAAAATATTTGGTTATGCCTAAATGAAAGTGTACATTTTCTGATGTCCTTTCTTGCAAATATTCGGCTTTCAAGAAAGGGAGAAATGAATTTGAAGTGGAATGTAAGATATGTGTAGCTGGAACGTACGTCTCAGTGGCCAATGAAGGTAAGAAATAACTCGACAGATTAACTGTCTGGGTTTTATTTAATTGTTTCATAGTCATTCAATTTATTTTTACTCGGAAGGTGAAAGTACAGTTTGCATGTCATCAGCTGCTGCTTCAATTGTAGATGTTGGTAGTGGTGCTTCAAATGAAGGGAGGTGAATGGTCTTACGTGTTTCGCTTTGTAAACAATTCCTTGTTGTTGGCATAACAAAACAATTGATGCCACACTGTAACCACAATCAATGTTTTTAATTTTTTTTATATTGCTCAGTTAACCAACACCTGACCATCAGTAACAACTGACAACTAGTATAATTCCCGGCAGAAACACGCAACCTTATTGGCTGCCTGAATGCTATAAAATGAAGTGCATGTTGCTTTGTCACAGAAATGTTAAATTTCTTGCACAGGTGGCCAAGATCTTGAACATCACATTGCCACTCAGAAGCATAAAAATAACCTTCAGGCTTCCAGATCAATGTCTAGGACAGAGACATTATTTCAGCAACAACAATCTACTTCTGCTATAAGCCACAGAGTTCTTGCTAGTGAAGGAGCATTAGCATTCCATAATGTTAGGTATCATTTTGGCTACAGATCAATGGATTGTACACCAAGATTAAATTTAGCAATTTAATTTGAGTTGGATGTTGCTAAAAAGATTTTCTCAGCCACAACAAAAACTCAAAAGTATTGTAAATATTGTGATTGCTCCGCATGCCTTGACTTTAACAATGGAAGATTTGAGTGGCATATCTTGTTTCGGTTTCTCCACTGATGGAAGTAACCATGGCAATATAAAAAGGTTTCCGATTGTTATACAATATTTTGACTACAAACAGGGTGGCTTAAAAACAAAAGTAATAGAGCTAAAATCTACTCCAAATGAAACATCTGAGACAGTTGCAGAGTACATTACAGAAACTTTACAGCATTTGGGTATTGTTAATAAGTGTGTGTCATTTACTGGTGATAATGGAAACACAAACTTTGGTGGTATCAACCGCAAGGAAGGCAATAATATATACAGCAGATTAAAGGCATCTCTGAAAAATGAGCATTTTATTGGAGTGGGATGTCCAGCTCATATTTTACGCAATACAATTCAGCATTGAGCTGATTGTTCTTCTATTGATTTAGAGTGTATTATTGTAAAAATCCCCCCATGAACCATGGACCTTGCCATTGGTGGGGAGGCTTGCGTGCCTCAATGATACAGATAGCCGTACCGTACGTGCAACCACAACGGAGGGGTATCTGTTGAGAGGCCAGACAAACGTGTGGTTCCTGAAGAGGGGCAGCAGCCTTTTCAGTAGTTGCAGGGGCAACAGTCTGGATGATTGACTGATCTGACCTTGTAACATTAACCAAAACAGCCTTGCTGTTATGGTACTGCAAATGGCTGAAAGCAAGGGGAAACTACAGCCGTAATTTTTCCAGTGGGCATGCAGCTTTACTGTATGGTTAAATGATGATGGCGTCCTCTTGGGTAAAATATTCCAGAGGTAAAATAGTCCCCCATTCGGATCTCCAGGCGGGGACTACTCAAGAGGACGTCGTTATCAGGAGAAAGAAAACTGGCATTCTACGGATCGGAGCGTGGAATGTCAGATCCCTTATTCGGGCAGGTAGGTTAGAAAATTTAAAAAGGGAAATGGATTGGTTAAAGTTAGATATAGTGGGAATTAGTGAAGTTCGGTGGCAGGAGGAACAAGACATCTGGTCAGGTGAATACAGGGCTATAAATACAAAATCAAATAGGGGTAATGCAGGAGTAGGTTTAATAATGAATAAAAAAATAGGAGTGCGGGTAAGCTACTATATACAGCATAGTGAACGTATTATAGTGGCCAAGATAGACACGCAGCCCATGCCTACTACAGTAGTACAAGTTTATATGCCAACTAGCTCTGCAGATGATGAATAAATTGAAGAAATGTATGATGAGATAAAAGAAATTATTCAGGTAGTGAAGGGAGACGAAAGTTTAATAGTCATGGGTGACTGGAATTCGACAGTAGGAAAAGGGAGAGAAGGAAACATAGTAGGTGAATATGGATTGGGGCTAAGAAAATGAAAGAGGAAGCCGTCTGTTAGAATTTTGCACAGAGCGTAACTTAATCATAGCTAGCACTTGGTTCAAGAATCATGAAAGAAGGTTGTGTACATGGAAGAATCCTGGAGATACTAAAAGGTATCAGATAGATTATATAATGGTAAGACAGAGATTTAGGAACCAGGTTTTAAATTGTAGGACATTTCCAGGGGCAGATGTGGACTCTGACCACAATCTATTGGTTATGAACTGTAGATTAAAACTGAAGAAATTGCAAAAAGGTGGGAATTTAAGAAGATGGGACCTGAATAAACTGACTAAACCAGAGGTTGTACAGAGTCTCAGGGACAGCATAAGGGAACAATTGACAGGAATGGGGGAAAGAAATACAGTAGAAGACGAATGGGTAGCCCTGAGGGATGAAGTAGTGAAGGCAGCAGAGGATCAAGTAGGTAAAAAGACGAGGGCTAGTAGAAATCCTTGGATAACAGAAGAAATATTGAATTTAATTGATGAAAGGAGAAAATATAAAAATGCAGTAAATGATGCAGGCAAAAAGGAATACAAACGTTTCAAAAATGAGATTGACAGGAAGTGCAAAATGGCTAAGCAGGCATGGCTAGAGGACAAATGTAAGGATGTAGAGGCTTATCTCACTAGGGGTAAGATAGATACAGCCTACAGGAAAATTAAAGAGACCTTTGGAGAAAAGAGAGCCACTTGAATGAATATCAAGAGTTCAGATGGGAACCCAGTTCTAAGCAAAGAGGGGAAAGCAGAAAGGTGGAAGGAGTATATAGAGGGTCTATACAAGGACGATGTACTTGAGGACAATATTATGGAAATGGAAGAGGATGTAGATGAAAATGAAATGGGAGATACGATACTGCGAGAAGAGTTTGACAGAGTACTGAAA